>NC_140020.1:15814239-16414239 GCF_964263955.1 Coregonus lavaretus | reverse complement strand
TATGTAAAATGACATGTCATGTTATATTAGCATGCAGTGCAGCATAACTGGGGCTCATGTCTCTGTCACTCCTCCCGTACTGTACTTCACAACACACCCAGTGGCTTATTGCGCTGTTAAACGCGGCGGAGCAACGACACCTCATTCTTGGTTGATGTGTGGCTCCTCAGCCCATACGTCTGCAGAGCAACGGCCTGCTGAATGTCTGATTTAATGCTGTGGCTCAAACTTCCCCTGATCACTTCCCCCATCGCACGGGCCTGCTACCCTGACAGCATCCTAATGAGCAGGCCGCTCTGTTTTATAACGCTGAAAAGGCCACTAAACATCTATGACTATCTGATCCTGCCTAGGCGGGCCTTCGCCAGATTTATCCTGCTGACATTTGCATAAATTGAAAACCACTCATGAGTTATTGCCAACAATGCAGATTTGGCAGATTGGGCACCGGGGCGACAGCTCAATTTGATTTGTTAAAATGATTAATTTAATCATCCCGCTAAAAGTTACTTGACGAAATGCCTGCTTTTCCTCCAAGCTTTAATTACTTTAATGTGCTCTGGAGTACAGGTACACTGTCGGGGCATGGACTCCACAAGGTGTCAAAAGCGTTCCACAGGGATGCTGGCCGATGTTGACTCCAATGCTTCCCACAGTTGTCATGTTGGCTGAATGTCCTTTGGGTGGTGGACCATTCTTGATACACACGGGAAACTGTTGAGCGTAAAAAACCTAGCAGCTTTGCAGTTCTTGACACACTCAAACCGGTGCGCCTGGCACCTGCTACCATACCCAAAAGCACTTAAATCTTTTGTCTTGCCCATTCACCCTCTGAACGGCACACATACACAATCCATGTCTCAATTGTCTCAAGGCTTAAAAAACCTCCTTTAACATGTCTCCTCCCCTTCATCTACACTAATTGAAGTGGATTTAACATGTGACATCAATAAGGGATTCACCTGGATAATAAGGATAATAAGGCTTTCACCTGGATTCACCTGGTCAGTCTGTGTCATGGAAAGAGCAGGTGTTCCTAATGTTTTGTACACTGTGTATTTGTCTACTGAAATCCGTTTAAACGTTTTTCTTCTTCTTCTACTCAGAGTGGAAGTAATCTGAGAGTTTCAAATAAATATCCATAATGAAACCGAAGTAAAAATAGACACGCGACATGACTGCCTTCGCTCTGTGAGCTTACTAATTCTGAATGCCGATAAGCTTTTAATGTAGCCAGCCACCTGTACACCGCTTGTCATGTACCCATCAGGAATACTACATCTAGCAGGGGATGGGTGGGAGAGGGGGGGGACTCATTGTGAATCAGTGTCTACACACTGTCAGGCCTGGCTGTATTATTTAAACCAGAGGCTTTACTTATTCATGGTGCTGGAGACGAGGAGGCTCTGATGTAACACAAGGGACCGGGGAACAGAGAGGCAAGTCCTCAGAGGTGCTGTGTATTACTGTACACTACAGTACACTATACAAACCCACCAGGCTATAGGAAAGGTTGAGAGCATTAGGAGAGTTGGTCTGATTTCTGTGTTGATTCAATATGACCATGCCTATATGGGTCTAAGAGTGTATTCAATATGGCCATGCCTGTATGGGTCTGAGAGTGTATTCAATATGGCAATGCCTGTATGGGTCTGAGAGTGTATTCAATATGGCCATGCCTGTATGGGTCTGAGAGTGTATTGATCAGGGAAAGAAGTTAGTGTATGTAGAAAAAAAGGGGAATAAGGACTGCTACGTGGGGTACTCGATAGTGTCAAAAGTTGTAGGGTGCTCTTTGGTTTAGAGGTCTAGCAGACTACTAGACCAAGGAGGAAGTATGAGGACAAGCTAACAACACCGGTCTAGTCTTCACTCTGCAGGAGACTGGAGCCCCTGGGGGTCTAGAGTGGGTCCAGTCCTCAGTGGGCCGGCCATTTTCCTGAAAAGGCCTGCGTCATCCTAGCAGTCACACCATCAAACACAGGAAATGCATTCATGCATTCAAGTGGCCCAATGTAAAGTGGCCAGTGACACCGTTACTGAGGGACACATAAAAAGGCAATTAGGCTGCGTCTACACAGGCAGCCCAATTCTGATCTTTTATTCCACTAATTGGTCTTTTGACCAATCGCATCAGGTCTCTCACGTCAGATCTTTTTCAAATATCTGAATTGCGCTGCCTGTGTAAACACAGCCTTACTGCTTTTGTGCTCTGGATTCAGTTCCCCTTTTAAGCTGAATGATGAAACTGCTTCTTAGCAGACCTACATCCATGTATGTAATAATCCTGCAATACTTTTCAACTGATGTGTCTAAATGTAATCTTAATTGGCACCATTAAGTTGATTGTGTAATTTTGAACAGAACTGAATTAAGTCTGAATAAATGTTTGACAGTTGTATTATTGGGCAATAGAATGCACTCCAATATATCCCTGCTATTTAGAAATGGCATGGTAAAATGGCCATATGGTGTCTTTAAGAGTTTGTCCATGGTGCTCGTTTTCATCTCTGTGTGACTTCTTTATAGATTGGGGCCTGAATAAATACAATGAAAGGAACAAACAGCAAACCCATTGTGAAGCATTGTACCTATTTATTTGCCACCTCGGGCCCTAAAAGGACATTACAAAATGTCACAATGACGGAAAATGCAGCGTGAAAACACTCTGGCCTCAGTCACATGTTTTGGTAATAAAATGTTGAAATGGAATTACATTTCAAAAGAAAAGAGAGCATTGAAAGATAAAAATGGGCAAGAGAAAAAAGAAGCTCACAAAAGGACATGAGTCAGAGTCAGTGGCAGATATGGTTGTGTGACTATGGATGGATGCCAGGCAGGTGTCAGACATGGTTGCAGTGAGAGAGGAGAGGACCAATGGTAGGAGCTGCTGTGTGTTGGCCTCATCTCATTAAAGTGCCCTGGGATACAGCTTGCAAACAGCATGATTTAGTAGCCAGAGGTGCGGGGAGTGGCTGGGCCGGCAATGTACATCCAGCACGACGCTAAGACGAGTCAACAAGCCTATCTATTACCCAGCTAAATGAACAAAGAACAGCACAAAATTGAGCTAACTTTAATCAAAGGAGACATGCTGTGCAGGGGGTGAGCTCAAAATTAGCACAGAGAGCAATTCATCTTGACCCGAGCACACTGTGCCAAAGTGGTGGTCCTTTCCTCTAGGAGGAGTGAAGGAGCATGGGGTTTGTTACATGTAGTGTATGCCCTCTGGGTGGGCCTTATTACTATCTACCTCTGGATTATAACCCTTTCACTATAATCCCATTATACTATAAATCACTGTAATTACTGGTAATCTGATGAATTACACCTATAATCCAAAAAGGGAATCATGGGAATAATGTCAAAAAGACAGCTATGGATAGATTATATCATAGATGTTTTAGAAAGTGGTTTTGGAAATATTTCTATAACAATGGTGATGATTAGGCTGTTACTCTGGCCCTCTGAGTTGTTCAAATGAAGTAGGCCATTACAGTCCCATCAGAGCCCATCAGTGAAACATGCCCAAAGGACTACCATTAAAGTTACACCGAAAGAAAGAAATTAGAAAGAAGAAAACTTTATATTTTTAATGTCTGAACACTAACTTTAATTATAAATGCCCCAAGAACTTCAATTAACCATTTGAACAGAAAAATCAATACGAAACAGATGATGTCCAAACCCCCATTTTTCACCTCAACTGAAATAATCTTTCCAAAAGGCAGTGGATAAATAAATCAACTTACCTACCAGGGCAATCTGTTCGATCTGAAACTTTGATTACACGTCCTGCCTTTATTAATCGATAATGAGTAATGATTCAGGTATGATTGCAAGAATCACCAGCGAGCAGTGAGGAAACCATTTATTGGTAAGGGAATGTCAATATGTCCTGATACTCTAGAGTTGCTATTACAGATGCAGGTTAAAATGGGAAGGGAGGCCTACGCTGTTATGACACTGGGTTCAACAGTGTTTTTCTTTTTGATTTAGATAACTGAGCAGGTTCTGAGGATACTGTACTGAAAAAACATCAACTGTACATCATTAGATTGAAAATGTGTCAGATGGGCGCTATATTCATAAATTTGCCTCTCTTTCTCTCACTCTTTTCCATGACCTGCTGCTGTGTTGCTGTTCTCTACCTGGATATACTTTAAACAGGTGAGTACCTCTTCTCCTTGATATAATTTGAATGAAATGCATGAAACATTCACCAACACCATACAGACAAAACAAACACTGATCATTACTCGAGGTTGAGGCAAAGTGAATGCAAGGCCACAGTATGCCCTAGCCTGGGCTCAGCACACATATACTAGCTGACATTTGAGAGACTAGAGACTATCACCGGGGAGAAATAGGAACATTTATTATCTGACTCATCTGGAGACTTCCATCTGCGGCAGGCTGCTCCTAGACCAGGAGTATTGTGATTTTCCATTGAAAAGTGCTACCATTGGACCATTCAATAATTCATCAGCAGGAACAGTACTGTCAGATCTCAGGTTCCCTGCATTGCACCTGCTGTCACTGGGGTTTTGATGTGGCAAGCGAAAGTAACACAATGCCTGTATCTCTACACTTGCACCTGTAAATAGGGAGCTAGTTACACCACCATGCAGGCACTGTTTGTGTGTGTGTGTGTGTCTTATTATATTCTAAATATGGCATCGCTCAGCATGTCCTCCAACACCCTCCCACACAGTCTTTCTCGCCCTGTCTCTCTCTCTTCTCTCTACTTTTCATAAACACCAGAGATGCTCATGCTCTCTTGTTGACTTCTCAGTCTGAAGGAATGAGAGATATTTCTATGCCAAGAGCTAGGAGAAATAGGATGGCGTCACTGACTATGAGAGAGTTAAGTGGTGCGTATTCACAGCCCTATTGATTTTCAGCAGCCTGCACTGAAAGTAACCTTGTGTGTGTGTGTGCCGCCCTACATATCTGTCAGTCCCAAAAAGTTGCTAGATGTCAACAATTCATTTTCACAACCACCAATATCATTTAAGGGGACATATTTCATGTACCAGGGGGTCTGGATGAGTAGACCTTGACTGGAGAGTGAACCCTGGCGGCTAGCATCACAAGCCCATCTCCTTCTCACTACTGTATTACTAAGTGCTCTGTCCCACTCCCCACTAACATGTATCTTCACTGTAACTGGATCACGATCCGTCAGAGGTGACTGCCCAGTCAAACAAGGCTGGGTTTGCCATGAAAATGCTCTTAGCCTGCTCATGTCCACTTGAGCCTCTCCACATGGTGGACTGCGTTTCAGTGATTAGTAATTGGTGGGGGGGAAAGAAAGTGGCTGGAATATTATAGACTTCAGGGAATGCCATTAAAAGTTTGGTTGCATGCCAGTCGTATATTATAATCTCAGAAAGCAAGCGGATCTGGCAGGGCTCGTGTCACGTGTACTGACAGGTGATTTGATGCCAACTTTGAAGTTTAATACCAATTTTGATATCCCTTTGCAAACTTGTCTAATGTCAGGGAAATTGTATCAATAATTTGAAAGCACTTAAACGAATAGTAAAGGGCACATTTTATTAATGTCTGTTATCTTAGGACTTACCATTGATTGTGTCTGGTGACATCATAATGATATCCATTTAGATTTTTTGCACCTTTTTAATTCTACATATTTAATCATATATTATTTCCATATAGGTAATTGCCACTAGATGCGGTGGTGGGTTTCAACTTTTGAGGAGTTGAAGCATGGAGTGTTCTCTTCATACAGTTCCCGACAGAGCATTCAGTCACTCTCTCTCTCTCTCTCTCAATTCAATTTAAATTGTCAATTTAAGGGGCTTTATTGGCATGGGAAACATATGTTTACATTGCCAACGCAAGTGAAATAGATGATAAACAAAAGTGAATTAAACAATAAAAAAATGTACAGTAAACATTACACTCACAAAAGTTCAAAAATAATAAAGACATTTCAAGTGTCATATTATGTCTATATACAGTGTTGTAATGATGTGCAAATAGTTAAAGTACAAAAAGGAAAATAAATAAAAATAAATATAGGTTGTATTTACAATGGTGTTTGTTCTTCACTGGTTGCCCTTTTCTTGTGGCAACAGGTCACAAATCTTGCTGCTGTGATTGCACACTGGTATTTCACCCAATAGATATGGGAGTTTATCAAAATTGGATTTGTTTTCTAATTCTTTGTGGTTCTGTGTAATCTGAGGGAAGTATGTGTCTCTAATATTGTCATACATTTGGCAGGAAGTTAGGAAGTGCAGCTCAGTTTCCACCTCATTTTGTGGGCAGTGTGCACATAGCCTGTCTGCTCTTGAGAGCCAGGTCTGCCTACAGCGGCCTTTCTCAATAGCAAGGCTATGCTCACTGAGTCTGTACATAGTCAACGATTTCCTTAATTTTGGGTCAGTCACAGTGGTCAGGTATTCTGCCGCTGTATATACTCTCTGTTTAGGGCTAAATAGCGTTCTAGTTTGCTCAGTTTTTTGGGAAATTCTTTCCAATGTGTCAAGTAATTATCTTTTAGTTTTCTCATGATTTGGTTGGGTCTAATTGTGTTGCTGTCCTCGGGCTCTGTGGGGTCTGTTTGTGTTTGTGATCAGAGCCCCAGGACCAGCTTGCTTAGGGGACTCTTCTCCAGGTTAATCTCTCTGTAGGTGATGGCTTTGTTATGGAAGGTTTGGAAATCACTTCTTTTTAGGTGGTTGTAGAATTTAACGGCTCTTTTCTGGATTTTGATATTTAGCGGTTATCGGCCTAATTCTGCTCTGCATGCATTATTAGTTTTTTTACGTTGTACACAGAGGATATTTTTGCAGAATTCTGCATGCAGAGTCTCAATTTGGTGTTTGTCCCATTTTGTGAATTCTTGGTTGGTGACCTCACAACCATAAAGGGCAATGGGTTCTATAACTGATTCAAGTATTTTTTGCCAGATCCTAATTGGTATGTCGAATTTTATGTTCCTTTTGATGACATAGAAGGCCCTTCTTGCCTTGTCTCTCAGATCATTCACAGCTTTGTGGAAGTTACCTGTGGCGCTGATGTTTAGGCCGAGGTTTGTATAGTTTTTTGTGTGCTCTAGGGTAACGGTGTCTAGATGGAATATATTTGTGGTCCTGGCAACTGGACATTTTTTGGAAAACCATTATTTTTGTCTTACTGAGATATACTTTCAGGGCCCAGGTCTGACAGAATCTGTGCAGAAGATCTAGGTGCTACTGTAGGCCCTCCTTGGTTGGGGACAGAAGCACCAGATCATCAGCAACAGTAGACATTTGCCTTCAGATTTTAGTAAGGTGAGGCCGGGTGCTGCAGACTGTTCTAGTGCATAATATGCACATACATTAATACTGACTACACACATGCACACCCACTCACATACAAGCTGCTGCTACTCTGTTTATCTTATATTCTGTTGCCTAGTAACCTTCCTCCTATACATACAGTATCTACAGTTGAAGTCTGAAGTTTACATACACCTTAGCCAAATACATTTAAACTCAGTTTTTCACAATTCCTGACACTTAATTCTAGTAAAAATTCCATGTGTTAGGTCAGTTAGGATCACCACTTTATTTTAAGAAAGTGAAATGTCAGAATAATAGTAGAGAGAATTATTTATTTCAGCTTTTATTTCTTTCATCACATTCGCAGTGGGTCAGAAGTTTACATACACTCAATTAGTATTTGGTAGCATTGCCTTTAAATTGTTTCGGGTAGCCTTCCACAAGCTTCCCACAATAAGTTGGGTGAATTTTTGGCCCATTCCTCCTGACAGAACTGGTGTAACTGAGTCAGGTTTGTTGGCCTCCTTGCTCACACACACTTTTTCAGTTCTGCCCACACATTTTCTATAGGATTGAGGTCAGGGCTTTGTGATGGCCACTCCAATACCTTGACTTTGTTGTCCTTAAGCCATTTTGCCACAACTTTGGAAGTATGCTTGGGGTCACTGTCCATTTGGAAGACCCATTTGCGACCAAGCTTTAACTTCCTGACTGATGTCTTGAGATGTTGCTTCAATATATCCATATAATTTTCCTTCCTCATGATGCCATCTATTTTGTGAAGTGCACCAGTCCTTCCTGCAGCAAAGCACCCCCACAGCATGATGCTGCCACCCCCGTGGTTCACGGTTGGGAGGGTGTTCTTCGGCTTGCAAGCAGCCCCCCTTTTCCTCCAAACATAACAATGGTCATTATGGCCAAACAGTTCTATTTTTGTTTCATCAGACCAGAGGACATTTCTCCAAAAAGTACGATCTTTGTCCCCATGTGCAGTTGCAAACCGTAGTCTGGCTTTTTTATGGCAGTTTTGGAGCAGTGGCTTCTTCCTTTCTGAGCGGCCATTCAGGTTATGTCGTAATCGGACTCGTTTTACTGTGGATATACAGTGGGGAGAACAAGTATTTGATACACTGCCGATTTTGCAGGTTTTCCTACTTACAAAGCATGTAGAGGTCAAAAATCCAGAAAATCACATTGAATGATTTTTAAGTAATTCATTTGCATTTTATTGCATGACATAAGTATTTGATACATCAGAAATAACTTAATATTTGGTACAGAAACCTTTGTTTGCAATTACAGAGACCATACGTTTCCTGTAGGTCTTGACCAGGTTTGCACACACTGCAGCAGGGATTTTGGCCCACTCCTCCATACAGACCTTCTCCAGATCCTTCAGGTTTCGGGGCTGTCGCTGGGCAATACGGACTTTCAGCTCACTCCAAAGATTTTCTATTGGGTTCAGGTCTGGAGACTGGCTAGGCCACTCCAGGACCTTGAGATGCTTCTTACGGAGCCACTCCTTAGTTGCCCTGGCTGTGTGTTTCGGGTCGTTGTCATGCTGGAAGACCCAGCCACGACCCATCTTCAATGCTCTTACTGAGGGAAGGAGGTTGTTGGCCTAGATCTCGCGATACATGGCCCCATCCATCCTCCCCTCAATACGGTGCAGTCGTCCTGTCCCCTTTGCAGAAAAGCATCCCCAAAGAATGATGTTTCCACCTCCATGCTTCACGGTTGGGATGGTGTTCTTGGGGTTGTACTCATCCTTCTTCTTCCTCCAAACACGACGAGTGGAGTTTAGACCAAAAAGCTCTATTTTTGTCTCATCAGACCACATGAACTTCTCCCATTCCTCCTCTGGATCATCCAGATGGTCATTGGCAAACTTCAGACGGGCCTGGACATGCGCTGGCTTGAGCAGGGGGACCTTGCGTGCGCTGCAGGATTTTAATCCATGGCGGCGTAGTGTGTTACTAATGGTTTTCTTTGAGACTGTGGTCCCAGCTCTCTTCAGGTCATTGACCAGGTCCTGTCGTGTAGTTCTGGGCTGATCCCTCACCTTCCTCATGATCATTGATGCCCCACGAGGTGAGATCTTGCATGGAGCCCCAGACCGAGGGTGATGGACCGTCATCTTGAACTTCTTCCATTTTCTAATAATTGCGCCAACAGTTGTTGCCTTCTCACCAAGCTGCTTGCCTATTGTCCTGTAGCCCATCCCAGCCTTGTGCAGGTCTACAATTTTATCACTTATGTCCTTACACAGCTCTCTGGTCTTGGCCATTGTAGAGAGGTTGGAGTCTGTTTGATTGAGTGTGTGGACAGGTGTCTTTTATACAGGTAACGAGTTCAAACAGGTGCAGTTAATACAGGTAATGAGTGGAAAACAGGAGGGCTTCTTAAAGAAAAACTAACAGGTCTATGAGAGCCGGAATTCTTACTGGTTGGTAGGTGATCAAATACTTATGTCATGCAATAAAATGCAAATTAATTACTTTAAAATCATACAATGTGATTTTCTGGATTTTTGTTTTAGATTCCGTCTCTCACAGTTGAAGTGTACCTATGATAAATTACAGACCTCTACATGCTTTGTAAGTAGGAAAACCTGCAAAATCGGCAGTGTATCAAATACTTGTTTTCCCCACTGTAGATACTTTTGTACCTGTTTCCTCCAGCATCTTCACAAGGTCCTTTGCTGTTGTTCTGGGATTGATTTGCACTTTTCGCACCAAAGTACGTTCATCTCTAGGAGACAGAATGCGTCTCCTTCCTGAGTGGTATGATGGCTGCGTGGTCCCATGGTGTTTATACTTGCGTACTATTGTTTGTACAGATGAACGTGGTACCTTCAGGCATTTGGAAATTACTCCCAAGGATAAACCAGACTTGTGGAGGTCTACAATTTTTTTTCTGAGGTCTTGGCTGATTTCTTTTGATTTTCCCATGATGTCAAGCAAAGGCACTGAATTTGAAGGTAGGCCTTGACATACATCCACAGGTACACCTCCAATTGACTCAAATTATATCAATTAGCCTATCAGAAGCTAAAGTGCCTGCCTCAAAAATGCATGCCCAAATTGAATAGAGTATATCTATCTATAAGAAAGGTAACACGTGAGATGTATCTTGAAGTGAAATTATTAATGTGGGTATTACTGTGTCAGAGTACATGAAGCTAGAACACATCAAAATTGTGAGGTTTTGATTCCGCCTGAAAGTAACTTCAGGTTTTATAGGGACTTTATTGGACTTATGCAGCTGCAGCCCCTGAAAACTATGGGACCACAGCCCAATATCTGATGAGAACTTATGTGAAGTTTGATGCCAATAAAGTAAAGTAAACCAAAGTTGTAGGGGTTTTAGTTGAAGTATGTTTAGGCAGATTACCAAATGGAGACATTTGGGTAGATTTGGGCACCATCAATGATAATGCAGAGGATTTTCCCAAGGTTGCTGTTGACGCATATCCCAAGGTTATTGGGGTCAATTTTGTCTCCACTTTTGTGGATTGGGGTGATCAGTCCCTGGTTCCAAATATTGGGGAAGATGCCAGAGCTAAGGATGATGTTAAAGAGTTTAAGTATAGCCAATTGGAATTTGTGGTCTGTATATTTTATCATTTCATTGAGGAGACCATCAACACCACAGGCCTTTCTGGGTCTGTGTCTGTCTGTGTCTGTCTGTCTGTTTGTGTGTGTGTGTGTGTGTGTTTGTGGTAGGTTCAGGTCTAGCATAGAAACGTATGTGCTAAGATAGTGAGGTGACTGTTGACTGCACACCACTGCCTCCTCTCCTGTAGAACTTCATCTCACCACTACATCCTTTTTTCCGCTGCTGCTGCTTTTCTTTCTTTCTCTCACTTTTCTTGTTTTAACTCAGTCAGTGCCCTCTTATACTGTACGTGTTTGTCATGCAGAGATGGAGAGGTTTTTTTTAGGCAAAGCTGCCTTATTGCTCATTGTGTAAACAAACAAGCCAGCCGTGAGCTCCCATTGTGTGCTCTCATTTCCGTGACGCTAGGTTAGAAAATGTTTAATTTCTATAACTGAAAGCAGAGAAAAAAAATTGCCCTCTCACTTGGTGTGGAGGGAAGTTAAGAGAGGTAGCCCACCACCTACCACCCACCGCCACCTACTGGGCCCAGCCATACAGTATGAGGGCCTGGAGGGGGTCATCAGGGGGGTTTGGTGTGGCTGTGTGATGCCCCTCAGCGGTCCCTTCACACCTCACAGCCCTGGCTGATTACTCTTCCTCCTCCATGAACCCTTCCTGGGACATCATACTGTCTCCCTCTGCCTCCCTCTGGGACATCATGGTCTTCTTACCTCTGGGGGCTGTCTGGACAACTATCTATACAGCAAGCCAAATTTCCTTCCGTAGGAAGGCAGGGGGAAATGACATGAATATTCATCAGTCTCAACATAGAACCCATCGGGTGATTGGTTGAGCCTTCTTGAGTGTGTGACATCACACAGGAACTAGGAAACTCACATTTCTGACTTGCTAGCTCGTTGTAGAAAGATGATACCCAAGTTTCCCACTTGTAAAGTGTCAGAATCAACCAATGGGAAGCTCTACGCAAATAACTTACGTTCATTTTAACAGTTTTTCTGTTTGGACCTCAATTTGTGCACGGGGCCATTGTCATGCTGAAACAGGAAAGGGCCTTCCCCAAACTGTTGCCAACAAGTTGGAAGCACAGAATCATCTAGAATGCCATTGTATGCTCTAGTGTTAAGAAAAATATGTCCCTTCAATAGAACTAAGGGTCCTAAGCCAAACCATTATTCCTCCTCCACCAGGTAGCGTTCTCCTGGCATCCGCCAAACACAGATTCGTCCCTCGGACTGCCAGATTTGCATTGCGCATGGTGATCTTAGGCTGCTCGGCCATGGAAACACATTTCATGAAGCTCCCGATGAACAGTTCTTCTGCTGACATTGCGTCCAGGGGCAGTTTGGAACTCGGTAGTGAGTGTTGCAACTGATGACTGACGATATTTACACGCTTCAACACTCGGCGGTCCTGTTTTGTGAGCTTGTGTGGCCTACCACTTTGCGGCTGAACCGTTGTTGCTCCTAGACGTTTCCACTTCACAATAACAGCACACACCGTTGACCGGGCAGCTCTAGCAGGGCAGAAATTTGACGAACTGACTTGTTGGAAAGGTGGCATCGTTGAAAGTCACAGAGCTCTTCAGTAAGGCCATTCTACTGCTAGTGTTTGTCTATGGAGGTTGCATGGCTGTGTGCTCGATTTTATATACCTGTCAGCAACTGGTGTGGCTGAAATAGCCGAATCCACTAATTTGAAGGGGTGTCCATATACTTTTGTATATATAGTGTATCTTTCTATTCTTAATAAGAATACATTGAATGTCTTGTGATGATTGCTTTACGTCGTGTTTTCTTATATTACATTTACATTTGAGTCATTTAGCAGACGCTCTTATCCAGAGCGACTTACAGTTAGTGAGTGTACACATAATTTTTTTTATTTTTCATACTGGCCCCAACCTTTGTCATACAAATGCATTGCTAAATGTCAAGGCTTTTTACTGAGATTCTTGACAAAGTGACTTATATACAGTCATGTTCTTATATTCAGGATTTGCTTATCTCTGTATTTGGGATGCTTTATCCTATTGACCATAGGATAGCAGGTAGCTGCTGCAGATGTAGACATCAATATGTTTGTCTTATCATTCACTGAAAATCCCATTCCACTGAAACAATTACTACTTATATCATCCAGGCTGTCCTAGAAACTCTCCCTGAGGTGCTTTAGGTGCATGTTTTCTATCTGTATAGGGCAGTGGTCACCAACCTTATTTACTATAGATCACTTCGAGTGAAAATGCAAGCCGAGATCTACCATTCAGATTTTTTTTTAACATGACTTCAAAAAGTAAGCTTATGCAAAATGTGCCATATTGGCTTTGCTTGAATTGCCCTGCCAATGCATTGTTCTTCTCAACATTTTAGGTAGGCTATACATTGAGGGAAAAAAGTATTTGATCCCCTGCTGATTTTGTAAGTTTGCCCACTGACAAAAACATGATCAGTCTATAATTTTAATGGTAGGTTTATTTGAACAGTGAGAGACAGAATAACAAAAAAAAAATCCAGAAAAACACATGTCAAAAATGTTATGAATTGATTTGCATTTTAATGAGGGAAATAAGTATTTGACCCCTCTGCAAAACATGACTTAGTACTTGGTGGCAAAACCCTTGTTGGCAATCACAGAGGTCAGACGTTTCTTGTAGTTGGCCACCAGGTTTGCACACATCTCAGGAGGGATTTTGTCCCACTCCTCTTTGCAGATCTTCTCCAAGTCATTAAGGTTTCGAGGCTGACGTTTGGCAACTCAAACCTTCAGCTCCCTCCACAGATTTTCTATGGGATTAAGGTCTGGAGACTGGCTAGGCCACTCCAGGACCTTAATGTGCTTCTTCTTGAGCCACTCCTTTGTTGCCTTGGCCGTGTGTTTTGGGTCATTGTCATGCTGGAATACCCATCCACGACCCATTTTCAATGCCCTGGCTGAGGGAAGGAGGTTCTCACCCATGGCCCCGTCCATCGTCCCTTTGATGTGGTGAAGTTGTCCTGTCCCCTTAGCAGAAAAACACCCCCAAAGCATAATGTTTCCACCTTCATGTTTGACGGTGGGGATGGTGTTCTTGGGGTCATAGGCAGCATTCCTCCTCCTCCAAACACGGCCAGTTGAGTTGATGCCAAAGAGCTCGATTTTGGTCTCATCTGACCACAACACTTTCACCCAGTTCTCCTCTGAATCATTCAGATGTTCATTGGCAAACTTCAGACGGGTATGTATATGTGCTTTCTTGAGCAGGGGGACCTTGTGGGCGCTGCAGGATTTCAGTCCTTCAGGATTGCAACTCCATGAGGTGAGATCTTGCATGGAGCCCCAGGCCGAGGGAGATTGACAGTTCTTTTGTGTTTCTTCCATTTGCGAATAATCGCAACCAACTGTTGTCACCTTCTCACCAAGCTGCTTGCCGATGGTCTTGTAGCCCATTCCAGCCTTGTGTAGGTCTACAATCTTGTCCCTGACATCCTTGGAGAGCTCTTTGGTCTTGGCCATGGTGGAGAGTTTGGAATCTGATTGATTGATTGCTTCTGTGGACAGGTGTCTTTTATACAGGTAACAAGCTGAGATTAGGAGCACTCCCTTTAAGAGTGTGCTCCTAATCTCAGCTCGTTACCTGTATAAAAGACACCTGGGAGCCAGAAATCTTTCTGATTGAGAGGGGTCAAATACTTATTTCCCTCATTAAAATGCAAATCAATTTATAACATTTTTGACATGCGTTTTTCTGGATTTTTTTGTTGTTATTCTGTCTCTCACTGTTCAGATAAACCTACCATTAAAATTATAGACTGATCATTTCTTTGTCAGTGGGCAAACGTACAAAATCAGCAGGGGATCAAATACTTTTTTCCCTCACTGTATGATCACAGTTGACCAGTTGCTGTATTACTTGAGGCACAGCTGAGTGAGCATACGTTTTAATAATTAGCTTTTTTTATTTTACTGGGCTGATGGAGCCCGGATCTGATGGCCAGTCTCAGCAGAGGGAGAGGGCAGCAAGGTCTGCCTCTCAACGGTCCTCCGCTCTCCCTTTCCTCCGCTGACACTGACCAAAAAGGGACACCGTCTTCCAGCTGATGGCAAAACTCGAGTCGCGTCACATTATTTCTGCCTCATGCACTAATTCATGTTTTTACTCCTATGACCAGAGAGTGAAATATTACTTGATATTAAAAAAGACCCAAGCAGCTAGGGCTGCCCCCGACAAAAAAATTACACTGGTCGACCGAAAGTCATCTGTTTTGACCAAGTGAGTGGTATAAATGTTTTAACTTGTATTTTTCCATATATAGACACACTGTTTGATGAAATAAGACACAAATGAC
Source organism: Coregonus lavaretus (assembly GCF_964263955.1). Taxonomy (NCBI): domain Eukaryota; kingdom Metazoa; phylum Chordata; class Actinopteri; order Salmoniformes; family Salmonidae; genus Coregonus; species Coregonus lavaretus. Next base: position 16,398,998 of record NC_140020.1, on the reverse strand, counting down.
TCGAGGGAGCCAGAGATCAAGATAACCAGAAGAAAATAACTTTAACTGACCCGACCATCCTCCTCCTTCTGACTTTCGCAGATTCTGCCGTTACTCTCCTGAAGTTGCCGGTAATAGGCTACACGAGAAGTTGGCAAACTTTCTCATGTGGAATGCCAATTTATCTACAGTTGAAGTCGGAAGTTTACATACACTTAGGTTGGAGTCATTTAAACTCGTTTTTCAACCACTCCACACATTTCTTGTTAACAAACTATAGTTTTGGCAAGTCGGTTAGGACATCTACTTTGTGCATGACACAAGTAATTTTTCCAACAATTGTTTACAGACAGATTATTGCACTTATAATTCACTGTATCACAATTCCAGTGGGTCAGAAGTTTACATACACTAAGTTGACTGTGCCTTTTAAACAGCTTGGAAAATTCCAGAAAATGATGTCATGTCTTTAGAAGCTTCTGATAGGCTAATTGACGTCATTTGAGTCAATTGGAGGTGTACCTGTGGATGTATTTCAAGGCCTACCTTCAAACTCAGTGCCTCTTTGCTTGACATCATGGGAAAATCAAAAGAAATCAGCCAAGACCTCAGAAAAAAAATTGTAGACCTCCACAAATCTGGTTCATCCTTGGGAGAAATTTCCAAACGCCTGAAGGTACAACGTTCATCTGTACAAACAATAGTACGCAAGTATAAACACCATGGGACCACGCAGCCGTCATACCGCTCAGGAAGGAGACGCATTCTGTCTCCTAGAGATGAACATACTTTGGAGCGAAAAGTGCAAATCAATCCCAGAACAACAGCAAAGGACCTTGTGAAGATGCTGGAGGAAACAGGTACAAAAGTATCTATATCCACAGTAAAATGAGTCCTATATCGACATAACCTGAAAGGCCGCTCAGCAAGGAAGAAGCCACTGCTCCAAAACCGCCATAAAAAAGCCAGACTACGGTTTGCAACTGCACATGGGGACAAAGATCGTACTTTTTGGAGAAATGTCCTCTGGTCTGATGAAACAAAAATAGAACTGTTTGGCCATAATGACCATCGTTGTTTGGAGGAAAAAGGGGGCTGCTTGCAAGCCGAAGAACACCATCCCAACCGTGAAGCACGGAGGTGGCAGCATCATGCTGTGGGGGTGCTTTGCTGCAGGAGGGACTGGTGCACTTCACAAAATAGATGGCATCATGAGGAAGGAAAATTATGTGTATATATTGAAGCAACATCTCAAGACATCAGTCAGGAATTTAAAGCTTGGTCGCAAATGGGTCTTCCAAATGGACAATGACCCCAAGCATACTTCCAAAGTTGTGGCAAAATGGCTTAAGGACAACAAAGTCAAGGTATTGGAGTGGCCATCACAAAGCCCTGACCTCAATCCTATAGAAAATCTGTGGGCAGAACTGAAAAAGCGTGTGCGAGCAAGGAGGCCTACAAACCTGACTCAGTTACACCAGATCTGTTAGGAGGAATGGGCCAAAATTCACCCAATTTATTGTGGGAAGCTTGTGGAAGGCTACCCGAAACGTTTGACCCAAGTTAAACAATTTAATGGCAATGCTACCAAATACTAATTGAGTATGTAAACTTCTGACCCACTGGGAATGTGATGAAAGAAATAAAAGTTGAAATAAATCATTCTCTCTACTATTATTCTGACATTTCACATTGTTAAATTAAAGTGGTGATCCTAACTGACCTAAGACAGAGAACTCTTACTAGGATTAAATATCAGGAATTGTGAAAAACGGAGTTTAAATGGTGTATGTAAACTTCAGACTTCAACTGTATTTCTACCGATCTGCGTGCCAGTTATGGTTCTCATATGCAAATGTTTGTGGAACAGTTTCATTTCATTTATAATAACGTCTTTGTATCTAAAAAATCTTTGTCATGTGGGTATTCAAAATTCTATCTAAATGAAAATGATACAAACCTGAAAAGTAAATTCCATTGCCAACTATGTAAAAATAGCCTACATAAATCCAACAAATATATATTGAACTCATTAACAGAAATTACCTTAACCAAACAAACATTGTAGATTAGAAATTATAGGAATTAACGGTAAATGTACTACTGGTAATATGGGAAATTGATAGACACTAAGAATCAAACGTAAACAATTCACACAAGGAAACAATTAATGTGCACAAATTGGCGAGAGAGAGCTGGAGAGAGACGTGCATTGTGCATTTTAGCCACACTCCCCTTCTTGGACTGTGCCATCCCCGTGGATGGATAAGTCTCGGTCTCCATAATGGATTTGTTAACTGAGATGGGCTCGAATCAGACAGGTGTCTCGTGTGCCATGAAAAAATAGATACTGTATATTTGCTACTGCTCGACTAAAAAATATCTTGGTCGACCAACAGCCTATCGACCAAACAATCGACCAGTCGACTAATTGGGGTCAGCACTACAAGCCGCTAATAATAACAACACAAGCCTATCGATACACTTTTGTACTCATTCATTGAAGCTGCAGTGCTGGTTGTAGCATGAGTGGAAGTAGAGAGAATGCGCATTTTATGGATTATAAAAGTGTTGACAGTGCTGAGTAAAAACTTAAACATTAACTAACTCATAAAAACAGCAGCTCTTTGCTGTATTCGTTGACCGTCTCTCTCTAGTCATGGTTTTAAAAGTTTAGAAATCTCACAGTATGAACTTTGCTGTAGCTGTGTTTTATGCCTGCTATGTTACTACTGACACAGTAATCTGAGCCATCCGATTGGCCAGTGGTAGGCCTATAGTGCACTTGATTTGCTCCCCCTGGGAAGGCAGAGTTTTTACCTTCAGACATATGAAATGATTCAAAATGGGAACACGTCGCCTACTCGGCACGCAGGGCAGCTGAATCGTGTGCACCGACCACCAACAGCGAGAGATACATTTAAAAAAATACGAACGTAAGTCTTATTGTTGGGTTTTTTATAGAAATGTTTGGTGATCGACTAGCAATGCCTTGGAGATCGACCAGTCGATCGCGATCGACCAGTTGGTGACCACTGGTATAGAGAATCAGATACTGAGCGTATTGTAACACCTCTTGTAGGAAGCAAATCTCACCGGACTAGAATCAGGGGATTGCATTTTGTAAAGTGTCTGAGGCCAGCGTCCATCTGTTTCTCATGCAGTCTTTGTCATTACTGTAGAAAAGACAAGGGATTCAGTGTTTGATTTGGAAAAGGTCACACTAGCTTGAATGGGCGTGCTGCAAACACCAGGCTGTCTTGTCATCTGTTGGATTGTGTGTTCAGTGCATTACTGAGGGGGGTAATGTGGGCCAGCCAGCAGCACTGACAAGTCACTAGGAGCCAGGGAGGATGTGTATCTGCCTTCTCATGTGTGTGAGGGTATTCTCTGGTGGTCTGTCTCAGCAGGGGGCTCTGGCTCTGTCTGTGCCCATGAGCAGAGGGAAGCGGGGGGGGGGGGGGGCAGGCAGGCAGGGGAGGATGTGATGTGGCCAGGGGAGATATTGTGGTTGGCTCACGAGTAATGACGACAATAAGCAGCAGCTAATGATCTGAGGATACTGGCAACTCCTCTGCGCCTCCTAATCCAACACTTCTGTTGTAATTGTTTTTTCCCTCTAGGCTCAGTCAGAAGTTCATGCTTATTCTAACTTTGTCCTGTCTCCCAAAGCTACCCAGAGGGGGCCCGTGCGGTAGCCTAATATCTGCTCCTGGAGAGAAAGGAACAGGCAGGCAGTGTTCCTGGTGGCCCAGAGGTCTCTGGGCGCTGCCAGAGTGCTGTGTCAGAGGTAGCAAAGTGTGTGAAGTCGGAGAGGATACCTAGTGTGGGATAAATGGGAGGAAATTGGTGCCAACAGCAAACAAGGCCTTAGGGATCCCTCGCTCCCAATAAGCAGCTGTCTTGCTAAGGGCGAGTCAGTGGGGGACAGAGAGAGGAGACGCACCAGCTACTTTCAGTAGTGTGCTGCCCAGATCTGGGGCTCATGTTTTTTTATCATCACAGCTCTTCCCCCAGGCCCCCTCATTTAGCGTTCTCTGACTCTCCCTCTCTCGCTCTCTCTGGCTCACTTATTCTTTCTCACTATCTCTGTTTCTCTCTCAACTTCTAAAAGCACTGCAGTCTTAGCTCACTCTTACAACTTATTTGATTTTTTTATTGTGCCATTCATGATTCGTTTGTGAAGTTAGTTTCCATTCACATAATTTAGGCCTACTGCCAACGCATCTGAGAATGACTTTTCAAAAGAACAAGAAGGCGCAATGTTTCCTTGACAAAGTTTTAGTTAAATCCAGGCCTTTATTCACACTTCTGTAGTATTTTGAGGATTTCAGATATTAGATTTGAATGATCTATGGTCTACAAAAGATTTGAATGGTCTACAAAATTGAACCGTATATATCGCTCATGCTTTCAGAGATTTACATTACTCTGAGTATTATGTTATGCTAATTAAACAAATACAGGCAGGGAACCATGAAGGTGCGTGAATTGAGGCTATTCAACACAAAAAGCTAGTCTTAAAGCCTTTCAGCCAGACCTGAAATCAAAAGACTGAATATCTGTTACTGCTATATATTTTTTTGGAGGGGGTCCACACAAAAGGCCAGGAATTTGTGTGCATGATTTTCTGTCTGGTGGGTTATGATTTATAACTGATTTGCACAAATTAGTCATTTTTTTCTCTCAAAGAGAGAGCTGGGTATTCCCTGGCCATCCAATGTTACTCGCACACTACAGCCAATGAGAAATAGCCCGGTGTCCCATGCAAGGTCTGTGCCGTGCAATGCCTTATAGCCCTGTGTTCCATGCAGGGTCTGTGCCATGCAGGGCCTCATAGCCCGATGTTCCATCCAAGGTCTGTGCCATGCAGTCCTAACTTCCTAATAAGGTAGCGTGGATGCGTGTGTCTGGCGTGCATTCATGTTCTGTGCAGGGACATTAGATGTATCATGAAAAAATAAACTCTGAAACTCTTTTCCGATTAAACTTTGATGTCTTCTGTTGTTTCTGGGAGTACATTATTTAAGATGGTAGCCAGCTGCATGTGATGCGTTGGTTGTTGTGGGTTTGTGTTGGAGGGGTAATGCTGAGGGCAATGTGAGTCAATGTGAGTCAAGAGGTTTCCCAGGCATTTCTTCAGGGGAGATCACAAGGTGCTTTTACTGTACATGTGCAGGGCTGTGAAAACTGTATGTGTATACAGTTGAAGTCGGAAGTTTACATACACTTAGGTTGGAGTCATTAAAACTCGTTTTTCAACCACTACACAAATTTCTTGTTAACAAACTATAGTTTTGGCAAGTCGGTTAGGACATCTACTTTGTGCATGACACAATAGATTTTTCAAACAATTGTTTACAGACGGATTATTGCACTTATAATTCACTGTATCACAATTCCAGTGGGTCAGAAGTTTATATACACTAAGTTGACTGTGCCTTTAAACAGCTTGGAAAATTCCAGAAAATGATGTCATGGCTTTAGAAGCTTCTGATAGGCTAATTGACATAATTTGAGTCAATTGGAGGTGTACCTGTGGATGTATTTCAAGGCCTACCTTCAAACTCAGTGCCTCTTTGCTTGACATCATGGGAAAATCAAAAGAAATCAGCCAAGACCTCAGAGAAATTTTTTTAGACCTCCACAGGTCTGGTTCATCCTTGGGAGCAATTTCCAAACGCCTGAAGGTACCACGTTCATCTGTACAAACAATAGTACGCAAGTATAAACACCATGGGACCACGAAGCCGTCATACCGCTCAGGAAGGAGACGCGTTCTGTCTCCTAGAGATTAACGTACTTTGGTGCGAAAAGTGCAAATCAATCCCAGAACAACAGCAAAGGACCTTGTGTAGATGCTGGAGGAAACAGGTACAAAAGTATCTACAGTGGGGAAAAAAAGTATTTAGTCAGCCACCAATTGTGCAAGTTCTCCCACTTAAAAAAATGAGAGAGGCCTGTAATTTTCATCATAGGTACACGTCAACTATGACAGACAAATTGAGAGAAAAAAATCCAGAAAATCACATTGTAGGATTTTTAATGAATTTATTTGCAAATTATGGTGGAAAATAAGTATTTGGTCACCTACAAACAAGCAAGATTTCTGGCTCTCACAGACCTGTAACTTCTGCTTTAAGAGGCTCCTCTGTCCTCCACTCGTTACCTGTATTAATGGCACCTGTTTGAACTTGTTATCAGTATAAAAGACACCTGTCCACAACCTCAAACAGTCACACTCCAAACTCCACTATGGCCAAGACCAAAGAGCTGTCAAAGGACACCAGAAACAAAATTGTAGACCTGCACCAGGCTGGGAAGACTGAATCTGCAATAGGTAAGCAGCTTGGTTTGAAGAAATCAACTGTGGGAGCAATTATTAGGAAATGGAAGACATACAAGACCACTGATAATCTCCCTCGATCTGGGGCTCCACGCAAGATCTCACCCCGTGGGGTCAAAATGATCACAAGAACGGTGAGCAAAAATCCCAGAACCACACGGGGGGACTTAGTGAATGACCTGCAGAGAGCTGGGACCAAAGTAACAAAGCCTACCATCAGTAACACACTACGCCGCCAGGGACTCAAATCCTGCACTGCCAGACGTGTCCCCCTGCTTAAGCCAGTACATGTCCAGGCCCGTCTGAAGTTTGCTAGAGTGCATTTGGATGATCCAGAAGAGGATTGGGAGAATGTCATATGGTCAGATGAAACCAAAATAGAACTTTTTGGTAAAAACTCAACTCGTCGTGTTTGGAGGACAAAGAATGCTGAGTTGCATCCAAAGAACACCATACCTACTGTGAAGCATGGGGGTGGAAACATCATGCTTTGGGGCTGTTTTTCTGCAAAGGGACCAGGACGACTGATCCGTGTAAAGGAAAGAATGAATGGGGCCATGTATCGTGAGATTTTGAGTGAAAACCTCCTTCCATCAGCAAGGGCATTGAAGATGAAACGTGGCTGGGTCTTTCAGCATGACAATGATCCCAAACACACCGTCCGGGCAACAAAGTAGTGGCTTCGTAAGAAGCATTTCAAGGTCCTGGAGTGGCGTAGCCAGTCTCCAGATCTCAACCCCATAGAAAATCTTTGGAGGGAGTTGAAAGTCTGTGTTGTCCAGCGACAGCCCCAAAACATCACTGCTCTAGAGGAGATCTGCATGGAGGAATGGGCCAAAATACCAGCAACAGTGTGTGAAAACCTTGTGAAGACTTACAGAAAACATTTGACCTGTGTCATTGCCAACAAAGGGTATATAACAAAGTATTGAGAAACTTTTGTTATTGACCAAATACTTATTTTCCACCATAATTTGCAAATAAATTCATTAAAAATCCTACAATGTGATTTTCTGGATTTTTTTTTCTCATTTTGTCTGTCATAGTTGACGTGTACCTATGATGAAAATTACAGGCCTCTCTCATCTTTTTAAGTGGGAGAACTTGCACAATTGGTGGCTGACTAAATACTTTTTTCCCCCACTGTATATCCACAGTAAAACGAGTCCTATATCGACATAACCTGAAAGGCTGCTCAGCAAGGAATAAGCCACTGCTCCAAAACTGCCATAAAAAAGCCAGACTACAGTTTGCAACGGCACATGGGGACAAAGATCGTACTTTTTGGAGAAATGTCCTCTGGTCTGATGAAACAAAAATAGAACTGTTTGGCCATAATGACCATCGTTATGTTTGGAGGAAAAAGGGCAAGGCAACATCATCCCAACCGTGAAGCACGGGGGTGGCAGCATCATGCTGTGGGGCTGCTTTGCTGCAGGAGGGACTGGTGCACTTCACAAAATAGATGGCATCACGAGGAAGGAAAATTATGTGGATATATTGAAGCAACATCTCAAAACATCAGTCAGGAAGTTAAAGCTTGGTCGCAAATGGGTCTTCCAAATGGACAATGACCCCAAGCATACTTCCAAAGTTGTGGCAAAATGGCTTAAGGACAACATAGTCAAGGTATTGTAGTGGCCATCACAAAGCCCTGACCTCAATCCTATAGAACATATGTGGGCAGAACTGAAAAAGCGTGTGCGAGCAAGGAGGCCTACAAACCTGACTCAGTTACACCAGCTCTGTCAGGAGGAATGGGCCAAAATTCACCCAACTTATTGTGGGAAGCTTGTGGAAGGCTACCCAAAATGTATGACCCAAGTTAAACAATTTAAAGGCAATGTTACCAAATACTAATTGAGTGAATGTAAACTTCTGACCCACTGGGAATGTGATGAAAGAAATAAAAGCTGAAATAAATCATTCTCGCTACTATTATTCTGACATTTCACATATATAAAGCAGACAGGCGTCGAGGCATTCATTTACTGTTCGATTGAACGTTAGAATGGGCAAAATGAGTGAGCTAAGCGACTTGGAGCGTGATATGAGCTTCGGTGTCAGGCACGCCAGATCCAGTATCTCAAATGGCCGCCCTCCTGGGCTTTTCACGCACGACAGTGTCCAGGGTTTCCTTAGAATGGTGCGACAAACAAAAATCATCTAGTCAGTGGCAGTCCTGTTGGTGAAAACAGATCGTTGATGAGAGAGGTCGAAGGAGAATGGCATGCTAACAGGCGGGCCACAAACAGACAAATAATGGTGTAGTAGAACAGTGGTGTGCAGAACGGCATCTTGGAATGCACAATCATCTATCCTTGTCACGGATGGGCTATTGCAGCTGATGACCACACCAGGTTCCACTGCTATCAGCTAAATACAAGAAGAAGTGGCTCCAGTGACAAGAAGAAGCGGCTCCAGTGGGCCAACACTAGACAATTGAGGAGTGGAAAAACTTCGCCTGGGCATCATGCTGATAGCAGAGTCTGGATTTGTTATAAGCAGCATGAGACCATGGACCCATCCTGCCTGGTGTCAACGGTACAGGCTGGTGGCGGTGGTGTACCGCCATCCAATCTGCAGCAACTGCGTGATGCCACCGTGTCAATTAGACCCTAATCTATGGATTTCACATGACTGGGAATACATATATGCATCTGTAGGTCATAGATACCTTAAAAAAACGGGTAGGGGCGTGGATTAGAAAACCAGTCAGTATCTGGTGTGACCACCATTTGCCTCATGCAGCGCGACACATCGCCTTCGCATAGAGTTGACCAGGCTGTTGATTGTGGCCTGTGGAATGTTGTCCCGCTCCTCTTCAATGGCTGTGCGAAGTTGCTGGATATTGGCGGGAACTGGAACACGCTGTCGTACACGTCAATCCAGAGCATCCCAAACATGCTCAATGGGTGACATATCTGGTGAGTATGCAGGCCATGGAAGAACAGGGGCATTTTCAGCTTCCAGGAATTGTGTACAGATCCTTGCGACATGGGGTCCTGCATTATCATGCTGAAACATGAGGTGATGGTGGCGGATCAATGGCACATAAATGGGCCTCAGGATCTCATCACGGTATCTCTGTGCATTCAAGTTGCCATAGATAAAATGCAATTATGTTCGTTGTCCGTAGCTTATGCCTGCCCATACCATAACCCCACTGCCACCATGGGGCACTCTGTTCACAACGTTGACATCAGCAAACCGCTCGCCCACACAACGCCATACACGCTTTATGACATCTGCCCGGTACAGTTGAAACCGGGATTCATCCGTGAAGAGCACACTTCTCCAGCGTGCCAGTTGCCCACTAAAGTTGGTTACGACGCCGAACTGCAGTCAGGTCAAGACCCAGGTGAGGACAACAAGCACGCAGATGAGCTTCCCTGAGACGGTTTCTGATAGTCTGTGCAGAGATTATTTGGTTCTGCAAACCCACAGTTTCATCAGCTGTCCGGGTGGCTGGTCTCAGACGATCCCGCAGGTGAATAAGCCAAATGTGGAGGTCCTGGGCTGGCATGGTTACACGTAGTCAGCTGTTGTGAGGCCGGTTGGACATACTGCCAAATTCTCTAAAACAACAGAGGCGGCTTATGGTAGAGAAATTAGCATTCAATTCTATGGCAACAGCTCTGGTGGTATTGCGTGCCAATTACACACTCCCTCAAAACTTGAGAGATCTGTGGCATTGTGTTGTGTGACAAAACTGCACATTTTAGAGTGGCCTTTTATTGTCCCCAGCACAAGGTGCACTTGTGTAAATCATGCTGTTTAATCAGCTTCTTGACATGCCACACCTGTCAGGTGGATAGATTATCTTAGAAAAGGATAAATGCTCAATAATAGGGATGTAAACAAATTTGTGCACAATATTTGAGAGAAATACGCTTTTTGTGCGTATGGAACATTTCTGGGATCTTTTATTTCATCTCATGAAACATGTGACCGACACTTTACATGTTGCGTTTTATATTTTTGTTCAGTATACATTAGTATAGGCATTGAACATTACATAATTTCTCAGAACTAACTGTTGTTGATCATTTACATGGTCTTTTCTTTGTACTTGTATCCACTCCGTTTTATCTTTTAAAGAGCTCAGTTCTTCCTCTTTTAGTGAGGCTCTAATATTGGTAGGCTAATTTATCACATCAATGCACTGAAGGTAAAAAGTAAAACGTGTGCATGTTTATATATACATTTGAGAGAAAAAAAAGCGATACATTTCATCAATATTCAATAACCTACATTTCCTGATATTGCCTCTGTGTTTGGCCCTGTAGGTCATCTTTTAAATATGCCATTTCTGAAAGCATAAAATGCTGATGTGAAGGTTTCAAACATAATGTCAGCAATGTTCCCCATTGTACTGATAACGCAGCCAATAATTGCTTACCTGCTCTGAATGGAAATGTCAAATGTCTCCCTACTGATTGGTTCACAGATATTGTACACACACTGTGGTTTGGATTAGTTTTTCTGCGTTTATCACCATTTGCTGGAAGAGATGAAGACCCTAAAGGTCACGGTTGCTTTGTTAGCAACAGAAAACCATTTACCAAATTCAGGGAGAAAGTCTACGTGGTGATTGCTGCCTTGTTTACCTACGTGGGCCTGTTTTGGTGGGTAGAAGATGCCTCTACTACCCAATGCTCTCTGAAGAATCTAACCTTAACACATAAATCAGAAAGTATCTGTATGTATGCGTGGCACAGTCTCTGTTTTAGATGCACTTCCTGTGTTCTAAGATGAAGTTTGTGGGAGAGCGGAGAGGAGAGGCCAAGGCTGCCTTATACTGATAACAGCTCCAATGGAAACAGATTAGATGGAGCAGAGGAGCAATGCATATCTAGGACGTTTTGTTACTGGATCCAAATGTATTATTTCTGACCCTATCTGGAATGACTGCATCTGCTGCACCGACACAGGGCTAAACTATTAGATCAGACCAAGTCTATTCATGCCTGCTTTGCGTTGGAATACGAGGCGATACGTGTGTATGCCTCTCATCCTGAGTGAACGCTGGTGGTGATGACAAATGCTCCATGCTGCCTACAAGTCATACAAGCTACAGGGTTCTCTCTAAGCACAACAGTGTCCCTGTTGTATTGCGGGTTGTTTTGTGTTTGAGCCTTTTCCCGCCAGTATTAGAATGTGAACAATTTAGTTTGTAATTTTCTAACCTTATGAATATATTGGATTAGTTGAGTTGTATGCATTACACCAGCGCAAGCCAGCATTACATCTGACATTCCATGTAAAGGAGACCCTTTGATGTGCTTCTATAGCCTTTTATCATATGTACGCTACAGGGTTTCAGTGTTGAAGGTGACTGAAGGTAAAGTGTAATGGATGATTGTGATTAGCTAAATGGTAGATCCATCCTTTGCTCAGTAATGTCAGTGCTGCATTGCAGAGCTAAGCAGTCAGTGTGGCAGCCTCTCAATGCAATGCGTCCCTTAACTCCACTTCAACCGCCAGCGCTGTCATGGATATAGAGATCCCATATATCATGTCTACAAAGATTACCCTGAAGGCAGCTAAGTCTGGCTTAAACAGCTCTGAGAGTTTAATTCTGCCAGTCAGAGCCTAACCAGAGCGCTGTTTCATTATCAGCCATGCGCCAGTGATCAGGCGGAACTCTGAACACCCGGGCCTAGGAAGGGGGTTTCTTTTTTGAAAGGGGAAGGGGGTTGAAATTGGATGGTGGCAAGGTGATAAAAAGAAAATCCCACACACCATCTCTTTATATCTATCAACTTACCATACCAGGGCTAGTATTTTCACAATACCTGTTAATTTCTGTCTGTCTGGGTGTCTAGTGAATATAATGTGTGAAGCCTTGTCCACCCACCTCCCCACGTCTCCTTACACACACACATACAGTCACACAACCCTCACACCCCTTCCCGCTTTTGATTAAATGCTGCCGGTAATCACACCGTGAAGCTACATGTCCTATTAATCATTGACAATAATTCTGTGCAAGTTGGTATCTAATTGTGAGAATGTGAAGCAAGCTCTGTTCCCCATGTTCCCTGGTGACTGTAATCCAAGCAGACCATAATGGATTAGCCAGTGGAATGGGGACAGGGGGTCTCCTCCTGGGGGGATAGGGGGCAGCCGACACCTGCCTGCCACTGATGGGGCTTAGACTAGAGCCAGCGGCCCACAGTGGTGGCTCAGTCGTAGCTGGCCCAGCTGCCCCCAGGAAGAGCAGGTTGCCTTGCCGTGACGTCAGAGTCACCTGGGGGGGGAGTATATTTCCTCCGAAAAATGGAAAAAGTCAAGTTGATAATATCTTTACTGTGTGACTGACTGTATCTCCCAGATTCCTTCACTTCAGAAGCCTGTGGCTCAAGTGGTGGATCCGGGCGACATCGGATATTAATCTCGGGCTGTGACTCAGTGACGCTATGTTGACTGGGTTTAGACCACCTTGGTCTGGCTCTTTGTCTCTCTGATGTGTGTTGTATTGTTTGAGTTCCTGGAACCAGGGTTTAGTGTGGGATTTATCCCAACGTATTCTGCAGTGATTAGGTCAAGGGAAAAATAAAAAATAAAAGTTAACATTTTTTTTTTTTTTTAAACAATTTTTTAAAAATAATTGTCAAGTGGTTATCCCACTGGCTATAGGGTGAATGCACCAATTTGTAAGTCGCTCTGGATAAGAGCGTCTGCTAAGTGACGTAAATGTAAATGTAAATGAATTCATCTGAGCTGGTGTCATTATTGGACAGGCATCACAAACACCTGAAGACAAAGGTTTGGCTTTGTTGTCCCCACCTGTGTATGATTGTGTTGGAAGCAGTGATATTGGGGTTCTATAAACTCAAGATTCCACAGAAACAATGATTTCACATAAAGATTTGTCTGGGGTGTGTAGCCTGTTCCTTAAAACATTTCACTTTAGCTTAACTTTCAATTTGTCACTGTATCCAACTATTTTGTTTGGCTCTATTATAAGCAAATACTGTACTAGACACCCCTTGCACAGTTTTCACATTTTGCTGCCTTAAAAAAAGTATTACATTTGATTTATTACCTACTGATCTCCACCGCCTACTCCACATTAAAAACAAAGATGTCTTGATTGCGTATGTCTTCCCACCCCAGAGTTCATAGTTGGTGGAAGCACCTTTGGCAGCCATTACAGTCGTGAATTCTTTTGAATAACATTCTACCAACTCTTGGGCAACATATAGCCATTTTTGTCAAAATTGCTCAAGCTCAGTAAATCTGGTTGGGAATCATTGATAGACAGTAATATTCAAACCTTGTCTGATTTTCAAGCACATTTAAGTCAGGACAGAGACCGGGTGCCATGAGAATTAGTCGGCGAGTGGGTAGCCCGCCTCTACCATCCGTCCTATTGGCCAATGTGCAATCATTGGAGAATAAACTGGTTGAGCTCAGTTCAAGACTATCCTACCAACGGGACATTAAAAACTGTAATATCTTATGTTTCACCGAGTCGTGGCTGAACGACGACATGGATAATATACAGTTGGCTGGTTTTTCCGTGCAATGGCAAGACAGAACAGCTGCCTCCAGTAAGACAAGGGGTGGCGCTCTGTCTATTTGTCAATAACAGCAGGTGCGCAAAATCAAATATTAAGGAAGTCTCTAGGTTTTGCTCGTCTGAGGTAGAGTATCTCATGATAAGCTGTAGACCACACTATTTATCAAGAGAGTTTTCATCTATATTTTTCGTAGCTGTATATTTACCACCACAAGGCCATAAGCAAACAAGAAAATGTTCATCCAGAGGCGGCGCTCCTAGTGGCCGGGGACTTTAATGCAGGGAAACTTAAATACATTTTACCTAATTTCTACCAGCATGTTACATGTGCAATAAGAGGGAAAAAAACTCTAGACCACCTTTACAACACACACATAGACGTGTACAAAGCTCTCTGTCGCCCTCCATTTGGCAAATCTGACCATAATTCTATCCTCCTGATTCCTGCTTGCAAGCAAAAACTAAAGCAGGAAGTACCAGTGACTCGCTCACTACGGAAGTGGTCAGATGATGCAGATGCTAAGCTACAGGACTGTTTTGCTAGCACAGACTGGAATATGTTCCGGGACTCATCCGATGGCATTGAGGAGTATACCACATCAATCACCGGCTTCATCAATAACTACATCGATGACGTTGTCCCCACAATGACCGTACGTACATACCCCAACCAGAAGCCATGGATTACAGGCAACATCCGCACTGAGCTAAAGGGTAGAGCTGCCGCTTTCAAGGAGCAGGACTCTAACCCGGACGCTTATAAGAAATCCCGCTATGCCCTCAGATGAACCATCAAACAGGCAAAGCGTAAATACAGGACTAAGATTGAATCCTACTACACCGGATCCGACACTCGTCGGATGTGGCAGGGCCTGCAAACTATAACGGACTACAAAGGGAAGCCCAGCCGTGAGCTGCACATGTGACAAAAGCCTACCAGACGAGCTAAATGACTTCTATGCATGCTTCAAGGTAAGCAACACTGAAGAATGCATGAGAGCACCAGCTGTTCGGGATGACTGTGTGATCACGCTCGCCGTAGCCGATGTGAGTAAGACCTTTTAAACAGGTCAACATTCACAAGGCCGCAGGGCCAGACGGATTACCAGGACGTGTACTCTGAGCATGCGCTGACCAACTGGAAAATGTCTACACTGACATTTTCAATCTGTCCCTGGCCGAGTCTGTAATACCTACATGTTTCAAGCAGACCACCATAGTCCCTGTACCCAAGAACACCAAGGTAACCTGCCTAAATGACTACAGACCCGTAGCACTCACATCTGAAGCCATGAAGTGCTTTGAAAGGCTGGTCATGGCTCACATCAACACCCTCATCCAAGAAACTCTAGATCAACTCCAATTTGCATACCGCCCCAACAAATCTACAGATGACGCCATCTCTATTGCACTCAACACTGCCCTTCCCACCTGGACAAAAGGAACACCTACAGTTGAAGTCGGAAGCTTACATACACCTTAGCCAAATACATTTAAACTCAACAATTCCTGACATTTAATCCTAGTAAAAAGTCCCTGTCTTAGGTCAGTTAGGATCACCACTTTATTTTAAGAATGTGAAATGTCAGAATAATAGTAGAGAGAATTATTTATTTAAGCTTTTATTTATTTCATCACATTCCCAGTGGGTCAGAAGTTTACATACACTCAATTAGTATTTGGTAGCATTGCTTTTAAATTGTTTGACTTGGGTCAAACGTTTCGCGTAGCCTTGCACAAGCTTCCCACAATAAGTTGGGTGAATTTTGGCCCATTCCTCCCAACAGATCTGGTGTAACTGAGTCAGGTTTGTAGGCCTCCTTGCTCGCATACGCTTTTTCAGTTCTGCCCACAAATGTTCCATAGGATTGAGGTCAGGGCTTTGTGATGGCCACTCCAATACCTTGACTTTGTTGTCCTTAAGCCATTTTGCCACAATTTTGGAAGAATGCTTGGGGTCATTGCCCATTTGGAAGACCCATTTGCGACCAAACTTTAACTTCCTGACTGATGTCTTGAGATTTTGCTTCAATATATCCACATAATTTTCCTTCCTCATGATGCCATCTATTTTGTGAAGTGCACCAGTCCCTCCTGCAGCAAAGCACCCCCACAGCATGATGCTGACACCCTCGTGCTTCACGGTTGGGATGGTGTTCTTCGGCTTGCAAGACCCCCCTTTTTCCTCCAAACATAACGATGGTCATTATGGCCAAACAGTTCTATTTTTGTTTCATCAGACCAGAGGACATTTCTCCAAAAAGTACGATCTTTGTCCCCATGTGCCGTTGCAAACTGTAGTCTGGCTTTTTTATGGCAGTTTAAGAGCAGTAGCTTCTTCCTTGCTGAGCGGCCTTTCAGGTTATGTCGATATAGGACTCGTTTTACTGTGGATATAGATACTTTTGTACCTGTTTCCTCCAGTATCTTCACAAGGTCCTTTGCTGTTGTTCTGGGATTGATTTGCACTTTTCGCACCAAAGTACGTTCATCTCTAGGAGACAGAACGCGTCTCCTTCCTGAGCAGTAAGATGGCTGCGTGGTCCCATGGTACACCTCCAATTGACTCAAATGATGTCAGTTAGCCTATCAGAAGCTTCTAAAGTCATGACGATCATTTTCTGGAATTTTCCTAGCTGTTTAAAGGCACAGTCAACTTAGTGTATGTAAACTTCTGACCCATTGGAATTGTGATACAGTGAATTATAAGTGAAATTATATGTCTGTTAACAATTGTTGGAAAAATTACTTGTGTCATGCACAAAGTACATGTCCTAACCAACTTGCCAAAACTATAGTTTGTTAACAAGAAATGTGTGGAGTGGTTGAAAAACTGGTTTTAATGACTCCAACCTAAGTGTATGTAAACTTCTGACTTCAACTGTATGTGAGAATGCTGTTCATTGGCTACAGCTTAGCGTTCAACACCATAGTGCCCTCAAAGCGCATTACTAAGATAAGGACCCTGTGTCTAAACACCTCCCTCTGCAACTGGACCCTGGACTTCCTGACGGGCCGCCCCCAGGTGGTAAGGGTAGGCAACAACACATCTGCCACACTGATCCTCAACATGGGGCCCCTCAGAGGTGCGTGCTTAGTCCCCTCCTGTACTCCCTGTTCACCCATGACTGCGTGGCCAAGCACGACTCCAACACCATCATTAAGTTTGCCGACGACACAATGGTGGTAGGCCTGATCACCGACCACGATGAGACAGCCTATAGGGAGGAGGTCAGAGACCTGGAAGTGTGGTGCCAGGACAACAACCTCTCCCTCAACGCGATCAAGACAAAGGAGATGATCGTGGACCACAGGAAAAGGAGGGCCGAGCACGCCCCCATTCACATCGACGGGGCTGTATTGGAGCAGGTTGAGAGCTTCAAGTTCCTTGGTGTCCACATCACCAACAAACTATCATGGTCCAAACACACCAAGACAGTTGTGAAGAGGGCACGACAACGCCTATTCCCCCTCAGGAGACTGAAAAAATGTGGCATAGGTCCTCAGATCCTCAAAACGTTCTACAGCTGCACCATCGAGAGCATCCTGACTGGTTGCATCACCACCTGGTATGGCAACTGCTCGGAGCTACAGAGGGTAGTGAGTATGGCCCAGTACATTACTGGGGCCAAGCTTCCTGCCATCCAGGACCTCTATACAGGCGGTGTCAGAGGAAGGCCCTAAAAATTGCCAAAGACTCCAGCCACCCTAGTCGTAGACTTTTCTCTCTGCTGCCGCACGGCAAGCGGTACCGGAGTGCCAAGTCTAGGTCCAAAAGTCTTCTTAACAGCTTCTACCCCCAAGCCATAAGACTGCTGAACAGCTAATGAAATGGCTACCTGGACTATTTGAATTAACACCCCCCCCCCCCTTTTTTTTTTTTTTATGCTGCTGCTACTCACTGTTTATTATCTATGCTTAGTCACTTTACCCCTACCTACATGTACATATCTCAATTACCACGACTAACCTGTACCCCCGCACGTTGACTGTATACAGCCTCGTTATTGTTATTTTATTGTTGCTCTTTTATTTTTAACTTAATTTATTTAGTCAATATTTTTCATAACTCTTATTTTTCTTAAAACTGCATTGTTGGTTAAGGGATTGTAAGTAATCATTTCACGGTAAGGTCTACACCTGTTGTTTTCGGCGCATGTGACAAATACAGTTTTATTTGACCGTTCAGGAACACTCAACACCTCTTGGAAAGCCATTCTTGTGTGTCTTTGGCATACAAATGTGTGTAATTGTCCCGCTGGAAAATACAACTCTGTCCCAGGCTTGTGCAAGGGGTGTGTAGACTTTCACTTGGCACTGTATGTAGTTACTACAACTATTACGTAATCCAGTAATTGATGTGGTGAATTATGCATGTCGAAATAATGAGAATAGTTTATTTATATTTTGGGTGTATTATCCATTTTCTCCCAATGATTCATCGCTGAAGCAGCCTGACAGGAAGGAAAACAATACTGGTAATCCCACTTACCTTCTTTCTTCCAGATGCTTCACACAAAGTTTGAATTAATGTTTTATTTCCTTTTCATCCCAGCTGTTTTAACAATGTGTCAGAATAAAGTGGTTGTGGAGCCTACCTACCCATAGGTAATCAATGGCTCTTAGAGCGGGGCTGAGCCCAGGTATAAATATTCAGTGCATGGGTCTGCACATTAAGCATTAATAAGAAGAGACCTCTGTTTCAACTCAGCTGAAAAGCAGACGCTAGGCTTGTTTTGGCTGAGGTGTTGTTTCACTCAGGCCTCTGAAGTCTTATTACCAGGCATTGTGGTAGCTGACAGCTACTGTGAACCTCGATGACCCGGTAATAACAATATTTTTCTCAGGAGCTTTTATGAAGAGGATAAACTTTGGAACCTCTCCTTCCCCTCCCCTCCCCTCCCTCCTTCCACCCCAGTCCATGCTATCTTCCTAGTGCCTACCTTTTATCGACTTGAACAGTACTGTCGTTGTGTGAATAACAATGGCAATGCTATTGCTATCACCGCATGAATAGAGTCCTGTGAAGGCCAGTTATGCTTAGTGATTTGATACTGACTGAACAGCTTTCTTTCTCAATATTAATACCAACACAGGGACTTCAAATCGTAATATCACAAACAGTTTATCGCTGTTATTTTCCTTACAGTAGATATAGAAAGGTGAAATGGCTCTGATTGTCTTTACCCTCAGACACAATTATATTGTGTAAGAACCAATTAACAAGAGTTAGTCACAATATTGTGTGTATTTTCTTTCATGCCTGATGGTGCAGGATGGATAAAGAGGATGTATCCCTCCCCCACTTTGTATCCCCACTTACAGACAACTGTAAAAGCCCATTGGTCAAGATCACATCCTTCTAAATGATCATATTGCACAGCTAAAGGAATTTATGTACCTAGAGAAAATGCTTATTTAAAACCATTCCTCTGGTTTCCACAGCCTTGTGATAGAGAGAACCATGCATACCATGTCCCCAGTATGGAACAGAACTGTCTGATATTACAAATTACAGATGTTTCAGAGCAGCCTTGGAAATGTATTTTCTAGTGATTTCCAATTTCCAGGGGAAACTTTGGATAGTCTAATAGAAGAGGCAAATCCTTCACGGCAGTAAGGAAAATGCAGGTGTAAATACGTTGTGACCGTTCACTCTCCCTACCTATAGGTCCCCCTGCCCCTGTGAAGAGAACCTTATCTAATTACTATAGTAACTGACAGCATTGTAGCCCGGTAATGTGATTTATATTGAGTTATACAAGGAATGGATTAACATCTTATAAAAAATGCATAGCGTTGTCTGCACAGATGTTGCATCTGTGCCGCTCCCTGCTTTTTTTGTTAACATTTGCCCTTTGTGTCGCAAAGAGGGCGAGAAATAGAACTATGGTCTCATTTTCATCCAATCACCTGCTCTTTTCCTCTGTTAAGAACACTGCTTTGGGTGTTGTTGAAACAGCAGCCTCGGAGGCAATGATTGTGTCTCAGGGCATCCCACTCTAGCCCCATAACACAGTGGGCTGTCAGAATAGCAAACTGGAGGATATGTCTTCATGTGTCTTGCTGTGGGAAAGTCTGGTCTATATTATACAGTGCCTTCAGAAAGTATTCATACCCCTTGACTTATTCCACATTATGTTGTGTTACAGCCTGAATTCAAAATGGATTAAATCGATTTTTTTTCTCACCCATCTACACACCTATTTTCTCACCCATCCATCCATCCAACACACACAAACACTCACTCCATCATTTGCTCACTCATACATAATATGCACATACATTAATACTGACTCTACACACACGCACACCCACTCACATACAAGCTGCTGCTACTCTGTTTATCTTATATTCTGTTGCCTAGTAACCTTCCTCCTATACATACAGTATCTACAGTTGAAGTCGGAAGTTTACATACACCTTAGCCAAATACATTTAAACTCAATTTTTCACAATTCCTGACATTTAATCCTAGTAAAAAGTCCCTGTTTTAGGTCAGTAAGGATCACCACTTTATTTTAAGAATGTGAAATGTCAGAATAATAGTAGAGAGAATGATTTATTTCAGCTTTTATTTATTTCATCACATTCCCAGTGGGTCAGAAGTTTACATACACTCAATTAGTATTTGGTAGCATTGCCTTTAAATTGTTTAACTTGGGTCAAACGTTTCGGGTAGCCTTCCACAAGCTTCCCACAGGAAGTCCAGAATTTTGGCCCATTCCTCCTGACAGAGCTGGTGTAACTGAGTCAGGTTTGTAGGCCTCCTTGCTCGCACATGCTTTTTCAGTTCTGCCCACAGATTTTCTATAGGATTGAGGTCAGGGCTTTGTGATGGCCACTCCAATACCTTGACTTTGTTGTCCTTAAGCCATTTTGCCACAACTTTGGAAGTATGCTTGTGGTCATTGTCCATTTGGAAGACCCATTTGCGACCAAGCTTTAACTTCCTGACTGATGTCTTGAGATTTTGCTTCAATATATCCACATCATTTTCCTTCCTCATGATGCCATCTATTTTGTGAAGTGCACCAGTCCCTCCTGCAGCAAAGCAGCCCCACAGCATGATGGTGCCACCCCGTGCTTCACGGTTGGGATGGTGTTCTTCGGCTTGCAAGCGTCCCCCTTTTTCCTCCAAACATAACGATGTTCATTATGGGCAAACAGTTCTATTTTTGTTTCATCAGACCAGAGGACAATTCTCCAAAAAGTACGATCTTTGTCCCCATGTGCAGTTGCAAACCATTTTTTGTAGCGGTTTTGGAGCAGTGGCTTTCAGGTTATGTCGATATAGGACTCGTTTTAGTGTGGATATAGATACGTTTGTACCTGTTTCCTCCAGCATCTTCACAAGGTCCTTTGCTGTTGTTCTGGGATTGATTTGCACTTTTCGCACCAAAGTACGTTCATTTCTAGGAGACAGAACCCGTCTCCTTCCTGAGCGGTATGACGGCTGCGTGGTCCCATGGTGTTTATACTTGCGTACTATTGTTTGTACAGATGAACGTGGTACCTTCAGGCGTATGGAAATTGCTCCCAAGGATGAACCAGACTTGTGGAGGTCTACAATTTTTCTGAGGTCTTGGCTGATTTCTTTTGATTTTCCCATGATGTCAAGCAAAGAGGCACTGAGTTTGAAGGTAGGCCTTGAAATACATCCACAGGTACACCTCCAATTGACTCAAATGATGTCAATTAGCCTATCAGAAGCTTCTAAAGCCATGAAATCATTTTCTGGAATTGTCCAAGCTGTTTAAAGGCACAGTCAACTTAGTGTATGTAAACTTCTGACCCACTGGAATTGTGATACAGTGAATTATAAGTTAAATAATCTGTCTGTAAACAATTGTTGGAAAAATTACTTGTGTCATGCACAAATTAGATGTCCTAACCGACTTGCCAAAACGATTAGTTTGTTAACAAAAAATGTGTGGAGTGGTTGAAAAACGAGTTTTAATGACTCCAACCTAAGCGTATGTAAACTTCCGACTTCAACTGTACATCTATCGATCAAATGTCCCTACACATTGTAAATATGGTATTGGAGCTGACTTTTACAAAATATTTATTGTATATAGTATGCTTACTTATTACTTTATTGTGTAGTTCATATTTCTTATTCTTATTTCTTGTGTTTTCTTCTAGTAACACTGTACATTGTTAGATTATTGCATTGTTAGGTTTTGAGTTAGCAAAAAAGGCATTTCACTGTACTTTTGCACGTGACATCAAAACTTGAAACTGAATACCCCATAATGACAGTGAAAATGTTTGTAGATTTTTTTGTACATTTATTGAAAATGAAATACAGAAATATCTCATTTACATAAGTATTCACACCCCTGAGTCAATACTTTGTAGAAGCACCTTTGGCATCATTTACAGCTGTGAGTTTTTCTGGGTAAGTGTCTAAGAGATTTGCACACCTGGATTGTACAATATATAAAATTCTTCAAGCTCTGTCAAGATCTAATCAGATGTTATTTGTCACATACACGTGTTTAGCAGATGTTATTGCGTGTGTAGCGAAATGCTTGTGCTTCTAGCTCCGACACTGCAGTAATATCTAACAAGTAATATCTAACAATTTCACAACATATACCCAATACACACAAATCTAAGTAAGGAATGGAATTTAAGAATATATACATATATGGACAAGCAATGACAGAGCGGTATGGACTAAGATAGTAGAATATTATAGAATACAGTATATACATATGAGATGAGTAATGCAAGATGTGCAAACATTATTAAAGTGGCCAGTGATTTCAGTAGGCAGCAGCAGCCTCTAATGTGCTGGTGATGGCTATTTAACAGTCTGATGGCCTTGAGATAGAAGCTGTTTTTCATTCTCTCGGTCCCAGCTTTGATGCACCTGTACTGACCTCGCCTTCTGGATGATAGCGGGGTGAACAGGCAGTGGCTCGGGTGGTTGATGTCCTTGATGATCTTTTTGGCCTTCCTGTGACATCGGGTGCTGTAGGTGTCCTGGAGGGCAGGTAGTTTGTCCCCGATAATGCGTTCGGCAGACCGCACCACCCTCTGGAGAGCCCTGCGGTTGCGGGCGGTGCAGTTGCCGTACCAGGCGGTGATACAGCCCGACAGGATGCTCTCAATTGTGCATCTGTAAAAGTTTGTGAGGGTTTTAGGTGCCAAGCCAAATTCCGAGGCTCTGTTGCGCCTTCTTCACCACACTGTCTGCGGGGGTGGACCATTTTAGTTTGTCAGTGATGTGTACGCCAAGGAACTTGAAGCTTTCTACCTTCTCCACTGCGGTCCCATTGATGTGGATAGGGGGGTGCACCCTCTGCTGTTTCCTGAAGTCCACAATCATCTCCTTTGTTTTGTTGACATTGAGTGAAAGGTTATTTTCCTGGCACCACACTCCCAGAGCCCTCACCTCCTCCCTGTAGGCTGTCTCGTCATTGTTGGTAATCAAGCCTACTACTGTTGTGTCGTCTGCAAATTTGATGATTGAGTTGGAGGCGTGCTTGGCCACGCAGTCATGGGTGAACACCCTTGTGGGGCCCCAGTGTTGAGGATCAGCGAAGTGGAGATGTTGTTTCCTACCTTCACCACCTGGGGGTGGCCCGTCAGGAAGTCCAGGACCCAGTTGCACAGGGCAGGGTTCAGACCCAGGGCCTCGAGCTTAATGATTAGCTTGGAGGGTACTATGGTGTTGAATGCTGAGCTATAGTCAATGAACAGCATTCTTACGTAGGCATTCTTACATAGGTATATCAACACCCAAGTTGGTTGTTGATCAATGCTAGACAGCCATTTTCAACCTGATTTAAGTTAAAACTGTAACTAAGCCACTCGGGAACATTCAATGTCGTCTTGGTAAGCAACTCCAGTGTATATTTGGCCTCGTGTTTTAGGTTATTGTCCTGCTGAAAGGTGCATTTGTCTCCCAGTGTCTGTTGGAAAGCAGACTGAACCAGGTGTTCCTCTAGGATTTTGCATCTGCTTAGCACTATTCCATTAATTTTTATCCTAAAAAAACTCCCTAGTCCTTACCGATGACAAGCATACCCATAACATGATGCAGCCACCACCATCCTTGAAAATATGAGGTGGTACTCAGTGATGTGTTGTTGGGTTTGCCCCAAACATAACGCTTTGTATTCAGGACATAAAGTTCATTTCGTTGCCAAATGTTTTGCAGTTTTACTTTAGTGCCTTATTGCAAACAGGATGCATGTTTTGGAATCATTTTATTTTGTACAGGCTTCCTTCTTTACACTCTGTCATTTAGGTTAGTATTGTGGAGAAACTACAATGTTGTTGATCCATCCTCAGTTTTCTCCTATCACAGCCTTTTAACTCTGTAACTTCTTTAAAGTCGCCATTGGCCTCATGGTGAAATCCCTGAGCAGTTTCCTTCCTCTACGGCCACTGACTTAGGAAGGACGCCTGTATCTTTGTAGTGACTGGGTGTATTGATACACTATCCAAAGTGTAATAAATAACTTCACCATGCTCAAAGGGATATTCAATAGGTCTACCAATAGGTGCCCTTCTTTGCGAGGCATTGGAAAACCTCCCTGGTCTTTGTGGTTGAATCTGTGTTTGAAATTCACTGCTCAACTGAGGGACCACCTTACAGATAATTGTATGTGTGGGGTACAGAGATGAGGTAGTCATTCAAAAATCATGTTAAACAGTATTATTGCACACAGAGTCCATGCAACTTATTATGTGACATGTTAAGCAAATGTGTACTTCTGAACTTATTTAGGTTTCCATAATAAAGGGGTTGAATACTTATTGACTCAAGACGTTTCAGCTTTTCAGTTTTAATTAATTTGTAAACGTCTTAAAATATAATTCTACTTTGACATTATGGGGTATTATGGGGTAGTGACACAACATCTCAATTTAATCAATTTTAAATTCAAGCTGTAACACAACAAAATGTGGAAAAAGTCTAGGGGTGTGAATACTTTCTGAGGCCACACATTCTCTATCATGGTTTTACTCCATTTTCATTAGGTTGCTGTGGTAATTCAGCAAAACAATCCAAAGGCACCTCAATAATAGGACCCAGAAGTAATCCAAAAGTTTGAGTTGCTTTTTGTCTTATCAACAGGCTTTGAGAACTACAACGTATTCCTTTTGTTTTACTATTTCATTTGACTATTTCAAGGTACATTTTTCTGGTGTTTATTCTTCAGAACAAAGGTTGTTTCTCACACAAGGGCATCTGTGAATGTTTTTGTGCTCTGTAATTAATGGCTAGGTACAAGGTGAGCTACGCTATATACATAAACCAATTACACAAAGGGTTATTTGTCAGTGTACATTTCAAAGTGTTTCATTTATTTTGTTTTCAGGATGGTATATAGGGTAATTATCTATGTTATAATTACTGTTCATAACAATACATGTGATATTGTGGTGATTTATGTTGTGCGTTTATGAGTCACGAGTTGATTGTATAGGCATTGTGGGTATGTTTGGCAATACAGATGTAGGATCTTAATTTGATCACCCTGTTGCAGGAGAATTTTCCTGCAATGCAAGAAATGTAAAACTTGTGTATTTGAAGTTTAAAAAGGCTTCTGAAGTTTGTAATTTCCACTGATATTTCAGACTTGATTTTCCCTTACGAAAAATGTATCAACCCCTACAGAAATGTCTATTAATTATAATCCACATAATAATTCACATTTCCTGTTGATGCATGAATATTTTCCTGCTGTAGCAAACTGGCTCAAATGAAGGTCCTACATCTGTAGTAAAAGCTTCATTGTAAGGTTTATAAGGATTTATACAACGGGTGGGTCTAATCCTGAATGCTGATTGGTTAAAACCGCATTCCAGCTGGTGTCTATTCGACAAATTACCACCGGCTAAATCTATGACATTAAAATGCCTATTTACTCTGTTCCATCTGACTGCGCAATCCACTGTCTCATCTGCCAAGCAATTTATAAACTTGATCTCCACTATAAAAAGCATCTAGACATTATCTCACATTTATTTTAGACTAACATGTCGTTTTCAACAGCGGAGATTTGTATAAACCTTGCTGTGTGTCTCTCCGACATTTGCAACATTGTTTCAATATTCAAATTCGATCTCCAGCTGTTCCATAGTAATGAACGTGTCGGGACGAGACAGACAGACAGACAGGCAGGCAGCGTTTCTCAGCCAGTCGAAATCATGAATCAGCTGGCATCATTTTTATGGATATATACAAAGAAATGTCAATTGAAAAAAGCTCAAACGAAACAAAGTGCAGCTAGTTTCCAGTCTTTCCAGCTTCAGTTTGAAGTGATTGTGTTAGCGGTGTTGTTGGCTAGCTCCTCTGAACAACAGTGTCCTGACGAGTGAGCACTTTTTCTATGCCAGGTGAAATCACGCCTCATTAGATACTTTGCTGTTATTCTGGCTGCACTTTTTGAAGTGACTGTAAGTTAGCCATAGTTTGCTAGCTAGCAAGCAAGGGATAAGAACGTTGCCAGCCAGTATGGCAATGGAACATTTAGAACGAACGACTGGGTCGCGTCCATAGATACAGAACAAAAAGACTGAACGACTGGGTCGCGTCTCTAGCAACCAAACCGATAGAACGAACGACCAGCCGGCTTGCAACCCTAGATTTGTGTCGGGACTATATCTAGTGGAAGGATGAAATAGTATGAATAAATTAATCAAAATAACTTTTTTAATGAAAATATGTCAATCATTATTTGAAAATGTTGGTAACCCGTTTTATAAAAGTGATAATGTCCTCGAAGCTGGTGTCTGGAGGATATATTGGCACGGTTTGCCGGACCTCGACATTGTCTCGGGCATTATCACTTAAACAACACGCCAATAATTATTTAGTACTGTGGTCACATTTGTGAATCAACATCTGTTTCTAAAGCATTTTCAAAGCCTTTATGCCACAATCAAAGTTTTCTATTTTTCTGAATCTCTCAAACAAAAATTGTAGGCTATATGAAACGGTTGCACAATGCGAGGCATCAACCTCAATACAAATTGTGATGTCACCTCTTTTCCAGAAGTCTTCGTAAATGTCCTGTGAATTCGTACTATAATACCTTAGCTGGCAGGAGCAATCCGAGTGAATAGTAATTTTTATTCTCTCAGAATATCTGTTTTCCAGTAACTGCATTGAGCAGGTTGGAGGGTTTTGTCCTATTGTTTTGAACGACTGTGATAAAGTATATCGGGAAAAGTTGTGAGCCTTGATCACAAAAGTTGGTACCTTTACCATGCTGTGTAGACCTTCATTGTGACATTTTAGTGTTCAATTGAATGTGTGGTTTATAGTCATCTGAATATGGAGCAGTGTGTCTCACTGCAGGGCTTTAGTTTTGCACGTTGTGTTGGTGCTTGGACTGCCAGACAGCTCTCTGGTAATTTAATGTAACTGCCTTCAATAAGCACTGGAGAGCATCCCTGCTGAAGCCTTACAGCTTTTTGGCAGATGCCAAGGTCAGGTGTGGCTCTGTGTAAATCTACATACCTCTGTTTACAAGAGTTGAACAATGTCCTTCTTGTTCAGTGGATCAACCATTTCCTGTAGAATTCCAATCTCAACATCAATCTATTAAATTCTGCAATCTATGTTCTACACATAACTCAATGAGTAGAATAACTCCTTTAGTGGATTACACTGTATTTAGCTGTTTGTTGCTGCATTTTTTGTCATTACTGTAGATCAGGGCTCTCAACCAATGTTCCTGGAGAGCTACCCTCCTGTAGGTTTTCCCTCCAACCCCAGTTGTAACTAACCTGATTCAGCTTTCAACCAGCTAATTGTTAGAATTAGATGTGCTAGATTAGGGTTGGAGTGAAAACCCACAGGAAGGTAGCTCTCCAAGCACAGGGTTGGAAAGCCCTGCTGTAGATTGATATGATGGTATGTTGGTATTAGTATGAGTGTGTTTATCGTATACAGTAGCTAAGCTCCTTAGGTTCAACCTCTCAATGTAAATATGCAGTTTGAAAATACACTTACAGTACTGAATATGATCCTATGTTGGCTTGCTAACTCTCCTATGGGTCCATCTTGTAATGTATGGAGCAGATGGATTCTATTGTTGATCACAGCTGATCCTTTCCATTGTGTTACAGCAGCCCATCATGGCCCATCATCAATTAGGGGGAAGGATTTCCAGTGGCTCCCCATCGATGTTTTTATTAATTTCTTCTGCATGTCTTCTCTCCCAGTAATAGCTTGGATTTATTCACCTGACATCTCCCCCTTTCCTCCGCGCAGCAGAATGAAAGGCAGGTGGTCGGCCTCAAATAATGATGAAATAATTAGATTGAAAAATGTGGGCTTTGAACAGGATTAGAGATGAGTAGAGTGAGAGCAATGAGGACAAGATGACAGGGTCAATGCAAATAAAGGAAGGTATCCCTCGCTCTTTTTTCCTTTTCTCTCTCTGGCTCTGAGCATTTAATTCAGGCCCATATCAGATTTGTCATATAAAATGGGAAAATGGGTACTGAGTAAAGACTAGCTCACAAAAAAAGTACTTCAGAAACAGTTGCGGTCGGTGCCGTTTAAGATTCTATTACAGCATATTGGATTACTGTAATTCATATTCCATTCACCCAGCTCAATGTAACGTCGATAGGTTTAGGCTCCTACATGATCCTCGAATTTGCCCTATACCCATCATGAGGTTGCTACAACCTAGCCTACAAATGAACGTTTATAATGTGCACAGGTCGAGAGACAAAATGGAGTAAACAAGGTGACAGTGACACATTCAATGCCGCTTTGCACACTCTTGCTGTATCTAGCTGATCTAGGGTGTAATCATTAGTCCAAATGGAATGTTTTGCAACTAAAACAAGTTTCTAATCGACAAATTCAAATCAAATCAAGCTTTACTTATATTCCATTTCAGACATGGAATATAACGCAATGTGCTTCACAGGAAAAAAACAAATAAAAAAACAATGAAAATGTGAAATATTTACTACACAGCAAACATAAGAGGATAAAAAACTAAAGAATAACAATAAAAACTGAACGACTAAAAAACACCCTCTGAGGAAAAGGTGTGTTTTAAGATCTCTTTTAAATATGTCCACAGTTTCGGCCCCCCTCAGGTTCTCTGGCAGGCTATTCCAGAGGCTGTGGGCATAATAACTAAAGGCTGTCTCTCCATGCCTCTTGGTCCTAGGCTTTGGGATACTTAAAAGGCCAGTGCCAGAGGACCTGAGGGACCTACTGGGTACATAACTTAAAAGCATGTCTGACATGTATTGGGGTGCACAATTGTGGATTGATTTAAAAACCAATAGAATCATCTAAAAATGTATTCTAAAACTCACAGTCAGCCAGTGCAGAGACATTAGAACTGGTGTAATGTCTGGTCTTGGTCAGTACCCGTGCTGCAGCATTCTGTATGTTTTGCAGTTGACCAATGGCTTTCTTGGGTATACCAGACAGGAGAGCATTACAGTAGTCAAGCCTGCTTGTAATAAAAGCATGGATGAGTCTCTCTGTTTCAGCCTGAGAGAGAAACGGGCGCACCTTGGCAGGTGGTAAAAAGCAATTTTAAATTGCGTTCAGAATCTAAAATAACACCTAGGTTTTTTACCTGTTTTATCTTTATTGCCCCTGAATTAAAATGTGCGTCCAGATTCTCTCTCTGTGCTTTGGCTCCAACAATAAGTACCTCAGTCTTGACATGATTTAGCTGGAGGAAGTTGTGAGCCATCCAAGTATTTAAATCACTAATACATGATCATTTATCCGTGGAGCTAAAATCCTGTGCATCGTCTGCGTAGCAGTGAAAATCAATGCTGTGCTTTCTGATAACGCTGTCGAGGGGTAACATACAGTGCATTCTGAAAGTATTCAGACCCCTTAACTTTTTCCAAATTTTGTTACGTTACAGCTTATTCTAAAATTGATTAAATAAATTTTTTTCCCTCATCAATCTACACACAATACCCCATAATGACAAAGCGAAAACAGGTTTATAGATTTGTTATGCAAATGTATTACAAAAAAAAAAAAAAGATACCTTTCTATGACCCTTTGCTATGAGACTCGAAATTGAGCTCCGGTGTATCCTGTTTCCATTGATCATCCTTGATGTTTCTACAACTTGATTGGAGTCCATCTGTGGAAAATGTAATTGATTGGACATGATTTGGAAAGGCACACACCTGTCTATATAAGGTCCCACAGTTGACAGTGCTTGTCAGAGCAAAAACCAAGCCATGAGGTCGAAGGAGTTGTCCGTAGAGCTCCGAGACAGGATTGTGTCGAGGCACAGATCTGGGGAATGGAACCAAAAAATTGTTCTTAAATGGAAGAAGTTTGGAACCACCAAGACTCTTCCTAGAGCTGGCAGCCCGGCCAAACTGAGCAATCGGGGGAGAAGGGCCTTGGACCGGGAGGTGACCAAGAACCCGATGGTCACTCTGACAGCGCTCCAGAGTTCCTCTGATCACCGACAACGATGAGACAGCCTATAGGGAGGAGGTCAGAGACCGGGCCGTGTGGTGCCAGGATAACAACCTCTCCCTCAACGTGATCAAGACAAAGGAGATTATTGTGGACTACAGGGAAAAAAAGAAGACTGAGCACGCCTCCATTCTCATCGACGGGGCTGTAGTGGAACAGGTTGAGAGCTTCAAGTTCCTTGATGTCCACATCACCAACAAACTATCATGGTCCAAACACACCAAGACAGTCGTGAAGAGGGCACGACAAAGCCTATTCCCACTCAGGAGACTGAAAAAATTTGGCATGGGTCCTCAGATCCTCAAAAAGTTCTACAGCTGCACCATCGAGAGCATCCTGACTGGTTGCATCACTGCCTGGTATGGCAACTGCTCGGCCTCCGACCGCAAGGCACTACAGAGGGTAGTGCGTATGGCCCAGTACATCACTGGGGCCAAGCTTCCTGCCATCCAGGACCTCTATACCAGGCGTAGTCAGAGGAAGGTCCAAAAAATGGTCAAAGAGTCCAGTCACCCTAGTCATGGACTGTTCTCTCTGCTACCGCACGACAGGCGGTACCGGAGCGCAAAGTCTAGGTCCAAAAGGCTTCTAAATAGCTTCTTCCCCCAAGCCATAAGACTCCTGAACAGCTAATTATGGCTACCCGGACTATTTGCATTGTCCCCCCATCCCACCCCCTCTTTTACGCTGCTGCTACTCTCTGTTTATCTATGCATAGTCACTTTAACTCTACCCACATGTACATATTACCTCAATTACCTTCACTAACCTGTGCCCCCGCACATTGACTCTGTACCGGTACCCCCTGTATATAGCCTCCCTACTGTTATTTTATTTTACTGCTGCTCTTTAATTATTAAAATTTTGTACTTATCTATTTCTTTACTTCACACTTATTTTTATTAAAGCTGCATTGTTGGTTAAGGGCTTTTAAGTAAGCATTTCATTCTAAGGTCTACACCTGTTGTATTCGGGGGCATGTGGCAAATTAAATTTTATTTTATTTGAGATGGGAGAATCTTCCAGAAGGACAACCATCTCTGCAGCACTCCACCAATCAGGCCTTTATAGTAGAGTGGCCAGACGGAAGTCACTCCTCAGTAAAAGGCACATGACAGCCCGCTTGGAGTTTGCCTAAAGGCTCTCAGACCACGAGAAACAAGATTCTCTGGTCTGGTGAAACGAAGTATGAACACTTTGGCCTGAATACCAAGTATCACGTCTAGAGGAAACCTGGCACCATGCCAATGGTGAAGCATGGTGGTGGCAGCATCATGCTGTGGGGATGTTTTTCAGCAGCAGGGACTGGGAGACAAGACAGGATCAAGGGAAAGATTAACGGAGCAAAGTACAGAGAGATCCTTGATGAAAACCTGCTCAAGAGCGCTCAGGACCTCAGACTGGGTGAAGGTTCACCTTCCAACAGGACAATGACCATAAGCACACAGCCAAGACAACGCAGGAGTGGCTTCGGGACAAGTCTCTGAATGTCCTTGAGTGGCCCAGCCAGTGCCCGGACTTGAACCCAATCAAACATCTCTGGAGAGACCTGAAAATAGCTGTGCAGCAACGCTCCCCATCCAACCTGACAGAGCTTGAGAGGATCTGCAGAGAAGAATGGGATAAACTCCCCAAATACAGGTGTGCCAAGCTTGTAGCATCATACCCAAGAAGACTGGAGGCTGTAAATGCTGCCAAAGGTGCTTCAGCAAAGTACTGTGTAAAGGGTCTGAATACGTATGTAAATGTGATATTTCTGTTTTTTTATTAATTTTTAATAAATTTGCAAAAATGTCTAAAAACCTGTTTTTGCTTTGTCATTATGGGGTATTGTGTGTAGACTGATGAGGGGAAAAAACAAACAATTTAATCAATTTTAGAATAAGGCTGTAACGTAACAAAATGTGGAAAAAGTCAAAGGGTCTGAATACTTTCCGAATGCACTGTATATAAACTGTACTGGACCCAAAATCGAACCTTGTGTGATATGTATTTTCTCTGAGTTATGTTCACCAAGGGTGACAAACTCTCGACCGGTTACATAGGTCCTAATCCAATTTCGAACTGGACCAGATAGGCTAACCCACCTCTCCAGTCTGTCCAGAAGGACATCATGGTCAACAGTGTCGAATGCAGCACTTAAGTCCAAGAGTACAAGGACAGAGAGCTGTTTGGCATCTGTGTTAGCTCTAAGATAATTTGCCACTTTAACTAAGGCTGTCTCTGTGCTGTGGTGGGCACGAAAACCAGATTGGAAATTTTCAAAAATACAGTCGGCACATATAAAATAATGTACCTGCTTGAAAACCAATTTCTCCAGAATTTTGCTTAAGAATGGAACGTTGGAGATTGGCCGAAAATTGATAAGAGCTGAAGTGGTTTCGCCATAGCAGTCTTTAGTGCAGTGGGGAAAGTGCCTGTGAACAGGGAGGGATTTAACAATAGCTTGCACTTCTTCAGATATGCAATTAAAAACAGTTTTGAAGAAGGTGGTGGGGATAGGATCTAGAAGGCTTAAGTTGTGATATCACTTTCCTGAGCATGTCTGTGTCAACCAGGGAAAATCAATCCATAGTGCCTTTGCGTGGTAGGCAAGGACACATATCATCAAACGTATCATCAGGTCTTGCTTGACTGATACCCAGCCTAATGTTTATCTTATCTCTGAAATATGCTGCAAACCCATCACATTTAGATATGGAGGAAAGTTCACATAGGTTTGAGGTGGTAGGATTTATCAGGCCATCTATGGTCGAGAAGAGCACACTAATAATTCCGACTATTAGTGAACAAGTAAGAAAAATGAGCCCATCTGGCATTTCTAATTGCCTTGTTATATATGCCAAGTTGCTCTCTCAGAATATCATATCAGCTTTCTCCACTTCCGCTCTGCCTTTCTGTAATTTCTCTTTAATTGATTAGTTTCCTCACTCATCCAAGGGGCTCTCCGTTTGGATGTGGCCTTTTTCAACTTTACTGGAGCTATGGCATCAATGGTTGGCTTTAATTAGCTATTAAGGTTATCAACTAAATCATCACAAGAGGAAGGCAGAATAGGTGTTCATACACTCAATAATAACAGGTAGGTCCATCCCCGTTTGGTTCAGTTGCTTTCGTTTAAGAAAAGTTTTACAACAGAATAGGCGGAATGAGTACACCCCTGATAACCCGCACACACAGTTCATTTTCATAGCAGCCACATACAAACAGCATCACTTTGCTTGTTGTATAATTCCTTCTCGCATTTACGCGCTCTTCTTCTCACATTTTCCATTCGCTTGTGGACTTCAGTGCACAACACAACAGCTGTCTGTGACCAGGCGAAAAAACCTCTCCATGCCAAACCTTCGTACCATAACCGCTAACCGCTACACACAGCCTACATCGTTTCACCATATTAGCTAACGTCATAGTCAACATTGCTACTAGCGTGTTAGTAAACCCATAATCCAATCCATGTGTACAACCACGCAGTACAGTGTACAGCAAGCGGTTTAGCAATTACACCGACGGGCCATGGTGGCAATAAATTGATAAAACCAAAAGCTTACCTTGACTTGGAAGAGTTGGTTTGTTGGATAGCCTTAGCCAGCTAGCTAACATAACTAGTATTCCTCTCTGTTTGAGTCAGGTTGTTGAGTAGGCTAAATACAACAAAATATAGCTATCTCTCTCGCTCGCTAAGTTAAAGTGAAAACAATACAGCTCTCTCTCTCTCTTCTCCTTAATTTATGAAGAAATTAATTTGTTCAAAACTGTCGTTCTCTCTTTGTCAACTACTCATCACATTTTATGCACTGCAGCGCTAGCTAGCTATAGCTTATGCTTTCAGTACTAGATTCATTCTCTGATCCTTTGATTGGATGGACAACGTCAGTTCATGCTGCAAGAGCTCTGATAGGTTGGAGGACGTCCTCCGGAAGTCGTCATAATTACTGTTTAAGTCTATGGAAGGGGGTGGCAACCATGAGCCTCCTAGGTTTTGAATTGACGTCAATATACCCAGAGGAGGACTGAGAATAGCTGTCCTCCGGCTACACCATGGTGTTTCCCTAGAGTGCTGTTGAGGCTACTGTAGACCTTCATTGCAAAACATTGTCTTTTAATCAGTTATTTGGTGACGTGAATATATTTAGTATACGTTTATCCAAAAACTATAAAACTTTTTTAAATGTTTCACTATTTTTTTTCCACTGAAATCCAGTGAGTTGGATGGTCCTTCCCTTCCTCCTCTGAGGAGCCTCCACTGTTCAGAAAGTGAAAAGGCATAATGACTAGAAATGTTATTCAGGACAAAAAGTTTATTTGCCAAATGTTTTGCAGTATTACTTAAGTGCCTTGTTGCAAACAGGATGCATGTTTTGCAATATTTTGTATTCTGTACAGGCTTCCTTCTTTTCACTCTGTCATTTAGGTTAGTATTGTGAAGTAACTACAATGTTGTTGATCCATCCTCAGTTTTCTCATATTACAACCATTAAACTCTGTAACTGTTTTAAAATCACCATTGGCCTCATGGTGAAATCCCTGAGCAGTTTCCTTCCTCTCCAGCGACTGAGTTAGGAAGGACACCTTTTTATCTTTGTAGTGACTGGGTGTATTGATAGACCATTGATACAACATTGATACATTTGTTTTACGTCTACTAATCTGTGCCTTTCTTTGCAAGCCATTGGAAAACATCCCTGGTGTTTGTGGTTGAATCTGTGCTTGAAATTCATTACTCGATTGAGGGACCTTACAGATAATTGTATGTGTGGGGTGGTAGTCATTATAAAATCATGTTAACCACTATTATTGAACACAGAATAATTCCAAGCAATTTATTATGTGGTTTGTTAAACACATTTTTACCCCTGACCTTATTTAGGCTTACCATAACAAAGGGGTTGAATACTTATTGACCCAAGACATTTCAGCTTTTTATTTTTTATTAATTTGTTTTTTTAAAATCCACTTTGACATTATGGAGTATTGTGTGTAGATCAGTGACATAAAATCTCAATTTAATACATTTTAAGTTCAGGCTGTAACACAACTAAACATGGAAAAATTAAAGGGGTGTGAATACTTTCTGAAGGCACTGTATGTGTTCCAGCAACAAGCTCCAGTTTTGGAATAATAATATAATAATATTATTTTCCTCTTAGGCTACTTTGCAAACTGCTAGTGCCTTTTAGAATTGGTTAGCCTAGGCTATAACCCCCTAAACATAGAAAGGTTCCACACTGAAAATATGCCATAACATTAGTTTAATAAAGACAAAGAGCGTATTATCATTAAGCCTAGGCCTACTCGCCAAACAGATGTCGTGGCTATAAATCATCACCATGCAGTGTTCAATGTGGAATTGTTAACAGGCAGAATAAACTAAACTGTATATCGAAAAGAAGACATATTTTGGTTTGTAACCCTGAAAAAAGTATTTCAACTCCCCAAATTGAGTTTAAAATTAGCACTCTTTGAGAATAACTGTTACAGGCACGAGATGCGCATCACTTAGCACTGGTAACTTTTTTCATTTGGAAAGAGATTCTGTTATATTTTATACTGTTATATTACATCATGTTTTTTTACTGTAAAATACGTGTCTCTTGACTGTGATAAGGGCTTGGGAAATACAGTGAGGGAAAAAAGTATTTGATCCCATGCTGATATTGTACGTTGTCCACTTACAAATAAATGATCAGGGACAAGATTGTAGACCTACACAAGGCTGGAATGGGCTACAAGACCATCGCCAAGCAGCTTGGTGAGAAGGTGACAACAGTTGGTGCGATTATTCGCAAATGGAAGAAACACAAAAGACCTGTCAATCTCCCTCGGCCTGGGGCTCCATGCAAGATCTCACCTCGTGGAGTTGCAATGATCATGAGAACGGTGAGAAATCAGCCCAGAACTACACGGGAAGATCTTGTCAATGATCTCTAGGCAGCTGGGACCATAGTCACCAAGAAAACAATTGGTAACACACTACGCCATGAAGGACTGAAATCCTGCAGCGCCCGCAAGGTCCCCCTGCTCAAGAAAGCACATATACAGGCCCGTCTGAAGTTTGCCAATGAACATCTGAATGATTCAGAGGGGAACTGGGTGAAAGTGTTGTGGTCAGATGAGACCAAAATGGAGCTCTTTGGCATCAGCTCAACTCGCCGTGTTTGGAGGAGGAGGAATGCTGCCTATGACCCCAAGAACACCATCCCCACCGTCAAACATGGAGGTGGAAACATTATGCTTTGGGGGTGTTTTTCTGCTAAGGGGACAGGACAACTTCACCGCATCAAAGGGACGATGGACGGCGCCATGTAGCGTCAAATCTTGGGTGAGAACCTCCTTCCCTCAGCCAGGGCATTGAAAATGGGTCATGGATTGGTATTCCAGCATGACAATGACCCAAAACACACAGGCAAGGCAACAAAGGAGTGGCTCAAGAAGAAGCACATTAAGGTCCTGGAGTGGCCTAGCCAGTCTCCAGACCTTAATCCCATAGAAAATCTGTGGAGGGAGCTGAAGGTTTGAGTTGCCAAACGTCAGGCTCGAAACCTTAATGACTTGGAGAAGATCTGCAAAGAGGAGTGGGACAAAATCCCTCCTGAGATGTGTGCAAACCTGGTGGCCAACTACAAGAAACGTCTGACCTCTGTGATTGCCAACAAGGGTTTTTCCACCAAGTACTAAGTCATGTTTTGCAGAGGGGTCAAATACTTATTTCCCTCATTAAAATGCAAATCAATTAATAACATTTTTGACATGCGTTTTTCTGGATTATTTTGTTGTTATTCTGTCTCTCACTGTTCAAATAAACCTACCATTAAAATTATAGACTGATCATGTCTTTGTCAGTGGGCAAACGTACAAAATCAGCAGGGGATCAAATACTTTTTTCCCTCACTGTAAGTGTCTTGTCTACTAAATTAACAAAGCAAGGCTATGCCATTGCACAGCCATAGGCTTCTGCAAGCAAGCACCACTGCTGAGGTTACTGCCTTTTTGAAGATTTTGTTCCACAATATAATATGAGGTTGATATTACGGTTTCAATAAATTAATCTTAAATGACACTTTTTTTTTGTCAATGAAACTGAGTGTACAAAAACATTAGGAGCACATTCCTAATATTGAGTTGCACGCCCTTTTGCCCTCAGAACAGCCTCAATTCGTCGGGGCATGGACTCTACAAGGTCTCGAAAGCATTCCACTGGGATGCTTGCCCATGTTGACTACAATGCTTCCCACAGTTGTGTCAAGTTGGCTGGATGTCCTTTGGGTGGTGGACCATTCTTGATACACACGGGAAACTGTTGAGCGTGCTAAACCCAGCAGCATTGCCGTTCATGACACACTCAAACCGGTGCGCCTGGTACCTACTACCATACCCCGTTTAAAGGCACTTCAATAATTTGTCTTGCCCATTCACCCTCTGAATGGCACACATACACAATTCATGTCTCAAGGCTTCAAAATTATTCGTTAACCTGTCTCCTTCCCTTCATCTACACTGATTTTAAGTGGATTTAAAAAAGGGAAATCAATAAGGAATCATAGCTTTCACCTGGTCAGTCTGTCATGGAAAGAGCAAGTGTTCCTAATGTTTTGTACACAGTGTATATGGGACAATCTGTAATGGTTATGATAAATTAGGCATTGTTGTGCACTGTTGGCATATAGATAAATGCTCACATTTTTTCCCAGTGCAGACCTTGTGTTCTAATTTATTTATTTTTTCCAATTCGAGTAGTCAAGTACCCAAAAAATAAAGAATCATGCAAGTACTTGAACAGTCAACATTTTCTGTTGTTGATTTGAAACACCTGAAGCCAGTCTGAATGGAGTGTTGAAATGCACCCTGGGATTAAGGCTCTTCTGAATGAAACTCAGGAAGGGAGGAATTGTATCTGGGAGAACAGAGCGATAGGGGAGAGGTGTTACCCGGTAGGGCAGCCGCTCAAACAGGTGCCGTGCACACACAGCCTATACACATGCATGCATGCACGCACTCACACAGATATATTTATTTGATTTTTACCAGATTAGTCTCATTGAGATGATAAAACATATATTTTGCAAGAGACCTGGCCAAAAAGGCTGCACACAAAGTTTCAAGCAGAGAGAGAGAGAGAGAGAGAGAGAGAGAGAGAGAGAGAGAGAGAGAGAGAGAGAGAGAGAGAGAGAGAGAGAGAGAGAGAGAGAGAGAGAGAGAGAGAGAGAGAGAGAGAGAGAGAGAGAGAGAGAGAGAGAGAGAGAGAGAAGAGAGAGAGAGAGAGAGGAGAGAGAGAGAGAGAGAGAGAGAGAGAGAGAGAGAGAGAGAGAGAGAGAGAGAGAGAGAGAGAGGAGAGAGAGAGAGAGAGAGAGAGAGAGAGAGAGAGAGAGAGAGAGAGAGATTAACTGAAGTCTGCTAATATGTTCTCTATTCACACTGCACAGTTTGTTAGTTTGGTTTCACAGACACTGCTGAAGTCAGATTTTGTAATTATTCAGTGCAGCTTTAATACAAGTGTGGTGCTATCTTCGAAGTGTCTGCCACTAATTTATTTATTGACTGCTGCAATTGCATTTAGCCATTTTCAGGAACTATCAACTTGATAGTGCTTATTGATTCCCCACTGGATTGTATTTTACATGTCAAGATGTGAGCTCAAACTACAGTAAAGGTCAAAGCCTGATTTATTCATGCCATATAATCCCATAATTAGGACCGGCACATTTACCGTATAACGATGTATTGGACGGTTAAGGATGAAGACCGTCATGAAAATAAAATAACTGTTGAATGAACAGCTGACTGAAGACGGGACGGCCGTGCTGTTGAGTCCCTTTCTGCGGCAACATGGACTCAACAACGTGATGAAACTTTGTTGCTCCTTGCTGGAACAAGCAAGGTGTTGTAGCAAACAAGCACACATAGAAAGGTGCAAGCAAGGTGCAGCAGCAGCACTCATAGAAATAAAATGAATAGAACGGGCTTGGAACCCTGGCAATTTGACTGGTAAACTAATGGGTACACTCGCAATGGCTGCCTGGTATTGTGATGCAATCATTTCCATGGTAATGTCGAATGTTAATTCAAATTATGTTAACTGATGTGGCTCATGCAATGGAATGTTGAATCTACAAATCACAGCACATCTTGATGGGTACACTTCCTGCTTTTACTTCCTGCTTTGCTCCTATGGGTACACTCACAATGGCCGCCAGTCAACCCATTATGCCATGGTCAGTGCTATCCGGAATCCTTGGGACGTCCCTACCCTAAACCGTAACCTTAAAGGGATACTTCAGGATTTTGGCAATGAGGCATTTATCTACTTCCCCAAAGTCAGATGAACTTCTGGATACCATTTTTGGGTGTGTTCGTAAATTCACTCTGGAGTACCAGAGTTCGCTCTGGGCATTTGTAAATTCAGAGAGTTGTCAGATTGTTCGATCATAAAGTTAGAGCGTTTCGCTCTCGGAACATTCTGCGCGCACACTGGACGCTCTGGCCGAGGAGTACGGTTGAACTGAGCGTTCTGACCTCACAACAGCAGTCAAGCACCCAAGCTAACTGGCTAAAGTTGGCTAGCTTGCTTGCTACTTCCAGACACATGAGAGAACACCTCACTCTGATAATTTTACTCACCCTAGCAGAGCTGGTTAGACTGTTTTCATGTTATCCGCTGATGACTAGCTGTGCTGCTGGCAGCAATTCAATTATGTTTTTCTGCCGACGTTTACTGACCCTTACAAAAAAAAGATAGCCGTTTTGAAACTGCAGTAAAAGTGCAGTAACTGCAGTCGACTGTGGTATTTTGGACGCAGTAATTGCAGAATAACTGTAGTGTACTGGAGTTATACTGCACTCTAATTGCAGTTATACTGCACTCTGACTGCAAATTTTTTTCATAAGGGGACACCGGTCATATTCAACGGATGATGCGCGTTTGTAAATTCATCAGTTATTCTGCGCTCTGGCATACTCAGACGAGTGCTCTGAAATCGGAGTAGATAGCCAGAGTGAATTTACGAACGCACCCTTTATGTCTCTGCGTGCAGTTTGAAGGAAGTTGCTAACTAGCGCTAGCGCAATTGCTAACTAGCATTGGAGCAATGACTGGAAGTCTATGGGTATCTGCTAGCATTGGCTCGCGAAACTACTTCTAACACCCTCTGAATGGCACACATACACAATCCATGTCTCAAGGCTTAAAAATCCTTCCTAATGTTTTGTACACTTGTTTTTTTGCTTATGAAGCGTTTTGAGATTTATATTATGGAAAGTGCTTTTGAAGTTTAATGTATTATTATTATTAATACAATTTGTACACTTGTACAGAACAGTACAACCAGTGTGTGGAGATTAACAAGGCTGTTATTAACGTCTATATTGTTGCTCCTGTCCTATACAATCCATAGTGCATAGGCCTTCAGTATTCCTATCACCCTGACCTTTGGCTCAATCTCTCAGTAATGTCTGTAATCTTGAGCGGTAGGTAGCTCCAGGCCTTCCAGGGCTCTAGCTGTGCTGTTGGACAAACCGTTCCCCTCTGGACCCAGGCTAGTCAGTCACAGCAAGAGAGGCTTGGCCTGAAGCTCAATATCTGATGAGGCAGCTACAGGCACTGGCTCAGGCCACAGCTAGGTGTCACAATCAACCAGGCCCCCACACTAAAATAACTGTAGGCTAGCCTTACTGTGTTGTGTGAGCATATGGCCTCTGGCAACAGGTCTAGACCTTTATGGCACACAGGTGTGGACTAGCCAGGTAATTAAAGAGTCAGTACAGGCCAGCAGGGTTCAAGCCCCTCTCCATCTTGTCTGCCTCGATCACTACAGCCTTTGATTCTTATTTCCAATGCATATCCTGAAGACTAAACACTACAAAATTTGTTTGAAAGCTGTATTAGTCATTGTTTTGAAATATCTGGACGTTTCTGATTATCACTATTCAAATCGTCTATCTCGCGACCTGTGGCTGTAGCTGTCAGTTGAGTTGACAGCTGTCTGATCATTTGAACTATCGCATGAGTCCCCCTAGTGGCAGCAATGGCCTGACTGTATGAGTGGCTATGTGTGCACAGTTTTATGGTATGTTGAATCATGTTACCATGACTAATCATATTTTGTATTTAGTAAAGAGTATGCATTGGATTCTTGAAAATAAGTGTTTTAGCTCAGTGGCCAGTTTATTAGGTATACCCATCTAGTACCGGGTCGGAAACCCCCTGTTAGCCCCCTGTTAGCTTGCACGATTCTTGCCATTCTCCTTCGACCTCTCATCAACGAGCTGTGTTTCGCCCACAGGACTGCCGCTAACTGGATGTTTTTGGTTGGTCGCACCATTATCGGTAAACCCTAGACACTGTCGTGCGTGAAAAGCCCAGGAAGCCGGCAGTTTCTGAGATACTGGTACCGGCGCGCCTGGCCCCGACGATCATACCACGCTTAAAGTCGCTTAGTTCACCTGTCTGCCTGCTTTATATAGCAAGCCAAGGCCACGTGATTCACTGTCTGTAGGAGGGAACTATTTTCGTGAATGGGGTGGTGTACGTAATAAACTAGCCACTGAGTGTATGATAACCTTGCTGGCATGGCATTCAAACATCACAGTACTGAGCACATGCCATGATCGACAGACTGTGTTGTTTTGTAACTGTCTGAGCTGAAGCATAATTGGGCAGGATAACAAGCTGCATGTTCTTTATGATTGAACCTCAACATTCTTGCCACATGACTGTATCCATTCTCTATATAGATTGATGTGGTTGACCTTGTGCTCGAGTGTGAGGTGTCATACAATGGCACCTTTTCAGTTGGTTTTTGAAGAAGAAAAAATGGAGTGTCACGTGCATCACCTTTTCAGTACACACACAGGTGGTTGGTCACGAGGCTGTGGAGGCAGTTGATCCCCAGACAGATTAGGCTGTAATCAGAAGTCTCTGTGGGCCAGGGCTCAATCAGCACCTCTGGGCTCTCCCCTCCTCAGGGTGGTTGAAGGATGGCTGGAGACAGAGTCATTCCTATGGGGA
Source organism: Coregonus lavaretus (assembly GCF_964263955.1). NCBI lineage: Eukaryota > Metazoa > Chordata > Actinopteri > Salmoniformes > Salmonidae > Coregonus > Coregonus lavaretus. The sequence continues at coordinate 16,356,682 of NC_140020.1, read as the reverse complement.
TTCTAACAACACTCCACTTTGAGAGGGAGAACAACACTCATTGACGTCATATACATTTCTGTAAAATACTGCTATGTTTATATATGACATAATTGCATACCATTACCATTACAACATATTCAATTATAGTCTCATTAACAAAATGATCAACCACAGCCATGATTCCAGGTTAGCCAGTTGATCACAGATTCGGGAGACAGCCTGGTCTCTGTTGAGAGTTGTCCATCTTGAAAATGCCCCTGTCTTGTTTTATAACAAAGAAAGTGTTATGTATGTTTCCATTCAAATGTCATGAATCATCCTTAGCCTCTCTTAAGAATTCCCTGCCTGATATTCTTCATACAATATGGGTTATGAGGATCATAGACAGCGTTGGTTATAGATCGCAGGGCTTCATAGGCAGCGACAGGCTGGTGTGTTTTGTGATTGATTTATGTAGCTTAAAAGCTCTTCTGTTATTTCATCTGATTTACTGTCAGATTAAACAGCTGCTCCTCATCCTTATTGGATGGGCCTTGGGATGAGACACTGGTTGGGAATAGGGCCATAAATTACCCTTCTCTCTATTGGCCCGCAGTGAGGGAAGAGAAGAAGGGATGTGCTGCCTGCTATAGGGATGGGATGAGGATTCCCGGGCTTATATCACTGCGAAAGACAAAGAGGTGCTTTAGGAGATCAATCTCAAAAAGTCTCCCTTTGTAATACGCTCGTTGTGTAACATTGATCATACTGTAGGCCAAAGCAGAGTGGAGTGAAGGACCTTATTCTAGTCTAAAAGCTTTCTTTGTGTATAATGACAGTCTTGAAACATGACAAGTGCTTTGAAGTTTGTGTAATTTCTCTGAAGAATGTGAACGAGTTTGGAGTATGTTCTTCTCATTTTCCACTTTACCATTTTACCTACTAAAATATTTATTTGTTTGAGCTTATGTTTGTAATTGAGTGAGACAATTGACACAAGTTTTAATGCTGTAATTGTTGTTTGCATGTGTTTCGTCTAAGGACACATTTACTGTAAACTACCCCCTCTCAGCTCATAGACATTCTCTCTCTCTTCTGTTGTTTTTCTCTCTACTCTCTGTTTGTCAGTTGGACCTCAAAGGAGTCCGTCTTGACATTTTAGTGCGCATGATGTCTCCATGAGTCTGACAAAGTCGGTTTCTGTCTGTCTCCAGGTTCGATTACCAGGAGCTGCTCCATAACTCCAGCTTCTGCCTGGTGCCCCGCGGTCGCAGGCTGGGCTCCTTTCGCTTTCTCGAGGCCCTCCAGGTACGTGGATTGACATTTCTCCGACAAAAACCCTGTCCCTCCGAGGCTCTTGGAAACGGGTGCTAGTCGTCGGCACGGCAGCCGGGTTTGGAGCCTGTGAGTTGTGCAGACCCTGCAGTCTGCCAGGCCTGATGCTTGGGTTATTGGTATTGACAACCTGTCATCTTTTCAGAAACAGCTGCAGAAGAGTTCTGTACTACAGATACAGAAGAAACCTATTTTTATCTCAACACCTCCCACTTTCATTAACACCTGATCTCCTCCTCCTCTCAGGCATGTTTATTTGGACTGACAGTAGCCAGTCCCACTGAGCCTCTATAGAAGTATCTTAGGATTGTTTGTTACTTGGAACCATCCCATTGTGGATGTGCATGTGTCTCTATATCGACAGAGGAAGTTATGGACATCCAGATACACTGAGGCCTGCATGTCTAAAAAGTAAAGAATGAAGGAAGTAGCCTATAATTTCTACCCCATTTCTACGGGGGGTCAGTGCAGCAGTTAGGCAGACACTGTAGGTAACAATTTAAATTTATGAATAATCATCTCACAGAGTACCGACTGAGAGCTAGCTGGAATTACGGCCCCCAAATGGTGCGTTCTGTGCTGCCTTTTAAGTGTGAGGCAGTTGCATTCCGCACCCAGATTTCAGAGGGGACACTTTGAAAAAGGAACATCAAAAGGCTTTTAGACATGACACAGATTGAGCTTTGATATTATGAGGCAGCCCTCTCCCATTTGTCCTCTCTACACGTCAGTGAGGCTCAAACAAGGGCTGTTATGCCGATGGGTGGAAGGAAAAGACTGGGGCTGGTGTGGCAGCAGACAATGATTTGTTTCCCTCCAACAGCAGAGGTGAGAGAGGGGAGGGGGAGAGGGGAGGAGAGGAGAATGAAAGGAGGGGAGGGGGAGAGGGGAGGAGAGGAGAATGAAAGGAGGGGAGGGGGAGAGGGGAGGAGAGGAGAATGAAAGGAGAAGAGGGGGAAGAGGGGAGGAGAGTGGAAAGAAGAGGGAGAGGAGAGGGAGATGAGATGAGCGGGAAAGGAGAGGAGAGTGATGATGCCACGACACTGAGCCAAGCCATGCAAATCACTAAAGAGCAGAGGGGATTTAAACACAGACAGGCCACCACCAATCCTGGACTTGGCATTTCTCACAAAGCCCCCCTAAGCCCCAAATGAGTGTCAACTTTTAATGATGGAGATCCAAGTCTCACTTGAAATTTAAACATGGTTTCATGGTTCTGCACAGTTCAGTATGCTGCCTTGGCTTTTATTATTTTAGTATACAGTATGTATGATCGATGACTACAAAACACATCAAATTAGATCCCTCTAAATGCAGTGCCACTGTATAGGAAATTAAAAGGGATTCTGATGAAGTAGGCGATATGAATGTATCCGTAAGTGCTAACGCACACATTTAAACACATGTTATTCTCCCTAAATATGGTTGCCACTTCGGTTTTCTCACCTCTGAGCATCCATTAAAAGTAAATCCTTTGTAAACTTACCTTGATAAAGAATTTGATTCCCGTAAAAGCCTGGCTTTAAGTTTGTGATAAGGAGGTTTGTGTTGCTATGGTGTTTATTTTAACGGAATTGTGTAAACAGGTTTAATGAGCAGGGTTGTAGGTGCCAGAGCACGGGGGAGAGGTGCTTCCTCACCTTTTACATGGAGCTGGTAGAACTATTTCTGGAAAATGTATTCTGATAAATTCAAAATAAATTATATTTAATTACCACAAAAATTCAATGAAAAACAATAGAAAGACAAACCAAATAAATAGCCTTTGTATAGCAGCCTTGAGGTAGGTAAATGGTGGTTTCTTCCCCGTCTTCTTTCTGGCGGTGGCGATAATGAGGAAGAACTGTAGGCTACGTGTGTGCACTGCGGAAGTCTGTCAGAGGCTTGACCACTTAGGCCAATCAGAACGTTAAAAAAGAATCACCAGCAGTTCCTATCCAGCCTTATAAACAAAATGAGAAGCCGCGTGTTCACAACCAGGCTGCAGGGCAGTCAGAGTACACACACCTGGTGCGTCAGGCAAACATCCTGGAGAGAGAGCTTGCCAGAACCTCTACCTCTGGGATTCGGGGAAGAAGACATTTCAATCCTGTGCCAACACTTCTCCCTCCTGTGTGCCTCCACCCTCCATGGCTTTAGGGACTTTGTTCACAGTAGGGGAGAACATGTGCCACGCGAGCTGAGACCACTGCTTAACTGTACAGTGCATTCGGAAAGTATTCAGACCCCTTGACTTTTTCCACATTTTGTTATGTTACAGCCTTATTCTAAAATTGATTAAATAAATAAAAATCATAATCTACACACAATACCCCATAATGACTAAGCGAAAACAGCTTTTTAGAAATTTTAGCAAATGTATAAAATAAAAAAAAGATACCTTATTTACATAAGTATTCAGACCCTTTGCTATGAGACTCGAAATTGAGCTCAGGTGCATCCTGTTTCCATTGATCATTACATTTACATTTACATAATTTAGCAGACGCTCTTATCCAGAGCGACTTACAAATTGGTGCATTCAACTTATGATAGCCAGTGGGACAACCACTTTTATTTTTATTTTTTTATGGGAGGGGTGGGGGAGGGAGGGGTTGAAGCATTACTTTTATACTATTCCAGTTATTCCTTAAAGAGGTAGGGTTTCAAGTGTCTCCGGAAGGTGGTCAGTGACTCCGCTGTCCTGGCGTCGTGGGGGAGCTTGTTCCACCATTGGGGTGCCAGAGCAGCGAATAGCTTTGACTGGGCTGAGCGGGAACTGTGCTTCCGTAGAGGTAGGGGGGCTAGCAGGCCAGAGGTGGATGAACGTAGTGCCCTCGTTTGGGTGTAGGGTCTGATCAGAGCCTGAAGGTAAGGAGGTGCCGTTCCCCTCACAGCTCCGTAGGCAAGCACCATGGTCTGGTAGTAGATGCGAGCCTCAACTGGAAGCCAGTGGAGTGTGCGGAGGAGCGGGGTGACATGAGAGAACTTGGGAAGGTTGAACACCAGACGGGCTGCAGTGTTCTGGAAAACTTGTAGGGGTTTAATGGCACAGGCAGGGAACCCAGCCAACAGCGAGTTGCAGTAATCCAGACGGGAGATGACAAGTGCCTGGATTAGGACCTGTGCCGCTTTCTGTGTGAGGTACGGTCGTACTCTGTGAATGTTGTAGAGCATGAACCTGCAGGATCGGGTCACCGCTTTGATGTTAGCGGAGAACGACAGGGTGTTGTCCAGGGTCAAGCCAAGGTTCTTTGCACTCTGGGAGGAGGACACAATGGAGTTGTCAACCGTGATGGCGAGATCATTGAGCGGGCAGTCCTTCCCCGGGAGGAAGAGCAGCTCCGTCTTGCCGAGGTTCAGCTTGAGGTGATGATCCGACATCCACACTAATATGTCTGCCAGACATGCAGAGATGCGATTCGCCACCTGGTTATCAGAAGGGGGAAAGGAGAAAATTAATTGTGTGTCATCTGCGTAGCAATGATAGGAGAGACCATGTGAGGATATGACAGAGCCAAGTGACTTGGTGTATAGAGAGAATAGGAGAGGGCCTAGAACTGAGCCCTGGGGGACACCAGTGGTGAGAGCACGTGGTGCGGAGACAGATTCTCGCCACGCCACCTGGTAGGAGCGACCTGTCAGGTAGGACGCAATCCAAGAGTGAGCTGCGCCGGAGATGCCCAACTCGGAGAGGGTGGAGAGGAGGATCTGATGGTTCACAGTATCAAAGGCAGCAGACAGGTCTAGAAGGATAAGAGCAGAGGAGAGAGAGTTAGCTTTAGCAGTGCGGAGAGCCTCCGTGACACAGAGAAGAGCAGTCTCAGTTGAATGACCAGTCTTGAAACCTGACTGGTTTGGATCAAGAAGGTCATTCTGAGAGAGATAGCAGGAGAGTTGGCTAGAGACGGCACGCTCAAGAGTTTTGGAAAGAAAAGAAAGAAGGGATACTGGTTTGTAGTTGTTGACATCGGAGGGATCGAGTGTAGGTTTTTTGAGGAGGGGTGCAACTCTCGCTCTCTTGAAGACGGAAGGGACATGGCCAGCGGTCAAGGATGAGTTGATGAGCGAGGTGAGGTAAGGGAGAAGGTCTCCGGAAATGGTCTGGAGAAGAGAGGAGGGGATAGGGTCAAGCGGGCAGGTTGTTGGGCGGCCGGCCGTCACAAGTCGCAAGATTTCATCTGGAGAGAGACGGGAGAAAGAAGTCAAAGCATAGGGTAGGGCAGTGTGAGCAAGACCAGCGGTGTCATTTGACTTAATAAATGAGGATCATTTATCATCCTTGAGATGTTTCTACAACTTGATTGGAGTCCACCTGTGGTAAATTAAATTGATTGGACATTATTTGGAAAGGAACACACCTGTCTATATAAGGTCCCACAGTTGACAGTGCATGTCAGAGCAAAAACTAAGCCATGAGGTCGAAGGAATTGTCCGTAGAGCTCCGAGACAGGATTGTGTCGAGGCACAGATCTGGGGAAGGGTACCAAAACATTTCTGCAGTATTGAAGGTCCCCAAGAACACAGTGGCCTCCATCATTCTTAAATGAAATAAGTTTGGAACCACCAAGACTCTTCCTAGAGCCGGCCACCCGGCCAAACTGAGCAATCGGGGGAGGAAGGGCCTTCAGTCTTAAATTAGACTATAGTCTACAAATAGCTATATACCACATAGTCGTAGGCCTATTAGGCTATACTGAAAATGATTATTGTTTGTTCCTGAACTGGCCGAATGGCATAGCTATCCTTCAACACCACAAGTTGGTTCAACATTGCACGATCCTGGCGCTGTCCTTTCAGCAGCACGAAGGGCCCTCCAATCACTTAAAATAACACTCAAGATCTGTTGCCTACGCCTAATAGTCCTAATCATCACTTATAATTGTTGTTACAAATAGAAGATTATCACTTACAGAACCGACAATAGCATAGCATGGTAGGCCTATAACAACATTACTATTACACCAAAAACACCTCATTTCTAATGAGATTTTAGGATGGTTAGCTGAAGCTGAATAGTAAAGAAAAAGAAAAAAAAAAATATATATATATATATATATATATATATATAATGCGCCAAAACTCAACAGAGCGGGTAGGATATATGCTTTAATTGAAACAATATAGCAGAAAGGCTAATCGTTTTAGCACCATTGTCACGGATTCTGCCGAGGCTGCCCCTCCTTGCTCGGGCAGGCTTCGGCGTTCGTTGTCACCGGAATACTAGCTACTGCCGATCTATGTTCTATGTTTCTATGTTCTACCTGTTGTTGTCTGATTGTCACACACCTGTTTCCCATCGTGTAATTACTCCTTCCCTATTTAACCCGGTGGCTCCCATTGTGTTTTGTGCGTGTTTGTTATTTCGTTTCGTGTGTCGTTTGGTGAGCGGGTTTGCTCCTCCCTGTGTGGAGGTACTTTATATTTGTTTCTTTACTTGTTAGTAAAGTACGTTTTCATTGAGTTCTGTGTCCTGCGCCTGACTTCGACCCACCGCATTACACTGACACTCGTGACAACCATCTACTCAAATTCACTCATGAAACAGTAATTCAAGAAGATCTAAATGCATATTCCGATAAACCTGATTGATATCAAAAATACATCTTGAGACAATGTGTGTGGGTATAGAATTATGTTATATAGAATTACAGTGGGGGAAAAAAGTATTTAGTCAGCCACCAATTGTGCAAGTTCTCCCACTTAAAAAGATGAGAGAGGCCTGTAATTTTCATCATAGGTACACGTCAACTATGACAGACAAATGGAGAAAAAAATATCCAGAAAATCACATTGTAGGATTTTTTATGAATATATTTGCAAATTATGGTGGAAAATAAGTATTTGGTCACCTACAAACAAGCAATATTTCTGGCTCTTCTGTCAAGCAAGATTAAGAGGCTCCTCTGTCCTCCACTCGTTACCTGTATTAATGGCACCTGTTTGAACTTGTTATCAGTATAAAAGACACCTGTCCACAACCTCAAACAGTCACACTCCAAACTCCACTATGGCCAAGACCAAAGAGCTGTCAAAGGACACCAGAAACAAAATTGTAGACCTGCACCAGGCTGGGAAGACTGAATCTGCAATAGGTAAGCAGCTTGGTTTGAAGAAATCAACTGTGGGAGCAATTATTAGGAAATGGAAGACATACAAGACCACTGATAATCTCCCTCGATCTGGGGCTCCACGCAAGATCTCACCCCGTGGGGTCAAAATTATCACAAGAACGGTGAGCAAAAATCCCAGAACCACACGGGGGGACCTAGTGAATGACCTGCAGAGAGCTGGGACCAAAGTAACAAAGCCTACCATCAGTAACACACTACGCCGCCAGGGACTCAAATCCTGCAGTGCCAGACGTGTCCCCCTGCTTAAGCCAGTACATGTCCAGGCCCGTCTGCAGTTTGCTAGAGTGCATTTGGATGATCCAGAAGAGGATTGGGAGAATGTCATATGGTCAGATGAAACCAAAATATAACTGTTTGGTAAAAACTCAACTCGTCGTGTTTGGAGGACAAAGAATGCTGAGTTGCATCCAAAGAACACCATACCTACTGTGAAGCATGGGGGGGGGAACATCATGCTTTGGGGCTGTTTTTCTGCAAAGGGACCAGGACGACTGATCCGTGTAAAGGAAAGAATGAATGGGGCCATGTATCGTGAGATTTTGAGTGAAAACCTCCTTCCATCAGCAAGGGCATTGAAGATGAAACGTGGCTGGGTCTTTCAGCATGACAATGATCCCAAACACACCGCCCGGGCAACGAAGGAGTGGCTTCGTAAGAAGCATTTCAAGGTCCTGGAGTGGCCTAGCCAGTCTCCAGATCTCAACCCCATAGAAAATCTTTGGAGGGAGTTGAAAGTCTGTGTTGCCCAGCGACAGCCCCAAAACATCACTGCTCTAGAGGAGATCTGCATGGAGGAATGGGCCAAAATACCAGCAACAGTGTGTGAAAACCTTGTGAAGACTTACAGAAAACGTTTGACCTGTGTCATTGCCAACAAAGGGTATATAACAAAGTATTGAGAAACTTTTGTTATTGACCAAATACTTATTTTCCACCATAATTTGCAAATAAATTCATTAAAAATCCTACAATGTGATTTTCTGGATTTTTTTCCCTCATTTTGTCTGTCATAGTTGACGTGTACCTATGATGAAAATGACAGGCATCTCTCATCTTTTTAAGCTGGAGAACTTGCACAATTGGTGGCTGACTAAATACTTTTTTTCCCCACTGTATATATTCAATAGGCTACATCTGTCGGTACAAACTTTGAGGAAAAGATGACGTCATTTACATTTTTTATTTCGCGCTCCCTCACCTAAAGAACATTGCACTACACCACTGTTAAGGAGTGAAACTATTTCTCACTTCCATTATAAAGGTGCAGCTTTGAGGTAAACAACAAGTTTTTCTGAATATTAAAACAGGCTCAGTGAGTGATGAACTATGTTCAACAAACAATGAAAACAGAACTTTATCTAAAAATATATCTAATTACGCACCTATTTGTTTGTGATGCTAGTAACTCATTCTCTGCACTAATGATAAGACCCAATGGGTTCAACTAAGTAACGTTATACAATACGCTCTACTATTGTGTGACTAACATTCCACCTTTTACTCTGTATGACAGGGCATTCAGATTAACCTGTTTGTAGACATGACTACAAAGAAATCTGCATATGCATATTCTATTACCACTGACCCTCTCTGTGCTTCCTCCCCCTGGGCTACCGTCCTCCTCCCCCAGGCTGCCTGTATCCCTGTCCTACTGAGCAACGGCTGGGAGCTGCCTTTCTCTGAGATCATCGACTGGAGCAAAGCAGCTGTCATCGGGGATGAGAGGCTCCTACTGCAGGTAACTACTGATGGAGACGACTTCCCTATGACACTTCTCTCTCTCACTCTCTCACTCTCTCTTTCTCATGCTATTATACTGTACCTTATGCTGTACCTTATGCTAGAACAAAAGTCATTCACAACTCACATTGGGCTCTAAAGTAGCCCTTAGTTACGACCACTGGGATGGATAACTTTTACCGCTCTCTCCAAATGAATATATTAATACATTTTTGCAAACATACTACAGTAACTTTTTGGGGGGTCAACATTGTCCTATCACAGCACTCCTGTTTGCTGTAATATTCTGTAACCTCAAACTACTCTCGTGTATCACTCCGCATTAGTCGCAGGTTGACGTTTATTGGGGTGAGTCTTGTCCTTGAGGCAGAACTGAGCGATTTCCGCTAGTTGGGCCAGCTGCAACGTAAAAATTCATGATTTTTTTTTTTGCTTTTTGGTTATAATTGAAGGTTGGGGTTAGCAGTGTGGTTAGGTTTAAAATCTGATTTTAGTGACAACTCTGCAGAGCTGCACATTCCTACAGTTACCTTTTGTTAGCTTCATCAACTAGCCATTCTTCAACTTCACACACTATACCAGGGTTCTTCAATTCCGGTCCTGGAGGGCCGAAACACTTCTGTTTTTTATTTCTACCTGGTAGTTAATTGCACTCACCTGGTGTCCCAGGTCTGAATTAGCCCCTGATTAGAAGGAGAGGATAAAAACAGAGGTGTTTCGGCCCTCCAGGACCGGAATTGAAGAACCCTGCACTATACCAAGTATCCAGAATTAAAGGAAGTGATTCCTCATCTTGCCAGTCACACCTACGGTTTCAGAGGGTCTTGTTTGCAAGGGGGTGTGATGAAATGCTAGTATACCTGCACATATTAATCCACCCCACCCCTGCACCCACCTGCCCGTCTCCCATATGTCTCCCAGAGCAAGGGCCCTGTATCAATAAACTATCCCATTAATTATGTCATGATGTTTATATTCTTTAATTACTGAACTTATTAGCAGCTGATGTGGCGAAAAGGAAGAGGTTTGATTTACGATAGGCAAAATGTCACCCAGAACATGAAAGTAAATGAGGAAATGATGTGTGCCGAGATACGACAGGATTTCACTCGAAGGTGTCATTCCCCTTCTTGTCTCAGCTCCACCCCCCACTTATGAAATCAGCGCAATTATTAGAGGAGCTGCCTGCTGCCGTTGACCTGGGAACGACCTATGGTTCTATTGAAACCCGACACATTTATTTGATCTCAGACTACTGATGCACGCAAAGATGGGATTTTTTAATTTGATTTGCACTCAATTGCACAGTTGAGTCCACACACAATGCAAATGCAGCCTATTAAAAGCTGTAAATGGTTTTAATACAAGTCCTGTAATTATTTGTGATTATACGCTGTTGAATGAAAGACATTCAGAGATGCTAGCTAATGTTTTTTCTTGCCCTCTTCACTCCCTGTCCAAAAAGCATGCTAATTATTGTCAGATATGGGTAGACGTGGAAAATATGCTGTGACAGGATATGAGGCACTCAAGGACATTTTGTCTTTAGAAGAAAGAAAAAAACAATGACAGCATTTGTGCACTAGGCACAAATAATTGTTACGTCTAATTAAATTAAGCACTTAGAAGTCAGACACACCAAGAAAACTGAGGGCCTATAGGTACTTAGCACAGTAGGAGGCCGTTCCTTCTCTTGCTAGAACAAAAGATGTACCTGCTGCGTATCAACTTGGTACAGACGAACCTGACGTTTCTACTTGTAGAATCGCCCTGTACGTCAGTAGCCAACATACATGCCGGTGTAACCTAAAACATTATCCCAGTTTGAAATGCTGCTTGTGTATGCATTACGATATCAGCTAAAAATAAAACATGTTTTGGTCATGGAGTTAAAAAGCACATGGCTAGTTACACTACATTGCCAAAAGTATGTGGACACCCCTTCAAATTAGTGGATTTGGCTATTTCAGCCACACCCGTTGCTGACAGCTGTATAAAATCGAGGACAAAGCCATGCAATCTCCATAGACAAATATAGGCAGTAGAATGGCCCGTGCTGAAGAGCTCAGTGACTTTCAACGTGGCACCGTCATAGGATGCCACCTTTCCAACAACTCAGTTCGTCATATTTCTGCCCGGTCAACTGTAAATGCTGTTATTGTGAAGTGGAAAGGTCTAGGAGCAACAACTGCTCACCCGTGAAGTGGTAGGCCACACAAGCTCACAGAACGGGACCGGCGAGTGCTGATGTAACAGTGTTGCTTCCGTCCCTCTCCTCGCCCCTACCTGGGCTTGAACCAGGGACCCTCTGCACACATCGACAACAGTCACCCTCGAAGCACCGTTACCCGTCGCTCCACAAAAGCTGCGGCCCTTGCAGAGCAAGGGAAACAACTACTTCAAGGTCTCAGAGCGAGTGACGTCACCGATTGAAACGCTACTAGTGCGCACCGCTAACTAGCTAGCCATTTCACACCGGTTACACTGAAGCGCGTCATAATTGTCTGTCCTCTGTTGCAACACTCACTACTGAGTTCCAAACTGCCTCTGGAAGCAACGTCAGCACAAGAACTGTTCATCGGGAGCTTCATGAAATGGGTTTCCATGGCCGAGCAGATGCACACCATGCGCAATGCCAAGCCTCTGCTGGAGTGGTGTAAAGCTCGCCACCATTGGACTCTGGAGCAATGGAAACGGATTCTCTGGAGTGATGACTCAGTCAGAAATACAACAGAAAATATATATACAGTGTGTGCAAATGTAGCAAGTTATGGAGGTAAGGCAATAAATAGGCTATAGTGCAGAATAATTACAATAGTATTAACACTGGAATGCTAGATGTGCAAGAGATTATGTGCAAATAGAGATACTGGGGTGCAAAAGAGCAAAATAAATAACAATATAGGGATGAGGTAGTTGGGTGGGCTAATTTCAGATGGGCTGTGTACAGGTGCAGTGATCGGTAAGGTGCTCTGACAACTGATGCTTAAAGTTATTGAGGGAGATAAGAGTCTCCAGCTTCAGAGATTTTTGCAATTCGTTCCAGTCATTGGCAGCAGAGAACTGGAAGGAATGGCGGCCAAAGGAGGTGTTGGCTTTGGGAATGACCAGTGAGATATACCTGCTGGAGCGCAGACTACGGGTGGGTGCTGCTATGGTGACCAATGAGCTAAGATAAGGCGGGGATTTGCCTAGCAGTGATTTATAGATGGCCTGGAGCCAGTGGGTTTGACGACGGACATGTAGTGAGGACCAGCCAACAAGAGCGTACAGGTCACAGTGGTGGGTAGTGTATGGGGCTTTGGAGACAAAACGGATGGCACTGTGATAGACTACATCCAATTTGCTGAGTAGAGTGTTGGAGGCTATTTTGTAAATGACATCGCCGAAGTCAAGGATCGGTAGGATAGTCAGTTTTACGAGGGCATGTTTGGCAGCATGAGTGAAGGAGGCTTTGTTGCGAAATAGGAAGCCGATTCTAGATTTAACTTTGGATTGGAGATTCTTTATGTGAGTCTGGAAGTTGAGTTTACAGTCTAACCAGACACCTAGGTATTTGTAGTTGTCCACATACTCTAGGTCAGACCCGTCGAGAGTGGTGATTCTAGTCGGGTGGGCGGGTGCCAGCAGCGTTCGATTGAAAAGCATGCATTTAGTTTTACTACTGTTTAAGAGCAGTTGAAGGCTACTGAAGGATTGTTGTATGGCATTGAAGCTCGTTTGGAGGTTTGTTAACACAGTGTCCAATGAAGGGCCAGATGTATACAAAATGGTGTCGTCTGCGTAGAGGTGGATCTGAGAGTCACCAGCAGCAAGAGCGACATCATTGATATACACGGAGCCAGGCTGTTACATACACTTCATATGAAATGAATGGGGTGGTAAGTGCTAAATGTTTAACAACGCCATTTGCCAGTTAGCACAACATAGCTAGCTAGCTACTCCACTAACTCTTGGCAGCAAACAGGCAGCTGCTTCATTCAAAAACAAATCCATTGTGATTTAATTATGGTATTGCTAGCGATGCTAGTTATCTACACTGAACAAAAATATAAACGCAACATGCAACAATTTCAAAGGTTTCACTGAGTTACAGTTAATATAAGGAAATCAGTCAATTGAAATAAATAAATTAGGTCCTAATCTATAGACTTCACAACAACAAAAAAGTAGGGGTGGGGGTCAGAAAACCGGTCAGTATCTGGTGTGACCACCATATATTGGCGGGAACTGGAAAATGCATCCCAAACATGCTCAATAGGTGACATGTCTGGTGAGTATGCAGGCCATGGCAGAACTGGGACATTTTCAGCTTCCAAGAATTGTGTACAGATCCTTGCGACATGGGGCCGTGCATTATCATGCTGAAACTTGAGGTGATGGAGGCGGATGAATGACACGGCAATGGGCCTCAGGATCTCGTCACAAAATCTCTCTGCATTCAAATTGCCATCGTGTTTGTTGTCCATAGCATATGCCTGCCCATAGCATAACCCCACCGCCACCATGGAGCACTCTGTTCACAATGTTGATATCAGCAAGCCGCTCACCCACACGACGCCAGGATCTGCCATCTGCCTGGTACAGTTGAAACCGGGATTCTTCCGTGAAGAGCACACTTCTCCAGTGTGCCAGTGGCCATCAAAGGTGAGAATTTGCCCACTGAAGTCATTTACGACACCGAACTGCAGTCAGGTCAAGACCCTGGTGAGGATGACAAGCACGCAGATGAGCTTCCCTCAGACAGTTTCCGACAGTTTGTGCAGAAATTCCTCGGTGGTGCAAACCCACAGTTTCATCAGCTGTCCGGAAGGCTGGTCTCAGACGATCCCACAGGTGAATAAGCTGGATGTGGAGGTCCTGGACTGGCGTGGTTACACGTGGTCTGTGGTTTTGAGGCCGGTTTCTCTAAAAACGACATTGGAGACAGCTTATGGTAGAGAAATGAACATTCAATTATCTGGCAACAGCTCTGGTGGACATTACTGCAGTCAGCATGCCAATTGTATGCTCCCTCAAAACGTGAGTCATCTGTGGCATTGTGTTGTGTGACAAAACTGCAAATTTTAGAGTGGCCTTTTATTGTCCCCAGCACAAGGTGCACCTGTGTAATGATAATGCTGTTTAATCAGCTTCTTGATATGCCACACCTGTCAGGTGAATGGATTATCTTGGCAAATGATAAATGCTCACTAACAGGGATGTAAACAAATGTGTGCACAACATTTGAGAGAAATAAGCTTTTTGTGCATATGGAACATTTCTGGGGTCTTTTATTTCAGCTCATGAAACATGGGACCAACACTTTACATGTTGCGTTTATATTTTTGTTCAGTGTAGTTGTGGTCATCTGGCTAGTATCTGTGGACGCATTTAGCTGCCTAAACTCCTTTTCCTAAATGGATATGCATTTTTGGTGACAAAATTCAATTGAAATGCAGGAAAATATATTGCATTATCATTTTCATGATTGAGTATGCATAATGTCTGCCAATTTGAAAAAGAAAAAGTGTGACATATTTAAAAATCAAATGGAAATGCTTAAATGACAAATCATGTATCATGTTTACCATTTCATTTCCTTGTTGTGATGGCATGAATCAATCAAATTAGATAAATAAATCGCAATGCTTCATTTTGCAATTTCGTTTCCTCATTTGAGTTATCGTTTTCGACCTGTGCTTGCTGGCAACAGTCACTTTCGGTCGATGTGGCATGTTTTTAGGCTTCACCGGCAACACCAGCCAGTGCGAAACCCCACAAAAGAAGAAAATAGCCAGTGTGTGCGAGGAGTTTGTAGGAGGGGACTATAAAGCTTAGTGGAGGGGACACAGGGAGCTACTAGTAGCCAGCTAATTGGCTATTATATGTAGCTAGCTACCGGTAGGTTAGATAGCTAGCTGGCTATGAAGAGCCCACTGGCACTGGCTAGCTACCTTCACAACAAGACACCATCATGGCACACCTTTAGGTACGGTAAGTGGCTTTTTTGTCTTGTAATTTCACATTTGGAAGCAATAGTGTGCAACTGCAGCCCGCAATTCGGGGTGTCCTTCATGTCCGTACCCCCCGAATTGCGGGCCGCAATTGCACCCTTCTCTTTGGAAGGCGCATTGAAACATTTAGCTGGATAACTAGCTAGATAGCTAGTTATCCAGATAGCTAGCAAGCTATGATGCACTAAAGTTACTCTAGAGGGGATCATTAATGGTATGTGGCTATTCAAAAAGAAGGGAATTATCTGAAAGCATGTCATCAGACTTTATAGTGTAACGTCACATGTAGAATATAACATTTTGTTCTTCTTTTTTTTGGCACAGCTCTCACACTGTGTGTGTGTGTCTCTCTCTGTCCGTCTGTCTGTCTGTTATAGCATGTCTGTGTGTCCGTCTGTCTGCTTAGGAGTTCCAGATGTGGCTGCAGGAGATTAGTGGCGGACAACGCTGGATGGCATCTTCACTGAGCAATGAGCACATGTAGGACATGTACAAGTAAGTATCCTATATGAAGTACTACTACTTGGATAGATGGGAGGCAGAGGTTGCAAGCATAGTTTCAAGTTTTAATGTCACATGCACATGTACAGTGAAATGCCTTTCTTGCAAGCTCTAACCCTAACGATGCAGTAAGCAATAATGCAATACTGGAAAACAATGCAATACTGGAAAATAACAAGGTAGAACAAAAACATAAGAAATAAGAAGAACACGATAAAGTATGTAAGCATACTATATACAGGGTCAGTTCCAGTACCATATTTACAATGTGCAGGGTTACTGGATCGATAGAGGTAGATACTGTATGTATAGGGGTAAGGTGACTACGCATCATGATATATGATAAACAGAGTAGCAGCAGCATATATGATGATTGTATGTGAGTTGGTGTGTATAGAGTCGGTGTAAATGTATGTCCATATTATGTGGGTGTTAGCAAATGATGGAGTGAGTGTTTGTATGTGTGTTGGAGAGTCAATGTGCGGAAGTGTGTAGGACCCTATGAGTGTGCATAAGAATAAAATACAAAGGTCAACTCAGATAGTCCGTGTAGCCATTTTGTTAGCTATTTAGTTAGCTATTTGCCTTTTTTTATGGCATGGGGATAGAAGCTGTTCAGGAGCCTGCTGGTGTCAGACTTGATGCACCGATACCTCTTGCCGTGCGGAAGCAGAGAGAACAGTCTATGGCTTGGGTGTTTGGAGTCTTTTTAACGATTTTCCGGGCCTTCTTCTCACACCGCCTGATATAGAGGTCCTGGATGTCCGCACCACCCTCTGTAGTGCCATGCGATCAAGGGCGGTGCTATTGCCATACCAAGCAGTGATGCAGCCAGTCAAAATGCTCTCAGTGGTACAGCTGTAGAACTATTTGAGGGGCCCAGGCCAAACCTTTTCAACCTCCTGAGGGGGAAGAGGCACTGTCGCGCCTTCTTCATGACTATGAGCGTGTGTGTGGACCATTTTAAGTTCTTAGTGATTTGGACACAGAGGAACTTGAAGGTCTCGAACTGCCCCACTGCAGCCCCGGTGATGTGGATGGGGGCGTGCTCCCCCCCCCCCCCCCCTTTCCTGTAGTCCACGATCGGCTCCTTGGTCTTACTGACGTTGAGGGAGAGGTTGTTGTTCCAGCCCCACACTGGCAGATCACTGACCTCCTCCCTGTAAGCTGTCTCATTGTCGCCGGTGATCAGGCCTACCACCACCTGTGACGGAGGGGGTTAGCTAGTCGATGTTATCGGCGGAGTCCCGAAACGTATTCCAATCAACGCTGGCAAAGCAGTCCTGTAGCATAATCTCTGATTCTGGGGACCATTTCTCAACAGAGCAAGTCATGGATAATTCCTGTTTGAGATTCTGCTTATAAACAGGAAGCAGGAGTACAGTCATGATCTGATTTGCCAAAAGGTGGACGAGAGAGGGCCTTGTATGCTTGCTTGTGGGTAGAATAACAGTGGTCTAGTACTTTATCGCCCCTAGTGGCGAGGGAGACGTGTTGATGGAAGTTGGGCATAGAGGTAGATACTGTGTACTGTATGTTTGCAAGTCATTACTTGGCAGTGATTGTGCAACCCAGAGGACACATTGTGTCACACACTGTGAGCAGACCGTGTGTGGTGCACACTTTCTCCTCATAGGCAGTACTCAATTGAGTTGGACTTTTTGCAGAGTTGCTGTCATGTTGCTGAGTTGTGTCCCGATTCTCCTCCCTTCTCCCAAAGTGTGCACTTGCACACTTCCATGATGAGGAGTTTGCAAGTGCCCGCCATAAGAGAAAGGTGGAGAATTGGGATGTAGCCCTCAATGACCGATCCGCTATTCCTGTAGCTGAGGGCTACAGCGATATTACAATGAGGAGATTTGATTAAGCTGCCCTGGGTGGGTGGAGATTACACCAGGTGAAAAGGGATTGTTTTGAATGCCGGACTGCCTACCGGGCGTGAGCCGGGTGTCCCGTTCAAAGCCCACGGCGAAGTCAGCTCAAAACAAAGTGACGTGTGTCCAGAACATGGAGTAATGATTTAGGATTCGGTGTACTTGCAAAGTGTTGTTTGCTCTTGGTAAAAAAAAATGATATGTACTTTATCTGCCTTCCCAAGTAAAACGAGTAAAATTCTAACATATACTTTATGGAAAATACATGTATGTTTCTGAAAGATGAACCATGCGGTCTTGTTGACAATATGACCTGGCAGCGCAGATTATTGTTCGATTTGAGCAGGGCGCTTCTCCCTCACCGCTTTCGCCCGTTCACATCACGGGCCATTGCCGGTTGCACCCTTTCCTGCTTAGTTAAACTCCCTCAATATAAGGGCTAGTCTAGGGCATGGCAGTGTCCACAGTACAATTACAATTATATTCATATTATAGTCCCATGGTCCTCCCCCACTGAGTTCTTGTATGTGACATGTTGTTTATTGCAAGTCAAGCTTTCGTTTGCATGCCAGTAAATATTGTCAACGTTATAGTATTTAATTATTATATCCTGCAGGGGACCGTACCAGAGAATCTGTAAGGGGGCAGATGATCTATGATATGGATTGGAACCAGTATGATTCTTATGAGTTCCTGTTGTCTGATTTGAAGGCTACAAAAGTTATTTTGGGAAGAAAAGCCTTTTCTATTTTAACTCATTTTCCCCAGGCCTGACAGTCTGCCTTTCAACTAATCTATTTTGTGTTCCAAC
The DNA here is from genome assembly GCF_964263955.1 of Coregonus lavaretus. Taxonomy (NCBI): domain Eukaryota; kingdom Metazoa; phylum Chordata; class Actinopteri; order Salmoniformes; family Salmonidae; genus Coregonus; species Coregonus lavaretus. The sequence continues at coordinate 16,338,351 of NC_140020.1, read as the reverse complement.
CCTCAGGAAACTGTCATTGCTGTGTACGGGCAACCCAGCAGCTCCTCCAGCAGACGCTGTCCCCTCCTGTCTTACAGTTGCTGCTGACCAAGCTGCCCACCATCACAGCAGCACCTAACCCAAACCCTTACCCTACCTGTAGTAACTTGACAAGGAATGCCCACACGCATTTCAATATTACTTTCCTTTACTTTCAACCTAATAAATAAAAAGTGTACAGCCATGTACAAACGGTACAAATACAGCAAAACGATACAGCCCACTCAACATGTGGTGGAGTTGCATTGTACAGATCCAACTCTGGGTGATGACATCAAAGGGGAAAGGTCACGGCCAATGCCAATAATAACCATGCACACATGAATAGTAATCATACTATACTGCAGGTAAGTACAACACATATTCAATGTAATTATTTATATAGTGTCCACACTAACACTTCTCCCCCCTCAATTTAAATCCCCCCTGTAAGGAAAACATCAGGTTAACAAGTAAACCACATCAGTGTTTTCTTTTCATTACTTAACAACACTGTAGAACTTTTGCTGGTGTTACTGTAAATGTAAACAAAACAAAAAAATGACAGTCCTTATTTCTTTTCAAGTAGGTCTGCTGCTCCCAACAAACACTAACACCACGAGTCTCTCAGTCTCAACTACAGAGTTCGTTTTTCAGGAGGCTTGTGACTACGCTGGTGTGCCACGAGACACAGGTAAGGCGTGTCCCAGTGGAGCTGGGTCTGAGGGCACAGGAGCGGGTTGGGTGTTTGTGAGAGAATGTACATCACCCTCTGCTGGAACCACTGTTCCTCAGATACTGTTTCCTGTGGGGTTTCAACTTGTATACTACCACCCACAGCTGTTCCGTCTGAAAACATGGTATTTTCTTTGTCATTGCGGAGGTGGTCCTGGTGTCTGCGCATGATTCGACCATCAGTCAGTTTGACCACAAAGGAGACTGGACCTCTCTGACTCAGAATGATACCTGGCAACCAGCGTTGGCTGCTTGTGAAGTTGCGGATGTAGACAGTGTCATTGGGTTTGAACTGTCTCTCCCTCGCGTGGTGGTCAGGGGTTAGAAGTCAGGGTCTGGTGGTCATGTCTCTCTTTTTGTTTCTCCTGCTTCCGTTCCACTCGTGATTTGATGTCCGGACGCAGTAGATCCAGGTGAGCTTTTGGCTTTCTGCCCATCAACATCTCAGCTGGAGCCTGCCCTGTTTTTGTTTGTGGCGTGATGCGGTACTGGAACAAGATCCGAGAGAGCTTAGTTGTGATGGTTCCCCCAGTCATCCTTTTGAGCCCCTCTTTCAGTGTCTGCACAGCCCGCTCCGCTAAGCCGTTTGAGGCCGGGTGAAACGGAGCACTGCGGACATGGCGAATCCCGTTTCTCCGCATGAATTCTTGGAACAAGTCACAGGTAAAGGTTGTTGTGTTGTCGGACACGAGAATCAGGCAGACCATGGGTTGCAAACACCTGCCGAAGCGTTTCGATGGTTGTGGTCGCTGTGATGTTGCTCATCATGTGAGCCTCCGGCCACTTGGAGTGCGCGTCCACCATGACAAGGAGCGTGGCCCACGAAAGGGCCTGCAAAGTCTATGTGCAGCCTGGACCATGGGCGGTCAGGCCACTCCCACAGATGTAGTGGCGCGGGCGGCGCTATCTTCTGGTTGATCTGGCACTCAGAAAGATGATTTCACTTTGTTTTCTACGTCCTGATCCATGTTTGGCCACCAGATGTAAGATGTGGCTAAACTTTTCATCCAGGAAGCACCCGGGTGAGCCTCATGGACCTCATCCATGACTTGTGCACGGCCAGTGGCTGGAACAACCACTCTGGACCCCCAGAGTATGCAGCTCAGGGGCATTCATTTCCTTCATCCTCTATGACAGGAGGCCAACCCTGCATAAGGAATCTTTTCACTTGGACCAGGATAGGATCCCAGTCTGTCCACTGTTTGATCTGTTTGGCATTCACAGGTGAGTTTGACAATCTCTCCATTAGGAAAACTGTCTCGGGAGGCACCACAGTTGTGGCGGGCATCTTTGGTAGCAGGAGACGTCTGAGTGCGTTTGCATTGTCCTTCCCCGCTCAATACACGATAGTGTACTGGTAAGCTGACCGTGTGAGGGCCCAGCGCTGTATCCTTGCTGAAGCCATGGGAGGAATGCATCTTGATTAACTGAAAAGGCTCATCAGTGGTTTGTGGTCAGTGCATATGGTGAAATGACGACCGTAGAGGTACTGATGAAAGCGTTTCACAGCAAAGACTATGGCCAGACCTTCCTTGTCTAACTGTGAATAACCCTTCTCAGCACTCGTCAGCGTGCGTGATGTGAATCCAATGGGTTTCTCTGACCCGTCCTCCATCTGATGAGAGAGTACTGCCCCGACGCCATAGGGCGAGGCGTCAGATGACAGGATGATCTCTTTGTCTTGGTCAAAATGAACCAGCAGTTGTGCTGATTGTAGTAGTGCTTTCACTTCCTTGAAAGCTTTCTCTAGTGCTGGCCCCCACTTCCATTTACAGTCTTTGGAGCAGCTAATAAAGTGGAGCCAACACTGTTGACAGCTCAGGGAGGAACTTACCATAGTAGTTCACCATGCCCAGGAATGACCTGAGCTTGGACACGTTCTTGGGGTTTGGAGCATCCTTGATTGACTTGACTTTGTCCTCCACAGGACACAGACCCTGCGCTGTGATCTTGTGACCTAGGTAAGTCACGTTCTGTGCTTGGAATGTGCACTTGCTACGCTTCAGGCACAGCCCTGCCTCAGAGAATCCGTCTCCCCTGTAACCAGGATGTCGTCCAGGTACACAGCTACATGAGGGATCCCCTGCAGCAGATTGTCCATTGTCCTCTGGAAAATGGCTGGGCTGGACGCCACTCTGAAAACCAAGTGGTTGTACCTGAACAAGCCTTTGTGCGTGTTGACTGTGACATACTCTTTTGTGTCCTCGTCCAGGAGGAGCTGTTGGTAAGCGTGATTCATGTCAAGCTTTGAGAACGTCTTGCCTCCTGCAAGCGTTGCGAAAGGGTCCTCCACCCGCGGCAGCGGGTAAGCGTCCAGTTTAGAGGCCCTGTTGATGGTGAGTTTGTAGTCTCCACATATACGCACCGTGCCGTCACTTTTCAGAACGGGAACGATTGGCGCTGCCCAGCGGGAGAACTGAATGGGAGTAATGATGTTTGTTTCCTGCAGCCACTCCAACTCATCCTCCACTTTCTTTTTCATGGCGTAAGGCACTGTCCTTGGCTTGAATAAGCGAGCCTTGGCCTAAAATCCACGAACAGATTAACTGCAGTGCCCTGCAGTGTGCCCAGTTCATCTTTGAAAATCTCAGGGTACTTTTGAATGACATCCTCAGTCACTCGTGTGTGTTTTATCTCACCCCAGTTCAGTTGTATTTTGGTGAGCCAATCACGCCCTAGTAAACTAGGCCCATTCCCTTTCACCACCAGGAGCCGTGCTCTTGCTTCCAGGCTGTTGTATGCAATGTCCACCTCTAGAGCCCCCAGCAATGGTATGTTCACCCCGGTGTACGTACACAGTCTGATCCCTGCCGGTGTGAGGGAGGAAGCCTGTTTTGAGCCCCACATTTGTTTGTAGGTCTCCTCACTGATGACAGAGGCAGAGGCCTCCGTGTCAACCTCCATCCTCATCTGCTTTCCATCTACCTCCACTGAAGCATAGATAGGCTCTGCGCACGGCTCACTCACATTAAACATGTTGTAGGAACAATGCTCTTCCTCCTCCTTTGTGCTCTCTAGGTGGGGCGCTGCTGACTGCGGCTTCGTTGCTGTGAAATTGCCCTGCCCAGTCCGCCCACCCTCTGGCTTGCTCCTAGGACCCCTGCATTTTTTAGCTAAATGTCCCTTTTTGTTGCAATTGTGACAGACAGTATCCTTGAACTTACAGTTGTTTGCATAATGGGTTCCTCCACATCTGAAACATTCCACTGCTTTTCCACTTTTTCCTAGCGCCTCTTTTGTCACCTGATGCACTGCACAACTTCCACTGTTGGCCTTTTGAATATTTTTTGCATTACTAGCAGCCATCTCCATCCCTTGAGATAGTTCCAATGCTCTCTTCAAAGGCAGTGTGGCTTCCTCCAGCAAACGGCGCTGTACGCTGTCCTCATTGATGCCACAGACTAATCTGTCACGGAGCATGTCCTCTAACATAGCCCCAAACTCCGAATGTTCAGAGAGTTCACGTAATTTAGCAACAAAGTTAGCAACAGACTGATCTGTTATCCGAAAATGGCAGTTACATTTTAACCTCTGGACAATCACTGAAGGCTTTGGACTGTAGTGAGTCTGAACGAGAGCAACTAGATCCACAAAAGGAATTTCTCCCGGTTTCTGTGGTGTAGCCAAATTCCTCATTAGCTTGTAGGTTTTAGCCCCACACACACTCAAGAGAATAGAGTGCTGTTTAGCCTCATCTGTAATTCCATTTGCCAAGAAAAAGTGTCCCAACCTTTCCACATATTCCGTCCAGTCCTCGTTCTCTTCCACAAACTCAGTGATAGTCCCAAACATTGCCATTATAACGCCAACTTGTCCTTGATCCTCGTTAGCGATTTTCACTTGCTGCTGATTGTCACCGTCTGCGTTTCCCTCCAGCGGTGGCTGCTCTCCGTCGCTCATTAAGCTAGCTAGCTAACTGACTACCTCCACTGTTTCTTAGCTAGCTAGCACATCGCCCTGTACATGTTGATCAGGTTTTATCCTTGTCGCCAAAAAGATGTAGTAACTTGACAATGAATGCCCACACGCATTTCAATATTACTTTCCTTTACTTTCAACCTAAGAAATAAAAGGTGTACAGCCATTTTGTACTCCTGAGTGGCGCAGTGGTCTAAGGCACTGCATCGCAGTGCTAACTGTGCCACTAGAGATCCTGGTTCGAATCCAGGCTCTGTCGCAGCCGGCCGCGACCGGGAGACTCAGGGGCGGCGCACAATTGGCCCAGCGTCGTCCAGGGTAGGGGAGGGAATGGCCGGCAGGGATGTAGCTCAGTTGATAGAGCATGGCGTTTGCAACGCCAGGGTTGTGGGTTCGATTCCCACGGGGGGCCAGTATAAAAAAACATGTATTCACTAACTGTAAGTCGCTCTGGATAAGAGCGTCTGCTAAATGACTAAAATGTAATGTAAATGTAAAATGTAATGTACAAACGGTACAAATACAGCAAAACGATACAGCCCACTCAACATGTGGTAGAGTTGCAATGTATGGCTGAAAGAGTCGCAAAATGGCTGAAAGATGCCTTCATGCCCAGGTCTGCACTCTGCTATTTCCCTTCATGGAATGGATTTGTACAATTGGTTAGTCTAGTTCAGTGTTCCTGTTTCTTGTCTAATGGGCAACAGTGTGAACATTGTCATACCTACCTGTGCTATAACACCTCATTGAACTACTCAATAAGACCACTCTTGGGTAAATTGAGTGAATGAATGATTGGTTATGACAACATGCACTAAACCGGAACATACGGTTGTGAACAATAAAAAACAGTAGGATATGTGAATTGAATTGTGACTAGTGCACTTATCATAAGTTGTACATTGATAATCTGTGTCTCCATCCATGCTAACCTTTTTACATTATTTGTGCTCCTTTTTCCACAGGCAGTTTGGGCAGATGACCTATATTCCATAGCTGATAGAAACCGAGAAGGAATATCATCCCCAATGATGCTACTAATATTTGTACTGATGAAGAAGAGGAGGGAAGACATCCATTGTCGCTGAATCAATCAATCAATCAATTTTATTTTATATAGCCCTTCGTACATCAGCTGATATCTCGAAGTGCTGTACAGAAACCCAGCCTAAAACCCCAAACAGCTAGTAATGCAGGTGTAGAAGCACGGTGGCTAGGAAAAACTCCCTAGAAAGGCCAAAACCTAGGAAGAAACCTAGAGAGGAACCAGGCTATGAGGGGTGGCCAGTCCTCTTCTGGCTGTGCCGGGTGGAGATTATAACAGAACCATGCTAAGATGTTCAAAAATGTTCATAAGTGACAAGCATGGTCAAATAATAATCAGGAATAAATCTCAGTTGGCTTTTCATAGCCGATCATTAAGAGTTGAAAACAGCAGGTCTGGGACAGGTAGGGGTTCCATAACCGCAGGCAGAACAGTTGAAACTGGAATAGCAGCAAGGCCAGGCGGACTGGGGACAGCAAGGAGTCACCACGGCCGGTAGTCCCGACGTATGGTCCTAGGGCTCAGGTCTCTCAGTTGGCTTTTCATAGCCGATCATTAAGAGTTGAAAACAGCAGGTCTGGGACAGGTAGGGGTTTCGTAACCGCAGGCAGAACAGTTGAAACTGGAATAGCAGCAAGGCCAGGCGGACTGGGGACAGCAAGGTGTCAGCATGCCCGGTAGTCCTGACGTATGGTCCTAGGGCTCAGGTTCTCAGAGAGAAAGAGAGAACGAGAGAATTAGAGAGAGCATACTTAAATTCACACAGGACACTGGATAAGACAGGAGAAGTACTCCAGGTATAACCAACTAACCCCAGCCCCCCGACACATAAACTACTGCAGCATAAATACTGGAGGCTGAGACAGGAGCGGTCCGGAGACACTGTGGCCCCATCCGAAGAAACCCCCGGACAGGGCCAAACAGGAAGGATATAACCCCACCCACTCTGCCAAAGCACAGCCCCCGCACCACTAGAGGGATATCCTCAACCACCAACTTACAATCCTGAGACAAGGCCGAGTATAGCCCACAGAGGTCTCCACCACAGCACAAACCAAGGGGGGGCGCCAACCCAGACAGGAAGATCACGTCAGTAACTCAACCCACTCAAGTGACGCACCCCTCCTAGGGACGGCATGAAAGAGCACCAGCAAGCCAGTGACTCAGCCCCTGTAACAGGGTTAGAGGCAGAGAACCCCAGTGGAGAGAGGGGAACCGGCCTGGCAGAGACAGCAAGGGCTGTTCGTTGCTCCAGAGCCTTTCCGTTCACCTTCACACTCCTGGGCCAGACTACACTCAATCATAAGACCTACTGAAGAGATAAGTCTTCAGTAAAGACTTAAAGGTCGAGACCGAGTCTGCGTCTCTCACATGGGTAGGCAAACTGTTCCATAAAAATGGAGATCTATAGGAGAAAGCCCTGCCTCCCGCTGTTTGCTTAGAAATTCTAGGGACAATTAGGAGGCCTGCGTCTTGTGACCGTAGCGTACGTATTGGTATGTACGGCAGGACCAACTCGGAAAGATAGGTAGGAGCAAGCCCATGTAACGCTTTATAGGTTAACAGTAAAACCTTGAAATCAGCCCTTGCCTTAACAGGAAGCCAGTGTAGGGAAGCTAGCACTGGAGTAATATGATCAAATTTCTTGGTTCTAGTCAGGATTCTAGCAGCCGTATTTAGCACTAACTGAAGTTTATTTAGTGCTTTATCCGGGTAGCCGGAAAGTAGAGCATTGCAGTAGTCTAACCTAGAAGTAACAAATGCATGGATTAATTTTTCTGCATCATTTTTGGACAGAAAATTTCTGATTTTTGCAATGTTACGTAGATGGAAAAAAGCTGTCCTTGAAACAGTCTTGATATGTTCGTCAAAAGAGAGATCAGGGTCAAGAGTAACGCCGAGGTCCTTCACAGTTTTATTTGAGACGACTTTACAACCATCAAGATGAATTGTCAGATTTAACAGAAGATCTCTTTGTTTCTTGGGACCTAGAACAAGCATCTCTGTTTTGTCCGAGTTTAAAAGTAGAAAGTTTTCAGCCATCCACTTCCTTATGTCTGAAACACAGGCTTCTAGCGAGGGCAATTTTGGGGCTTCACCATGTTTCATTGAACTGAACTGCTTGAAGTGTTCAGTCAAAATTACAGTGCCACTTTTTTACCACTAGTCACATGTTAAATAAGATGTTCTGCAAAAGTAATAACAATACAGAAGTGTTTTTGCTCAATAATGAGGTTCTGCCAATCATATGTTGGAAACCATTATCAAGGAAACCTACAGTAGCTGAACACTGTGTAGATAGTAACCTGTTTGTTAAACAACCGTGATTCTAAGAACAAGAATAACTGTTACAATGTCTCTATCACAGGTCACCAAGGGTACAGTAAGGTATAACCTTAATAAAATCATTTGTGATGGTTAATTGTACATGCCTCTCATTTTCCAGTCGACATGAAACAACTTAATATGCAATAAAGTTATACCTATGGGTTGCATAACCAACTCAGTTGCCCTTGTTAGTGTTCTCCCTGAGATTTGAAGGTTGGACAGTTCGATCCCTGGCCAAGTCATACCAGAGCGTCCTATCCGGGGGTGTACTTGTACATCAAGCTGCCTCGCACTACAGAAACAAGAGATAGGCTCCTGCTCCTATGAGCCGTTTTGGCTCGCACAAGCCAAGTCTCGTGGAAAGCTTCCCTCTTACCTACTTTGGCTTGCAACTTTAACAGTATTGATTCAAGGAAAATAAATGGGAGATAAATTCACCTTTCAGCAGGACAATAACCTAAAACACAAGGCCAAATCTACACTGGAGTTGCTTACCAAGAAGACACTGAATGTTCCTGAGTGGCTGAGTTACAGTTTTGACTTAAATCTGCTTGAAAATCTATGGCAAGACTTGAAAATGGTTGTCTAGCAATGACCAACAACCAATTTGACAGAGCTTGAAGAATTTTGAAAATAATAATTGGCAAATATTGTACAATCCAGGTGTGCAAAGCTCTTAGAGACTTACCCAGAAAGACTAACAGCTGTAATAGCTGCTAAATATGATTCTAACATGTATTGACTCAGGGGTGTGAATACTTATGTAAATTCAATATTTCTGTATTTAATTTTCAGTAAAATTTCTAAAAACATGTTTTCACTTTGTCATTTATTTTTAATTTTAATTTTTATAATAATGGGGTATTGTGTGTAGATGGGTCAGAGAAAAAAAAAATATTTAATCCATTTTGAATTCAGGCTGTAACGACAAAATGTGTAATAAATCAAGGGTTATGAATACTTTCTGAAGGCACTGAATATTTTTATTTTATTTGTTTGACCAGAATGATTTTAGTAGGTTATTTCCATCTACTCATCTCTTAAAATGTGTTGACTTGCCTCTCACCATAGCCAGCTAGCTAGCTAACGTGTCTAACCTAGATAGCTAAATACAGTACATATACTAACCATCATTGCTAGTCGCTTGCAGCAAGCACCATGCCCGGTCTGTCTCCCAGTGTCTCCTCCCGTGAACTCCTTGCTCACCGGCTGTCCAGCATAACAAAGATTATCTGAGTTATTCAGTAGATAGTACAGCTTCACCTCTTCCTCTGTGATCCAGAAATACTTTACGAAATGAAGAGTACAGGTTTTTCTGTCTGAGCATAGCAGGGTCATTCCTACTTTGTGGTGCCTTTTGGACCTCAAAACTTTGAGAAAAAAATATTTTTTTAGGTGCATTTTCCAACCTGTTAGGTGCATAAGGGTGGACATTTGGAAGCCAAATTAGCCACAGCTCTGTGAGTGAGCAAGATTGAGCTAGTATAATGGTCAACACTTTAACAGGATTTTTACAGGGTGGAAATGTATGAGTGGGATATACAGACTAACAATATGGAAAAATAGATAAAACTGATTGTTTATATTTATGTACATTTGCACCATTGTTTTCCCACCAAAGAAATGATTGGAAAGTGATATCAGAGACATAATAATCATGAACAAAACGTTATTGATGAGAGAGAATTTAACTAGGACTATAAAATAATGAAGAAATATTTTAAATATTATATTATTTTAAGGCTTATATTTCTTGTGGAAGTTGATGAATAACACCCGGGGACATGGCAAAAACACCTACATCCACTGAAAAAAAGTGTTCAAAATTATTCCCTTTCAAGATCCATATTTTGGTGTTTTTAATGTAAGGACACCTGACCGTTGTATTTAAAGCCTTTTGGAATCCACATTTTACACTAAATATGTAGAGATATGTCCTGGGGACAGAAAAGGCACCGTTTGGAAGTAATGACCCAGCTAGCAAGCCCAAGCAACCTCTTCTGCCTCCGTTACCAAAACTCCACCCACCGTGTTTGATTGGCAGGTCTAACACATCGAAAATGAAAACACGAAGGAGCAATCAAGAAAAAAAAAATCAAAATTGAGCATTGCAATTGATTTATTGAATTTGATTTATCATTATAATTTTGACAGTCTTAACCCACACAGAGTATGGAAAGTAATTATCAATTGCAATTGAGAACTCATTTTATTTTTGTCACAATTTATGCGGTCACAATAAGGAAATGAAATGGTATTTACATTTCGTTTTTAAGTGTAAGAGTGTTGCATTTACAATTGAGTGTCGGCAGCGAAATGCTTCCATAAGTATCAACAAGGGCTTACTATAAATTCTAGCTAGCTAGCAACAACATTAGTCCACCTTGCTAGTTAGTTAATATTAGCTATAGATAGCTACAGCAGGCACACGCCTGTAGAAAGCTACTGCCACATTGTGGTCTGGAGTATTTTAACGAGGCAGGCCTCAGTTATTCAGAGTGCGAATTAGATACAAAAGGATGCTAAAAGGTGAGGAAAGTTGGGAAAGTTAGAAGGATTAAATCACTATTGATTTGTAGTCTTCTGTTGTGTTTAGATGGTTCAATGTAAATGTCCAAATATCTTCCATTTAGATCTATTTTCTTATCAAAACCCAACTTGATAAAGATTTGCATGAAGGGTTTCTGGGAAAGAACCAACTAACTGCTTGAATTACAAGCAAGTCAGAAACTTTTGTAAAGTCACTACAATTTATACACTCCAAAACGTGTGAATAATGGCTGAGATCTTTTACGTATATCTAATGTAAAGATAATCCACTACCGTGAGTCATAGTATGCCATCATGAGCTTTAAGAGCTTTAAAAGCTTTTTAAATACACTCCTATGTATAAACAAGCTTACGATTGTCAAGATAATAACTTCTATCCAGCTTTGTTTACAGAGTTGGTAAACTAGCAATGTACAGCCCCCACACCATACTGCTGTAGCTGTGTGTGTGTGTGTGTGTGATGGTCCATAATGAGAGTGGAGGCCATCCACTGCTTTGGTTTTATACAACAATCAAGTTGCTGCACCTGCTGGTAAAAATGGAATCTCATTACATTCAATTATGTGGAAGAATGACGCACAACAACCCAGCACAACATGTGGAGTAGCTTATTCCCCCACAGAGCAGACACATAAACACTGATGGAGAGATAGAGAGGGAGGTGGAGGATTTGATTTGCCTAATTTATACCCTGCCTCTGACTGTATTAAAACTAGATATACTGTCACTGCCAAACATCAGCTCAGACAGACATTGTTTTCAGGCTTCAGGGGGGAGAGGGGGGCTGTCTTTGTGATTTCGTGGTTAGAAATGTGACATTCATTGTGACTGCTGATTTGTCTTCCTGCCCCCTCTCCTGCCACGTGTCACATTATGAATTGTATGTTTCTGTGTTTGTTTGAATAATTGATGAGGAGCTCTGAGAGGAACAGTAACAGTATAGAACAGTGATGCGCTGTGAAACGTGAGGTAGTGCTGTCTGTTAGTTAGGAGGGTGTGATAGCGTTGTGTTTTAGCCACAGGAGTGACATGATCCCTAACTGAAGGGCTCAACCTCTCTCACACAAGGCTGGTTTACTAGCCCATAACGTTTTAACACCTCAGTTTCTCTCTAGCAGTATGACCTATGCTGGAGCTACCACTTCAGAGGATAGTCCTCAATTGGAACGATATGCCTGCAAATTCTATTAGTCCTCTTTGGCCTACCACATAGATCAGTGTAATTCGACCATTGAGGACCATTGTTAACGATGTCATTGGTCCCTCAAGTTATAGCCACTAAAGGGCCATTCGAATCCTACAGAGGTGTTGCTATGGCTCCCATGGGAGGAGTCAGTGTGTCCAAGGGCCTCCCTCGGGAAGGAGTATTTTGCCTAATCACATCTGCCCAGAGAATAACCCATGTGCCCCCACTCCCTCACACTCGTTTACATTTTCACTCTGTCTTTTTTCTTCTTCCAGGTTCCTTCAATTACCAGATCTGTGGACCATGACAAAATATTGGCGCTCAGGCAGCAGACTCAGTTCCTCTGGGATGCTTATTTTTCTTCGGTAGCAAAAATAGTGTTAACTACATTAGAGGTAAGCTCTCCCATTTATAGAACTGTTCATTTGACTCGAGTGGGTGGGAGCGGGTTGGGAGGATTGCAGGGCCAGACAGCCAGCAGCCAGGATAACGGATAGCCTTTTCTATAATGTGCACAAGTGGCCAGGATGAATTGATGGTGGCTGTACAACAGCGTTCCCCAACCAAGTTCTTAATTTCCCATGGTTTGTTTTTTCTTACTCCTCCTGACAGTCCGGCTCTTCCTTTGGGAGTGTTCTCACTATACTCTCTCTTCTGTCTCAGTCTCTGGGGGGAAACAGACACAAAGGGCTTTCATCAGCCTCTTCCCCAGGACAGACAGTCAGTCAGGACTTGCCATGATCAAAAGAGATTGCAGTGTAACGATTTCATCTGGCATCTTAAATGTCTAGAGACTCTCATGGACTAGAGTACATAGACAGGTAGCTGTGGGTTCCTTAAACAAAACTCCCCCTTGTGCTATACTGCTACTATTTATTGTTGTCACACCCCGAAATATAGTGTCCCCTCAGAGCAAAGTTAAAATCATTGTCATGTTTCCCCTGGAACAATCAGAAAACCACTTTTTATGATATGATGTGTGGCGAGGAAGCCCAGGTATGAGGTGTTTTGGCCTGCAGGTATGAGAGGAAAGGTTCAGCAGGGTAACATCAGAACATTCTCATAGGCTCACTCAACATTTTGACTTTTGTCTTTTTCTTCTGGGGAAAAAGGGTTTTACTTTGGTCTGACTTTTTCAATGGGTTTTTATATTATCACACGTTCACTTATTGCTGTATCACTGACCCATTCAGAAGCTACTCTGTTATGATAGTGTTGTGAGCCCTAATTTAGAACTCACTCAACAGACACTCCAACCTGTCACCCATACGTCTTTGTCCCTATAGTGTTCATTTCACTTCTTCATTTGGAGGTTGTCCGTCTTTGTCCCTGTAGTGTTCATTTCACTTCTTCATTTGGAGGGTGTCCGTCTTTGTCCCCGTAGTGTTCATTTCACTTCTTCATTTGGAGGGTGTCTGTCTTTGTCCCTGTAGTGTTCATTTCACTTCTTCATTTGGAGGGTGTCCGTCTTTGTCCCCGTAGTGTTCATTTCACTTCTTCATTTGGAGGGTGTCCGTCTTTGTCCCCGTAGTGTTCATTTCACTTCTTCATTTGGAGGGTGTCCGTCTTTGTCCTTGTAGTGTTCATTTCACTTCTTCATTTGGAGGGTGTCCGTCTTTGTCCCCGTAGTGTTCATTTCACTTCTTCATTTGGAGGGTGTCCGTCTTTGTCCCCGTAGTGTTCATTTCACTTCTTCATTTGGAGGGTGTCCGTCTTTGTCCTTGTAGTGTTCATTTCACTTCTTCATTTGGAGGGTGTCCGTCTTTGTCCCTGTAGTGTTCATTTCACTTCTTCATTTGGAGGGTGTTCGTCTTTAATTTCTTTACTCCCTTTCTCTTTCCATTCAATTTACCACTTCATAAAGGAACCAATGACCAGGAGGGGTGAGGAGGAGGGGGAAAAGAGAGAAAGTGAGGAGGATATATTATAGGCATTCCGCCATGGTTCTTCAAAGGGAGCCACAGCAGCGATGAATTGGATTTGGGATTAGGGCCGAGCGTTGGTTTTATGTGTTGCCGGGCGAACGTCACCACCAGGTGCCTAGTCCAAATCCAACAGAGACTAAATTAGGCCCATCTCCATGGATATTTACCGTTGTGCAGATGTGGTAAATGCTCGGCGCTACCTGCCGACTGACAAAATGTGGGAAATTAGGCATTCTAAATAGCCCCGCAAGTGGCACACACACAGGGCTTTTGTTAAGTGCCAGCTAATTCTCCATATAGATCAAAAGGCACCTCTCATCTCAGTGTTGCTGGCACTGGACGGGCACATGGACTCTAAACTGTTTGAGGCACGTGACAAACAGGCAGACGCACCGTTAATCTGACCTGAATCTGTCAATAGGGTTTTCAGATACATTTGCCTACAATGCAGTACAAGTATAAAGACAGTCAGATGATACTGTAGCAACTCCTGTAGAAGAGAAATTCATTTTTTACTGTGCAGGTACTGTATCTTGAGCAACATAAATGAAGCTCATCACCTAGCAGTGAGTCGACCTACCGCCTCGTCTCTCTGAGGGGGTTTGCTTGTTAAGGCCTCTCTCACAACCTCATTAGGACCCACAGTTCAAACGGAGGAAGCAGCCTGGAAAGCACCAGGCTCTGAGAGGAGAGCAGCTGAGGCAAGAGAGGAGACGTACCCATATGGAGGTCTCTTGCTGTGGAGCCAAGAGCAGGGGAGCTGTAGCCTTTCTATTTCAGGACAGGCAGTGAGTCGGGTCTATTGGAAAGAGCAATCAAAAGTAGAAATGAAATGACTGTGATTAATGTTAATAAATTTGATTGAGAGGTTTGTTTTGTGTCCATTGACTCAACTAATATCAGGACCCATCTTCATGTAAAATATCCTGTGCATCATCAGTGAATCACTCTTACTGCATGACCACTGCATGCAAATAACTCCTTACAGATTAAGAAACTTTGCAAGTCATTGCTGTTCAATAAAACGGTCAGTAGAACAGTCATCATATATAGCAACATGGGACGAGGAGATACAGCTCCAATCTCCACAGTCAACATGCAGGGTAACAGTTGCACCTGGGTGAGTGGGCATCAGTCCCAGCTGAGGGTATGAGGTGTAATCTGCGTCAGCAAGACGCTGCTCGACAACATGGCCACGTCTATCAGACCCAGCCTCTTGCAGAGCGAGCAGCTTCTTTATACTAATCCTCTCTCTCTCTACTCCTCCTCCTCTCTCCTTCTCTCTGTGTTGTTTCTTTTTCTGCAGATAATCCAAGACAGAATAAATTCCCACATATCCAGGAACAAGTTGATGTGGAATTCGTTGCCTGGTGGACTGTACGTTCTGCCTCAGTTCTCCACGGACGCTGCAGTGTTCCCCTTTTATTACTCCTCGCTGGGTGAGTTGCAGCCTGTTAATAACCTGGTATTATGTGTCAGTATAACTTCTATGCATGGGAGCTGTTGGCACACAACCACAAGGGATCAGACCTCTGCTTTGTCCGTCAGGTTTTTTCCAACTCCTTGACAGAGTCAAAACTAAATTCTTCATTCACAACCAGTTCGTTGTGTAGGGCCTAATGTCAATGTGCGCTCTTCAACTCTTCCTCCATGCTGTTTTATATACCCCAGTGCTACGTATTAATACCCTCTGAGAAAATGTTGCTCATGCTAACCAACCACAGACAAATTTTACATAAATTCATGTTTGGTGACCAACCAATGCACTTTACAGCGGAAATTGTCTTGGATTTAACCTTGCAAACTAGTATATGGTATCCCATATCCTATCTGCAGTGCCATTAACTGCTGAGGGTCAAGTCCTCCCTAGTCAGTGATTAGTCGTCACTGAGATGGAACAGTGAACAGCATAAAGCCTAGTGCTTCAGCAGAGCAGTCAGTGTCTTGTGTATTTCCTCCGGCATGGAGCACCTTGGAGCTGTGCACTATGAACTGTGCTGCTGCCGCAGTCCTGCGAGGAGCACTGGGATGAAGCCATAACTCAGATGCTTGTCTTTCTCTGAGGAGTTGTGGACAGGAGGAATGGGCAGTTTGTTTTATGCTACCTCAGTAAATCAAGTTTTTGCCGGTACTGTAGGAATATCGTCGTCAATGCCGGTAATACACAGGCGTTATCAGTCTCACTTTCCATAATTCTGATAGCAAGGTAGTTCAGAAGGTTCTCGTTTTTTTATTTGCAGTGTAGGCCTATTTAAATTCTACTGACTTTGATTTACTGTTTTTGAAGCTTTTATTTGTCTCTGTAAATTTGAAGTTGATTTTACAATATTTTGTTATTATGACAGCATGTGTCGCGTATCATATTGGCTCCTCTGAGAAGTGGAAAAGAAGGAAAGATGGCAATGTTGGGCTCCTTTTCTGGGGGGTCTTGATGACTGGGTATACTGCCTCAAAATCACAAATTGGATTTCCAACTGGTTTAGTAGAGAGTCCAGCTGCTTTGGCACCTCCTATCATGTGCTTCACAGGCTGTTTGCTTCACAATCCTCTTTTAACTGTGTTTAAAGCTACTGGGAATGCCAAAGCAGTGGATAAGAATGGGAAGGTCCATTTATTGTAGAAACTGTTTGATTGTTCCCTGTAGAAACTCTGCTTGTTATCCACAGTCAACCGAACCAATTCTCATCGCCATTTGAGTTCTAATTTTGACTCATGAGATGTAATGTCTCAACTGAATTTTGTTTGAGCTGTCAATCAATCTCAATCTATAGCTTCGTTATAGCTTTTCACGAGGAAATTATATATTGTCTAAATCCTCGGAGTAGATTGGCAGGGTACAAAAAATTATGTGAATTATCCGATCACTGCATATGCAGTTCCACACAGTCTTCTCCCATTGTGTAATGCCGATTCGGCAGTGTAGAGAAGGACTATCTCCAGGATGCTGCTAGAAGAGGAATGTTTTGTTTACCACCACCTCGTGTGAAAAGGCGGTAACACTTGCCCTCGTCACCCCACCTCTTCACTTCCCCCGGCACCTCTAATTATCTTTAAGGTTACCACGACGACTGCAGCAGCTAGATTTCCTTGAGGCTTCAGGACCCCCTAAGCTTTCTCCCCTGCAGTCATATCACTATCATTGATCCAGCCTGGCTTTCTGTTATGGTCCGGGAAAACCCTCCAAGTTGCCTCGTTTGCTGTGCATGATTGTTCCGGTTCATTGCAATCGGTGTGATTTTTTTTCTTCCTTTACCCCCTAGTACAGTTTGACTTCGTTCTGTCAATATTAATGAGGTCTAGTTTCTGAGCATGTTTCAGATCACACTGAACCTTTCTAATGTCGGGTTCTAGAGCACCTTCGCTAAGGCCAGTAACCAGCATAAAGGCTAATAACCAACACAATCAATCCACAGACACAGTGACACCCCGCTTCACTAGGCCTACAGTAAGGTATTCTGCAAAGGGCAGTCTCTCAAGATAAGAGGGGCCATTATACAAGGCTCTTTTTTACAAATGTGGGAGTAAGAGCCTACTCTGCTACAGTTGTTGGTGTGTTCTTTAAGCCAGTGGAGTGGAAAGAAACTAAAGGAAACAGCAATATTGGATCAATGCTTCAACATACCTTGTTGGAGAACAGTTGGAGAAATGACTTTGATCACAGTTCTGTCAATGAAAGTAATTTCAACAATGTTTTTGTCAGTTCTGCTTGGTACATTTGCAGTTTGTTTGATTCAAACGTTTGTTTGAAGTGCCCCTAAAATTACTGCCAGAAATGACTGTGGGGTTTCCCGGAGGAAACATTTATTCTACAAAAGTGATACCAGAGTAAAATATTTTGATGACCGGATGAGAACAAGGTCCTAATGCAATACGGAATCCCTCCTTTGAAGATGATCGGCAGAGATTTTCTACAGCTTTCTTTGCTTATGCAACAATGTCTGCAAAGAATAAACCTATTCAGGCAAATGTTATGCTCACCAAATGGAGACATACAAACAGTCAGCAAGTTCGCTATCATGTCCCACATCAAGAAGGCATCCTTGTGTGATCAGGGTCCAAAATAGGTATTCTTGAGGCACCACACAGCATCAGGGTAGATCCATAAATAGAGCCCAGTACACCAGAGAGGCCAGAGAGTCCACAGCCCTGTGTCAGAGAGATTGATAGGGGTGCTGTAAGTGCACTGTGTGTCCATTTATGCGTGATGAGGTGAATGGATTGGAGAGTCCAGTCTCAGTCCCTTCTGAAGGTACAGTGGGGAAAAAAAGTATTTAGTCAGCCACCAATTGTGCAAGTTCTCCCACTTAAAAAGATGAGAGAGGCCTGTAATTTTCATCATAGGTACACATCAACTATGACAGACAAAATGAGAAAAGAAATTCCAGAAAATCACATTGTAGGATTTTTAATGCATTTATTTGCAAATTATGGTGGAAAATAAGTATTTGGTCAATAACAAAAAAGTTTCTCAATACTTTGTTATATACCCTTTGTTGGCAATGACACAGGTCAAACGTTTTCTGTAAGTCTTCACAAGGTTTTCACACACTGTTGCTGGTATTTTGGCCCATTCCTCCATGTAGATCTCCTCTAGAGCAGTGATGTTTTGGGGCTGTCGCTGGGCAACACGGATTTTCAACTCCCTCCAAAGATTTTCTATGGGGTTGAGATCTGGAGACTGGCTAGGCCACTCCAGGACCTTGAAATGCTTCTTACGAAGCCACTCCTTCGTTGCCCGGGCGGTGTGTTTGGGATCATTGTCATGCTGAAAGACCCAGACACGTTTCATCTTCAATGCCCTTGCTGATGGAAGGAGGTTTTCACTCAAAATCTCACGATACATGGCCCCATTCATTCTTTCCTTTACACGGATCAGTCGTCCTGGTCCCTTTGCAGAAAAACAGCCCCAAAGCATGATGTTTCCACCCCCATGCTTCACAGTAGGTATGGTGTTCTTTGGATGCAACTCAGCATTCTTTGTACTCCAAACACGACGAGTTGAGTTTTTACCAAAAAGTTATATTTTGGTTTCATCTGACCATATGACATTCTCCCAATCCTCTTCTGGATCATCCAAATGCACTCTAGCAAACTTCAGACGGGCCTGGACATGTACTGGCTTAAGCAGGGGGACACAGCAGGATTTGAGTCCCTGGCGGCGTAGTGTGTTACTGATGGTAGGCTTTGTTACTTTGGTCCCAGCTCTCTGCAGGTCATTCACTAGGTCCCCCCGTGTGGTTCTGGGATTTTTGCTCACCGTTCTTGTGATCATTTTGACCCCACGGGGTGAGATCTTGCGTGGAGCCCCAGATCGAGGGAGATTATCAGTGGTGTTGTATGTCTTCCATTTCCTAATAATTGCTCCCACAGTTGATTTCTTCAAACCAAGCTGCTTACCTATTGCAGATTCAGTCTTCCCAGCCTGGTAAAGGTCTACAATTTTGTTTCTGGTGTCCTTTGACAGCTCTTTGGTCTTGGCCATAGTGGAGTTTGGAGTGTGACTGTTTGAGGTTGTGGACAGGTGTATTTTATACTGATAACAAGTTCAAACAGGTGCCATTAATACAGGAAACGAGGGGAGGACAGAGGAGCCTCTTAAAGAAGAAGTTGCAGGTCTGTGAGAGCCAGAAATCTTGCTTGTTTGTAGGTGACCAAATACTTATTTTCCACCATAATTTGCAAATAAATTCATTAAAAATCCTACAATGTGATTTTCTGGATTTTTTTTTCTCAATTTGTCTGTCATAGTTGACGTGTACCTATGATGAAAATTACAGGCATCTCTCATCTTTTTAAGTGGGAGAACTTGCACAATTGGTGGCTGACTAAATACTTTTTTCCCCCACTGTATGTGTCAGAAAGGTTAATGTCTTGAGGTGCGTGTGTGTTAAGGTGTGTGTCTGAAGGTGTGTATTAAGGTGTGCGTCTGATGGTTTGTGTTAAGGTATGTGTCTTTCTGTGTGGTTGCAGGTAAGAGCCCGTCCCAGGAGTTCACTGCTGTGATCCAGGCCGTGACTCCTCTCCAGTCTCAGCTGCAGCCCATAGTCAAGCTCGTCATCGCTGTTGCCAAATCCAAGTTCTGTGCACAGGTGAGAGCTCAGACCCATGACCCGAGAGCTAAGGCGAAACAGCAGGGATGCAGACCATAAATTTTTATACTGTTACTCGAACTCAGTGGAAGTTTATCTAATGTGACATAGCATAAAGCTTTATAGCTTTACGGCATGTCATGTCTCCCCATGCTATATTTACGCAATAAGGTCAGAGCGGGTGTGGTATATGGCCAGTATACCACTGCTAAGGGCTGTTCTTAGGTTACCTGGATATAGCCCTTAGCCGTGGTATATTGGCCATATAACACAAACCCCCGAGGTGCCTTATTGCTATTATAAACTGGTTACCACGTAATTAGAAGAGTAAAAGGAAATGTTTTGTCATACCCATAGTATACGGTCTGATATACCACAGCTTTCAGCCAATCAGCATTCAGGGCTCGAACCACCCAGTTTATTATGAACTATATATAATCAAAGTTTGCAAGAAAATACAGACTTATTTCCGCTATATATCCGCTGCTAAAAAACCAATGGCTATATCATTATTTATTTTTTTACATTTTAGTCATTTAGCAGATGCTCTTATCCAGAGCGACTTACAGTTAGTGAGTGCATACATTCTTTTTATTTTTTTCATACTGGCCCCCCGTGGGAATAGAACCCAGCTACATCCCTGCCGGCCATTCCCTCCCCTACCCTAGACGACACTGGGCCAATTGTGCGCCGCCCCATGGGTCTCCCGGTCGCGGCCGGCTACAATATGTATTGTGGGGTCTATGCTCTTTGAATTGAGATTGAATTTAATTGTTTTGTTTGCAGATAATTGTGCTGTGGAATTGTGACAAGCCTTTACCTCCGAAGAGCAAGTGGCCCTCCACCACCGTGCCTATCACTGTCATTGAGGGAGAGAGAAAGGTAAGAGATTTCCTAGTTATGCAGGCGTTAAGATTGCATGTTTCGCTATCGATTTGAATGTGTTTTATTGAGTCTTAATCATTGAGGGAATGAGCATGGTTGTTAAAGTGGAACTGACACCAATACATTTCTTGGTAGTTAAAAAAATATTGCTATCAGGTTGTAAATCACAGCTGGCCTGGTACATTGTTTGCTGCCTACACCCATTCAGGATGCACTGTTTCCGTTTCAATTACTCAATATACTGGAGGGAAAAAAACAGACAAATGTAACTAAGGCTGGGAATGTCAATACAATCAAACTAGCAAGGGCAATGATCACAAGTCAGAATGCCGCAGCCCGTCTGGTGTTCAACCTTCCCAAGTTCTCTCACGTCACCCCCCTCCTCCGCACACTCCACTGGCTTCCAGTTGAAGCTCGCATCCGCTACAAGACCATGGTGCTTGCCTATGGAGCAGTGAGGGGAACGGCACCTCTGTACCTTCGGGCTCTGATCAGTCCCTACACCCAAACGAGGGCATTGCGTTCATCCACCTCTGGCCTGCTGGCTCCCCTTCCTCTGCGGAAGCATAGTTCCCGCTCAGCCCAGTCAAAACTGTTCGCTGCTCTGGCACCCCAATGGTGGAACAAGCTCCCTCACGACGCCAGGACAGCGGAGTCACTCACCACCTTCCGGAGACATTTGAAACCCCACCTCTTTAAGGAATACCTGGGATAGGATAAAGTAATCCTTCTACCCCCCCCCCCCCCCCCCCCAAAAAAAAATTGTAAAGTGATTATCCCACTGGCTATAGGGTGAACGCACCAATTGGTGAGTCGCTCTGGATAAGAGCGTCTGCTAAATGACGTAAATGTGCCCTTGAGCAAGGCACTTAACCCTAATTGCTCCTGTAAGTCGCTCTGGATAAGAGCGTCTGCTAAATGACTAAAATGTAAATGTATAACGTGGCTAATAGGCTAGCGTATCTATTTATGTAGCTATTTATTTAGCAAGGTAAAAACACTGAGCCTAACGTTGGCTAGCTAGCTGCTGGGAGGATGTCATGTCATTGGGGGATTGGGTGAGTGACCAACTTTCCCCTCATATTGTTTTTCGGTGGTTACAGCTAGAGGCAGCTAGTCATTTGGCTAGCTAGAAAAAAATGTGAATCGCTTTGCTAGCTAGCTAGCTAGCTACTTAGCTAGCTATGCTGAAATAGAACGACTATTATCCAGTTAGCATATCTCTTGCGTTCGTAAATTCACTCTGGCTATCTACTCTGATTTCAGAGCACTCTCGTCTGAGTGTGCCAGAGCGCAGAATAACTGATTAATTGATGAACGCGCATCACCCCATGAATATGAGCGCTGTCAGTAAACGTAGGCAAAAAAAGTAAGATAATTACGAACGCTCTATATTTACATTTACATTTACGTCATTTAGCAGACGCTCTTATCCAGCGACTTACAAATAGGTGCATTCACCTTATAGCCAGTGGGATAACCACTTTACAATGTTTATTTTTATTTTTTTTTGGGGTGGGGGGGGGGGTAGAAGGATTACTTTATCCTATCCCAGGTATTCCTTAAAGAGGTGGGGTTTCAAATGTCTCCGGAAGGTGGTGAGTGACTCCGCTGTCCTGGCGTCGTGAGGGAGCTTGTTCCACCATTGGGGTGCCAGAGCAGCGAACAGTTTTGACTGGGCTGAGCGGGAACTATGCTTCCGCAGAGGTAGGGGAGCCAGCAGGCCAGAGGTGGATGAACGCAGTGCCCTCGTTTGGGTGTAGGGACTGATCAGAGCCTGAAGGTACGGAGGTGCCGTTCCCCTCACAGCTCCGTAGGCAAGCACCACGGTCTTGTAGCAGATGCGAGCTTCAACTGGAAGCCAGTGGAGTGTGCGGAGGAGCGGGGTGACGTGAGATAACTTGGGAAGGTTGAACACCAGACGGGCTGCGGCATTCTGGATGAGTTGTAGGGGTTTAATGGCACAGGCAGGGAGCCCGGCCAACAGCGAGTTGCAGTAATCCAGACGGGAGATGACAAGTGCCTGGATTAGGACCTATGCCGCTTCCTGTGTAAGGCAGGGTCGTACTCTCCGAATTTTGTAGAGCATGAACCTACAGGATCGGGTCACCGCCTTGATGTTAGCGGAGAACGACAGGGTGTTGTCCAGGGTCACGCCAAGGCTCTTCGCACTCTGGGAGGAGGACACAACGGAGTTGTCAACCGTGATGGCGAGATCATGGAACGGGCAGTCCTTCCCCGGGAGGAAGAGCAGCTCCGTCTTGCCGAGGTTCAGCTTGAGGTGGTGATCTGTCATCCATACTGATATGTCTGCCACACATGCAGAGATGCGATTCGCCACCTGGTTATCAGAAGGGGGAAAGGAGAAGATTAGTTGTGTGTCGTCAGCGTAGCAATGATAGGAGAGGCCATGTGAGGATATGACAGAGCCAAGTGACTTGGTGTAAGCAGCCTAACCAGCTCTTCTAGGGCGAGTAAAATGGTCAGAGGTGTTCTCTCATTTGTGTCTGTAAGTAGCTAGCAAGCTAGCTAACTTTAGCCAGTTAGCTTGGGTGCTTGACTGCGAAATGCTCTGAATTTACGAACAGACAATCTGACAGCACTCTGAATTTACGAACAACCCAGAACGCACTCTGACACACTGGAGGCAATTTATGAACGCACCCTGAGCTAGTTGTCAATCAAATGTATTTGGCATTGATCAAATGAGTGGGCAGGCAGGCAAGTTCCTGGTCAGTTCTCAAAACGTGGGTTGGGAGAAGCATGCATTGGCAGGCAAGCTGCAGAAGGACGAGCAGGCTACCATTCCCCATCGTTTATCGGTGCAATTTTGACGGTCAACTAGCTGAAAAAGTTTGAGAGTGTTTATCTAATGTTCCCTCGTTAGATTTTAGCTCATCTCGCTCTGGCTAGCATTAGTTGTTGATCTTGTTGTTGTTGATGTGCATAACTGAGGGAGAGAGAGCCTATCATGGTTGTTTGATGAATAGGACTGTAAACTTCCCAAATGTAAAAGGACTCCCGTGGTATTTACATATTTGCAGAAATCCATTCAGGTGTATTTTGAAGCTTTTGGCGAATGCGTTCTAATGATCTAAAGTCGCTCTGTTGCTACTGCCTGTAACCACACAGTCCAGTTCAAAGTGAATGATGACAGGCCCATGTGGCAAATTGCTTATTTGCATAAAGGCCTACTGTAGCTCTGATTGGCTATGGCTCACCGTTCTGCGTAGACTCCGGTCCTTGACGAAACAGATGTTTTTATTAGGTTTTATTGCTATACAATTTTCACAAATGCCAAACATTCTAAGAATTTATGAAAATGTCAAAATGACCATATCTAAGTGCCCGCTTGTCAGAAAATGTAAAAGGAAAAAATGTGTCATATTCTTCCTGGGTGTGTATATGAACAGATTTTAATATGTTTTCATGTTGCTAAAACTCTGTCAGTTCCACTTTAAAGTCAGGGGAGATAAAATCCTTTCAAGCTTTTCTTTCATTTGTCCTTTTTGGAACTGGATCTGACTCCTGGGATCTGAGCTTAGCTTACCCTGACTGTTGAGCCATGAAGCAGCTTGATGCTGCTTCCAGGAGTGTTCCAGGCGCACTCTGGATAAAACACCGGTCCATCACAAGGCCATTACTGTGCCAAGCCTCAGCTGAATCATTTTAGTAATGCTGTAGGTACCACTTTGCAGTGATGTTCTTATGAGCTTTTAAAACAATAGGAGTTAATACACCAGACATCATACTTCCAAAGAGGACAAATGCTCTTACTGAATGCAAGCATCTTAAACACAGTAATGCGGTTTCAATATAACTATTCTGATGAAACGATATTGCGCTGATTTGATACAGTATGAATTCTTCCAATCCTTCATTGAGTCCAAATAATCACTCCGATTGTGTTATTTGGAGCGTTCCATTCACTTAAAGAGAGTGTTCACCCAAATTACACAATTTCCATGCTTTCCTTACCCTGTAAGCAGTAAATTGACAAGTTATGACAGCAATCCATGCTTTGGTTTAGTTTGCCTGGCACTGTTTCCAAATGCTAACATTTTAGCGTTTGTAGTACAAATCCCATTCAAGTCATAGGACTGATATTAGAATTTTTCATGCGTCATGTCCAAATCATTCGAAAGTATCTAAAATTGATTGTGAAGATCAACAGAGTCACTTATAGATGATTTGAACATGATGCGCAAAAAATGCTAGTATCGGTCCCATGACATAAAATGGGATTTGTACCACAAATGCTAAAACGTTAGCATTTGGAAACAGTGCCAGCCATGGAAACTAAACCAAAGCATGGATTGCTGTCATACCTTGTCTATAGACTGCTTACAAGGTAAGGAAACCAATGTGTCCTTTTGCAGTTTGGGTGAACTATCCCTTTAATTTCTGGCTTCATAAATATCTCCTACTCAAAGCCAAAGTGGAATTCCAATCAGCAGTGTCATGCTTGCTGCTTACCACAGAATTCAGTCAAATCTCTCTCACACACACACAGGCACACACTACTCAGTTTTTCCATAACCCGCAGCAGCCCAGCTGTTGTCCTAACACAGGGGCAGTGCTGACTGCAGCCCTCTCCGTGCCGCCCCATTGAGGCAGGAGCAGGACCCTAAAACCCAATGGCAGATCCCTTAATTGATACTGTTTGTTCTCATGTAGTAAACGCGGCAATGGTAAAAATGTGTTCCCATTATAACAATAAACAGCTTTTCTAAAAGTCATCTTTGGGCTCCTAATTACTCAACCAGAGTATTCTAGCCTAACAAGACAGCTGCTCCAGAGTAGTAATTCTCCACAGCTCTCTCCCCAAACAATAAGAGCTTCACTGTGTTGAAACCAGCGAGTCAAACGTTCACATCACACTGAATCAGAGTGCTGCCAGGAGACTGAGGATAGGCTAACAGCAGATGTGTTCTGTGTTCCGTGTTCTGCTATTGTGATTATTTTGTTATCCCTCATATAATCTGCTAAAAAAGCAAAGTAATTGTATGTTTGTCAGGGGGGCAGTATATCTAAAGAGGCTCTTATTATCTGGTGTCCTAAATAGCTTACCTCCCCTCAAGGCCGGCATTCAGTTTAAACATTTAAGCAGTGTTTTCCTACTGCCTAATACATGTAACCAATTTATTTAGCATTATTATGCAGGCTCATGGAAATTACACTGTAACCTAGACCCCATTTATTGTGTTTTCAGTCCTATACTTTCCATTGTGTTTGCACTATTTTCCTTTTTAGCAAGCTAGTATGAAAAGCAGGGGCATCATTTCATGCTGTTGCATGAGTGCATTGTGTGATAGACAAGGGAAAACACCGGCTGCTGTGAAAGGGCCTTAATGAACCACAGTCCCCCTCCGTCGTAATATATAATTATTGTATTTCAATGGACTGCACTAATCAGCCCTGAGTAGAGGTCACCAGCAGCATTTGATCAAAATCCAGCATATTATATTATCGATTTTTCCTCCATGATTGTGTCCTCAGGAAAGTAACACATCTAACAATAGGTCCCCTTATCTTGTTCCTTCAATTTGGTTTCCATTTGAAGGCTAATTAAGTTGGCCCGCATCCGTGCCATGGATCATTTCATAGCCAACTGACATTAGATCACTATCCTTGCTCTCGGCAGACCTGCCACTCACTCCCAGGCCTGATGGCTTGGAGCTAAGCCCTTCACTGACTTGTGGGTTGTGTGTGATTGTGTGTGTGTGTGAGTGTGCATGTGTGTGCATGTGAGATCTCCACAGTAGCATCTCCACAGCTGTGTGTGGGTGGCTGGCTGGCTGAGTGTGTTCCTCTCCTGCGATGCGACGCCTCAAGAAGGGCTTACTGTCTCATTAGCACCTCTCCATCTCCCCATCCTTGTCTGATAGCCATTTTCATCACCTGATAATTAATATACAGCCTGGATCACAAGATGTCTCATCAGAAGGGAACGTGGTTAATAAGAACGGATAATGAAATAAGGTGAGTCTTCCAAAGCATTAGATATTAGATCTCTTGAAAAGTGTTAGTAATTGCGTTAGTCAAATGCTTTGGAGCACTCTACCATTTTCTCCTCAGGGCTGTCATTTGTCAGTGCCCCTCTCACCATGTATACGAGGTGATCTATGGTCACTCAGGGTGTCATTTGTTGTCCCTGACCAATTCTGCCACCTTAATTAATTGTTATTTTCAATAATAATTCCCTGCTTGGCACCCTGAATTTTCAGTTCATGAGTTGACCCTCAGAATCAGTTCAGTCTATTCATTCAGGATATACTGTATGTGTTAAATGTTAGAGGGCAGAGATCAAGTAGGCCCCCACTAAATCCAGTCTGCATGGTGATTAGGCCATTCTAGGGGTCAGACCCATAATTGATAGACTTGCAATGCCTTTACTTTGAAAATCCTTTACTCCAAGGTTTCACTATTGCTCTTTGCTGCAGTTTGGATATTTGAAACTATGTTGACAGATTTCCATATCAGAATTTACTGAATGGCATAATTTACTGAATTACATAATTAGGCTAAGCATTACTCATCAATATTTCTTATATTGTTCATATTCACATTTTACAGTTTTTCATTCACAACTTGGATTCACAATATCCGTATCGCCTAACCTGCAATCAAATCAAGCTGTAGGTTACAATTAAGGAATAATGACACGATTGCACTTTGAAGCAAATTAATGGTTTGTTTTTTTGAATACTGAAAGTGGAGGAAATCTATTTCTATTGCAAAAAAGCACACCTGCATGGCACAAATTATCCAAGTTAAACAAGCTGAAATATCTCACTTCACTTTCCCTTAAACTCCTAACAGAGTCTGTGTAAACAGCAATTGTAAAGGGAAGGTCACAAAGGAGCTGGGTTTCTGTGGGCCTGTTAGGGTTCTTGGGCCACGGGGCAGGTTGAGGTTATCCCTGGTTGGCAGGTAGCCTAGTGAAAGGTCGCTGGTTCGAATACCAGATCTGTAACCTTGAGCAAGGCACTTAACCCTAATTTGCTCCAGTGGCACGGTACTACTATGGCTGACCCTGTAAAACAACATATTTCACTGCATCTATCTGGTGTTTGTGACAATAAAACATCATCCATCTTCCTCAGACTCCTAAGGCAGGCTAGACAGCTTGTGAGAGAGAGGTCAAAAGGCTAAGGAGTAACGGCCACAGGTAGCAAACAATCAATGACAAAGACACTTGATTTGTGGCTTAATATTTAGCTGAGTCATGACTTCAGAGTTGTGTTCTGCTTATTTGGCATCTTTATCAAACATAATGCAATTTTAGTTGACAGTCACTGTAAATAATATAAATATTTAATATCTGAAAAAGCTGTACAAAATGTGAACTTCATGCGATTTCATAAAGTGTATGTTTACCCCACTATGATACTATGAATTATATAAAGAGATGGGCTTTGACAAAAATGAATCTTGGACACTTGAGCCATTGAAATCATTTTCTCTGCTGAACTTTGAACTTTGACTATGAATGTATCAAGCATCAAATATGATTAACCAGTAAAGAAAAGCATTGACAAGCCTCTAAAGATTGGCCTTGAAGTAGCAGGAGTCAATGGAGATAAGGGTGATGCCACATCTTCACCAGGTGACTCAGTGCTACATCACTGTATATCTGCCTAGAGGAAACATCCATTGACACTGACCAGGGAGAGAGGGGGAGGAACGGAGAGCGAGAGATCAAAACCCTGTGCCACTGTCTCAATGAGACTAGCTAAAGCAACCCTGGGGCGAAGACGGTCGGCCCAGTGACAGAGGAGGCGGAGGGAGACAGACACAGGAAGGTTGAGAGAGAGAGAGCGATGGGCAGACTGAAGGACAAATAGTCCCTAAAGATGTGTATTGGAATCGGAGCTCCAGAGTATATACAGACCTGATGGGAGAGCTGCGGGTGAATTAGAGGAGTGAGCGATACAACAACAACAACAACAACAACAACAGCTGGCTAGCCTGATAACCAGAGCAATGTGTAACCATCAGAACCTTCCTATATGGGGAAATTAGAGCAAATAATTGAACATTATACAGAGAGTATGCAAACTGTCAATGCAGACCATTAATACAGTAATGCAAAGTGCACTGCAAGCTAAACGAATGCCACTTAACGTTGTGAAGAGTGTGTTGATAATTCTTACCCCTACTGAGGGAGTTTCATTTGATACACACCAGTGACAGTGCTTTAGTGAATATCCTCCAGGCTTTACGCTGAAAAAACAGTGAAATTCAGACAGCATCACTGGCATGCTGATTGACATTAGAGCTTATTGAGATTAAAGGAATCCATGTCATGTAGAATCTTTTCAAATTTGGCACAGTTTGATTAAATTATTCTCAACTAAAGAGGCACACTGCATACTCATTTCACATTGTGATATTTGCTATTCATTTCTATTTTGACAAAATATCTTCGCCCTTGGATATCCGAGTTCCCGTTTCCACAGAGGAAATATAATTAGCGTGTAATAGCAACGTATTCATTCAAACTTCACGGAAGGACTTTGTCTATGAACATACATGGAGCTATTGAAGCTGGAGTCCCCTTTTCCTCTTTTATATAAAGACCCTTAAATAATTAAAATCCTCTAATTATGAGTCAATAGCATAATTACAGGCAGCTCTATAAAGGCTGCATTTAGTCTAATGGATTAGGACGTCGACACCATAGCCCGGCCGGCAGATCGATAGTTCATACGGAAGGCACTGATCCCTAAATCTGTGGTAGGAGAATTATCATTAAAATATGCATTCCTCATGTAAAATGGATTTATAGTCCCATGAGGATTACCACTACAGCCCAAGTGTTTTAAACTGGTCTTATTAAATCAAGCCCCCAAGCCCAGGAGACTGCGAGACTAAATATACATCATTTAAGCAATAATACATGAGGCCATGTGTTCTGACATTTTTATCATAGCTGTGACGTGGTCATAGCCACGAGGCAAGCAGAAGTGGCGTAGACCGCCATAGCTATGATAAAAATGTCATAATACATCGACTCAAGTGTATTGCTTTTATACAACAGATTACAGCATTAAAAAGCCATACATTTTTCAACAAAACATGATGCTACATTCACTAACACTGGTTGTCCAGTGCAATGTTAGGCCTTCTCTGGTCATTAGTGCTATTCGTATTGACTGCCATGTAAAGCAAAACTACCCAAGCGCTGGTTGATAGATCCAGAAACTTTGCATGTTGCTTTTTACAGTGGATATCAAGTTTATAAGTTGCATGGCTGGGCAGATGACAGTGGATCTGTAAAAGTAGTAGTGCATTGCTAAGTAACGACGTGAACAATGGCACTTTTTATGAATGTGGCCATGTGTATGTTGTCTAGCATATCATGGGCAGGATAGACTCTAACAATGGGAATTCCAAACATTTACATTTCAGTCATTTAGCAGACGCTCTTATCCAGAGCGACTTACAGTTAGTGAGTGCATACATGTATTTTTTTCCATACTGGCCCCCTGTGGGAATCGAACCCACAACCCTGGCGTTGCAAACGCCATGCTCTACCAACTGAGCTACACGGGACCACCCCATTGTATAATCATTTTTTAAACATTTAACATGACAAAATGTAAACATCACATGAAACAATAATATTGACAGATCAGGACAACAAGATCAATGGCTACCACTATCTCTTCAGGAAAATTCTAATCAAATGTTATTTGTCACATGCTTCATAAACAACAGGTGTAGACTAACAGTGAAATGTTTACTTACAGGCTCTTACCAACTGTGCAGAGAGAAAGAAAATAGAAATAGTAGAAAAATAATAAAAACAAAAGGAATAAATACACTATGCGTGACGATAACTTGGCTATATACACGGGGTACCAGTACTGAGTCGATGTGCAGGGGTACGAGGTAATTAAGGTAGATACAGTGCATTCAGAAAGTATTCAGACCCCTTGACTTTTTCCACATTTTGTTACTTGACAGCCTTATTCTAAAATTGATTAAATATACACTACCGGTCAAAAGTTTGGGGTCACTTAGAAATGTCCTTGTTTTCCATGAAAACATACATGAAATGAGTTTGAATAGGAAATATAGCAAAATGAATAGGAAATGTAGTCATTGACAAGGTTAGAAATAATGATTTTTAATTGAAATAATAATTGTGTCCATCAAACTTTGCTTTCGTCAAAGAATCCTCCATTTGCAGCAATTACAGCCTTGCAGACCTTTGGCATTCTAGTTGTCAATTTGTTGAGGTAATCTGAAGAGATTTCACCCCATGCTTCCTGAAGCACCTCCCACAAGTTGGATTGGCTTGATGGGCACTTCTTACGTACCACACGGTCAAGCTGCTCCCACAACAGCTCAATAGGGTTGAGATCCGGTGACTGTGCTGGCCACTCCATTATAGACAGATTACCAGCTGACTGCTTCTTCCCTAAATAGTTATTGCATAGATTGGAACTGTGCTTTGGGTCATTGTCCTGTTGTAGGAGGAAATTGGCTCCAATCAAGCGCCGTCCACAGGGTATGGCATGGCGTTGCAAAATGGAGTGATAGCCTTCCTTCTTCAAGATCCCTTTTACCCTGTACAAATCTCCCACTTTACCACCACCAAAGCACCCCCAGACCATCACATTGCCTCCACCATGATTGACAGATGGCATCAAGCACTCCTCCAGCATCTTTTCATTTGGTCTGCGTCTCACAAATTTTCTTCTTTGTGATCCAAACACCTCAAACTTCGATTCGTCTGTCCATAACACTTTTTTCCAATCTTCCTCTGTCCAGTGTCTGTGTTCTTTTGCCCATCTTAATATTTTATTTTTATTGGCCAGTCTGAGAAATTGCTTTTTCTTTGCAACTCTGCCTAGAAGGTCAGCATCCCGGAGTCGCCTCTTCACTGTTGACGTTAAGACTGGTGTTTTGCGGGTACTATTTAATGAAGCTGCCAGTTGAGGACCTGTGAAACGTCTGTTTCTCAAACTAGACACTAATGTATTTGTCCTCTTGCTCAGGTGTGCACCGGGGCCTCCCACTCCTCTTTCTATTCTGGTTAGAGCCAGTTTGCGCTGTTCTGTGAAGGGAGTAGTACACAGCGTTGTACGAGATCTTCAGTTTCTTGGCAATTTCTCACATGGATTAGCCTTCATTTCTCAGAACAAGAATAGACTGACGAGTTTCAGAAGAAAGTTATTTGTTTCTGGCCATTTTGAGCCTGTAATCAAACCCACAATTGCTGATGCTCCAGATACTCAACTAGTCTCAAGAAGGCCAGTTTTATTGCTTCTTTAATCAGCACAACAGTTTTCAGCTGTGCTAACATCATTGCAAAAGGGTTTTCTAATGATCAATTAGCCTTTTAAAATGATAAACTTGGATTAGCAAATACAATGTGCCATTGGAACACAGGACTGATGGTTGCTGATAATGGGCCTCTGTACGCCTATGTAGATATTCCATAAAAAAATCAGCCGTTTCCAGCTACAATTGCCCTTTACAACATTAACAATGTCTACACTGTATTTCTGATTAATTTGATGTTATTTTAATGGACAAAAAAAATGCATTTCTTTCGAAAACAAGGACATTTCTAAGTGACCCCAAATTTTGAACGGTAGTGTATATTTTTTCTTATCAATCAACACACAATACCCCATAATGACAA
This sequence comes from Coregonus lavaretus, assembly GCF_964263955.1. Classification (NCBI taxonomy): domain Eukaryota; kingdom Metazoa; phylum Chordata; class Actinopteri; order Salmoniformes; family Salmonidae; genus Coregonus; species Coregonus lavaretus. The sequence continues at coordinate 16,306,013 of NC_140020.1, read as the reverse complement.
AGCGAAAACAGGTTTTTAGAAATGTTTGCTAATTTATCAAAAATAAAAAATAAAAAACCTCATTTACGTAAGTATTTAGACCCTTTACTCAGTACTTTGTTGAAGCACCTTTGGCAGCGATTACAGTTTTCTTGGGAATGAAAACTGTATTTGGGGAGTTTCTTCCATTGTTCTCTGCAGATCCTCTCAAGCTCTGTCAGGTTGGATGGGGAGCGTCGCTGCACAGCTGGTGCATTTTTATGAACCAGCCTACATACAGCAGCTACCTATCAGAAGAAGCAACCCCCCACACTCTCTATCTGTTTCAGGAAGGTGGTCTTGTTACCTGAATGTGTATCATTGTCATTGAGAGTCAGGTCTGATGCTGTCATTCATCCTAAGGTCCCTCCACAGCTGATAAATGGCTGATTACTGAGTGTATAATAGGTGTAATGAACCTGTACTTTGCCACTCTTATCTCTCTCAATATGTTCTTTAGGAGAGCTTTTTGCCACACGACTCCTAAACGACTCTTAAAGTATCCCAATGCTCCTCGTTTAATCAAGCCCTCAGCTGGTAAATGACTTTTCAATAGGCACCATGAAAGGCTCTCCTGAGCCAAGAGACTTGGCTCTGCGCAGTGCCGGCCCTGCCAGCGATACACTGCCACTATTATCCTGCTATGACGCACCGGGCAGGGATAGTTAAAGTGAATAGGAAATAGTGTCCCATTGAAAAGGACCCATTAAGCCATAATGATGCGAGTCCACAGCACCTGGAGTCAGCCACTGCAAAATAATGACAGAGGCCCTGTCGATAGCGCAGCCACACCCACTTGCTCTAGAGCAGCCAACCCAAGGCAAGGCTAATATCCAAGTCAACAGGTTATTTTCGATAACTTTTGAGGAATGAGGCAGCAGCCAGTGAGGTTGAGGAGGAGAGAGGGAGGGATGGATTATACAGCAGCTACCTTAACCCCATAAACTTGGTGTCAAGAGCATTGCAGGGCGGTAGACAGACAGACAGACAGACAGACAGACAGGCAGGCAGGGGGAGTTTTAGTGAGGATGCACCATACCACACTGGCTGGCAGCCTCCCAGAGAGAGCGATAGTGAAGGGGATTACCCTGACATCCCTCTCAGGAGGCCACTGCTGACAGTTCACTTCTGCCATGTGTGTGTGCTCCCTAATATTATAGGACATACTGTGCAGCAGGCAAACTACCAATAGCGCTGGCTGCAGAGAGAGAAACAGCCCATCAGTCGTTTCCAATAGAAACACCTTCAAAATGTCCTCGAAATGAAATGCCCACAGACAATAATATTGGAGATATAGATTTGACGCATTTTATTAATAATGTCATTATTGCAAATAAATGTTTTCATTGTGTGCCTACACTGTAATTGCACTGTATTAGTAAGCACAAGTGTTATTGTGAAGTGGGGCTTTGGACAGAAGATACTGCCATGCCATTGTGGTGTTTTTTATATATAATTGGCCTTCACCCACATACTCCACAGAAGAAGGTTTTTCATCCAATAATCAGAACAATATTTTCTCCTTAAAATGAAAAGTCCTTCAATAATATGACAAAGATTGTCCTTCTATGGATTGTTAGGGAGGGCTAAAGAAATTGAATAATGTTTCAAACACTAAGAAGAAGATTAAGGTTACTCTCTGGGTGCGTCAGGATGAAGGGATTAAATAATTTGTCCATCTTTTTATCCAACATGAAAAGGTGACCCCTCTCTTGCTATTTCTGGATGAGCCCATTTAAAGATACCTGAAATACTTGTGATTGAATAGGTCCCCACACACAGTCAGAGGTGCTGACACCAGAGCCAATGGATGGATTGTTGGAGTTTGATTGAGCGATGGCAGCCATTGACCACATCTCTCTCTCTCTCTCTCTCTCTCTCTCTCTCTCTCTCTCTCTCTCTCTCTCTCTCTCTCTCTCTCTCTCTCTCTCCCCCCCCCCCCCCCCCCAGACGATGAGCAGTCGCTTTTTCCCCCATGACGTCATCCTCACAGATGCTGTCCTCAGTCTGGACGAGGACTCCGTCTTGTCGACCAATGAGGTAGGAGGAAGACTTATTATTCCCTCTCTGTCTACCTAAGGCTTTAAAGTTCAAAGACCAGAATCAATCAACACTCATCTAGCAATGTTTATGTAGTGTCTTGCCCCTCCACACTTCTTATTGTGAGAACTGGAAAATACCTATGAGGGGAGTCTACCTGGTAGTAGAAGCAGAATTGTATAGTACCCAAAAACATTCTCTGATTTAATTTGATCATGGGAAAAAGAACTAGGCAGGTTCAAACAGAGAGCTGGAGTCCCAAGTCTGTGTGGAAATAAGCCAACAATTAACATTGGATGATCAGCTACAGCGTTTCCTGTCTCTTTTATCTGACATTGACATCAACAACGGCACCAACTGGTGAGATTTAGCAGCAACTGAAGAAGTGACAGAACTTCCAGACAGTTTCTTGAAAGTATTCCCTCTCCCAGGGGTGTGGAGATTGACACCAACTGACTTCCTTCATCTTCAAAGCAACTCAATGTTTTGTTTGTAGTCTGTTGTTATGCAGAGAGCCGTGTCGCTGCCCTTGTTGCTATGCTATGCTCCTTGTCTGTGCCTGCATTTTGTTCCTGTTAATTCTAATTTCTTCTATTCAATTAGTCCCTGTATAATATTTGCACATTGCAGAATCAGCAAAGCGCTAAAGCTCTTTTTAATTGCTCATTCCCATTAATGTTACTCCGTTAGAGAACAGCCTAATGGAGTAACTAAAAGTTGGGTATTTCAAAATAACTGCTCTGGTCTAATGTTTAAACTGGCACTGAGGCCCAGGCCGCACTCTACAGAGAAAGTCACTGGTATCATGAGCTACTGTAGAAGAAATCAGTCAAGACAGAGGGAGGTGAAGCAAGGTGACAGGTTATATTAGTAGATCAAGTGTGTGGTCCAGGTGGACACACTTCACACTAATCATTCACGGTAGAGAGAAATCCATCCTCTCTAACTAATACATCTCTCAGCCTGTTGAACCACAGGGACGTCTTGCCTCATCTGATAAATTCCACCCCTGTGTTTCTCTATTAAACAGTATCAGTGAAATGGTCTGGTATCTGTCTCCAAGTGTCTCTTCCCCTGTGTATGTTACATTGTAGGTTAATATTGATGAGGTCATTTCAACACCCCTTGTCCATAAGAGAAAGCCCTGCATTGGAAAACCCCAATGGAGTTCATTTGTCAAGCATAGCGTAATAACTAATTCACTTCTCGTGGTCGGGACGGATTGATTGCCCCTCTAAAAGAAACCATTTGTTGTATTTAAGATTCCTGTTAAGTCTTGTTATTGCTTCACTGGCTGGAAACTCTGCCAAACATCTCAAACGAGGGCCTTTTCCTCCCGATGCTTTCATTATCTGGATGTAGTTAGCGAAAGGATCTTCCCATGCTGTGAAATGCAAATTCGGTGACCATGGTGCCAATTCAAAAAACAAGTATTCACTATCTGGCCTGGAATGAGAAACTAATGAATGCCCAAGTTGTTTCAAGCAATCAGAAGGTTTGTGAAACATATTACCTCTCCGGCATGCTAGTCTCTGCGAAGATCATTAGACTGTCAAACCATGAAGTCACAGTTTGATTAAGCTTCACGTCTTGGAAAGGGAAAAGCTCTAGTGGCTCATTTTGCTGGCAGTTGTAAAAAGAAATCACTCAATGAACCAAAGCAGGAGTTGCCTCTGTGTGAAGATTATGTTTGCTCTTTTTTAATCAAAGTTTAAAACGTGTGCTGAATTATTTTGGCTCAGCCCTTGGAAATGTTGATGTTGTTAGTGTCTGACACAATGTACAAGTTGGATTTGGAGTGGTTTATCTTGTTCCAAATATTGAACTTGTTAAATCAAGCTCATTAGGAAATCCATTGTTTTCTGCATCAAATTAGAGTCTTGGTGGTTGAGTCACCATAGTTGTTTTCTGCACCTGCTGCTCTCCATTCTAAGCACATGTTGTATTGCTTCAGTGTGAATCAATAACATTTCTGCTGTAAATCACAGTAAGAAAAGGTTCTGCTTTGGGAAATGTAAAACTTCAAAACTGACCGACATGTCAGTGTAATGATTATGTTCCACATGTATTTGCCTCATACCTTTTTGACGCATGATGGACACAGACAGACAGACACAGTAGGCTATGTTTCTCTTTTTGGTCTAATTCACCCCATCCATTACCTGCATTAAGAATGAGAACATCTAAGACCGTTAACATTTTTACATTTACATTTTAGTCATTTAGCAGACACTCCTATCCAGAGCGACTTACAATTAGTGCATTCATCTTAAGATAACTGGGTGAGACAACCACAAATCACAGTCGCAGCAAGTACATTTTCCCTAATTAAAGTAGTTATCAGCAAAGTCAGTGCTAGTAGGAAAATCTAGCATTAAGTTAGAGACACAACAAGGCTTTAATGAAGACGTTTCATGCAGGTGAAAGGTAACGGGTTTATAGCCAATATTCACCTTTCAGACCACAGTTATCCAAATTTGAAGCTCCCTTAAGATTTCAGTGAGTGAAGACCCCATCCTTAGTGTGAGTCTCTCAGCGTATAAGAGACCTGCAATGTGTTATTCATCTATTTGATATTTTATTAATTGCAGCAAGTCAATTTCACCTCTGCCTTGCAAGAGGATCCACTTACATTCTATAGTGGTACAAGATTAAAGAACTAATGTTACAAAAGTTTGATGAGGATATTTCAGGGGAAAAAAGGGAGAGCCTACAGATGTGTGTCAAAGATTCCAAAAACCAGTCACAGCAAATCCCTCATCTGCTTAATAATCTGTCTCAGTAATTGCCCTTTAAACATTGAAATCATTTTAATTGAAAGGAACTGAAATGTGAGCGAGTAGAACACTTTTAATGGGACTTTTCATATTACAATAACTACATGGAACAGTGACTGGACAGAATTCATAATTGCATTGTTTCAACTCATTAATCACATGATTAAGCTTTAAGAGAGGATACGGTGTGGAATATGAATGTTCCTATCATGACACTGTCTGGCTGCCCATGAGAGAGCAGGGCACAGAAAACCGTAAAACAGTCAGCTTGTCAAAAGTTCTCCAGGGATCCAGTGGAATATCATATCAAGGGTAGATATGACTGCATGGACCATACACAAGGACATGATCTTGGTCATTTAACAAGATCTCTCAATGCCTGATGTTGACTTTCCTTCAGCTCAGATCAGAGAAGACATACTACTGTACCTGCTGGAAACCAAATGCTGAAAGTCTGTCTTTCCTATACGACTATACTTTTCTATTGTTTAATAACATATCACATCAAATGGCACAGGTAAATTATATGCCAGTAGAGATTTGTGATGGATCAGTTTGTAGACTCCTCGGAACCCATATTCAGAAACCATCTTATTTATTAAATGGGATCAATGTATGTTGCCCTTGGAAAGGCTTTCTGCATGCATAGCATTCTCCCTCTGCGCTTGTCATTTTTCTTCCTCCCTATTTTCAATCCATAATTAACTAAGACACGTTATGAATGGGCCAAATCACAGTCTGTCACAAATGATGCGAGGCACAATCAGGGCATTATAGGAGCGTAATTCCTGAAGGCAAATTATTTGCATGATATCATAAATCCTGTGCTGAGGTAATGGCTAACACAGCGATTAATCAAAGGCTACATTAAGAGAGATGTTTCCAACCTTTTCCTGAGATTTGTGGTCTCATTCCTTCATAATTATGCGCACACATCATGACAGAGGCTGAGAGGTGTTTGGTTATTTTAAGGGACTATCCATTTTTTAGGTTCTGCTCTCTGTAGCATTTTGGAAATGAATGTCCCACTGTGCCAACAGCAAGGTAGAGTCAGTGTGTGTATTATACAGTATTCTACTATGTGGTGTTCTTCATATTCTCTTGACCTGAGTGACTGCTAGTCTTTTGACATATGTACCTGAGAAGAATAACTTTGGAATTCAATCTACTCTTTTGCTACATTGTACTGCAGTTGATATTGCTCATCTAATGCATAAGTAAATCTGTCTATAAGGGATTTTCTAAGATGTTTTATTTTCCTCTGAACCGCAGGTTGACTTTGCCTTCATTGTCTGGCACAGTTTCCCAGACAGAATTGTGGGCTACCCAGCACGCAGCCATTACTGGGATGGCAGCAAATCAAGATGGGGCTACACCTCCAAATGGACTAACGAGTACTCCATGGTGCTCACAGGGGCTGCATTCTATCACAGGTACAGTCAGTGCCCCTGCCTGCTCTCTGTGAGGGGTGTAGGGGCCATGATATTAGCTCAGGGAGGGGATGCAGATGGCAGGGAGGAAAACTGTCCAAGCGGTAACACATCATTGACTTTGAGCACATACATGCAGGCAGGCGACGTGACTATAAAAAGCCCTAAGACATATTGTGGCCGGTTAACATCCTCCCACTGTGTAGCAGCAACTCTGTGAGTTCTTTCTCCTGCACTTGTCACTTACTCTTATCGCGGATGGGTGTGATCAGGTTTGTATTGTTCTGTACCAGCAGCACATGCTGTCACAGACAGACTGCAATACTGGTTCACATATTATGTTTTATTCAGGAGTAGTCTACTTCCTTCAGTACAGTAAGTGCCATTGAGAAAACTCATCTGAATTCCCCACACCACTGACATTTGTTGTATATAAGCGTAATAGAGAAGGAAATAAAGTATTATGTTTTTTCCTTCCTTTTTTTGTGAAAGATTTGATTGTGAAATGCAATGCATCATCAAAATGAATACAAAGTATTAAGCCATGCAGCAAATTGAATTAGGAAGTATTTTCCTCTCATGAGAGATTTGAAGTAATGTCTTTCCGGGCAGTTGCAGATAAACAGCTCTCCTAGTCATTTTTCATTGTTCTATTGTATGGTTTCAAAATGCCTCTATTATTCAGGACTCAAGGCTCTCAACGGGCTGTCTACTGAGGCATTGCGCTAATAATCAAGAGACAAGTGTTTCTACCAGATAGTCACCAGGAGAAAGTGTAGAACAATTCTATCAGATCTGCGCAATTAACAAATCAGTGTCATTAATTAGATTGCTACTTTTCCGATCCAAAGATATCAACATGAACAAAGATGAATATCACACTCTGCCTGACTGTGATATTCAGATCAGAAAAATGACAACGTTAACAAGATGATTGACAACAACATCACATAGATCAATAGCTTGGCATAGAGAGAGAGGCCTGTCCTGGGCTCACAGTTTGTCTCAAAGGAAGGTCCTTGTGCTCATCTTTCCTGCATGGATGTGACAGACAAACGGTGCTGACGGCAGACCTTGGCTGTGACACCTCACCTTCACTAGGCTGACAGTGATGTACCGCTGGGCAAGGCGCTGATGCTGCAGAGGCCAAGAGCCTAGCGGGGCTCCCGAGGAGGAGGAGGAGGAGGAGGAGGAGAGGGGGGGGGAAAAAGAAAACAGGAAGTCGTCTTCTTGAGGGAGATGAGGCATGAGTCTGAAGTCTCTGGATCTAAACAGAGTGACCTCCTAACTGACTGAAGCCCATGTGTCACCACAGACAAGAAGTAATGCAGTTGATCCTTTGTCAGCCATACAGCCAGGGCCCCCAACTTAATAAACACATGGGAAATGAGACATGGCACAATCAGGGCCGCAAGAAAGAGAGGGGAGAAGTATCTCACTCTGAGAAATTAAAACATCAGTCTCTGGGTGTTGTCAGGCGGGTGGATGAGGTCGCTGGAGAGGGTGGCTCTTATAAGGGCTGGCTGGGGTGGTTAACTCCCCTCATTCTGCCAGACGGATCCACCAGACAGATTGCCACCCATATTCTGTGACTCAGTGAATAGAAAACAACAACGAGCACTATCCAGAGAAATGGTGAACATTCAGGAAATGGCACTGAGAATGGAATTAAGGAGATTTGATTTCCTGTTAGTCACTGCCCATTTTCCATTTGCAATATTGTGCATTAATATTATACTATGCAGTATGTCTATAGCTAGGTTTCCATCCAATTAACGACAGATTTTCATGCGAATATTCTAAAATCCGCATATCCGCATTTTCCCACCAGAGGTGTTTCCATCAAATTGATTTGTTGCGGATAAAAGGCTGTGCGTGATGACGTAGTGCACATAAAAATACCTTTTGCGTTTACATTTTCAAGTACCGAATAAAAAATACAAGTAAAAAGGGTGTATGTTGATATACAGTATAAAATGACGCAAGATTCAAGACTTGCTTTTCAACTAAAATATCGTACAGAATTCTTGCCACCAACAAAATGTTGAATATTTGGGGCATACAACCATCGCAGCTCTGCACATTTTGTTGTGAGGATACAGAATCAATAGACCATTTATTCTGGTATTGCCCTCAGGTAGCATGTTTCTGGTCTCAGGTTCAGGATTGGCTGAAAAAGCATAACATTAATCTAAACTTGACCCTAGAAATAGCATTGTTGGGAGATTTTGGAGAGACCTGGTCAGTCAATTACTAATATACTAATACTCTTAGTAAAAGTATTTATCTTCAACTCGCAATCTGTGGATTCTATTCGATTAGATAGATTCTAATTGTATGTTAAACATCACAGCATAGTTGAAAGATATATGGTGTGTAGAAATCCGAAGAGGGTGGCCAGCAGAGATAGGTGGGATGGGCTGAGCGAAGCTGAGGGTTGGGATGTGGAACTGGAGACAAGTGGGAGTGAAGTTGCTGGCTGGGGGGGTAGAATGAAGGTCAGAGATAAAAGTCCAAAATAAACAAAACCAAAAAGTTGAATTGACACTAAGACATTGTTACATCCAATGCCTGTTTGCCTGAGGCTGATGCCACGCAAGCGCTTGTAAGCGCGTACATATCCATACATGCAGACACATACACACATGTAAATACATTGAGGGAAAAAAGTATTTGATCCCCTGCTGATTTTGTACGTTTGTCCACTGACAAAGAAATGATCAGTCTATAATTTTAATGGTAGGTTTATTTGAACAGTGAGAGACAGAATAACAACAACAAAAACCCAGAAAAACGCATGTCAAAAATGTTATAAGTTGATTTGCATTTTAATGAGGGAAATAAGTATTTGACCCCCTCTCAATCAGAAAGGTTTCTGCCTCCCAGGTGTCTTTTATACAGGTAACGAGCTGAGATTAGGAGCACACTCTTAAAGGGAGAGCTCCTAATCTCAGCTTGTTACCTGTATAAAAGACACCTGTCCACAGAAGCAATCAATCAATCAGATTCCAAACTCTCCACCATGGCCAAGACCAAAGAGCTCTCCAAGGATGTCAGGGACAAGATTGTAGACCTACACAAGGCTGGAATGGGCTACAAGACCATCGCCAAGCAGCTTGGTGAGAAGGTGACAACAGTTGGTGCGATTATTTGCAAATGGAAGAAACACAAAAGACTGTCAATCTCCCTCGGCCTGGGGCTCCATGCAAGATCTCACCTCGTGGAGTTGCAATGATCATGAGAACGGTGAGGAATCAGCCCAGAACTACACGGGAGGATCTTGTCAATGATCTCAAGGCAGCTGGGACCATAGTCAAGAAAACAATTGGTAACACACTACGCCGTGAAGGACTGAAATCCTGCAGCGCAAGCAAGGTCCCCCTGCTCAGTGGCCGAGAGATCGCTGGTTCGGGTCCCCGATTCAAATGGGTGGGGGATCTGTCCTTGTGCCCTTGGGCGGGGCGCTTGACCCTGGTTGCTCCTGTGGATCGCTCTGGATGGGAGTGTCTGCTGGATGACTAAATGTAATGTAATGTTGAGTGGCTTCACTGCAGGTAGTTGTATGTTTTAAAAATTCAATAAAACTCTACTGACAGTTTTCTCACAAAGACATTTGCGTTATATAGCGAGTATGCCCACTCTGGTATTGGCACATGTGCTTTAGCCAACAGCTGGCAGATACAGTGCGGGTATAGCCTACATGATGAGATTATTATGGACAAAAGAGCAAGATTATTTTTCTTTGTCAAACGGCAGCCAAGCATCGATGATCATGTCACCAGAATAAGACCCTCGATATTTATTGAAAGGACCATCAAGCTCATCACCTTATTAACCTATTTAATCTGTAGCCTAATAAACTGCATGCTTTCCAGACGAGTCGTAGTGGGAGGACCACTCAACATATTATCGCATGACTCCAAGTTTACTTCGATATGATATTATATCAATACTTGCGCATAAAAGCGTTTCCACCGACATTTCAAGCATCGTTTATTTCACAGACACAAAAAGATCCCACTTTGTCTAAATTATTTCATTTAGTCGACATTTGGAAAGTTGACCAACACATTTTCTGTTTCCGTAAGGCCCGTCATGACATTTTTTAAATTCATGGTTCCATCTCTCTTCCTCTGTGTTTCTAGGTATTATCACTACCTGTACACTCACTACTTGCCAACCAACCTTCTCACCATGGTGGACCAGATGGCCAACTGTGAGGACATCCTCATGAACTTCCTGGTTTCCGCTGTCACTAAGCTCCCACCAATCAAAGTCACCCAGAAGAAGCAGTACAAGGAAACCATGATGCAGCAGGTACAGTAGGTTTCTTTGGTAACTGTATGTGTGTGTGGTGCGTGTGTTTGTCCTGAAAATCATAGCTCATTGAAGATGCCGTCTGTGAAACCATGTGTTTACCCAGGATATATCACTCACCAACAGCCAACTTTCAATAGAAGCCACAAGCTGATATCAGGTATCCAGTGCATGGGACAGGGCCCAATCTCAAGGTGTCTGAAGTGGGCCTAAAATTGCAGCCAGAGGAGCAGCCATGAGAGGGGGGGGACTGCAGGATTGCAGACCGGTTCAATTAGGAGCATCTAGTGAGAGGTGGAGGAGGAGGTTGCAGCATGCTGACAGTCTCCCTCTGTGAATCCCCGTTCGGTGTGTGTGTGCGGGCTGGGCCGAGGCCGGCCCATGTCAGGTCTGATTGATGGCCCAGCTTCAGGCAGCACGATGACTCTGCACTATCGGCCATATGATTGTCTTAATTGTGTAGACAGCAGCGTACCAGTGGTGTATTTACTCGCATCTCTTTCGACACCTAGTATCTTCAGGCCCTTTCCCTTTCCAGGACAATTTTTCCACTGCAGTCAGTGCTGTAAGATGTGTTGCCCTGCACAAGATCACACAGGAAAGGGGGGAAGTTTGTTGTAAACAAAAGGAAGTTTGTTGGAGATTGTAATGGAGATTTTGGCCAACACTTTATCAGTTGAATGGGAGTTAAAAGGCAGCAAAATAAAACCTTTCTTAGATGTAGTTTGATTTGTGTGTATGTATACAGTAGATATGAGCTGTTTTCTTAATGCCCTGGGATAAATTCCTTGCAGCAACCTATTTGTGTATTTCTAGGCGATCTTTGAAGGGGAAATTGTTTGCTTCAGGCAACACAGCTCTAATGTACCATCCTCCTCACAATATATGTTTCTGCTTTTACACTGAAGCAGAGTCAGTGAGTTTTGTGATTGGTGTGCTAAACTGACATATCTCCTCTGTCTGTCCACAGGGTTCTAAGACGTCCCGGTGGGCCGACCCAGACCACTTTTCCCAGAGACAGACCTGTATGAACTCATTCAGCGGCTGGTTTGGGTACATGCCTCTGCTGCACTCCCAGATGAGACTGGACCCTGTGCTGTTCAAGGACCAGGTCTCCATCCTGAGGAAGAAGTACAGGGACATTGAGAGGCTGTGAACCCAGCCCACACACACACACACACACACACACACATACACAAGAGACTTGAGTGGTGTGGGTTTGGGCCAAATCTCCCTCCTAGATGCAGGTGAAAAGAACTGCCTTTTTGTAACCAGCCTGTTCAGTCAGTCAGATTGTCCGAACAATACAGTGAAATCTCTACAGAGTAATTTATTATGAAATATGCAACACCAGGACCGTTCTCCAGAGTTGATGGTCTTGGCTATTGAAGATGATTCAGAACTCTGGTTGGTTCAGCTCTCTCCATGTCAGTGAGTTGGACTGTGTCGATGTTGTCGTCATTGTTGTCAAAAGAGGAATATTGCGACTTTTCTCACGCTTCAACACAAGACTGATTGTCGTTGTCACTTCCTTCCTCTGCCAGAGCAGAACGGGAAGTGAGGTCACAAATGCCTGCAATGTGTACTCCAGTTTGGTTTCAGATTTTTTCTGTGGCAGTGTGTCTTATACAGAAATTAACTCAGTGCATTGTCTTTCCTATAAGAGATCTATAAAGTTTTTATCTCTAACATTGTATCTGTTGCTTTCCATTATTAATTTCTGGGGCTTATTGGATTTTCAATTTGGAATTGTTTTATTTTTGGTTGATTCATTCTCCTATGAGATTTAAATTGCCAAAAAAACTACTCTGATAAAAGATGCTGAAATCTATACCGCCTATTGTTTTAATTCTCTCTGTTTCAGGGATGATGGTGGTAGACAATGTGGTTAGAGGGAATAACTAACTACCATATTATTTTGTCTTGGTGAAACATGCAAAACCTGAGCAAACAACTTTTCCCATCAAAGACCACCTCAGGACACCCTCCTGATTCTCTCCATCTGTTTGCTGGCTGCTTGTATGTCTCCTCCAGGCTGTCTGTCTAAATGCTGGAGACATGCCTCTCACTGTGACCCTGCCTGGCTATAAACAAGATGTGGGTTTCTGCATCCACTGATGGATTTACTAAGTAGGTGTTGGTACTGTGTACTCATGGGGGTAGGCGTGGCGATGCTACAGACAGGCATATTTGATTTCTATTCAAGGTCTGAAGCATCTTTCATGTCCCTCCAGAGAGCCAACCCAATCTACGCTCCACTGTTCAGCTGGTTCTGAGAGGAGGAGACCAGCCTCTGCATGGCACTCCCTGTACATCCCCCGTCTCCCTCTCCCTACCAATAATCATGTTTACTTCATTACCATTCTACTATAATAACTCTGAGCATCAGACACCTCGGGAATGGTCAAAGTCTCAATGCCTTTTATTGGATTAATAGAATGTTTGTAAATGCTACGCTGTACATGGGTCAATGTTATTCATGAACATGAGCTTACCTTTGCAACTACTAATTTCTTTCTTAGGGTGAATGGGTATCAGGTATGCTAAGGAGCCAATATCTCTATGTGTGTGATGTATTTTCATAAATGAAATGTCACACTTGACACCGTGTGGTCTAGACACCATGTTCACTTCCCAGCACAAACAACCAATGATTTAATGAGGAGCCTAATGGCAGGCAGGCAAGAATGTTTTTGTTTCAGTTTCACCGAAGGGATATCTCGCTTGCCCTCTCACTTCTCACAATGATGCATGATAATGACACTGCTCCCCCAGAACTCATTCAATACAGCATCTGAGGGACCTGCCTCTAAAGAGGGCCTCTTTCTCAAATGGAACACAGTCAAGGCTATTTTACACCGCGTGGAGGCCATTCTGAATATTAATGAATAGATTTGTTGATTTATATCACCCCCAGAAGGGAGGGAAAGAACATTAGCTTGTCTTTTTTAAAGCATCTCCTCTCTTCATCTGCTCTGTTCAGAGGTAACACCGGAGAGTTGTGGAGCGAGAGGAGAGAAGAAGAGGTATAGGAGGGAGGCTGATGCATACTCCAAGTCATTTGGCCCGTACTGCCTTGGGAAATAGGAATGAGCACACAGAATGAGTCTGCCATTGATCCACATTGATCCAAACGGAGAGCCAGCCTTTATTTGTTTTCAGAGGAAGAGCAGGGGTAATGTCTGTGTTCAGGGGACACATTTAGCAGGTTCAACTATCATGCAGCCTGCTTTCCCACAGTGTTTATTAGATTCCCATTTCCCATTTATTACTGTTCCAGTTGAGGTGGTTTAGTATGTGTCACGACATACAAGAATAGCATTAGAGGCACATTTACAACTCCATGCTCTTATTCGATATCGCTGAACTTGTCTGCCCTGCAAAGCAGATGATACACAATGAATACAAATGTGACTGCGTATTTCTAATTCAAGTGTTAGTGCAGGCTTACTGGTGTCATACACACTCAAGTGCTATTGATTTACTTTCTAGTGCCTTTATATTGAAATAGTTGAAGGTGTGCATATATTATTGTTTTAGCACTATTTGCCAGTCAAACACCATGTATAAAATGTGTTTGTTACTTTGTTGAGTAAAAGTAGCGTGACATTTCCTGTCAGGTGTCTGCTATCTTCAGAGGCATAGCTACCCTTCACTGGTCTCCCCAAAGTTGATGTACAGCTGTTATCTCCAGCCTGGCTGGATGTGGGGTCAGGGAGCTTCAAATACCACCAGGCTTGGAGCTGAGGAGTTGTCAGAAGGGGAGGAAAAAGCCAATAACTGTAGACATCAAGACAGCCCATCTCAGGGCGGCATGGCAGCAAAGCCCTCTGTGACATATCTGCTCAGCACATGCCACACCGGAGCACCCAGACATAAAAAATGAAGTCCCAAATCTCTGCACATCAAATGAGAGTAAAAGCAGACAGCAGCTGACGTTCGCCCCGCCTCATAACGGGCAGTCTGAGCCCTAGATGTGTGTCGGCACATAGGTGTTCGGCACACTTTATGGGCACTGAGAAACCCTCTCCAGTGCCCCATTACTGTCACAGATGGGGTTTTATCAAGGTGTGTGACTGGAGACTTGTGTGAAACAAAAGCTTTTCTCTCTGTGATGGTACAAGCTCCCATTGAGGATGGCTGAGCCGTGAAGCATTTCTCCAGAAAGTGTTGTATCATTTTTATAATATAATATGCCATTTAGCAGACGCTTTTATCCAAAGCGACTTACAGTCATACGTGCATACATTTTTAGGTATGGGTGGTCCCGGGGATCGAATCCACTACCCTGGCGTTACAAGCGCCATGCTCTACCAATTGAGCTACAGAGGACCACATCATCATAGCTGTTCAGTGGAGGCTGCTGAGGGGAGGATGGCTCATAATAATGTTTAATACCATTCCATTGACTCCATTTCAGCCGTTTATTATTAGCCGTCCTCCCCTCAGCAGCCTCCACTGCTGTTGTTATATGTCTGTGCCTGTGTCACTGGGGCTCAGCCACAGAGTCAAGTAAACACTGAATTGGCATAAACTGAAAATAACAGGAAGTGTCTTTCTCTCGCTGTCTCTCTGTGACTGTCTGTCTCATTTTCTTTCCGTATTCCTCAGTCTTTCTATTCTTCTTTCTTTTTCTCATTAACTCTCTTTTTCTCTCTCTCTCTCTCTCTCTCTCTCTCTCTCTCTCTCTCTCTCTCTCTCTCTCTCTCTCTCTCTCTCTCTCTCTCTCTCTCTCTCTCTCTCTCTCTCTCTCTCTCTCTCTCCCCTGCTGATTTTGTACGTTTGCCCACTGACAAAGAAATGATCAGGCTAATTTTAATGGTAGGTTTATTTGAACAGTGAGAGACAGAATAACAACAAAAAAATCCAGAAAAACGCATGTCAAAAATATTATAAATTGATTTGCATTTTAATGAGGGAAATAAGTATTTGACCCCCTCTCAATCAGAAAGATTTCTGGCTCCCAGGTGTCTTTTATACAGGTAACGGGGTGAGATTAGGAGCACACTCTTAAAGGGAGTGCTCCTAATCTCAGTTTGTTACCTGTATAAAAGACACCTGTCTACAGAAGCAATCAATCAATCAGATTCCAAACTCTCCACCATGGCCAAGACCAAAGAGCTCTCCAAGGATGTCAGGGACAAGATTGTAGACCTACACAAGGCTGGAATGGGCTACAAGACCATCGCCAAGCAGCTTGGTGAGAAGGTGACAACAGTTGGTGCGATTATTCGCAAATGGAAGAAACACAAAAGAACAGTCAATCTCCCTCGGCCTGGGGCTCCATGCAAGATCTCACCTCATGGAGTTGCAATGATCATGAGAACGGTGAGGAATCAGCCCAGAACTACACGGGAGGATCTTGTCAATGATCTCAAGGCAGCTGGGACCATAGTCACCAAGAAAACAATTGGTAACACACTACGCCGTGAAGGACTGAAATCCTGCAGCGCCCGCAAGGCGTTTTTCTGGATTTTTTTGTAGTTATTCTGTCTCACTGTTCGAATAAACCTACCATTAAAATTATAGACTGATCATTTCTTTGTCAGTGGGAAAAAGTACAAAATCAGCAGGGGATCAAATACTTTTTTCCCTCACTGTATATATATATATCTCCTCTTTTTCTCTCAGTTTTACACACAAACACACAAATCAATAGACAGTCCAGGAGGTGAGAGAGGCCATGGAGATAGGGGTGAGTGGCATCGTTATTGAGTACAGTCTGAGAGTCTGTGTGTTCCTGCAGCACTGGTGTCAGACACAGGTCACAGTCATGACTCTGGCCATCTATTACAGCTACACTAGGGAAAGGAGAGAATGCTGGTGATAAATCCATCTATCTGTCTATCAATTGTTCTACCAATCTGTCAATAGGCTGGCTGTTTGTCTAGCCTCAACCTTCCAAACTGTCCATCTTTCCTTGCATGTTGATTATAATTTCTGAAACTGTCAATATTCATCCTGATTGAAATGGTGCTCTGTTTGTGCATCACCACTGCAAACTGCATAAATTATATTTGAAAAACGGCTGAGATTATAATAATTCCATTTTCATAAAACTGTTTTGTGAAACGTAAACAGTTTTCATGGCCATGGAGTCAAATTGATTGTTTTCAGGCCCTCACTGGAGACTATGAGAGGGGCTCACCAAAGTCCTGTGAAATTGGGGGAAAGACCATGGTTATCCACACGGGCCAAATTGAGTTATAATTGCAAGTAGGACACAAAATACTTCTTCCATCTCCCCAGATATTAATTATGGTAAGTTTGGAGCTGATTCTGTAGCAGGGGGAGATGGGATATCCTCCTCTGCTGTAATTGTGTTATAAAAGCCATTAGACCTCGGTTTCTTTTTATTAGAGTCCCACAATATTGCTCATCATGGCCCGTCTCTTTACATTTGTCAGATTGGGGACTGCAAGGATGGCTGTTCTGTAATGGACATCAGGGATGGGGAGGCCACCAGCCTAATTCCACTCTCTGGTATAGCCCTGTGGGAGGCTCACAGGCTGCAGCAGACCGACTCCGTCCATAGCCCAAAGAAACACCACCATCCACCGAAGCCTATTGCCTCAGGTTGATTGCGACTGAGGCTGAAATTTCTATTACCTCAAAGCGCTTTTTCCTCACCAGTGGGTGGTCAGCATCATCACTTTGTGGATTTGATAGTACATATCACAGAGATGCCTCTGTGAGAGATCCTACACGTAATTACTTTACCAGGAGCGTATTATGACAGCGAGAGAGCGAGAGAGTGCTGATGTGGCGATAGGCCAGGCTCTGACAGGCTATGCTGTGTCTTAGGTCTATTCCTCTGATATTTCTGTCCAGGGTGCAGTGTTTTGTCAGCTATTCTTCCTGTCGATACAGTATGTGGATGACCGCCTCCGATGCACCTTATATTCTGTTGTGGCTTGATATGAGTAAACAGGGTGTAGCCAAGGTCTGACATGCCAAAATGGTGATTCATAGGAGAGAATTACTTCTCCAGAGAGAAGTTGCCATTTGCCGTCTCCAGGTCCCTTAATCACTTAATAAAGCCCTCTACTGGCTAGCAGTTCCCTGGGAAACAATCAAATCTGCCTGCTGTGGCTCACAAGTTTCTGTGAAAATCAGCCTTTAACTATAAGATTTATACTACAGTACTAAATTGTCAAAAATATATAAATCCTGGAAACTTGTAAATAAGGTTGAATCTGGCCTCATGTTTTCTTTAACCTGAGTCTCAATACAATACCATGAAGCTATAATTCTATAATTTTGTTTTCATATTCAACTGTATCCTCCTGTAAACAAACTGATTTCTCTATCCCGATGCTTATGGAAAGTATTGTATGTGATTAATTAAGCAATAAGGCCCGAGTGGGTGTGGTATATGGCCAATATACCACAGTTAAGGGCTGTTCTTATGCACAATGCAAAGTGGAGTGCCTGGATACAGCTCTTAGCCGTGGTATATTGGCCATATACCACAATCCCCCCGAGGTGCCTTATTGCTATTATAAACTGGTTACCAACGTAATTGTCATACCTGTGATATACGGTCTGATACTGTATACCAAGGCTGTCAGGAAATCAGCATTTAGGGCTCGAATCATCCAGTTTATAAAGTATATTATACCATGGCATTGTTGAATACTCATTTCTGATTGACTTGAAGGGTAGAATTCAATGATTATAGTTCATTCTTACATGTTCTATGTTTTAGCTGCTTTTGAAAGAAAAAGTCTAATTGAAAACATTGCCGTCGTTGAATTAGATTTTCATAAAATAGCAAGCTAGGACTGATGGTTTGGTTAGCTAAACAAGCAAGTCTGTTTGTTTGGTTACCGAGGCAACTACTGTATCTACACTGCATGACCAGAAGTATGTGGACACCTGCTCATCTCATTCCAAAATCATGGGTATTAATATGGAGTTGGTCCCCTCTTTGCTGCTATAACAGCCTCCACTCTTCTGGGAAGGATTTCGACTAGATGTTGGAACATTGCTGTGGGGACTTGCTTCCATTCAGCCACAAGAGCATTAGTGAGGTCGGGCACTGATGTTGGGCGATTAGGCCTGGCTCGCAGTCGGCGTTCCAATTTATCCCAAAGGTGTTCGATGGGGTTGAGGTTAGGGCTTTGTGCAGGCCAGTCAAGTTCTTCTACACCGATCTCGACAAACCATTTCTGTGTGGACCTCGCATTGTGCACGAGGGCATTGTCATGCTGAAACAGGAAAGGGCCTTCCCCAAACTGTTGCCACAAAGTTGGAAGCACAGAAAAGAGCCCCAGACCATTATTCCTCCCCCAAATTGTACAGTTGGCACTATGCATTGGGGCAGGTAGCGTTCTCCTGGCATCCGCCAAACCCAGATTTGTCCGTCGAACTGCCAGATGGTGAAGCGTGATTCATCACACTAGGGAACGAGTTTCCACTGCTCCAGCTGATGCTTGGCATTGCGCATGGTGATCTTAGGCTTGTGTGCGGCTGCTCGGCCATGGAAACCCATTTCAGGAAGCTCTCGACGAACAGTTCTTGTGCTGACGTTGCTTCCAGAAGCAGTTTAGAACTCGGCAGTGATGTTGCAACCGAGGACAGTTTATTATTACGTGGTACGCGCTTCAGCACTTGGCGTTCCCGTTCTGTGAGCTTGTGTGGCCTACCACTTCTCGGCTGAGCCTTTGTTGCTCCTAGACGTTTCCACTTCACAATAACAGCACTTACAGTTGACCGGGGCAGAAATTTGACGAACAGACTTGTTGGAAAGGTGGCATCCTATGACAGTGCCACGTTGAAAGTCACTGAGCTCTTCAGTAAGGCCATTCCACTGCCAATGTTTGTCTATGGAGATTGCATGGCAGTGTGCTCGATTTTATACACCTGTCAGCAACAGGTGTTGCTGAAAAAGACAAATCCACTAATTTGAAGGGGTGTCCACATACTTTTGTATATATAGTGTATCTAGTAAACTGGCAAGCTACTTCAGTGGATGTTGAACACATTTCTACCTGGCAAATGAACACATTTCTAGCGGCAAACGTGTTATATTATAGCCATGGTATGAAAGGAATAATCAATTCGGGGCTCTATGCGTTCTCTGGAAAATAATGCAACTCTGTGGAAGGTAAGTCGTGGAACACACCTTCCACGTCGTTCATTATTTTCCATACAACGCATATCCGCTCGTTGATTATCCCTTACATATTGAGGGTTCAGTCTCAACAAGATGGGTACAACAAACAAACTATAGCTGGATGTTTTGTTTGAAATATCTCAAGGCTTAAAAAGCAATGTAGACAACTGTCAAAGACATCAAAAGCATTCCAATATCAAAACTATTAATTACATCTAAAATAGACAAGTAATGGCTTCACACCATGAAAAATAAATACCAGAGAGTGATAGGGTGTACAGTGATTTACTCCAAAGGTAATAGGAAAAGACAGCCATTCCAGCATTAGCATGTCTGCCTTTCATGCTGTGGGATGAGGAACTTCTGTTGCTCTACCTGAACCTATGAAGTGGAATTGAGTCACAGACACTGAGTGCATAGTTTTATCGCTCTGCTAAAATGGAAGTGGAAGTGGTGGAGAATATTCCAGCACACTCACTCCAGGGACCCCGGCTGGGTTTTTTCTTTTACACATCGCTAAATTCCAGCAAAATATCTGCTCCCATCTCTCACCCCAGACTATCTTGCCAATTTTCCGCATCTGTAGATCTAACATGTTTCATGCGTTTCCTGCCTCCCTGCAGGGGCCCTAGCTGGCTGCCGCCGGTCCTGTGCCTTGTGTTAGAGACGCGTGCATGAGATGCACTCTGACATTTTCTGCTCTGCATTGTCCGATGTCCTCCGAGTGGTCCTATAATTAGCTCTCCTGTGTTTACCCCCACTTAAGAGAGAGAGAGTGTAATACAATTTACCAGGAGAAAGATCAAAAGAAGAGCTCTCTGGACCTCAAAGAGGGCAAATGAAACAGGAGGGCCGTCCTGTAATCTAAATGAGTGATGAGAGATGGAGGCCGTGGAATTAGAAGTTCATCACGTCTTGAAGATTCCAACTGGGTTCATATCCGGCTTTGATGTTCTGATGTTCCTACCATTCTGTTTTAGCCTGTTCTATGTGCTCTACAGCTCTGGCATCATGTTCCTCAGTCATCTATCTCTTAGCGAACATCATCCAGTCCAATAACATCAGAGAGGGCATGTGACTGGACTCAAACTAAAGTGAGATGAAAATGGGTGTGATAATTGCTCTGGAGACAAGCACCATTTACATGATGAATGAGGAAGGAGAATTTAAACTGCATACTGTGTTCATTTATTTATTGACTATAGCAGGACTCTGTTGCATTTCACGTTCAGGACGAGGTATGCATTTTATATCTTAAATCAAGATGTTAGCGTGGGTTTCAAGGAATATAGATTTTTGTGAGTCTAGCAGTATTTTTCTTGATGTATAACTCTGTTTTATACCAAACTCCTATTCACTTTTCAAACTAGGAGTAGTATAATGCTTTAGGGACCGAAAATCCCAAACCACTGACTGACCTTATCCATGTATCTGGTTAGGTTGATTCAGTCTCCGCAAATTATGTATACCCTAAATTTTCCCACTGAATCACATGGGCATTCACCTATTTTGATGAGTCATTGTTCAATGTTGCTCTCTCACAGGACATTATGAAGGGGTTCTGTCGTCCAGGGATGGTTCCATTTCCAGTCAAACACTGCATATATTTACGTCATTTAGCAGACGCTCTTATCCAGAGCGACTTACAAATAGGTGCATTCACCTTATAGCCAGTGTGATCACCACTTCACAATTCTTTTTTTGTTTATTATTTTTTAAATTTTTCTGTTTTGTTCATTTTTATTATTTTGTATATTATTTTTATATATATATATATATATATATATATATATATATATATATATATATATATATATATATATATATTTTTTTTTGGGGGGGTTTGGGTTGGGGTAAGGGTAAGGGGGGGGTAGAAGGATTACTTTATCCTATCCCAGGTATTCCTTAAAGAGGTGGGGTTTCAAATGTCTCCGGAAGGTGGTGAGTGACTCCGCTGTCCTGGCATCGTGAGGGAGCTTGTTCCACCATTGGGGTGCCAGAGCAGCGAACAGTTTTGACTGGGCTGAGCGGGAACTATGCTTCCGCAGAGGTAGGGGAGCCAGCAGGCCAGAGGTGGATGAACGGAATGCCCTCGTTTGGGTGTAGGGACTGATCAGAGCCTGAAGGTATGGAGGTGCCGTTCCCCTCACAGCTCCGTAGGCAAGCACCATGGTCTTGTAGCAGATGCGAGCTTCAACTGGAAGCCAGTGGAGTGTGCGGAGGAGCGGGGTGACGTGAGAGAACTTGGGAAGGTTGAACACCAGACGGGCTGCGGCATTCTGGATGAGTTGTAGGGGTTTAATGGCACAGGCAGGGAGCCCAGCCAACAGCGAGTTGCAGTAATCCAGACGGGAGATGACAAGTGCCTGGATTAGGACCTGTGCCGCTTCCTGTGTAAGGCAGGGTCGTACTCTCCGAATGTTGTAGAGCATGAACCTACAGGATCGGGTCACCGCCTTGATGTTAGCGGAGAACGACAGGGTGTTGTCCAGGGTCACGCCAAGGCTCTTCGCACTCTGGGAGGAGGACACAACGGAGTTCTCAACCGTGATGGCGAGATCATGGAACAGGCAGTCCTTCCCCGGGAGGAAGAGCAGCTCCGTCTTGCCAAGGTTCAGCTTGAGGTGTCGTCAGCGTAGCAATGATAGGAGAGGCCATGTGAGGATATGACAGAGCCAAGTGACTTGGTGTATAGGGAGAATAGGAGAGGGCCTAGAACTGAGCCCTGGGGGACACCAGTGGTGAGAGCACGTGGTGCGGAGACAGCTTCTCGCCACACCACTTGGTAGGAGCGACCGGTCAGGTAGGACGCAATCCAAGAGTGAGCCGCGCCGGAGATGCCCAGCTCGGAGAGGGTGGAGAGGAGGATCTGATGGTTCACAGTATCAAAGGCAGCAGACAGGTCTAGAAGGACAAGAGCAGAGGAGAGAGAGTTAGCTTTAGCAGTGCGGAGAGCCTCCGTGACACAGAGAAGAGCAGTCTCAGTTGAATGACCAGTCTTGAAACCTGACTGGTTTGGATCAAGAAGGTCATTCTGAGAGAGATAGCAAGAGAGTTGGCTAAAGACGGCACGCTCAATAGTTTTGGAGAGAAAAGAATGAAGGGATACTGGTCTGTAGTTGTTGACATCAGAGGGATCGAGTGTTGGTTTTTTGAGAAGGGGTGCAACTCTCGCTCTCTTGAAGACGGAAGGGACATAGCCAGCGGTCAAGGATGAGTTGATCAGCGAGGTGAGGTAAGGGAGAAGGTCACCGGAGATGGTCTGGAGAAGAGAGGAGGGGATAGGGTCAAGCGGGCAGGTTGTTGGGTGGCCTGCCGTCACAAGTCGCAAGATTTTATCTGGAGAGAGAGGGGAGAAAGAAGTCAAAGCATAGGGTAGGGCAGTGTGAGCAGGACCAGCAGTGTCATTTGACTTAACAAACGAGGATCGGATGTCGTCAACCTTCTTTTCAAAATGGTTGACAGTCATCCACAGAGAGGGAGGGGGGGGAGGATTCAGCAGGGAGGAGAATGTGGCAAAGAGCTTCCTAGGGTTAGAGGCAGATGCTTGGAATTTAGAGTGGTAGAAAGTGGCCTTAGCAGCAGAACCAGATGAAAAAAATGTAGAGAGGAGGGAGTGAAAAGATGCCAGGTCCGCAGGGAGTCTAGTTTTCTTCCATTTCCGCTCAGCTGCCCGGAGCTCTGTTCTGTGAGCACAAAACACCTGGATTTCTTAGCCTGAATTTTAGATCCAAATTAATTCTCTCTTTGTTCCCCTCTGTATTTCTTAGCCTGAATTTTTGATCCAAATTAATTCTCTCTTTGTTCCCCTCTGTATTATGTTGCTTGCTCCTAGACTCTACCCTGGCAGAGTCTACGTGATTTCCGTGTGGCTCAGTTGGTAGAGCATGGCACTTACAACGCCAGGGTTGTGGTTTCGATTCCCACAGGGGACCAGTACGAACAAATATGAAAATGTATGCGCTCTGGATAAGAGGGTCTGCTAAATGACAAAAATTTACATGTAAAACCTAGTGTCATCAGACGGTTAGATAATCTGGGACAGTCCTCCCTGAAATGAACAAATGATTCAGTCAATCAGGATTACAGTGAGTAACCTAAAGTTATTAGGCCAAGGTCAGTCTCCTATATACAGTATATGTAATGTTGCCTATCTAAATGTAGCATAATTTCCATATGCCCACATAGGTTCAGTAAATGCAATAATGGTGTTAAAACTAATACAGAGGATAACATTTCTGCCAATAACCAAGAGGTAAGATAATTGAAATACATTGGTCTTTGGCTAACGGGTGTTGCTTTTAGGGTAGAAATAACACTTTGACACCACCATGGTTGGTGTGGTCCTCTGTAGCTCAGCTGGTAGAGCACGGCGCTTGTAACGCCAAGGTAGTGGGTTCGATCCCCGGGACCACCCATAAATGTATGCACGCATGACTGTAAGTCGCTTTGGATAAAAGCGTCTGCTAAATGGCATATTATTTTCATAATGGGCACTGATGTTTCAGACATGTACATACAATGGTACATTTGAACTCATTCAACCTCGTTCAGGTGATGAGATATGAATTCCCATCAACCATCCAGCTACAATAGCTTTAACATTAGCAACACCTTTTTGATCCTTTATATTCAACACCAGGCCTTGAGGTTTATTAGACATTTTAGCAACAGAACATAGAATATCTGACACGCTGGCTTGACTACGGCCGTCCGCTGAGGAGAGAAAGCAATAGGAAATTAATCAGTATTCAAATTGAAAGAATCAGTTTGTCATCACAGAGCAATTTGTGTGGAGATTCTATCTGATACTATTAAGCCCAAAGGTATGTGGCTCAGCCAGCCACTGGAGATAGTTTGTTTTGCCTCAACATTCAATTTAAGAGTAATTAGTTTGGATTATCCCTTTTCGACAGCCAAGCTGGTGTTGTATCTAATTCTAATTATTTATCTATGTAAAACACTTGTCGCGTCGCCTCTCTCAGTCCTGAAAGAGGCCCAGACATTACGGTGCTGTCTCGGTCTCTGTTTCTGCAGCAACAGCCTTACTAAATTAACTGGCCAGGGCCAACACGGGGCCAAGCCTCTCCAGAGTGAAAGGCCAAAGTTCCGCTAGACCATTTTTACAAACCGTAATTGTTCACCGCTCAGAGAGACAAAAACAAAATCGACAGTCTTGACGTATCCCAAGTCTGTCTCCTTTTGAAATTAATCAAGGGCTTGTATATGGGAAATGAGGTGGCATTTCCCAATAATGAGAAAAACTGTTTCCTGGCCCCAGCCACCAAGATTGACATTTTCCATTACAAATAAAAAATGTACATATGTTCGTCCATCAGTGTGTCGGGTGCAGTTGATTTTGGCACACGGTGCCAGTCAGGTCATCAATCTTCAGTATCCAGACGCAGCCTTGCAGTGGAATGGGGAGGTGTTGCGATGATTTATTAAAAGAGTGGCGGTGGAACCCTGTGGTATGGGAGCCCTGTAAATCCTGATAAAAGCAATTTAATGCCATCAATCATGCAATAGTGGGGCTGTAACATAACAGTGGGGAGTTGGGTCACACTCACAAACACCTGAACTGGGAGGTATCCATTTTACCTGATCTACAGCCCTCTGTGTAGACACACACACTGGTCTCCTTGTAATATCAATAACAGATTCATTCACTTGGCTTGCAAAAGGTTCTAGTTACTGCATAGATGTAAGTAAATAACTTGAGAGTGTAGGGTAATTAAATACAGGTCGGAGGGAAAGTATTAAACATTCAAATGAAAAAAAGCATTGTCTTATGAGGGAAGTGTTGCTATTCACACACAAACCCCAAGGTGTATTAAGTGGATGATTTATTGGATGGCAATATTCCATCTATCAATGGATTTCTGCTTGATTATCCTGGATTAAAAGGAAAACACATCACAAGGAAAAAGGTCGTATTTTCCTTCCGAATACAAAGTCCAGGGACTTGCATGCCTCATCTCATGCCTCAGTCAGAGCATATTCTCATACCAGGGGTGCACCGCCATCTTGCCTCCTGTGTAGCATAGTCTATTTTCTTCCTGAAAAGTTGTTCAGTTGCTTCCCCCAGCTGGATTTGTTTTTTGGTGGACTTGTTTGGACAATGCATCTTTTTATTGGACAAGCCAGACTGGGGAGGCCTTGAGAAATTACTTGATTTACTCCACCAGGCAGTAAATCAACGTTCCTGCATTGCCTATGCAGCTGGATCAGTGATGTGAAACATTTAGCCCCATGCTACTTTCTCCTGCAATGCAAACAAGACAAGTTAAAAACATAGGGAATGTATCTGATGCTGTGGACTGTTTAAGCAGCAGGTATTGAACTTCCGAGGCCTTTAATCCTAGTGTTTAATAGGGAGGCTCTGTGGACTGGACCATGCCAGCATAGAGCCTGATGGCAATGATGCATGAAGTGATTAATCCTAATAAACACACCCTGACATTAACGATACGAGTCAACCTGCTCACTGCATGCCTGCAGATGTCTGAACCATGTGTGCACCAAATGTGTTCATTCTGCTCTTCCTGTGTAGAACAATAAATACAGTATTCATATTGAGATGTCTGTCTAGCGAGCTGGGACGATAAATCGAAAATTATCCACACAGACCAAACCAACCACTTATCGTGGACATATTGCTGATATATTTTATTACAATAAATAACCTATAGGGCCCTACTAGATAAATGTGAAGTTTGAAATGAAATAAGTTTGTTAATATCGGTGATTGTTAATGGGACAACTGATGGCTACAACATTCAAAGTAGTAGTAGTTTTAAGGGTAATATAAACAAATAACTGGTGCACATTGTTATAAACATATCGTTCTATTTATCGTTATAATTGTCAATTTATTGTGATATGGATTTTTGTCCGTATTGCCCAGCTCTAGTCTAACGGGCCTAAAGAGTATAGATTTCCTCACTAAATCACTGCAGCCCAGAGGGATGACTCTCAATGTGACTCAAGCTTCCCCAACAATTAGCTGTTTATCCTCGCCTCTCACCTGGCATCCTTCAACGTCAGTGAAGTCATGCAGAATAAACATAGTACCATTCCCTGCAGTAAGATACACACCCCTCTTTGAAATGAGCCTGAACTACTGCCACCTGTTAACATTGTAATCACACAACACCAGTGATTCACAGAGAGACTCATTAACAACAAGAGCTCATACTCATACCATCCCCTCATCCTCTACTACTTGGGTATTTCTTCCCCTGTACCTCCTGTAGGCTACCTCTCTACCTCTCTACCTCGTTACCGCTCTACCTCTTTACCTCTCTACCTCGTTACCGCTCTACCTCGTTACCGCTCTACCTCTACCTCTCTACCTCTTTACCTCTCTCCCTCGTTACCGCTCTACCTCTACCTCTCTACCTCTTTACCTCTCTACCTCGTTACCGCTCTACCTCTACCTCTCTACCTCTTTACCTCTCTACCTCTCTACCTCTTTACCTCTACCTCTTTACCTCTCTACCTCTACCTCTTTACCTCTCTACCTCTACCTCTTTACCTCTCTACCTCTACCTCTTTACCTCTACCTCTCTACCTCTTTACCTCTCTACCTCTTTACTTCTCTTCCTCTACCTCGTTACCTCTCTACCTCTCTACCTCTTTACCGCTCTACCTCTTTACCTCTCTACCTCTTTACCTCTACCTCTCTACCTCTTTACCTCTGTACCTCTACCTCTCTACCTCTTTACTTCTCTACCTCGTTACCGCTCTACCTCTCTACCGCTCTACCGCTCTACCTCTCTACCTCTTTACCTCTACCTCTTTACCTCGTTACCTCTCTACCTCTGTACCTCTGTCCCTCTCTCCCTCTACCTCTCTGCCACCTGTTAACATTGTAATCACACAACACCAGTGATTCACAGAGAGACTCATTAACAACAAGAGCTCATACTCATACCATCCCCTCATCCTCTACTACTTGGGTATTTATTCCCCTGTACCTCCTGTAGGCTACCTCTCTACCTCTTTACCTCTTTACCTCTCTCCCTCGTTACCGCTCTACCTCTACCTCTCTACCTCTCTACCTCGTTACCGCTCTACCTCTACCTCTCTACCTCTTTACCCCTCTACCTCTCTACCTCGTTACCGCTCTACCTCTACCTCTCTACCTCTTTACCTCTCTACCTCTCTACCTCTCTACCTCTCTACCTCTTTACCTCTCTACCTCTACCTCTTTACCTCTCTACCTCTACCTCTTTACCTCTCTACCTCTACCTCTTTACCTCTACCTCTCTACCTCTTTACCTCTCTACCTCTTTACTTCTCTTCCTCTACCTCGTTACCTCTCTACCTCTCTACCTCTTTACCGCTCTACCTCTTTACCTCTCTACCTCTTTACCTCTACCTCTCTACCTCTTTACCTCTGTACCTCTACCTCTCTACCTCTTTACTTCTCTACCTCGTTACCGCTCTACCTCTCTACCGCTCTACCGCTCTACCTCTCTACCTCTTTACCTCTACCTCTTTACCTCGTTACCTCTCTACCTCTGTACCTCTGTCCCTCTCTCCCTCTACCTCTCTGCCACCTGTTAACATTGTAATCACACAACACCAGTGATTCACAGAGAGACTCATTAACAACAAGAGCTCATACTCATACCATCCCCTCATCCTCTACTACTTGGGTATTTATTCCCCTGTACCTCCTGTAGGCTACCTCTCTACCTCTTTACCTCTTTACCTCTCTACCTCTACCTCTCTACCTCTTTACCTCTCTACCTCGTTACCTCTTTACCTCTTTACCTCTCTACCTCGTTACCTCTCTACCTCTGTCCCTTTCTCCCTCTACCTCTCTCCCTCTACCTCTCTACCTCTCTCCCTCAACCTCTCTCCCTCTCAACCCCTACCTCTCTCCCTCTCTCCCTCTCTACCTCTCTTCCTCTACAGTGAGGGAAAAAAGTATTTGATCCCCTGCTGATTTTGTACGTTTGCCCACTGACAAAGACATGATCAGTCTATAATTTTAATGGTAGGTTTATATGAACAGTGAGAGACAGAATAACAACAACAAAATCCAGAATAACGCATGTCAAAAATGTTAGATTGATTTGCATTTTAATGAGGGAAATAAGTATTTGACCCCTCTGCAAAACATGACTTAGTACTTGGTGGCAAAACCCTTGTTGGCAATCACAGAGGTCAGACGTTTCTTGTAGTTGGCCACCAGGATTGCACACATCTCAGGAGGGATTTTGTTCCACTCCTCTTTGCAGATCTTCTCCAAGTCATTAAGGTTTCGAGGCTGACGTTTGGCAACTCGAACCTTCAGCTACCTCCACAGATTTTCTATGGGATTAAGGTCTGGAGACTGGCTAGGCCACTCCAGGACCTTAATGTGCTTCTTCTTGAGCCACTCCTTTGTTGCCTTGGCCATGTGTTTTGGGTCATTGTCATGCTGGAATACCCATCCACGACCCATTTTCAATGCCTTGGCTGAGGGAAGGAGGTTCTCACCAAAGATTTGACGGTACAATGCCCCGTCCATTGTCCCTTTGATGCGGTGAAGTTGTCCTGTTCCCTTAGCATAAAAACACCCCCAAAGCATAATGTTTCCACCTACATGTTTGACGGTGGGGATGGTGTTCTTGGGGTCATAGGCAGCATTCCTCCTCCTCCAAACACGGCGAGTTGAGTTGATGCCAAAGAGCTCCATTTTGGTCTCATCTGACCACAACACTTTCACCCAGTTCTCCTCTGAATCATTCAGATGTTCATTGGCAAACTGTATATGTGCTTTCTTGAGCAGGGGGACCTTGCGGGTGCTGCAGGATTTCAGTCCTTCACGGCGTAGTGTGTTACCAATTGTTTTCTTGGTGACTATGGTCCCAGCTGCCTTGAGATCATTGACAAGATCCTCCCGTATAGTTCTGGGCTGATTCCTCACCGTTCTCATGATCATTGCAACTCCACGAGGTGAAATCTTGCATGGAGCCCAGGCCGAGGGAGATTGACTGATCTTTTGTGTTTCTTCCATTTGCGAATAATCGCACCAACTGTCACCTTCTCACCAAGCTGCTTGGCGATGGTCTTGTAGCCCATTCCAGCCTTGTGTAGGTCTACAATCTTGTCCCTGACATCCTTGGAGAGCTCTTTGGTCTTGGCCATGGTGGAGAGTTTGGAATCTGATTGATTGATTGCTTCTGTGGACAGGTGTCTTTTATACAGGTAACAAGCTGAGATTAGGAGCACTCCCTTTAGTGTGCTCCTAATCTCAGCTCGATACCTGTATAAAAGACACCTGGGAGCCAGAAATCTTTCTGATTGAGAGGGGGTCAAATACTTATTTCCCTCATTAAAATGCAAATCAATTTATAACATTTTTGACATGCATTTTTTTTCTGGATTTTTTTGTTGTTATTCTGTCTCTCACTGTTCAAATAAACCTACCATTAAAATGATAGACTGATCATTTCTTTGTCAGTGGGCAAACGTACAAAACAGCAGGGGATCAAATACTTTTTTCCCTCACTGTACCTCTACCTCTACACCTCTCTACCTCTCTACCTCTACCTCTTTACCTCTTTACCCCTCTACCTCTACCTCTACCTCTATACCTATCTACCTCTTTACCTCTTTACCTCTTTACCTCTCTACCGCTCTACCTCTTCACCTCTCTACCTCTCTCCCCTACAGTGAGGAGACACGCCCTGGCGAAGGGACACACTGTCAGACACAACACTTTTAAACTGTCACTTCTGAACTGAGGGCGCTGACAGGCAGCATTGACACCTGTTTGGGCTGTCGCTCTGCCCTCCCCCGGGAGCACCATTATCTGGGAACTATCACACCGCCAAGCTACAGCGTTCAACAAGGCCGAAAGCAGTGACACAATCTTGTTTGCATGCTGCTTTTGAGGAAATCACTGTCGAGCGAGTCTGAGTTTCATTCTGGGTCAGATTAGGAAAGATTTAAAATGACACATTTCCAAACTTCAACATTTATGAACACCTACAGTGAGGGAAAAAAGTATTTGATCCCCTGCTGATTTTGTACGTTTGCCCACTGACAAAGACATGATCAGTCTATAATTTTAATGGTAGGTTTATTTGAACAGTGAGAGACAGAATAACAACCACTCCAGGACCTTAATGTGCTTCTTCTTGAGCCACTCCTTTGTTGCCTTGGCCGTGTGTTTTGGGTCATTGTCATGCTGGAATACCCATCCACGACCCATTTTCAATGCCCTGGCTGAGGGAAGGAGGTTCTCACCCAAGATTTGACGGTACATGGCCCCGTCCATCGTCCCTTTGATGCGGTGAAGTTGTCCTGTCCCCTTAGCAGAAAAACACCCCCCAAAGCATAATGTTTCCACCTCCATGTTTGACAGTGGGGATGGTGTTCTTGGGGTCATAGGCAGCATTCCTCCTCCTCCAAACACGGCCAGTTGAGTTGATGGCAAAGAGCTCCATTTTGGTCTCATCTGACCACAACACTTTCACCCAGTTCTCCTCTGAATCATTCAGATTGGCAAACTTCAGACGGGCCTGTACATGTGCTTTCTTGAGCAGGGGGACCTTGCGGGCGCTGCAGGATTTCAGTCCTTCACGGCATAGTGTGTTACCAATTGTTTTCTTGGTGACTATGGTCCCAGCTGCCTTGAGATTATTGACAAGATCCTCCCGTGTAGTTCTGGGCTGATTCCTCACCGTTCTCATGATCATTGCAACTCCACGAGGTGAGATCTTGCATGGAGCCCCAGGCCGAGGGAGAATGACAGTTATTTTGTGTTTCTTCCATTTGCGAATAATCGCACCAACTGTTGTCACCTTCTCACCAAGCTGCTTGGCGATGGTCTTGTAGCCCATTCCAGCCTTGTGTAGGTCTACAATCTTGTCCCTGACATCCTTGGAGAGCTCTTTGGTCTTGGCCATGGTGGAGAGTTTGGAATCTGATTGATTGATTGCTTCTGTGGACAGGTGTCTTTTATACAGGTAACAAGCTGAGATTAGGAGCACTCCCTTTAGTGTGCTCCTAATCTCAGCTCGATACCTGTATAAAAGACACCTGGGAGCCAGAAATCTTTCTGATTGAGAGGGGGTCAAATACTTATTTCCCTCATTAAAATGCAAATCAATTTATAACATTTTTGACATGCATTTTTTTTCTGGATTTTTTTGTTGTTATTCTGTCTCTCACTGTTCAAATAAACCTACCATTAAAATGATAGACTGATCATTTCTTTGTCAGTGGGCAAACGTACAAAACAGCAGGGGATCAAATACTTTTTTCCCTCACTGTACCTCTACCTCTACACCTCTCTACCTCTCTACCTCTACCTCTTTACCTCTTTACCCCTCTACCTCTACCTCTACCTCTATACCTATCTACCTCTTTACCTCTTTACCTCTTTACCTCTCTACCGCTCTACCTCTTCACCTCTCTACCTCTCTCCCCTACAGTGAGGAGACACGCCCTGGCGAAGGGACACACTGTCAGACACAACACTTTTAAACTGTCACTTCTGAACTGAGGGCGCTGACAGGCAGCATTGACACCTGTTTGGGCTGTCGCTCTGCCCTCCCCCGGGAGCACCATTATCTGGGAACTATCACACCGCCAAGCTACAGCGTTCAACAAGGCCGAAAGCAGTGACACAATCTTGTTTGCATGCTGCTTTTGAGGAAATCACTGTCGAGCGAGTCTGAGTTTCATTCTGGGTCAGATTAGGAAAGATTTAAAATGACACATTTCCAAACTTCAACATTTATGAACACCTACAGTGAGGGAAAAAAGTATTTGATCCCCTGCTGATTTTGTACGTTTGCCCACTGACAAAGACATGATCAGTCTATAATTTTAATGGTAGGTTTATTTGAACAGTGAGAGACAGAATAACAACCACTCCAGGACCTTAATGTGCTTCTTCTTGAGCCACTCCTTTGTTGCCTTGGCCGTGTGTTTTGGGTCATTGTCATGCTGGAATACCCATCCACGACCCATTTTCAATGCCCTGGCTGAGGGAAGGAGGTTCTCACCCAAGATTTGACGGTACATGGCCCCGTCCATCGTCCCTTTGATGCGGTGAAGTTGTCCTGTCCCCTTAGCAGAAAAACACCCCCCAAAGCATAATGTTTCCACCTCCATGTTTGACAGTGGGGATGGTGTTCTTGGGGTCATAGGCAGCATTCCTCCTCCTCCAAACACGGCCAGTTGAGTTGATGGCAAAGAGCTCCATTTTGGTCTCATCTGACCACAACACTTTCACCCAGTTCTCCTCTGAATCATTCAGATTGGCAAACTTCAGACGGGCCTGTACATGTGCTTTCTTGAGCAGGGGGACCTTGCGGGCGCTGCAGGATTTCAGTCCTTCACGGCATAGTGTGTTACCAATTGTTTTCTTGGTGACTATGGTCCCAGCTGCCTTGAGATTATTGACAAGATCCTCCCGTGTAGTTCTGGGCTGATTCCTCACCGTTCTCATGATCATTGCAACTCCACGAGGTGAGATCTTGCATGGAGCCCCAGGCCGAGGGAGAATGACAGTTCTTTTGTGTTTCTTCCATTTGCGAATAATCGCACCAACTGTTGTCACCTTCTCACCAAGCTGCTTGGCGATGGTCTTGTAGCCCATTCCAGCCTTGTGTAGGTCTACAATCTTGTCCCTGACATCCTTGGAGAGCTCTTTGGTCTTGGCCATGGTGGAGAGTTTGGAATCTGATTGATTGATTGCTTCTGTGGACAGGTGTCTTTTATACAGGTAACAAGCTGAGATTAGGAGCACTCCCTTTAAGAGTGTGCTCCTAATCTCAGCTCGTTACCTGTATAAAAGACACCTGGGAGCCAGAAATCTTTCTGATTGAGAGGGGGTCAAATACTTATTTCCATCATTAAAATGCAAATCAATTTATAACATTTTTGACATGCGTCTTTCTGGATTTTATTCTGTCTCTCACTGTTCAAAAACATACCATTAAATGTATAGACTGATCATGTCTTTGTCAGTGGGTAAACATACAAAATCAGCAGGGGATCAAATACTTTTTTCCCTCACTGTACAACCGTCTTTGTATTCGTGGATTGATTAAAGTTGGTTATTGTGACATGTAGCAACTGTGACTCAGCTAGTACAATCGTATCAGATGCCCATCTTTATGGAACCAAGTTCTTTGAACTGTCACGGCTAGAAACATGACAACACATAATCCAGCAGATATAACTTCCTGGAACTCTGAGTATACATACAGGAACATGCACTCTTGGCCTTTGAGTCATACAATAATAGCATTAAGTGAAGTTGGAGGATGGGGAACGAGAGTGCAGCTGTGACCCTCTAGCCATCTACTCATGGCTTTACAGGTGTCTGAGGAAAGCCCAGAAGATCATCAAGGACTCCAGTCACCTGAGCCACTGTCACGTTCGTATAATGACGGGTCAGACCAAGGCGCAGCGTGATATACATACATGTTTATTAAAACTATTAAACACACAACAAAACAAGAAACGAAACGTGAAGTCCAAGGTAGAACACATACCTTACACGGAACAAGATCCCACATCCCACTAGTTCCAATAGGCTGCCTAAGTATGATCCCCAATCAGAGACAACGAGCAACAGCTGCCTCTGATCGGGAACCACACCGGCCAACATAGATATATACATACTAGAATAACACCCATAGAAAACGCACAACAAAGAATATACACACCCTGACTCAACATTTAAGCATCCCCTGTGTCAGGGCGTGAGAGCCACAGACAGTTTACTTTGTTACGTCTTGTAAACGGTATCGGAGCATCGAGTCTCGGACAAACAGGCTCTGATACAGCTTCTACCACCATGCCATCAGACTGTTGAACAGCTAACCCTAGCTGTCTACTTGCTCAGACCTGCACCTTAGACTATTTGCACCTCAGAGGGTGTTTCTCAATATGCATACTACCATGCTCCACACTCTAATGCTCCGAGTGCATTCTCCGACCATGTTCTCTTGACTATGTTGTTGTGAGGACGAGAGTGTGGAGAAAGCATTTAACAATACATTTGAGAAGCACTCGCACTCATCCTACTGTATTACCTCATGCTTCACCTCCCCATTCACTGAGCCTTCTTCCAGCCAGGACAATGGCAACAACAGATCAAACAATATCTACACAAAGCAAACGTTTAACTTCATAATTATCAGCTAGATTTATGAATCGTAATAATCTAGCTAGCCAGCTAGTTAAACAGGCAAAAATGATCTAAAACTAATGTTATGCAAGGTAGATATACATTCTTCATGGCTAGCTAGCTGGCCCTATTGACTTATTATGGACTTACCCATTCACTGAACAGTCTTCCAGCCAGGACAACAATGGCAATAGATACGAAGCAAGATATACACAAAGCAACCATTTTACTTCACAACTATCAGCTAGCTATATGTGAATCGTAATAATGTAGCTAACCAGATAGTTTAACAGGCAAAAATGACCTAAAACTAATATTATGCAAGATAGGTGTCAATTTTTCGGGGGTAGCTAGCTAACAATTCTTCGTGGCTATCTGGCTAGCTAACAGTACTAGTAGCTAGCCATGTTAGCCCTATTGACTTATTATGGGCTTGCGATCTACGGTACGTAGGCCGGTAAACATGCACAAATTAACACAGCATGTATTTATTAACGTATCAAGATAAAATATTGTAGTCAGACAACATTTGAGATGTGAATAGGCAACATGTCATTCCGAAGTTGGAGTGTATTTTCACTCGCATCAGCTGCAATACATTTTGCGCAATTCTTTATGTGGTTGCGTCATATTTCTTTGCATACTTTCCGTTGAAGCTTTCATCAATGCATGCTTCAAAATATGTACAAACGGATTACGCATTCGAGAAGTGCCCTCCGTGCTCCATTTCACATACTTTGATTTGGACTCATACTCCGACCCTCCTGTGCTCCAATTTGCGTGCTCGGACCACGGTAGTATGCATTTTGAGAAACACTCAGAGATTATCTGCACCCTTACACACAAGCACACATACTTTCACACACACATTAGCCTCAGTGGGGTCGTGAATAACCGGACGTTCCGGTTTTCAGGGGAAATGGAAGAGAGTATGTGACTTGACTTCCGCTTTTGGACATTAACAAGGTGACCCTCCATCTAAACTCCTCCACATTTACTGGATTGGTTGAACAGTGCAGACGATAACCTCCCCCGACAGTAAAAAATATATATTGTTAGGACCAGAATGTGGGGGATCCAATTACAGGCGTTTATTTTATGCCTGCTATGTTAGGCTACACACACACACACACACACACACACACACACACACACACACACACACACACACACACACAGAGAGTCAACACTGCTGTTCTAGTATATACTATTTATTCAACTGTGCAACTTTATGTTGTAAACACAGTCATACTTGACATAGCACATTCATAATTTATACTGTAATTAATATTGTGTACATATCCGTTATTTTTTATTTGATTATTATTGATATTGTAATGCAATGTGGAGGGAGCTAGCGTGCAAGCATTTCACTGCACTTTTATACCTGCTGTAACTATGTATGTGACAAATACATTTGATTTGATTTGAGGCTGAGCTCAGGGACCACCCCCTCCAGTACAGTGTCCCTGTACTACCCATGCGTCCTCAGCAGCCTGTATTTCTACTGCTGCCCCTCACTTCACTGGTGACAGAGGCTGACCTCTCGGGGAGGTGAGGCGCCCAGCGCACTGCTCCACTGCAGCGTTCAGATAACCTTGCCCTGTCATTGCATTCTCCTCTTATCAGAATCTTTTAGCAGCAGCAAATGCAATTTCCCAAGCTCTCATGGGTGCCTGCTTCAAATCCACCACAGGCAATCTGGGGTTTGATCTGACATCTTTAAGAGGGACTTGAACCGTACCAGTATTCGTTTTTTTTTTACTGCATTGGTGCAATAGTATGTCGTAAATCTTCACAACTCTTAGTACAAAACTCAAAACAGATCATTAAAAAGGCAGTTGTTTAAAATCTCTAAGAAATTTTTTTATTGACTAAGTACAACACACAAAATCAAGTTTCACCAAACTTAATCAGCTGTTTCATCTAGAAATATATGTTTCACATTGCAATACATGTTCATCTAAAGTAATTGCCTTTCACAATGCAATGCTCACATTACTTTGATATGATTCTCTTCTATTTTGTTAAAATACATTTCACTATTACTTAATCCAACTGCTCTTAATTGATGATCACTTAAACGTTTGGTAAACCTATAGATTTTACAGGTAAACTGGTTTGTCTACTATACATTTTGAGCACTACAGTGGCTTGCGAAAGTATTCACCCCCCTTGGCATTTTTCCTATTTTGTTACCTTACAACCTGGGATTAAAATAGATTTTTGGGGGGGTTTGTAGCTCAGCTGGTAGAGCACGGCGCTTGTAACGCCAAGGTAGTGGGTTTGATCCCCGGGACCACCCATACACAAAAATGTATGCACGCATGACTGTAAGTCGCTTTGGATAAAAGCGTCTGCTAAATGGCATATTATTATTATTTGATTTACACAACATGCCTACCACTATGAAGATGCAAAATATTTTTTATTGTGAAACAAACAAGAAATAACAGAAAACTTGAGCGTGCATAACTATTCACAAGCTAAATTTTAGTCTAATCTGACCAGAGTACCTTCTTCCATATGTTTGGGGAGTCTCCCACATGCCTTTTGGCAAACACCAAACGTGTTTGCTTATTTTTTTCTTTAAGCAATGGCTTTTTTCTGGCCACTCTTCCGTAAAGCCCAGCTCTGTGGAGTGTACGGCTTAAAGTGGTCCTATGGACAGAACCTCCGCTGTGGAGTTTGCAGCTCCTTCAGGGTTATCGTTGGTCTCTTTGTTGCCTCTCTGATTAACGCCCTCCTTGCCTGGTCTGTGAGTTTTGGTGGGCGGCCCTCTCTTGGCAGGTTTGTTGTGGTTCCATATTCTTTCCATTTTTTATAATGGATTTAATGGTGCTCTGTGGGATGTTAAAAGTTTTGGATATTTTTATATAACCCAACCCTGATCTGTACTTCTCCACAACTTCGTCCCTGACCTGTTTGGAGAGCTCCTTGGTCTTCATGGTGACGCTTGCTTGGTGGTGCCCCTTGCTTAGTGGTGTTGCAGACTCTGGGGCCTTTCAGAACAGGTGTATATATACTGAGATCATGTGACAGATCATGTGACACTTAGATTGCACACATGTGGACTTTATTTAACTAACTATGTGACTTCTGAAGGTAATTGGTTGCACCAGATTTTATTTAGGGTCTTCATAGAAAGGGGGTGAATACATATGCACGCACCACTTTTCAGTTATTTATTTTTTATAATTTTTTGAAACAAGTACTTTTTTTCATTTCACTTCACCAATTTGGACTATTTTGTGTATGTCCATTACATGAAATCCAAATAAAAAGCCATTTAAATAACAGGTTGTAATGCAAAACAATTTGAAAAACGCCAAGGGGGATGAATACTTTTGCAAGGCACT
The DNA here is from genome assembly GCF_964263955.1 of Coregonus lavaretus. NCBI lineage: Eukaryota > Metazoa > Chordata > Actinopteri > Salmoniformes > Salmonidae > Coregonus > Coregonus lavaretus. Next base: position 16,267,806 of record NC_140020.1, on the reverse strand, counting down.
GCACATAATGAAAATGTATATCTGTAAAGTAGAAACATAAAAAGTCTGATATATACAGTGAGGGAAAAAAGTATTTGATCCCCTGCTGATTTTGTACGTTTGCCCACTGACAAAGAAATAATCAGTCTATAATTTTAACGGTAGGTTTATTTGAACAGTGAGAGACAGAATAACAACAAAAAAAACCAGAAAAACGCATGTCAAAAATGTTATAAATTGATTAGCATTTTAATGAGGGAAATAAGTATTTGACCCCCTCTCAATCAGAAAGATTTCTGACTCCCAGGTGTCTTTTGTACAGGTAACGAGCTGAGATTAGGAGCACACTCTTAAAGGGAGTGCTCCTAATCTCAGCTTGTTACCTCTATAAAAGACACCTGTCCACAGAAGCAACCAATCAATCAGATTCCAAACTCTCCACCATGGCCAAGACCAAAGAGCTCTCCAAGGATGTCAGGGACAAGATTGTAGACCTACACAAGGCTGGAATGGGCTACAAGACCATAGCCAAGCAGCTTAGTGAGAAGGTGACAACAGTTGGTGCGATTATTCGCAAATGGAAGAAACACTAAATAACTGTCAATCTCCCTCAGTCTGGGGCTCCGTGCAAGATCTCACCTCGTGGAGTTGCAATGATCATGAGAACGGTGAGGAATCAGCCCAGAACTACACGGGAGGATCTTGTCAATGATCTCAAGGCAGCTGGGACCATAGTCACCAAGAAAACAATTGGTAACACACTACGCCGTGAAGGACTGAAATCCTGCTGTCACGCCCTGGCTCTGGGGACTATTAAATGTTGAGCCAGGGTGTGGATTTTCTATTGTTTAGTTTTCTAAAGAGAGATTGAACTTCACTCAACTTTCTGGTTTTCCCATTATTTAACACTCGTTAAATAATGGGAAACTCAACGTTTCCCTTTACTGTGGGAATTGTGATCGAATCAATGCAATATTAGCCACATTCAATGCAACATATTGGAGCATTCACTTTGAACTGGACTGTTTTTACAGCATGAGCGGTCATGAGTAGATGTGCTTGTTTTGAGATCAAAGCGAGAGCTACATGTTGCAACGTGTGCACATTTGTTCATATCCTTTGCTAGTTAGTGAGTTATTAGCCCAGTTATAGATAATTTTTAGTCAGCAATGGGGGAGGGATTGCATCCTACAAGAGCACAAACCCTGTCCATTTCTAGACATATTTAAAAATCTAGTCACGTAAAGAGCTTTTTTTTTGTCTTAAAGGGGCAGTGTTGTATTTTGAGACAGGCTTGAATAAGCTAAGAAGCCAATACGCAGAGGGTAGCATAATTTGTCTGATTCTCTAATGGTATGGGAGTAATGATGCATTATATTTTGTAAAGTGGTTTCTTGCATCAAACAACACAACAACATTTTCAGTCACCTCCTTGTCTGAAGGACAAGTGGATAAACAGTCTAATGTCAAGCCCTGCATGTTTTTTTTCAAAAGTCTCATGGAATGAAGGCTTACATTGAACACCACACATTGGCTGCTACTGTAGGCTGAACGATAGAACAGCTATTTCCATGTTAAAATGTTATGGGATGGCTCTGTCGCAGCCGGCCGCGACCGGGAGACCCATGGGGTGGCGCACAATTGTCCCAGCGTCGTCCAGGTTAGGGGAGGGTTTGGCCGGCAGGGGTATTCTTGTCCCATCGCGCACTAGCAACTCCTGTGGCGGGCTGGGCGCAGTGCACGCTGACATGGTCGCCAGGTGTACAGTGTTTTCCTCCGACACATTGGTGCGGCTGGCTTCCGGGTTAAGCGGGCATTGTGTCAAGAAGCAGTGCGGCTCGGCTGGGTTGTGTTTCGGAGGACGCATGGCTCTCGACCTTCGCCTCTCCCGAGTCCGTCCTGGAGTTGCAGCGATGGGACAAGAGTGGAACTACTAATTGGATACCACAAAATTGGGGAGAAATAAATAAATAAATGTTATGGGATGCATTTTCTCCATTGTTTTTGATGGTAGGCTACTCTGGGAGGCCTACATTATTTGACAACGTCTTATGATGCTTCATCTTGCTTGTTTTCCATCCCACAGATCACAGGGACACATTAGCGACTGCAGAGACCCACCCTGTCCCTCCCTGTGTGTGATAGGGGAATACTCTCAAAGGGTGTGTGTGTGTGTGTGTGTGTGTGCGCGCGCATGCCTGTGTGCGTACGTTTGTATGTGGGTGTAGGTGCGTGTGTGCACGAGTGTATGAGGTGCTCTTTGTCACATTGCAGAGCAGCACTTCATCTTCTGGGTGCCCCATCCTTCCACGAGAACAGCAAATCAAATCTAAACAAATGAAATCTAGATGGTATCTTCTTGGCCTTCTTGTGAAACCGGGTGCTGTAAATGTCCTGGAGGGCAGGCAGTGTGCCCCCGGTGATACGTTGGGATGATCGCACCACCCTCTGGAGAGCCCTGCAGTTGCGGATGGTGCAATAGCATTACCAGGCGGTGATACAGCCCGACAGGAGGCTCTCAATGGCGCATCTGTAGAAGTTTGTGAGGGTCTTAAGGGCCAAGCCGAATTTCTTCAGCCTCCTGAGGTTGAAGAGGCGCTGTTGTGCCTTCTTCACCACACTGTCTGTGTGAATGGACCATTTCAGGTCGTCAGTGATGTGCACACAGAGGAACTTGAAGCTTTTCACCCTCTCCACTGTGGCCCCATCGGTGAAAATGGGGGCGTGCTCTCTCTGCTGTCTCCTGGAGTCCACGATCAGCTCCTTTGTTTTGTTGACGTTGAAGGAGGGGTTGTTGTCCTGGCACCACACTGCCAGGTCTCTGACCTCCTCCCTGTAGGCTGTCTTGTTGTTGTTGGTAATCAGGCCTGCCACTGTTGTGTCGTCAGCAAATTTGATGATTGACCACGCAGTCATGGGTGAAGAGGGAGTACAGGAGGAGGCTGAGCATGCACCCCAGTGGGGCCCCCGTGTTGTGGCTCAGCATGGCGGAGGTGTTGTTGCCTACCTTCACCACCTGAGATCGGCCCATCAGAAAGTCCAGGATCCAGTTGCAGAGGGAGGTTTTCAGTCCCAGGGCCCTTAGCTTAGTGATAAACTTCGAGGGCACTATGGTGTTGAATGCTGAGCTGTAGTCAATGAACAGCATTCTCACATAGGTGTTCCTTTTGTCCAAGTGGGAAAGGGCAGTGTGGAGTGCAATAGAGATTACATTTACATTTAAGTCATTTAGCAGACGCTCTTATCCAGAGCGACTTACAAATTGGTGCATTCAACTTGGGATAGCCAGTGGGACAACCACCCTTTTTTGTGAGGGAGGGGGGTTAGAAGGATTACTGTTATACTATTCCAGGTATTCCTTAAAGAGGTAGGGATTCAAGTGTCTACGGAAGGTGGTCAGTGACTCCGCTGACCTGGCGTCGTGGGGGAGCTTGTTCCACCATTGGGGTGCCAGAGCAGCGAATAGTTTGACTGGGCTGAGCGGGAACTGTGCTTCCGTAGAGGTAGGGGGGCTAGCAGGCCAGAGGTGGATGAACGTAGTGCCCTCGTTTGGGTGTAGGGTCTGATCAGAGCCTGAAAGTGAAGAAGGAGGTGCTGTTCCCCTCACAGCTCCGTAGGCAAGCACCATGGTTTTGTAGTAGATGCGAGCTTCAACTGGAAGCCAGTAGAGAGTGCGGAGGAGCGGGGTGACATGAGAGAACTTGGGAAGGTTGAACACCAGACAGGCTGCAGCGGTCTGGATAAGTTGTTGGGGCGGTATGTGAATTGGAGTGGGCCCTGGGTGTCTGAGATGTGGTCCTCTGTAGCTCAGTTGGTAGAGCATGGTGCTTGCAATGCCAGGATAGTGGGTTCAATTTCCAGTACCACTCATGTGTAAAATGTGCGCACGCTTGACTATAAGTTGCTTTGGATAAAAGAGTCTGCCAAATGGCATATATTATTATTATGATGGTGTTGATATGAGCCATGACCAGCCTTTCAAAGCATTTCATGGCTACAGATGTGAGTGCTACAAACACTCTCTAATGTACTGTACGTTCATAATTTCAGTGGATTAGTTATATAGAATCACATCCAAATGTGTGTTTAAACATATTTACAGATGGAGATATCCAGTGGGAGCACCAAGCAATATCAATCTGGGAACTTCTTCTAGCTGGCTTCCTTTCTCTCACATATATTCCCAGTCATTGTCTGGGAGGGAGAATGGAGTCCATGTGAGTCACTCCCCATCAGCCAGCAGTGTACCCTTCAGGCCATCTGAACGCTGACGTTGTCAACCTCATATGTATTCCTCTGCAGACGCGATGCAACATCAAGTTGGAATGGGAGAAGGACAACTGTCTGCAGTGAGAAGACTTAGCTATTTACCCAGTCTACTGCTAGAATGCATCACTGTAAAGTTTCTGTGTGTCATCTGTTTAGCTAGTGGTCACTGGAGCAGAAATAGAGGGGCTATATGCACCTGTGTTTGCCGGCAGGAGGACTACAAAGTCAATTAAAACAGCCAGAGGTTGTTGGTAGATGGATGGATGGATGTACAAACTGTTTAAACAAGGAGAAACATATTCAATCAAACAATTCAAACATCACCCATCTTCATGTCTCTCTTGTCAGAACTTAATATCACTGATCCAATTTAAGACAATAGGATGTTTCAAATTAGATTTGATCAAACCACTATGACAGTGCAGCTCAGAAGGCTGATATCCATATTTTATATTTTATCACTCTCATTTACCATAGCATCGGACTGCTATCCTCCTCCCTATACACTCATACAGGCCTCTGGAGACAGAAAAAGAGAGGATCAGTGTAATTGTAATTATAAAAACCATTTTGGCAGCCGAGTGCACTCATAAAACGAGAAGGGAAGTTTACCTATCCACTAATTTTAATTAACTAAAGGTTCGCTATTCACTTAATGAAAGGGCTCATTGAGACCCAATGGAACTCATTTTGTCATGCTAATTGGGAAGGCCACAGCCAGCAAGCCTAATGCTGTGTACCCACTCATTTGAATTGTGCTGATCAGCCTGCTGCTTTGTAATTTCATAATTACATTTCCTGTAATGCAGAAATGCAGTTGCCTGAGGGCAGGGCTAGGCAATGCATCATGAACCGACTCTGATTAAATATAGCGAGGGTATATAGGAGGTGGGAGGAGGAAATCCAGTAGAAGTTAACTCCAGTAATGTGCTGCATGTAGACTACAATCATTGGGCAGGCATAGGAGAGAAGACTTGTTATATAGACTAAACAATCTGAGAATTACCAACCAATTGACATAACCGCAGTATAAAAAGTGTCTTCCTTATTGAGACATTGAATACAAAAGATCATTAGATGTCATTTCCTCTCTGTGGCTTATGCACTTAACATATATACAACTCCCCATTGTGCCCAGCAATCTGCATTTTCCCCTTGAATAATCAAAGCAGGAAATAGTATAATGATGGGTTTTTTTTGTATAATGGGAGCTTATTAATCCATAGGGTAGAATGAATATACTCTATTACATATGAGTTAAAGAGCACACAGCTAAATGCAGGCGCCTTTACGATGAATAGATGTCACATTACCTTTCCACATCTTGTACCTTCATCAATGTACCTTCAGATTTCACAGGTAATGTTGAGATCCTCATGTCTCTCAGTACAGCAAAGGAAATACCAAATTGAGAGGATGTTTTCTTTTTTAGGGGGTAGATCAGCTTTAATATCTCCCCTTGAGAGGATGTTCTTTGACAGTAATGACATCCAGGGGGTAAAGAGAACAAGACAAGCCCACAGACACGACACGGAGAAGGCACTTTCTAATGAAGTGTGGATAATGCCATACTTTCACTGCGTATCGAATGGCCCTGATAAATGCAACACTGAGTTTAAAGACAATATACAAATACTATATACAGTATTACAAAAACATAGAATGGATAAACATTCTCTTTGCAATCATTCCCCACATATTCACGGCAGATGCTTTCTACTTTGAGTACAACTTAGTTTATCATTATCTGCATCAGGCCCAGGGGGGTAAAGGTGTTGCAGGAACACACTATGGCAGATCCATCAGTTTACCAAATACCTTTTTTCCTTTATAATGTGTACTTTGGAGATCATGACAAAAATAAAGAGAGCTTGATTGCTCTCTGGGGGGGGTTCTGGCTCACCACTTAAATTAGATGGCATTGAATTGTATTACATTTTCTCTAGGCTGTCACTTCATTGCGGTCGCCATCCAAGGATTATTATTTATTTTCCCGTCAAACTGGCATCTCCAGAAATCCCACAGAACCGAGACGCTACTCTGAGAGGGGAGTGGAGGGCGGTGTATGAACTGACTGCTAATGGATCCACTCCCTGGTGAAAGTTGAAACAATGTGTTCAACAACGTGGGACATCCTCACTTGGCAGACATTTCGAATTAGACTCCTAACACGCAGGGGCAGGCTCTCAGAGGAGCGTGGGGAGTGGCGTCTCTCTGCCATGTCAACAACTCCGCTCTCTACTTAATGTCACTGACTGTGTCATGAAACAACATGTTTTGTCTTTTGAGTCTTCAAACAACTACTTCCAGTCCCTGCTGCGCCAATCAAGGTGTTAGATATCATAGCATAGGAAGGCTGAATCAAATATTTTTCTGAAATGCAAAGCATTATATCACTGTCATATATGCTCAGGTGGATATTACGCCACAAGGTTACCTATGAAAATTGTCAAGGCTAATGGTGTTTGTATTTGGGCAGGAAGTATTCAAGGAAATTAATTAAATCAATCAGACTGTCCAAGGTTAACTACTAGGCATCAACCCGTTTCAGTGAATATATCTCACATTCATGATGAGGCCACACTAACATAAACCCAATACAGACCAAATTAAGAGGTGGGTCAGAAGAGTAATAGGAAAAGCAAAGATTGGTGTTAAAAACATTACTTTTTTTTTTTTTTAACGGCACTTCTGTAGATGGAAACCGACCTGACTGGCCTAACCTGTTCTCCACAGAGCCCCAGCACCAGCTCTTCAGTTGAACAGAGTTAATCTGGTTCATGCCCCTTAAATAAAGCATGTCATGAGAAAAAATATAAGTGCTGATATAGCTGTTAAAAGAGCTCAACAGAGGTCTGGATTGAGAAGGTAAATAGAGTGTGGGGACTTTAGAGAACCCAACAGTGTCAGAGAAAAATGGATGGAAGCTAGGGGATTTGCTGGCCGTATTATCTTACTCAGCAGCATGACCACAAAACAACATGATGGAAAATACTTCCCTGATATGACACGTCCATCCACATTACTTCCCTGGAAATCAACAACCTACAGCATTTCATTGAAAGAGGAGCAAGCCTGCCATCTATGGGAAGGTCATAAACATTTCTGCCTATAGATACCCACAACATTCCCCTAGTCCACAGAACAGTCAGACCATCGAACACTATATTTCAAATCTTCTTTATTTACATAACTTTTTCTGTCTGTAGATTTACTTCAAAAGGCATCATTGATCACAGTTAACTGCCACACACGGTCATATAGTTAAATGTTACTGTTCAGCAACAGTAGTCACTAATGTTAGAACATTAATTCCATATCAAAAACACATACACATTGCACCCTACTGTACATGACAGATTGGTAGGGTAACATAGACACATATACTTTGGCAGGAGACCAGCAGTCAATGCATCTGCTGCACTTGGTAACAGAGATCATGGTCACATTCATGTTTTTGTCAAATCCGCATTGTAAACACAGTCATTTCAAAACAGTTCAGAAACATACTTCAGTCACACTAAACAAACCAGGAAGTATAGGAAAGGAGAGATTAGGGCAAATCCTCAGTGGTCAGGTTACATAATAATAATATGCCATTTAGCAGACGCTTTTATCCAAAGCGACTTACAGTCATGCGTGCATACATTTTACCTGTGTGATCTTAGGTCTTAAGTTGTATCTGAGTACTACACAATAGTCATCATATATCAGAGTAACAATGATGCTACAGTACAATAGCAGTTGGATATGTAGTGCTGCGTATGTGTATTAAACAGATGTAAACAACATATGGCTCTCATGTTTGGATATTAGACCCTCAGCATATCTCATGAAATCACAAACTCTTTGGCTTTGATCATGAGAGGGTTTTTTCACTCTCACTATTCCAAATCTGTTTTTATGATATAATAAAATATAGTAAATACAATTTCTTATCTACTCAGTGTTTACTTTGTATAAATAGGCTGGTATCCTCAATTGGGTCCATAAACAACATGATGCGACCCCATTTTTGTAACAATGATTTCTCTGAAACACACACAAAGGCAACAATCCCAGCGGAGGAGAAAGGGAGCGGTCCACACCAACACACAAACACATAGATACAATACAAAAACTCTGACAGACTACACAAGCAGCTATGCCACATCAGGTGTCATAACACCAAAATAACAATTGAACAATATATTAATGAGTCCAAGCAGTGTTAGAAAACAAACAGGATTGCATCAAACGTGTTAATTAAAATGGTTACTATTTAATTTAGGTTGGCAACCTCGGAAATGTAAAACGTCTCTAGATAGAAACGTAGTTAGTGTGAGCGAAGATCTAAAGAAGTATTTCGGTGTTATTTGTCATAAAAAATGTGAAGAGCGTGTGTGTATGAAAAGAGTGTCCCAGATGGCAACCCTGTGAAGTCCCTTTTAAAAAACTATGACAAACAACCTTTGTAGTCAGCAAAGCTGTGCTCTCCTAGAAAATGTGGCATTATGGTAATGAAGGCAGAGTTTACTCTCCAGAGTTTTCATTGGCCCGCGAAGTGAGTGAATTACAGTCGAGCGAGGACAGCTTTCTGAGTGGGAAGTTTGCCTCCTGAAGAGACAAAAAACAAAATCAACCATCAGGACTCATACACTTGTGGTGTGTAATGGAAAATCCACTATAGGTTAGCTGTCATGAATGTGCCAGTGCCACATCATCCAAAGTGGGTCATGACAACTGCTGTAACAAAAAGTGTAAGTAGGCCGGTCCTCAGTACCTGATGCAGCCATTTGAAATGAAACAGCACTACACAAGCCTGTGTGACTCAAATATAATTAAATATACCATCATCTTATATAACTTTGTGTCAACCCATCTCTATACATATCTTCTGCTAGAGTACTAAGAGAGAGACTGATCTGAGTCTGATTGATCTGACTGATAATTCCACTCTTACCCAGTGTATCGTCTATAGAGTTCACAGCCATCTTGTTCACTTTGAGAGTGACTTGATCAGCTCTGAAATGAAATAACAAATTATTCAGTCAGTACAAACATTCCCACAGCAAAATGAGACTTCACAACCCAGACATAGGAGCAGTTGAACTGGACTTACACTTTGACCTTTCTTACAGCATCCATGCGCAGCAAAGCGGCAAGAGCATTCTTCTGCATGTCTGACGAAAGCACCTCATAGCACCTCAGGTTTCCTGTGAAAACACACAACACAGAATGCTCACATCTGAGAGTTGGCAGTGGCATCTACAGCCACTAGATGGCAGTTTTCATTGTGTCATTTAAACCAAGCACAAGGGTGTAGACATGAAGCTGCCAACTGGGCACACACTGGTTGAATCAACGTTGTTTCCACAGCTTTTCAATGAAATTACGTTGAACCAATGTGGAATAGACAGACGTCTGTGCCCAGTGGGTAGGTTTAGGGTTAGAGCTTAGCTGGATGTGGACATAAAGCTAGGGTTAGGGTTATGGCTAGGGTTAGTGTATAGTAAGTCAAAATGTTGTTGACAGTTAGTTGAACATCTACTGAACATCTACAAACCATTAATTTGAGACTATCCAAATAAATGTACACTGTTCCACTTGTTGGTAAACTAAACATTTTATCCTGCTGACTGAACCCAGACCACACTCAAAACATTTTAGAGTGTGAAGTGAAGGCACCTGCTAGGATGAGTTTGACAGCGAAGCTGCGGACAGCAGGGATGTACTGCTTCTCTGTCAGGCCCTCACTGGCCTCCTCACAGAGGTACCGACACACCACCTAGAGGAGACACACACAGGAATTCAACAACACAGTCAACTTATACACAGCCACTGAAGACCACGGAGTGGCACCATCCAGAGGAATGTGCAGTGCTGATTTGTGGACACTCGGCATGTAACGCCATAACGTGACAATGCTCTGGTTATAGAGCTCCCTCTACTGGAGACTGGTCATGAAAGTTCATATTTCACAACATTGGCAAGACAGTTTGCCACTGTAAAATTAATTGACAACTTTTTGGAACTCCATCAATGTCAACAATACTGCTAAATCATCAGGTCAATATACAAGTCTCTTGAGCGCTTTGAGTAAAATGTAAGAAAAGTGTTTTAAGTTATGATAAAGTTAGAAAGCCATCATGAAGTATCATGCTCAGACAAAATGTTTACATTAGTGCTAGACAGAGGGCCAGTGTACCTGGTAGCCTTGTAGGAAAGGTTCCAGCAGGCCATTGAAGAAGGAGAGGGTGGGCTGGCCTCTCTCGGTCATCTCTATCTTGTGCTGCAGCATCTGAACAGCACCAGTCTTCACCAGCAGGTAACACGCCTCCTCAAAGTCCTGCAAGGATATTCACCATAGGAATAAGTGCATACTAAGAACTTATTACGATTTTAAATTCCTTTAAATTATTTAGTTGTATTTTTTAGTCATCACTGTGCATTTAAGTATTACCTGGACAGTGTCTCCAGGACAGAAGATGAACTCATTGGAGAACATGTTCCGAAGGAAGCTAAAGCAGTTGTACACTTCATCTGAAAGATGCAGCCTTCATTTAATTAATTGGGAAAACACACATTCAAAACCTCAGCCATGTATTCTAGCTAGCACCCTATTGGGACGACATAAAATCAGGTATATTGAGTGGAAACTCAAACTGGGGCTATATATTATATTTCAACCCTAATAAAATAGTTCTAATAAGCATATTTTAGTCCATGAAGCGCTATATAAAACCCATGAATGTACTATTATTATTAATGAGATCAGAGTTGGCCTAAAGCCAGGCCACTCACCTTTCTTAGAGGAGGCTGCGGTGTGCATGGCCACAGCCAGCATGGCAGGCCGGAGGAACACGTGAAGGACCTGGTTCCTGTAGGAGGCACAGGAGAGCACGCTGACGGCTCTGTTAAAGAGAGCCTCCTCTGGGGTCACCGGGCCCATGGGCTCCCCTACCACCAGACTAATCCGGCCCCCTGAGACACACGCCAAGCCCCTGTGGAGAGCCAGGCTGGACGACACAACCTTCGCTGTGGGAGCATGGTCTGGAGGAGAGAGAGAAAAGAGAGAGACAGAAACAAAGAGAGGGGAGTCAGACAAAGTAACAAGGTGACATGAGGCCCAGCAGTTAGCTCTGCCTGGAAGGCACACGCAGGGTGTCTAACTGAGATGATCCTTCAGATCCTGTCACAACATCAGTGAGTCATTAAGGATGGCAGGGGACATCCCCAGAGAAGTGACAAGGGACTGACTTCTGAGGCCTGGAAGGGCCACGAGAGCATCATCTGGGTCTGGTTAGCAAGCCCAGAGGTTCACACGTAGCTAATTATAGAGCTAGCTCAGTCGCTCATACTCAAACATGTATTCTTTTGACATCAAAGGGAACTGGATATCAAACATCATATTGCATCAGGAGCAGTGGGTGTGATAAATAAAATAGGGCCAGTCAAAGTCAGTGAGTGAGTGAATGGAGACTCTGCACTTTCAGGTAGAGAATGTTTTTAGGGCTCATGAAACACTTTTGTCTGAGAAAGGAAGTTAAGATTCTTTCACTGGCTAAATTCCAATACGACCATAGTGCAATCAACCCCCTGATTACATAGCTTTAGGTTTGTGTGGGGCAGTAGAAAACAAAAAAAAGAGAATTACTTTGCCTTTGATTACATTCTAAGGCAATATGTATGACCTTCACTTGTTGCCTGGAGGTGAACCAAATGTGCTGCATTTATATTTGGCCAGCAACATATCACCCTGCATCCCACTGCTGGCTTGCCTCTGAAGCTAAGCAGGGTCGGTCCCTGGACGGGAGATCAGATGCTGTTGGAAGTGGTGTTGCAGGGCCAGTAGGATGCACTCTTTCCACTGGTCCAAAAATATATATCCCAATGCCCCAGGGCAGTGATTGGGGACATTGCCCTGTGTAAGGTGCCGTCTTTCGGATGGGACGTTAAACGGGTGTCCTGAGTAGCGGTGTTAACCCCGGTGTCCTGGCTAAATTCCCAATCTGGCCCTCATACCATCATGGCCACCTAATCATCCCCAGCTTCAAATTGGCTCATTCCTCTCCCCTGTAACTATTCCCCAGGTCATTGCTGTAAATGAGAATGTGTTCTCAGTCAACGTACCTGGTAAAATAAGGTTTAAATAAAAATATATATAGGCTAGGTTGTGCTGAGGCTACAAAAAAACACTAAGCAACAGCATCAATGAGCTTACTGTATAATTTGAGGTCAACCGGAGAGTTAAAGCACAATCAATGATGAGTTAAAGTTAAAAGGAAGAGTTACACTGGGATCAATGTGCATTGCCTATGGCTGGGTGTGGATCCTACCTGGCCAGTCCAGGAAGGCAGCATAGGACAGGGCCAGGCCTCGGAGCCAGAGGGTCTGCTCTGTCAGCACAGACAGCTCCAGGCCCTCCAGGTTCTGCAGGAGGAGGGAGGCCATCAGGACCCAGGGCTTCAGCACCATGTTGTCCTCCTGCAGACGCACTATCCTGTAGGCCGTGTCGTTCACAAACGACTGGGTCTCCTCCATGGGCTTCCTAGGGATGTGTCTGTAACAAGATAAGACTCCAGTGATTACTGAAGAACATGACTAACCATCTCAATTTAAAACAGGGTCTCAATTGAATTTTATTTATTTTTTAATCTGAGAAAAAAATCCACTTTAGTATTACCTAGTGGGGAGAGTTATGAGTCAGGGATTGACATTAAAGTCTGAAAGGCACTTGCCCATCGGGCATGTCAGGAATATTTTTGGGTTGCCCGAAGATCACTTGGCCAAAAATGTAAATGTGCTATTTACATGCAAAAGTGCCATATATTGCCTGCCTTTCATCTACACATAAGGGAAGAATCAGAAAGATCAGTACTGGAGTTCTTCGTATTTTGGTTGTTATCAATACAAATAAAAAACAGATCATTCTCAACATGCCCGACTGCCTGAAATTACATAAATTGTCTGTTTTTGACTTAACAATGGGGACGAGCCAGGAATATAAGTTTACCTTGGGAAAAGGTTGTACTTAGAGCGGTTGACCTTGCCCTGGGCCAGACTCCGTACTGACACTGGTTGGCCAAAGTACACATGAATGCTGCCATAGTCTTCACTGAGGATTCTCCTGGCTTTCAACAGTCCCTGAAAGGCAAAATAGCAGCCTATGTTTGAGTGTCAATATGCAATTGCCTGGCATATGCTGTGTAAACACAGGTGCATGATATCAACTAAGTGAGTTGAGATATCAATGAGGCCAGGTATGCAGGAAGTAAGTTATTTTCAATCATTACTGGAAAACTGATGAAATCAAGTGAGTCTACTTTCTCCAGACAACACCTCTCTTGGTTGTAAATCAGATCCATCAGTACAGTACAGGACTAGGCATATAGTGGTGACTCACAGAGGTGGACTCCTTAGGCTTGGGCACTCCCAGGAGCTCTCTGGCATAGAGAGATTCCTCCAGTATCCTCTCATAACTGATGCTGACAGGCACTAGGTTGACATCAAACACTTCTCCTTTGAAGAAGGGTTCCATTATGATATTCAGTAGCCCTGAAATGATGAGAACCATGTTCCGAAATTATCACAGTGGATTGGTTTATCATACATCTACAGACAAGAGCATTGTATTGTTTTTAAATAATGCCACTGTCACCGTAAAAAATTACATTTATTGGGGTCAATTCCGGCACCTCTCCCTTGATATATAACAGAAAATCTGGTAATGGTAGCAGAAAAGCTATTTCCTGTCACCTAGCATTTATTTGCTGAAAAATGAAAAATGTCATAAATCAAACAACTGAAATGCTACATACTGCACAACAAATGCAGAGCTCAGCAATGACCTCAATCAAAAGCAAGGAGCCAAGTCAGATACAGGAATATAAAACAACATGGATGTTTATTTACCTAATTTCGGGGTGAGGGACTTGCATGTTCGGCTTCTTGTACCCTCTAAGAAGAACTCAATAGGCGCAAATCCATTCTAAAGAACAGATTCAGAGATACAGACAGACATACAAATTAATACTCAGCACTCGCTTTGTTACAGCAACAAAGCACAATAAAAGGACAGCAGAACAGAACAGTATGTCATTGTATATACCCTCAGCATGGTCTTCACATACTCCGAGAACACAGCCCAGTACAGCTTGTCTCCTCCAAACGAGCGCCGGATAAAGAACGCTCCTGACATCCGAAGCATCTCACCAACAAACTTCATCCCCATGAAATCTATATCACACCATAATATCCTCAATATTAAGGCGAGCAACAACAACAGAAATCAGCCAAACAAAAGATAAAAGAACAAAGGAGAGAGTGTCTTTACACAGTGAACATTAATGTGTTCAGAGAGACATTGGAGCAGATGCTTACCCATGCCTGCTGCGATGACAGGCAGGGCGAGGTCATAGGTGTATAGGATGTAGGACATCAACAGGAAGTCCATGTAACTACGGTGACTGGGGAGCAGCACCACCGGATGCTCCTGGATGGTCTGTTGAAGCTGGAGAAATGAAGAACGTGTGGATATGAATTAACTTTATTCATAGGGCAAATAGTTAATATCGCATACTCCTTAATGTACTACTTTGCATTACATTTACAACATAACTCAGAATCAGATTACTATTTGATGTGGAAGTGAGCTACCATTTTTTTTTTGTCAGACTCAGGACACTCACTCTCTGGATGCCCTCCTCGTTGACACAGACATGTTGGAAGAGGGTTTTGAAGGCCTTGCTAAGGGCGAATGCAAAGAAGCGGACGGTGCTGATCTGGAGCCGGTGGGCCATCTCCTCCAGAATGACAGAGGCCTCTTCTTGGATGATGTCAGGGGCCTCGCCAGACTCTTGTGACACCTGGGCATGATAATCAACCAGAAGGCAGGGGTTATGAATAATACATGTATTGCCTAACCCTAAAGACAGTTTCAGAGGATGTCGTCAATACATTAGTCATTGGTAGTCAAACTAGTTTAAACAGTGAAGGGATAGAATTAACCCTTTAGTGACAAAGTCAAGGATAACCCTGCATGCATGCAAAGTGATGTCAAAGTTACATTCATGCACACATTTTATCAACACATTTTGTAATCTACATGTAACCTAAAATTGTGGATCAGAGGGGTTGAGATGTCACTATTTTGTGAGGCACAATAGAAAAACTGAGATTTAACACTTATAACAACCAATGACAGTTTGCACATGCGGGCTATGGCACTGATTACCTACCTGATTAATGACATAGTGTAGCTGATCAGATTGGAGGACAATATTCTTGAGCATGTTTGCTTTGCAGGGAGTGACTCCCTTGTAAAGAACCGGTGCATAGCACCTCAATGCATACTTTAAGTCGCTGGAGTTCCTCCTCTCTTCCAAAATGTCTTCAAAGCCATCTCTCTTTAGCATCGGGTCCCTTTGCTGTAACGTTACAAACACAAGAATGTTAAGACAACTGGCGGAAACAGTTGACATTTAGCTCAAGTGTCAAACATTTTGGTGGGTGGGGCAAGCTAGCAATGTATAGCCTACGTACCAAATAAATCGTTTTTGATGCCATTCCTTAGCAGGTATTATAAAAACATAGATGCTGCTTTGGCTGAAGAATCACTGGCAGAGATTTAAGGTAGATATATGTTTGACTCGCTGGATAATTCCCTGCTATGAATGGCTACTTCCTTGTTTGTACATTAAACTACGGTGGCCAAGAAAGGACATCCTGATCCTGTTGCTTTTCACTTGCATACACACACGTGGGAATATTGGTTTGGTGTCAGTCATCCACAATCGTGCTTTTGCTTCCCTATTTTATTTCGTCTTTACATGGCTTTTGTCACTGCTTGAAATGGACAACAACGAAAATGGAAAAGAAGAAAACACGGATCAGTTTTGTCTTGACCATGTCCTGAATAAGCTGTATGATTTCGGTAAGCAAAAGCTAGCTTGCTAGTTAGCTAACACACATAGCAGAGCTAGCATTAGCTACACGGAGATGGTTGTCTTACTAGTAGTAGTTGAACGTCGTCCTTTATTTACCAGTTTAGCTCTGCTTTTTATACTTGCTAGCCATTAATTTAGCTAGCTAGCAGAAAAGCTAACGTTAGCTAGCTGTGTCTGTGACGTGTTGAAACAGGGCCAACCTCTTCCTGGAGAGCAATTGGGTGTGCAGGCTTTTGCTCCAGTCCTGCATTAACATTTGTTCTACTAATTAGCTGCTTTTCTGAAACTTGATTAGCAGAATCCAGTGTGTTTGAGCAGGGTTGGCGCAAAAGCCCACGCAACTAGCAGCTCTCCATGAGGTATGGCCACCCCAGGTCAAGGAGATAGCAAGCTAGTTACTAATTTCTGTGTGGCTTGGTTCGGGTGGTCTTGGATATTTTTCTAACAGCATGTTGTTACAGGTGATAGATCAGTATCAAAGAGAGAACACAAGTCACAGAAGAAGAGATTCAAAAGGAGTGAGGTGGAGGATGAGGAGGACACTGCAGCAGATGATTGCAGTGAGACTAAAGACAGTCTGGAAGTCAGACATTCGGATATCTCAGCGATTGACCTTCCTGGCTCTTCTGAAGTTGGAAACACAAGTTCAACCACTAAACAGACACCACCAGTAGAGGTGGTCACATTCCAGGATCCTACAAAGAGACCGAGACAAGCCAGAAAGCCATCAGTGCCCAAGGACAAGGTACTATGCCAATGTGGAGCACTGAGTTCTTCAATTATGTTTTTGGAGTTTTGTTATGTTGAGACAAATTGCAAAACCTTGCCTAAAGGCATCTTTAAAAGGCATATTACAATTTCACCTCAACCTGAGCCTCTTGTCAGAATCATTTTATCTCATACATTTTGTACCTCCCTCCAGCTTCCTCAAACAAAGGAGAAAAAGAAGGTGGACCCAGATGAATTCAGTCTAGAAAAGGTAACAAAACAAAGTTAATGTTTTAGGATATTGACATTTTACCCAATTATGATACAATCTTATACCAATGATACAATTATTTTGTTGAATTACAATGGTTTCCTGTTTTATTGTTTGTTAGGCTCGATTAGAAGTTCATAGATTTGGAATCACTGGATACCAGAAAGTGCAGCAGAGGGTTTTTGAACAGGAGCGAGCCATCATGCTTGGAGCAAGGGTAAACTATGGTTGCATAAAGTAAACATTTTATGCAAATTCCAGAAAGTGTAATCTCGCCTGCTATTTGCACATCAACAGAGTTCACCATATCATCCCCCCCCCCCCCCCCCCCCTTTGTAATCTACAAACATGATCCTCTGAAAAATGTTGTGTAAAGTGGGAGTTGGTTATGATAAAGCAGAGTAAATAGTCTGACAAACGTTATTTTCTATCACAGCCCCCTAAGAAGGAGTATGTAAACTACAAAGTGTTGCAGCAAAGGGTTAAGGACAAGAAGCAAAAAACAAAGGAAGCGATTCAGACGGTGAGTTGAATGATATCCCCCTAATTTAGCATTGAGTGTGATGTCATCTCAGTTCTGACTTTTTATACCAATTATTTTCCATTCTAGGACTTAAAGAAAAAGAAGAAGACGACTAAACCAAGGTTAGTGATGTTAATCTAAGTTTTGTTTTGATATAGATTTCCAAATATGTGGACATTTTGCCACATAATTGAATAGTTATGTTTGATTATCAAAGGTGAACCACTGTCAGTAACTGTATTATGTAGCACGTTTGCTCCATGCCTCTGCTTATTATGAAGTTCTGCCTCCCTTAAGTGTTAAATCTCCATGTTTCATAGTCTGTGTTCACTGAATCTTTCATGCTGTACCATTTACTAGGGATGAGAAGAGGAAATCATCTTCCAGCAAAGCTCCAACAGGCCAGGTGGGACGCTTTAAAAATGGAATGCTGGTCCTAAGCACCAAAGAAATCCAGAAAATAAAAGCCTCCATCAAAAAAAAAATAAGAAAGGGATGAAGTGAAAACAATGATGAAGAGTTGTATTTTTGCTGCATTTTTTGAGTTTTGAAGAGACTTTTCACATGAAGATGCAGTAATGGAAAATCGATGTCCAAGCCACAATTAACATGACTACAGAAAATATGAAGAGCACATTCATATTCCATCAGTTTATTCATTTATTCATTTTATAAAGGAAAAAATACAGCATTTTGCTTTTCTTTTAAACTGTATAATATGAAAACAATGCCAAGTACAATGCATTTCATATACAAACCACTTAGAAGTACAAAACGTTTACATCGTATGAGAGATGAGAACTAAAGAACATACATAACAGAATTCTGGAAAATAAAGCACAGCTTTTTGTGAACACATACCCTGGGCATGGATGCCAGTGTCCTAATGGACCAGTTGACATTCCCCATGAGGTTTGGTGGTGTACCCTGCCTAGTTCTCTGGTAGATTGGCAGTGAGAGGGCACTAGCCACGATTCCAGGGCATGAGTTGCATGCCTGCGTTTAGAAGAGAGATGCCCCACAGACATTGCAACAACCTTACCCACATGGCATAGTCAGGGTGGGGACAGTAAATATCTCTGAAATGTATTATACATTTATAAATAAATAGATAATATGAAATAAATATGTCTACTGTCAGTCTCTTGAGGCAGAGTCTAAGATTGAAACACAATTGTAATCTGACAGTAGTGACTGTTTCTAGCACCGGTTTTTTTTTTTGGGGGGGGGGGGGGGTGTTCACATTCAGAAGCAGGCTGGTAAATGCATGCCTAAAACTACAATATGACATTTAGAGAGGATAAGCTACTATGTGAATTTACTACAAAGGTTCCTTTGATATTATGGTCTGTACTGGCAGTGTGTCTGGAAACACCATTTCCATAGTGATTACTGTGATTCTCTCATTGACAACATTCACTTGGAGACACTCAATAACCAACCGTACATGCTGCAACCTGATGCAATCGCTTGTCTCTATACAAAATGGCTTTAGCCAATATCATTTATTTACCCAGGGAATGGTCACCTCCACATTGTAGCTTTGGACATACTGTTCTATCAGACAGTCTGCTCTACATCATATCAACATGTTTAATGTACAAGGCATTGGCTCTGTTCAGAGAACATTAACACAGCTAAATAAACCCAACGTTAGATTTTAAGACCATTCAAAAATGCATGACTATATTTGGTGTTTTTACAAAGAGAGAAGGATGCAAGAGTACAAATCATTTTCACCAATAGTGTACCACCATGCTTCAACACAGACTCTGAGCAGACATTTTATTCTAATAACAATAGTATTAGTATTCTTAATCCAAAAACCTGTTACCATTTTGGATTAAGGGAACATCACTTTGAAGCAACACTTTTAGTAGCAGTCTGGGATCAAAATGTTCACACAATTATAATTACAGAATATGGTACAAAACAACTCCTAACTGCATCTAATGATGATTAATGATATACCGGTATGTGAACTTAATGAGGACATGGTCAAATGTAAATGTGGGATAATAAGCCTGCCTAGTATCTAGAATTCCATGAAGGCTCCCTCGGAAAAATCACAAACGCACTGCTTAACCCTTTAAATAAATGTTGTCATCTGACATTGCCTGTTAATATGCTTGAGCCCCATTCAATTATATTAAATTGTCACAATGGTAAAAAAAAAAACGGCAAATTAACGTGATGCTGTAATGTTGACTTCAAACTCTAGGGGGCATATTTATTGTCCTGTACTAGGTAGTTTAAAAGGCTTCTGCATATCACTGTTTTAGGCATTGTTTTACTATATACAGATGGAGTTAAGTAAACTAGTTCGCTTAGAATACATGCTTAGCACACAGTCATATTTAAAGTTTCCTTACATACAGTATCATGCAATCTTGACCCTCTAGTGGTCTGTCAATACAATATTTCTAACTGCTTTACAATACCTGTTTATTCACATGAGCATACACCCTCTTAATAAATATTTCAATAGTGTAGTAAAACCCAATGCATAAACAGTAAATCGTTTGAAAAAAGATACTATCTACTGTATTTTAAATAGTTTGACAAAATATACATGGCAATGTTACATCTCAATGTCACAGTGGTTTGGCTTCACTTTGAACCAAGGTTTGTCATCTAGTGACAGAATTTTAGGTACCGTTTGTCCTCTGATTTGTCCTTTAAACAGATGTGACGATCTATGCCCTCTTATTGAAAGCGAGGCTGGGGTGAATTCCACTTCAATTTCAGTCAATTAATAAAATCCCCATAGGTCATTTTCAATTGACCAGAATTAAAATGGAATTTATTCAAATTCTGGTATGGAAAGGCTTTGTAAAGTTTCAAAGACAGTATATCACCAATAATGTGTCTAAGAAAAGCTCTATTATTCTCAACTTTTGAGTGAGGAGGGAAAGGGAAAGGGGGATACCTCGTCAGTTGTACAACTGAATGTATTCAACTGAAATGTGTCTTCTGCATTTAACTCAACCCGTGAGATAGACTGGGCTTCAGTTTCCTATAAAGAAATAGGAGTATACAAACTCTATGAAGGAACCTGAGAGAAGAGAAGTAGAGAAATTGTACTGTAGGGCATCTCATGACTCTACCCTCATATGGGATTTCGTTCCAGTGATGCACTTCATTAAAGCACCCTGTGGCATTTTGACTGTAAACACAGAATATGATTGTACGGCTTGAGATGCAATTAGGACTAGGAAAATTCTAAAAACAACAGAATATTTTATATACAAAAGTCCCTTGTATATAAGACTCCCTCAATGGGTGATATTTGATCATAGGCATTGAACAGCATAAGATATACAGTAATAGCAAGAAGAGATAGGGATGGAGCAGGAGGACTACATGTTGACACCTTAGGAGGCTACTGCTGCTTAAAATTCTTTGGCACCTCCATTCCTGTTAGTAGGGTAACCTGTGAAGGACAAACATTACCAAATGAGATCATGACAGACTAAGCTGCTGACTCGAGGTCCAGGATTTGACTCTCAGGAGCCACAGAGCTTACTAACTCAACATAATGTATATTTGCTGGTACGTAAGAATTTAATAAAAATATGTGCACAACCTATGCAGTTTAACATATCCCTAATCTGGAGATTCATTTCATTTCTAAATTAAGACAAAATGATCAGAATTTTCACAAAATACTATGTTCTCCAGAGTTCTCTGTTTAAGCAACACTGTCTGACTGTCTGTGCTCACCTGGACATTCCTGTTGATGCTGACAGCAGGCATGAAGACTCCATCCAGGTTCTCGAAGGCCACAGGGCCATGCTGCTCTTTGTTGATGAAGAACGTTACAGTGTGCTTGTTCAGGTCCAGCAGGATGCCAACAGTGGCACCCTTGCTGATGCCCCCCTCAGCCCTGCAGAACGCGCACACACACACAACAGATCAAACAGGCCCTTTGAGAGTGGTATGGGATCTCAGAGGGATAGAGGGTTGCCATTGACTCCAAACACAGTTTGGAGCGAATGGCTTTAAGCGGTTTATTGTTTCCTCTATTCAAAACATTAGATTTGACCTAATTGCTAAATAAGGTGTGTTTTGTATGTAGGCTGTGTGTGAATTGATGTACAGTAAATCCGGAATACTTGTGGTTCAACAAATGTATGAAAACAGCCTCGAGCTTCTCCTTCAGGGTGTGTAGCTTTTCTCCATTCCAATGGAATTAAGGAAAAACTTTTGGCAAAGTAAAATAAATGCATCAGTATCCAAACATCTGAAATACTTTGGCAATGCAAGGCTGTATGTAAATAGTTACTCAAACCAGTCAACTCACCCAAAAAGCCAGCAGATTTTGGTTTTTTGAGAATGAACAGCTCAAGCAACAAAATGGTCAAACAGCTATGTCACAAAGCTACAGGGCTCTACAGGGTTTCCAGAGAAAACCACTAGGCGAAAGAAACAAACAAGCAGGATTGCAGGCAAAAATCTGCCTTTGATGATTACCTGACATACATGTATACCTGGCACTTTAATGAGGGAAATGAGTGAGTCATTCTGGGTGATAGGCTCCAACGTGACAGCTGACAGGAAGATAAATAATGAGGGTCAACAAACACAAAGATGATCACAGGGAAACCTTTTAATCAGCTACTGAAAATGGTAACTACTACTGCATTATTGTTCATTAAGGGGGAAGGAGGATTGTGCTTTGTGTATTCTTGTCCCTGGAGGTAGATTGCTAAGCCTGTGGACTTTGAATCTATGGATTTCATTACTCTATACTACTCAAAAGAATAAGAGCATTGCCCTGCAAATTATCTCTTCCATTTCCAAGTAACTGCCTGCCAATATTGTATGTGCGTAAGTGGGTTATTTCTGACAGTATGACACACAATGCGGATTATGATTATTTATAAACTTCGGAAGCTGTGGAGGAGCAGGAGTCAGCCTTCCACCCCTGAGAGATGTCCCACCTACCTGTTGGTGTGGGAGTTGTTGTGCATGAACCAGCTGCGGTTGTTGTCCACGTACATGGCCCAGGCCTTATCATCCTTCCCCAGCATCATGTCCTTCATCGTGTTGATCCTCGCCACCCCGAATGACGGGTCTGGGTGGTTGTCATAGCGATCCACCATGAGCTCCCAGTAATGTACCCCCTTGGAGAAGGCGGCAGTCCCCAGGACCACACGGTCATCGTAGCTGTTGCAGCTCACCGTCTGGTTCTCATTGGTCAACACAATGTCCCTGTGAGCTGAGGTGGGGTCGAAGGTGAACCAAGCCACTGCAGGAGAGACAAAGTAGAGCAGTAGGATGAGTCAGAGAGAAACGAGAGCATGGCTGCCTGAATGAACCTTAGTGGAGGATGGAGCAGCAGGAAATAATGAAACATGATGCTATTATAGAACAGCACGATCAGCTAGGACCCTATGGCAGGCTGCATACCGTGAGATGATAAATTAATATTCACAAAGTGCCACAATTAAAAATGTAACTTGATGTTCTCATCTAAATGTCAAGCACTGGATTAATTCTCATTCAACAGCACTTTACCCATAAGGCACTGCTGTATCAAATCATTGCAGTGTATTGTTTTAATTAGCCCCATTCCTGCTATGTTGGAATAAACAGTTATCTGGCACACGACAGGCACTCACTAAGGCCTCCACATGCAGAGATCCATTGTTATAGCAGTTGGCAGATCCATAGCTGGAGCCGCCTGCACTCTAAGTCTAAACTCTCCCTGTGTCACCGCTCTGTCAGCCTCTCCATCCCTCCACTCCCTATCCCAGCCTTACACTCAATCAATGGCATCGACAGCCTATTCTATCTCCCTCTGCACCCTCTCACTGTCTTCCCTCCAGAACTGACAGGCTAAAGTATCACAGTCTGGCACGTGCTCACTGTCATGCGTTGCTAAACTGCAAGACCACTTCCACTGTCTGCCAGCACTATATCAGGACTGGACACCTCTTTAGTGGAGCTCCTTCAGCTCTGGCTTTGGCATGGCACTGCCTGGTGTTTACTGCTTTGGGCAGATAAACCAGGAGGATTCTTGGAGCCGGCTAGCACCACCACACCCAGCCAGGACAGTGACAGATTGCACAAGTCGCCTTTAATTAAAGTGGGATCGGGATGCCATTGCCATTAAGGACACAAACAAGAGTGTTGCTGGTTGATGGAAGGGAGAGGCTCTGTCGGCAAACAGCAGGCCTGGATGTCCCAGAGGACTAGCTCGGCTCAGCAGTGCTGAATACAGAGTTTCATTCTGTACCCCGGGTACTAATAAAGCCTGCCGTCCCCAGTCAGAGGGGGATCTTCCCTTTCAGGTCTACAGTTAGGTCCAAACAGAGAGCGAAGACAGAAAGAACACCCACCGTCAGATGTCTTCAGCACCACAGTCTTGCTATAGGGCCCCACCCCTGTGGAGTTGTAGGCCTTGACTCTGGCGTTGTAGGAACTGTTGAAGTGGAGGCCGTCCACGGTGCACACGGTCTCCTTCCCTACATACACCTCCTAGGACCCACAGACATACAGTATAGCACAGGACCATCTGGCGTTAATTACGGCTCTGACTCCACCATACGCACTATGAATAATAAAATATTCCGTAGAGGTGACAACTGTTATCTATAGGTGAAATTTACTCCACATAGAATTACAGTGGAACTGTATTACACATATTGAAATAAGCTTGGCTAAATAAAATATTTCCCATAGATTCCTTGCATTGCATAATGAGCATCAACTTTCTTACATTAAACTTTTCAATTCTTTGACTAAATCTACTGTTAAAACACCAGAGAGTGAAGCGCTCCATCCTAGTGTCAGACTACATGGAGCGTCGGACATGACGACACACACTGGCTCTAATATATGAAGTGAAGGATTATCTGACCCTGTATTGCCCCCCATTGCCGTCGTCCAGCTCCAGGATGTAGCCTTCGATGGGGTTGCTAGGGGACACAGTGACCCTCCAGGCCAGGGTGGCACTATTGTTGCGGGTGCAGCACTTCTCTAGCTGCAGCAGGGGGGCCGGGGGCACCGTGGCAGTCTCCACTGGAATAGAAACGGATGGCAGGAACACCACAGAGGAGTTAACATCTATCTCTGCATGGATAGGTAGCGGTTGATAGTGGTTGTTGTCAGGCAGGTGAGAATATTAAAAGGGAAGAGTGTGGTAAAACATGCATGGGAGGAGAGCACTGTCGGGACCACTATGCCCCTTAACGTGGTGGGCTGGTGTGGGCTGGCAGGTCTCAGAGGAAAAAGGGAAAACTTGGATTTGGATGATCATATAGCAGCTCTGAAATACCTCCTGCGCTCTCCGTGTCTTTCAGTCCACCTGCATGCATTTGTTTCAATAATGGAGTCTCCTGAATATCTGAAACATGATATTGGACATTGGTTCATGTGTGACGCTTGAGTTATTTTGCAACATAGTGGAAATGATCAACTGCTGTGCTTTCTCAAGAGAATGCTGGTTCAACTCCCCATGGGTTCAGAATCACATTTCTTTTACAATTACGTTTTATTTGGGCCAGACTGAGTTAGTAACTGGGTAAGGAACAATCTTGTTTGCTTCAGTAGGTGTTGAAGCGAATTGAAATACATATTTGTTTATATGAAAAATATATCCTGGTATTCTAGGACATTGCCAGGGGATATACACTACAAATCTTCCTAAGGTTTACTCAAGCATAATATTTGGTTGCATGGTCCTTAAAAAATAGGCTACAAAGTTTTGCATATGCTACACATCGAAACACAAGGAATAGTGTTTTAGTAATTTTTAAGGACACGTAAATGTGACTCATTTGGCCAACATCCCTAATTTATTGATGGCGCTGGCTGCGCCAGGTTGGATCTGAATGCATATGGATGTCCATTACATTTCTCAAATGTCCGGTAAATTAAAATCTTCCCTGTCATGTTGTCTGGCGCCAAATATTCCTAAAGGAAACTCTGAAATGGCATATTGTTTTTATGAAGATTTTAGAATATTCACATGAAAGTCTGTCGCTAATTGGATGGTAACCTAGCTATAGACACCCTAAAGTCTCTGGCAAGGGCGCTAGTCCAGTGGCACCTTGATCATCACCAGCAGCCCCAAGCATCTAAAGAATAAGCTACCAGCCAAACAAGCTTGGAAGAATTGTACTTCAACTCCCCCTTCATACCTATCTGGAGGCTGAGCATTTTTTCTTCTCTATCTCTGTAATGTGTCTGTATCTCTGTAATGTGTCTGTATCTCTGTAATGTGTCTGTATCTATGTAATGTGTCTGTATCTATGTAATGTGTCTGTATCTATGTAATGTGTCTGTATCTATGTAATGTGTCTGTATCTATGTAATGTGTCTGTATCTATGTAATGTGTCTGTATCTATGTAATGTGTCTGTATCTATGTAATGTGTCTGTATCTATGTAATGTGTCTGTATCTATGTAATGTGTCTGTATCTATGTAATGTGTCTGTATCTATGTAATGTGTCTGTATCTATGTAATGTGTCTGTATCTATGTAATGTGTCTGTATCTATGTAATGTGCCTCTATCTCTATAAAGTGTCTGTATCTATGTAATTGTATAAGTATTTATGTACAAAAATAGGGACCACAATGGAAATAAGTCCCTGACTTTATTGTGCAATCCTGGTCACTTAAAAAAAAAAATTGCCTACAGTATATATGTATTTTTTTTACTGACAAAATCTATCAATCAATCAATCCAAACTGTGCAGCGGAAAGAGACATCTGTTACAATACACCCAAAAGTTTAATGACATTCGGAGATTGTCAAGCCAAGCCTTCGATACTGGGTAAGCCTACAAGGTAGGGAGGGATGTATTTTCTGTTTGTCGAGATTGACATAGTCTATTTATTGAGGTGTTGAAAATGCAAACCATGATATTGAAGTGCCTGAAGTCAGTATGCTTTGTTTATTGGTTGTGTGGTGCATTGGCACAGAAACCTGTTGGTGGAAAATGTGTTGCGTATATTTTATATAATTATAAATATGGCATCAAAATGTTGGAAATCGGATTTCCCCCTAGCTGATCATTGTCTGCAGCTGAAGTGGCAAAGTCGATATTCACGTTTACAAACACAGGGTTGCTACAGTTATTGTTATTTTGAGTTAATTATATGAGGGCGGAGGGTGTTCAATTTATTTTACAGTACAAGGGGAGGGTCATGTGAAAACTCTGGGGAGGAGGGTGCATTTTTTAAAATGACAACTTGAGTTGGACCAGCCCCTCCCCCACAGTAAATCTCGAGCTGTCCCTAACAATGTAACAATATATTAAATGTGTATGAATAGACTCACACTATACAAACAGTAGCAAGTATATGAATATGACTTATAAAACAGATTCAAACGTTAACATAGATTGGGTACCTTTGCTCTGGACAAAGTCCAGCTGTATTATGGTCTGCAGCAGGGGGTCGGTGTTCAGGGTCAGGTCAAACTCAGGGCCCACCTTGGGCTCCAGAGCCCCTTTGACCCACTGGTCCTGAGACGATGTCACACGTTTGATCAGCGCATCGGAAATCTACACAGAGACACACACACAGCAGGAGGGATCAGCATAAAAGCAGATACAACTCCCCTAAAACATTCAGCTACAGTGTAATATACTATTACAGAGTGCAATATGGTTTTAATTGGCTTTTTATGATTTCTCTGAGGCTTTGTGCTTCTGGAAAAATGCCAGCGGGAAATGTGCTGCATTTAGGAATAGCCCTGTAGGGCAGTGGTTCCCAACCTTTTTCGGTTACTGTACCACCAACTGAATTATGCTCTGCCCGGAGTACCCCTAGAGTACCCCCTCGTGCATTTTACCAGTAAGCCTATGCTCATGAGTCTTCTCAAGTACCCCCTGTGGATGGGCCGAGTACCCCCTGGGGTCCTAGTAACCCTGGTTTGGAAACACTACTGTAGGATACCAGCTTTCATGCTACCTGCAAAGCTTTTGTAAGGATTTATACAAGCTTTAAATGGTACAGAGCACAGAATTTGTTCCAAGGGGTATAAGAAACTGTTCAATCAATACATATACATTTGAAGGGGGGAGGGAAGCATCGATTCCCAGAAGATAGTCTTTCCTCTCCATTTCATCTTATTCAGACCGCTCCTATCAAAAGACCAGGAGAATCAATGGCTTCCAGCTAATGGTGAGGGGAACTAAATATGACACCGTTCAACTTGATGAGGGTGTCACATACCAATGTTCAGTATCAGGTTAATCTTTATTAGTGCAAGCCAACGAGAAATGGTTTGGGATGACCTATTAAGTATCAATATCTTCATCCACATTTATCCAACAACAAAAACATGTATCGACATCTTGCTACAAGCTTATCATATGCACTCTGAATCAATATCTATTAGTATAGTAAAATATATAAGTGGTTCTTTCAAAGGTCTCCTCTGTTTGGTCTTAGCATTTAGAGCCCAGTAGGAGACAGGGACATCTGAGGGGAATGGGAGGGAAGTCTTCTCTGCGTGAGAGGCAGACCGGCAGGCAGGCAGCAAGGATAGCCTCATCCACAGCCTTCTACTAGCAGAGCTCCAGCCCCATTCATCCATACATCACTACTGCACCTGCAGGAAGCCGCTGGGGTCGTTCTCTTTGATCACCTCCAGACAGTACTCCATCATGCCTGTAGTCTGACGCAGCTTCATAGTGCAGTGAGTGATCTGGTCACGCACCACCTGAACACAACACATGAGAAGCCAGAAGGACACAGACAGGCACCCTTTAATGTCATATTAACACTGGGCAGGCATTTCACACACACACACACACACACACACACACACACACACACACACACACACACACACACACACACACGTGGACCCCAGGAAGAGTATATGCTGCGTCAGCAGAAATATTATCAGAAAAGATTGATTCATTTCAAAGCAGTTAATCACTCTATATTTAAATTAAGCATTAGAATTCCAAATGTATCCAATAAATAATTTGATTAAGTCACTGACACATTCAGGCAATTAGCCCATCATTAATTAAATGCTCATAAATTATTCAACTGGTTCTTAATTGAATAAAATAAGCAAAAAATGAGCATTCCTAAAGGGTAGATTGAATAAAATATCACACAAATATAAACACACCAGAGGACAGTCAGGAACTGTCATATCTATCCAATCATAATGAATTGGCATTAAGGTAAATAATTATAACAACTCAGATTGTATAATCCACCCATCACGCAACATTAAGACAAAAACAATCCAGGGGTCTATGGATTATGCCTGGACTAGACTGTCACGAATCACATGAAATTACTCTCTCCCTGGGAATGTGTAGTGTGGCGAAAGAGGCCACTGATAAAAACACTACTGACAGACTACTGGCTCGGAAGAAATGAATTAGAGTAGAAAATGACGTTCACCGACACACACTGACACAAACACAACACTTCAGACGATTGAGCAGGGGGAAACAAATGCCCTGATGTTGGGATTACAAGATAAAAAATAAGATATTTGTGCTTTTGATGATAGAAACAGCTGCGTGATAGCTGAAATATTTTCAGACAGAGACCATTGTTTTGTAGCTGATATAAAGTAGCTTCCCGCTAATCATCAGCCATCTATCTCCACCACACTGTAGGGGATCAAATGGAATGGATACCAAATGTCACCACAGCAGTTCGGTAAAAGCCCAACAACTGCTCTTTACGGTCCAGTCACTGACTTTACCATATGGCCGTGAACTAAACTCCATAAAACTCTTATTTTGTAATCTTCTGAAAAGGGCACATCAGTGTGATGGCCTTAATCAGAGTGAAATGAAGAGACCCTGCTGTGTGATGCTGCAGCAGTCCTAGCTTCTCTTCAG
Organism: Coregonus lavaretus; assembly: GCF_964263955.1. Classification (NCBI taxonomy): domain Eukaryota; kingdom Metazoa; phylum Chordata; class Actinopteri; order Salmoniformes; family Salmonidae; genus Coregonus; species Coregonus lavaretus. The sequence continues at coordinate 16,238,296 of NC_140020.1, read as the reverse complement.
CTCCAGCCCTGCTAAACACAACAGCTGTCCTCTGGAGCCCCAATCCTCCAGCTGGCACATTGAGCCTGGGCATGGATCCATGTGACCCACAGAGCTTAACGCCAGCCAGCCTGTAGGCCCAGGCCTACCCCTCAGCTGGGGCTTCAGATGGAGAGGACAGGGGGGCGGAGAGGAGAGAGACCTGGGTCCAGATGCACCTCGACCTGGGCCAAAACAAGTGCACAAACCTGGATGCCCTTTGTGTCTAGAGAGAGCTGACAGCTGAGGTAAAAGAGTCTATCACTACTCAGAGTTGTATTATGAATAACAGTGATCTATTGATCATATATTTGATGCAGAGAGAGTACTGTGATTATTGTTGTCAACAAACCATAAACCATCCACCTAACTGAATGATGCCATCTGTACATTAAAGTCAACAGAACCTTGTCCCCAGGCTAATTGTGCACAGTGCAATCCGAGCTTGGTCTGGTGTGTGAGACTGCAGTCAACATGACGTTCCCACCCATCAAGCTGTTGGAGCGTCCATCAGATCCGACCCACTGACCCACCTTGAGCTTGTACTCCCTCTCTTTGGTAACCTTGGTGAGGAGCTTGGCTTTCTGCCGCGTCAGAGCCTCAATCAGGGCGTCACACTGAGCCACCAGGCAGGCCTCGAACTCCACCCCGTTCTCCTGCCAGGGACAACATAACACATCGCTTACTGACAGAACAGGAAGGTACAGGGAGGTACAGGGTGCTAGGGCCAGGCACAGAGAGACAGGGGGCAAGGACACCACACTGATTCCTGTTAAATTCTTCCATCATCGACACTGTATATCAATCATTTATGTGAGTGTAGATGAGGCCTGAGATAGTGAATTCTAATCTAGCAACACTTTGCACTCGGTTCAAGGATGAGCAGAGCTGGGATTTTACTCAAATAGAATCCCCTCAACCCGAGAATAAGAGTCTTAATACACAGCATTGCTGCAACTGATAAGACATGGCAGTGCAGTATAAAAGCTGTGATTGTCTGGGGCAGTCCCTGTGGACAGTGTTGCCGTGGTGATTAGAGTGGCACAGCAGCCCTCTCCTGCTTCAGCTGTGAGCGTGGTCACAAAAATATACTTTTGGGTCCGCTGGGCGACAAGAAGTGCTTTATAAATGATGTAGTGCCAGTCTAAAAATGAAAAAAAACTTTTAGAATCCCCACAAGTTGCCTACATAATAAAAATATTCCAGAAAGTGACATTGTATGAATCTGGAGCATATTTCTTCTTTCTTTTAAGTATTTGTTGAGCATCTGTATACCCTTGATCTACAAAGCTGACAGGCACAGGTAAGTAGGTGATGGGGAATACAGGTTAAATTGATATAGGACAGAAATAACAATTGTATTCTATTTCAATACATGTGGATATTTCAATTGGATCTGCAAGACATGTATTTGAATAGAGAATGTTACCTGTATCTGCTGAAGCATGTTCTTCAACTGCACCAGAAATTCCTTGGCATCCTTGGCTTTATCCGACACACCATTCAAAGCTTGGGACAGTTGACACTGTGAATCAAAAACACACAATTATTCATCCAAAATAAATCAAAACACAATCTATGCAGACATTTCAATTGAATGAGTTTGAGAACACAGCCATTTCTGAGAGCAATAACTCTCCAAGTCACTTCTCTAACACTGCACTCTATACTCCTCTGTAAACTGGTAATCTCTGTATACCTGTCGCAAGACCCACTGGTTGATGCTTATTTATAAAACCCTCTTAGGCCTCACTCCCCCCTATCTGAGATACCTACTGCAGCCCTCATCCTCCACATACAACACCTGTTCTGCCAGTCACATTCTGTTAAAGGTCCCCAAAGCGCACACATCCCTGGGTTGCTCCTCTTTTCAGTTCGCTGCAGCTAGCGACTGGAACGAGCTGCAAAAAACACTAAAACTGGACAGTTTTATCTCCATCTCTTCATTCAAAGACTCAATCATGGACACTCTTACTGACAGTTGTGGCTGCTTCGCGTGATGTATTGTTGTCTCTACCTTCTTGCCTTTGTGCTGTTGTCTGTGCCCAATTATGTTTGTACCATGTTTTGTGCTGCTACCATGTTGTGCTGCTGCCATGTTGTGTTGTTACCATGTTGTTGTCATGTGGTGTTGCTACCATGCTGTGTTGTCATGTGTTGCTGCCATGCTATGTTGTTGTCTTAGGTCTCTCTTTATGTAGTGTTGTGGTGTCTCTTGTCGTGATGTGTATTTTGTCCTATATTTTCATTTTTAATCCCAGCCGCCGTCCCCGCAGGAGGCCTTTTGCCTTTTGGTAGACCGTCATTGTAAATAAGAATTTGTTCTTAACTGACTTGCCTAGTTAAGTAAAGGTTAAATAAAATTTAAAAAAATAATAATAATAATAACACGTTAAGATTAAAGCCTGGGGCAGTACCAGTGACGAAATATACAGTACAGTACCAGCAATGATGTAAACAACTAATAAACATTTCACTCAAGCCCACCCACATGACCTCTGAGGTCATAGTAATCAAGGAGATTCAAACGAGGCCCTCAAAGCCATGTTTAGAGGTCAAGCCCTCACCTTGTAGTCCTATAATCATTTATTTCTCTATCTTTCACCAGATCTGCTCTGTGCTGAGGCTGATTACCCATGAGTGATGGGTAATCATGGTGTAAACCAACCCTGCTGTGATCAATCTGGCCAGGATCCAAACCTCCCACCTCCCTCCCGCTTCTCCCACCTGCTCCTCTTCCTCTTGGCCTCTCTGTCAGTCTCAGTCAGGGCTTCTCTGGGGCTGGGCCTTTGGGCCATGTGCGTAGGTTCAAGAAGGCCGCAAATCAAGCCAGCCCTCCATGGTCCATTAATGTGCCATCTGGCACAAGCTGTCGGTCCGCACCGCTAACAAGGGGATGAATGATTCCCCTCCTCTTTGCTGTTTCTTTCCACCAGGGCCCCAGCCACAGACAGACAGGACAAGACAAGGGGGCATTGGCAGGCCAATGTCTGTCTGCTAAGCCCTTTCTCTCTACACTGTGACACTGTGTCAGGGTGACCTCCAGGGGTCAGGGTGAGGGGTCCGGGGGCCCTCCTATGGAGAGAGAGCCTGTCCCACGGCAACCTCCTGCACAACACCAATTAATGTCCTTTCACTGGGTTGTGCTTGTTTATCCTAACAGTGTTGTATGGGAGAGTTGGATTCAATATGGTAAGGAAGGATGCTACTGCTCAACATGAAGAAATTATCAAGGGAGCCATATCTTAAAGGTTTTATCGTCTTGTCATGTTCCCCATTGTCAAATATATTTATTCTTTATGAGCTAATATTAAACTTCATGTTATAATTAAGTTCTGGATATTGTCCTCATGTGGCTCAGAACTGTCAGCGATCTCATTTGTAGAGATGGATTACAGCATCAGTGGTAGACAACCTAAATAACCCCTTCACTGTCACTAAGGATAACAGGTGAGTTATGGCAGGAGGAAATACCTTTTGTGAAGTAATGAGTAAAACGGGTCATAAGATGAAAGGTGAGGCTCTATTCTTCAAAGAGGAATCCAATTAATCATTTTAGAAATGTACCCTTAATCGTAATGTATTTCCTCCAGAAAAAAAAGGGGGGAGAGGCATCCGTTTTCCTGTCAGCAGCATCATTCCTCTCTTATTATCTGATGCAATGAATGCAATGAAGAGACCCAGTAATGTCATCAGAGAGAGAATTCTTAAGTAATATGCATGACATTCAAGAGCAGAGGCTTTCAATAGTGGATGAGCATAGCTATTCATTTCCAGCCCAGTGTTTGGGGATCTGGCTAAGACGATGCGAAGCTGCAGCGCTCATCTGCAGTGTTGACCATGACTTCAAATGGGTCTTTAGGGACACTCCAGGAGGAATGGCATAGATTCCTATGCCCGCTTCTCCCTTTCCCCTCCCTTTTCTCCCTCGTTCAGCAGCTGTGTCATTAGCGCTCCACATCTGGTTGAGAGCAGAACCAATCTCCCTCCCCGGCTCAGCCTCACACTGCTGCTCCACGACCGACTAATGTTCAACAGCATGTCCACGACAGCCAGCACAGCACAGTGCTGCACAGTGCTGCACAGCACAGCCAGCCCAGTACAGCATCACAGAGAATGCACACGCTGCCAGGCAAATTAGGAACAACCCAAAGAAACCACGAAATCAGAGAACACACAATATTTACCATTATAGAAAATTCTCCATTGGATGATTAAATTGAGAATGTAGTGAAAGTTCCCTTTCAGTCAACTTCGGTACAACATACTATGGGGAGTCTCACTCTCGTGACTTCGATTGAAGGATCTACAATCATGCCTGACAAGTCCAATGAAATTCATGCCTTGTTGGAAGCTCCACCTTCCTCAGATTCATTCCTTCAATTATTCCGCTCTTCACCTCAGTGTAAACAAGAACGATTCATGCTAATAAAACAAACAATTGGAAAACGAGACTGTCTTACGTTGCGCCAACTAAACTGTCCCATAGTGTAATAGCCTGCTCACCCCCTGGATATTGTGTGCTGAAGGTTGTACTTGTTCTCATACGTTTTCTAATCACAAGCAATTAGTTATTCTTCCATTTGCTGGTGCAATGGCTAAGAAAACGGCCAAGATGGCTAAGAAAACGGCCAAGACGACGATGGCTAAGCCGTGTTCGGGGTCGAGATCATGCCCCCAGTCATGCGGTTACAGCACTTCTCTGAAAGATAATCACGATCTATGTATAGTTTGTTTCGGCATGGAGCACGCTAATGCAGCCCTTGCTCGAATCAGTCTGTGTGCGCATTGCCACGTACTGTGTACAAACTTCCTGGAAAGACATGTAGCATTCTTGAGGAAGCTTGGAATTACCGATGGCGACTTTCCTTTCCTGGATGCCAGTACCTCGGCTGGGACCGAGGTACAGGAAGCGGAGATGGATTGGGTCGTGGGAGCAAATGTCTTGTCTGCCTGCACCCAACTTGGCTCCTGTGTGCTCTGTCGCCAGTTACGGGAGGCTACTTGAAGAGAGAGGGTGGGCAGGTTCGGTGGGTACCCCCCGCCGCCTGTGTCTGCCTCGGTCAAGCACCGCTTGCCTCTCTTCCCAGACTTATTGATGAAGAGTCCGGTCCCACCTCGGTGATCCGGTCCTACGTGGACTTTCGAGACCGGGCTAGCAAAACGAGCACTGCATAGTGTGCTAGCCAGGTTGGCTAACTCGCTGAGGCGAGCTAGCTATTACTAGTTATTCCTGCCTCCCCACAGTGGTGTTGTTGGGTTAGCGCTCTTGTTTAGTATATGTGGCGTTAAGTCGCTTGGTTATTCCAAACGGACTGTGCTGCGGTCAAAGAGGCTAGCTAGCCTAGCTTATGCTAAAAAGCCACCTAGCTAACGTCGGCTAGCATGCTTAACTTCCGGCGAGTGAAATTTACTAGCTTTCCCCTGGCGTTATGGCAACCCCATTCCTATTTTCAGTTCCTGGAGTTGGAGGGAGTGAAGGAAACCAGGTTTGCGTGCACCTCAAATGAAGAAGCAGTCCCCGAGCACTTGGCTGGGGTAACCCCCGGAGCAAGGGGCCTTGGCACGGGTCTGAGTGACCAGTGCGCCCCTCCGCAAAAACATTACTGTGACAACATAGCCCCCACGTTTGGCAAACGGGGTACTACGTCTGCCATTGCCAGAGCCCCCTGTGCCCATAAAGGGGCCGGGCTTCATGCAGGCTATACAGTCTCACGGAAGCACAACGTATGTTGGAAGCTTGTCCATATTTAATGCTGCCACCTCTGTTACCCGCGTTCCATGGTGTTCACAGGGTTCAAAGGGTATATCAATCTCCCCAGGGTGAGAGTGACAAGTTGGGTCAATGTCCACAAGGGGGCGCCCCTCCCCATAGGTGGCTCATTACTGGGATTCATTGCTGATTCCTGCCTGTAGCTCACTAGTCCCTATGAGGTGTCTAGTGATACAGGTTATGGTCTCTATAGGCGATTAGTTGTTGGTAGCGGAGTCAAGGGAACAAGCAGGGTTGGACACGACCATACTGTCTGGGAATTAGATTCAATTATGAATCGCCGCTGTCTGTTACAACAGAAGGGGTCCGTTTTTCAGAGCTGTCTGTCCCATTCCCAGCTAGGTTACAAGGCGCTTTGTTGCCAGTACCTATGACTTTGCTAACCTCCATGATAATGTTTTCTCCCTGGGTCTATTTTTTATGCGTGCGGTCAAGCGCTGGGTGCCAGCCGGTTACCGGAACGCATCTTACTGCCTAAACCGAGTAAGGCTCATTGTGATAACAGTACCCCCAAGTGGCACGGCCAATCGGGGCACATCACTGATCGCCGGAGCCCGTGTACCCAGAGTGGGCTGGGCTTTAGGCAAACTTTGAAACATAAACAACGTTTTTTCAACCGAGTTCCAAAGTGTTCACGGGTGTTAAAAGTGGTCTCCCGTAGGTGAGTTTGATAAAACGTGTTCCTTCTCCATGTTCAGACATACGGTTGTCAAGAGTGGTGTAAATGGAAGAAGAACCAATCTCTCCCAGTCTACAAGGTGGAGTCCTGCCCCTTCAGATCACGGGAGTCTTGCTGTCTGCTTCGACCAATGGCGCGCATGTGCAGTGTCGCCCTGGATCATGCGAACAGTGATATCAGGGTACAGGCTACAATTTGTTGTGTGTCCCCCACGCTTCTGCAGCATCATCTCGTCGACTGTTCCCGAGGCCTCAGTGCCCATTTTGAGGAAGGAAAGATCCTCCCATCTCCAGAAGTAGGGCAATCCGAGTGGGTCCTAGACCTACTTGCCCTCAGCAAGCACCTCAGAGTCTACAAACTCAGAATGCGATTGGCTGGTGGCGGCGGAGTCGAGGGGGCAAGCAGTGTTACACACATCCATGCTACTGTCCCGTATTCAGTCTCTAGGCTTCATAAGAAACCAGAAAAAGCGCATTCCATTTCTGGGTCTCAAGCGAGACTCACTCGCGTATCACGCTTTTCTATCCCCATGGAGGGTGTCCAGGTTTCGACTCTGCTTAGCCAAATATTGGCTGGGTCACACAGTGAATTTTCGCCAGTGCCTATGCCTACTGGGGATGATGGCTTCTGTGATTGAAGTCGTTCCTGTGGGTCTATTGTTGATACGGCCCTTCCAGCACTGAGTGCTAGCCATTCACCTGGACACATCTCGCCATGGCCCAGTGGTGGGACCCTCAACTATTGTCAGGAGGCTCCCATGGGCTGAGTTGTATCCCGAAAGGTAATCACGACAGATGCATTCCCCAGAGGGTGGGGTGAGCTGTACGAAGGCAACTCGATTCGGGGGGGTATGGACACTGGTGCGGAGTGCACTGCATGACAATTACCTGGAGTATCTGGCGCTCAGGCGCTTCCCCCTGTTTTTGTCGGGCTGGCTTGTGCTGGTCAGAACTGAAATATGTCAGTGATGGCGTGCATCAACAGATGGGAAGAGACTGTCTCTCTCCCTCCTAACCTTGGCTCGCTCCCTATTGCTGGGGAGCAGTGTGCACATGCTTTCGATTGGGTGACGCATGTCCCCAGTTGCCTCAACTCGGGTGCAGATCTTTTATCCAGATGGGACCCTCTCTCTCAGGAGTGGAGGCTCTCCCAGGTATGGGACATTTTCAGCATTTTTCTCGATGAAGGACCCGAGTGCCCCATTGGGAATGGACGCTCTGGCGCACCAGTGGCTTCTGAGCCGCCTTTACACGTTTCCGCCAGTGGTTCTGATTCACCCCACGTTGGAGTGGGTGCGCCTGCAGGGCTTTCTATTGATTCTTGTGGCTCCCAGGTGGCCCATGCAGCCTTGGTTCGCGGAGACATTCACCTTTAGGCGGGGACCCGTGGAAACTCCTGTTGTACAGGGACCTGTTGTCCAAGGCACACGGGCAGGTTTGGCAAGCGAGGTCAGAGATTTGGTTCCTATGGGCCTGGCCCCTAAGACGGCCAATTTGATGGCTAGAGAACCTCAGAATGTTATTGCTACCATTCAGTCTGCAAGGGCGCCCTTCACGAGAGGGATGTATGCGTATAAGTGGCAAGCGTTTGAGCTCTGGTACCAAGATAAAGGACCTTTTCAGTGATCTTTGAAGAACATCCTTATGTTCCTACAGGAGCTTTTCAAGCATTCTCCACTTTAAAAGTGTACATGGCCGCTGTCTCAGCGTGTCATGTGGGAATTGACGGAACCTCACCGGGGGCTCACCCCCTGGTGGTGCAGTTCCTGAAAGAGAGAACCGGTCTCTAAAGACCGGTCTCTAAACCGATTGCGCCCACATGGGACTTGGTGCTGGTTTTGGAGGCACTGTGTGTGTGTCCCTTTGAGCCTCTGGAGTTGGTGGATCTGAAGATCTTCTCCTACAAAACCTCCCTGCTCATGGCTTTGGCTAAACGTGTTGGGGACCTCGACGCGTTATCAGCACACCCTTCCTGTACTCAGACTCTAAGGTGGCGTTGCATCCAAATGCGTCCTTCGCCCTGAAAGTCATGGCTATGTCCTACAGGTCCCTAGATTTTGAGCTATTTCCCTTTTTGCCTCCCCCTTTTGCTTCTGAAGAGCAGCAGAGGTTGCATGCCCTGTGTCTGGTATGAGCTTTATGCACGTACATTGAACGGAACCGGGATATCTGGTTATGTGACCAACATTTTGTCTGTTTTGCTAATCCAGCTCGCGGCAGGGCGGTCTCTAAGCAGTGTCTCTAGCGTCACTGGATTGTGGATCCCCCTGGCATATACAGTGCCTTGCAAAAGTATTAATTCCCCCTTGGCGTTTATCCTATTTTGTTGCATTACAACCTGTAATTTAAATGGGTATTTTATTTGGATTTCATGTAATGGACATACACAAAATAGTCCAAATTGGTGAAGTGAAAAAATAAATAAAGACTTGTTTCAACAACAACAAAAAAGTGGTGCGTGCATATGTGTTCACCCCCTTTGCTATGAAGCCCCTAAATAAGATCTGGTGCAACCAATTACCTTCAGAAGTCACATAATTAGTTAAATAAAGTCCACCTGTGTGCAATCTAAGTGTCACATTTACATTTACATTTTAGTCATTTAGCAGACGCTCTTATCCAGAGCGACTTACAGTTAGTGAATACATATTTATTTTTTATACTGGCCCCCCGTGGGAATCGAACCCACAACCCTGGCATTGCAAACGCCATGCTCTATCAACTGAGCTACATCCCTGCCGGCCATTCCCTCCCCTACCCTGGACGACGCTGGGCCAATTGTGCGCCGCCCATGAGTCTCCCGGTCGCGGCCGGCTGCGACAGAGCCTGGATTCGAACCAGGATCTCTAGTGGCACAGTTAGCACAGAGTACACATGATCTCAGTATATATACACACACACACACACACACACACCTGTTCTGAAAGGCCCCAGAGTCTGCAACATCACTAAGCAAGGGGCACCACCAAGCAAGCGACACCATGAAGACCAAGGAGCTCTCCAAACAGGTCAGGGACAAAGTTGTGGAGAAGTACAGATCAGGGTTGGGTTATAAAAAATATCCAAACCTTTGAACATCCCACGGAGCACCATTAAATCCATTATTTAAAAAATTGAAAGAATAATGGCACCACAACAAACCTGCCAAGAGAGGGCCGCCCACCAAAACTCACGGACCAGGCAAGGAGGGCATTAATCAGAGGCAACAAATTGACCAAAGATAACCCTGAAGGAGCTGCAAAGCTCCACAGCGGAGATTGGAGTATCTGTCCATAGGACCACTTTAAGCCGTACACTCCACAGAGCTGGGCTTTACGGAAGAGTGGCAAGAAAAAAGCCATTGCTTAAAGAAAAAAATAAACAAACACTTTTGGTGTTCGCCAAAAGGCATGTGGGAGACTCCCCAAACATATGGAAGAAGGTACTCTGGTCAGATGAAATTGAGCTTTTTGGCCATCAAGGAAAACGCTATGTCCCAACACCTCTCATCACCCCGAGCACACTGTTACGGATACAGGTATCCTGTGTCTTTTTGTGTTTTTCCTCTCCTTCTGCCCTAATCACAGGTGTGATCATCCCCACAGTGAAGCATGGTGGTGGCAGCATCATGCTGTGAGGATATTTTTCATCAGCAGGGACTGGGAAACTGGTCAGAATTGAAGGAATGATGGATGGCGCTAAATACAGGGAAATTCTTGAGGGAAACACGTTTCAGTCTTCCAGAGATTTGAGACTGGGACGGAGGTTCACCTTCCAGCAGGACAATGACCCTAAGCATACTGCTAAAGCAACACTCGAGTGGTTTAAGAGGAAACATTTAAATGTCTTGGAATAGCCTAGTCAAAGCCCAGACCTCAATCCAATTGAGAATCTGTGGTATGACTTAAAGATTGCTGTACACCAGCGGAACCCATCCAACTTGAAGGAGCTGGAGCAGTTTTGCCTTGAGGAATGGGCAAAAATCCCAGTGGCTAGATGTGCCAACCTTATAGAGACATACCCAAAGAGACTTGCAGCTGTAATTGGTGCAAAAGGTAGCTCTACAAAGTATTGACTTTGGGGGGGGGGGGGGGGGGGGGGGGGTGAATAGTTATGCACTCTCAAGTTCTGTTTTTTTGTCTTATTTGTTGTTTGTTTCACAAGAAAAAATATTTTGCATCTTCAAAGTGGTAGGCATGTTGTGTAAATCAAATGATACAAACCCCCCTAAAAATCAATTTTAATTCCAGGTTGTAAGGCAACAAAATAGGAAATTGCCAAGGGGGTTGAATACTTTCGCAAGCCACTGTAGCAGCAAGGGGCAAGGGTTACCTAGCGGGGTACACGCCCACTCCACCAGGGGTCTGGCAGTGTCTTGGGAGATGTTTTATGGGTTGACTATAGGAGATATTTGTGCTGCGGGAAGTTGGGCATCACCACACAGTTTTGTGAGGTTTTATCACTTGGATGTCACTGCTCCCAGTATAGCACACAGTGTGCTTATGGCTGGGACAGGGGAAAGTCACTAGGCAGCCTGCCGCATTTGGCAGGGTCAGGTCTGTGTGGTCTGCCATGGGCCGTTTCATTTAGTATCTGTTGGGGTCGGCTTGGGGTGTGATTATATTTCCCCATAGTCTGTTGTACCGAAGTTGACTGACTGAAAGGGGACATAACGTTATGACTATAACTACTGTTCCCTGAAGGATGTACAACACCTGTTTGGCCCCGCACCGCCTGTTCCTGGGCTCGGTGAAGAGCGGTATTACATTGAAGGAATGAATCCGAGCCTCACGCTTATCATATCACCTATGGAAGGTGGGGCTTGCAGCGAGGCGCAGATTTCATTGGCCTTGTCAGGCGTGATTGTAGATCCTTCAACCGAAGTCGCGAGAGTGCGACTCCCCATAGTATGTTTTACCTCGTTTCCCTCCTTCAGTGAACAGTAGTTATAGTCATAACGTTATGTTCTATACTTAAAAGGAAGTGCCTTAACAATATATCAAATATTGATAGGATTTGCTACATTAATATATGTATGAATATGCAGAATATGGACAATTTCCATGATATAAAACCCAGTACAAATTCGATTAATTAATTATTTCTTCAGCTTTCAGCTGTGTAGCTAGATACATCGAAAAGCATTGATCATAAATTATTGCTGCCATTTGAGATATTACACATATTGTAAAACCTGTTACATACACTTACAAAGTTAGAATATATGAATCTATTAGGCATAATTTTTTTCCAACATTCTGGTAACTTGCCTCCGTGTAGCCATGGTAACACTTGCAGTATTTGCGCACAGCACCACAATTTCATGTCCACACACTTCACAAAGGTCTTGCCCAAGCACTCATTCTCTCCTCTAAAAATAGCTCAAAAATATTCTCCTGCTCCTATGCCTTTGGTTACAGTAGTTGCACACAATCAGTATAAGCACTCATCCTTTATGCCTGGTTCCCCCATCACCAAATGTTTATTCATCACAACATGAACCAAGTCTAGTGTACTAGGTACTAGGCAGGTAGAGTATGGCATAGCACACATATTCAATGGGATGGGAGATACTGTACTTTACATTACCTACATTCTGGAGCCAATGCCATTGCTGGGACTGGGAGAGGGGCTCTGTATGCCTGAGGTAGCATAGCAACCTGTCTTTAGCTGCAGTACCATCTGTATCTACAGAGAGGAACCATGGTTTCTCTAATCTCCTAAAAAGGGTCTTGGTGGCCATTTTAAGGTGTAATATTTGGGAATTCAGGACAAAACTAAAAAATATGAGTTGGTTGTAACAATCCATTTGATGGCTTACATTTTTCATTAGGTCGGCGAGCTGCCCTTCTCTGGACTTGGCAGGGCCCGATTGTGCATGCCTGCTGGAGCCTGGTGAGAAATGCCCTGGCCTTGTGCATGCAGGTAAAGAGTTGGGAGAAGTGTGTAGTGTGTGTGTGTGGAATTTAAATAGACACTGACTTTGGGTGTTTCTGCTTGGCTGCCCACAGGACATCCACAGGAAACTACACCACTGTGACTTCCCCTCCAATCCCTCATCTGTGGTTTATTCGCTAGTAAATACATATTCATGATGTATTCCTAGCAAGCATTTATTTCACTAACTCACAGTGGCACTGTAAAGGGGGAGAAAAACATCACTGATACCCTAAGGCAGTCCCTTGTGTTCCGTTGTTCCATTTGACATACTGTAAATAACATAAACATAACAATATCCTTCTTTACATTACTTTCAAATCGTGTTTGTAAAAGCATTCCCATAGAGAAAGATAAGACTGACTACTGAAGGTCCAACCAAAACTAAATGGGGGCTTATTGTTATTCCCACTAGCAAGCCAAGTGCAATACAACAGCTTAACCACTGTAATAAGAGACATACCCACACACCCCACCACACGCACACACAAGCGCACACACTGTCTCTCATTCCCAGTGGATGTGGGTCAGATTTGAGGAGTGAGACAGCAGCAGTCCGGCAGAGGAGGTGTGTATGTGTGTGTGTGTGTGTGTGTGTATGTGTGTGTAGTTGGGCTTTCAGTGCTGATTAAGTTCTCCACAGACGGTCAGCACACACATGCCTCTCCATTATCAGCACTCTGGGTCTCTGCAGCATGGAGGATGACAATTGCCTCTGAGCCACAAGCCACAATCCATCTGTGGTCATAAAAGAAACCTCGGAGGAGCAGCCTTTCTCTCTCTCTCCTATCAACACTGCAATCTCCAGGCCTTCCTACCCTAACTAACAGACTGGTTGTTGAGTCTGTTCAATTGAGTTTTCTGTCAGCTCCTAGAGGAGGACAAATGATAAAGCATGTCAGAGCCGGAGGGTGGATCTGGAGCTGTGGATGAGAACGTGATTAACAGATTTGAATTAGTCCCCTGTGTCACAACAAAATCCCATCCTAGTGACAGTGACATGAAGAGCTGCCTGGTGTAGTGGACTCATTCATACATTTACATTTGGTCTCATTTACATTTAGGCTCAGTTGGTAGAGCATGGTGCTTGCAACGCCAAGGCTGTGGGTTCAATTCCCACGGGGGACCAGTATGAAAATGTATGCACTCACTACACTATGTTGGTCTGCACAAGAGCATATGCTAAATTACTAAAATGTAAATGTTCAGTGACATGGGGAGCTGTCTGGTGCAGTGGACTCATTCAAGAAGAGGCGTGAAGAGTGATAGCATAGCTTCAAGAGTACAGAGATAATTTGCCATAATAGCAGACCAATACATTCATGTCCTCCCCCTCTTCATCAACACATACTCCCATTCCATCTCTCACTCACACACACACACACACACACACACACATTTCCAACCTGAGCAGAGCTCACTTGACCATCCCATTATTGTCAATACAGAACATTGGCCATAAAATAAAGCACAAAATGGACTATGTGCTGGGGTGTAATCGATCTCACTCAACCCCAGGAAATATATGAACTAAGCGCTTCTGCATCTTTTATTTATAGGGCTCAGTACTTATAAATGCTGCTTCACGCTTATGTGATTTTCACGGTCCATTTGTGGGACAGTAGGCTAGCGTGATAAAAGTGAACTGAACTCAGAACAACCCTTCTAATCAGTGGTGATGAGTGGGAAGACGGATGCATGCTGTTTGATAAATTATGGATGGAAGGAAGGTCGTGGGGCATACTGTCCCAATCATGCAAAATGTGAGATTAGTGACCCAATTTGCTCTGTGGGTGATAAAGGCTTTTAATTTAATTTGTGATAGCTGTGTAATAGCTCAATGTAATGTGTGTGTGAGATCGGGTGACTCTACTGTCTCTCAGTCCACATTCTGCCTATAGGCATGCTATGCCTGGGAGGAGGAGGAGCAGTGCCCAGCTCTGAGTCATGGCATCCTTCTCCTCTTCACCATGTAGTGGGAGCTGAGAAAACCATGGGGCATGTTACACAGCGCTGGTGACCTTTTCACAAATTAAAATAACAAACCCAGAGCTGTACTGTAGGCAGGATTATTTATTTATCTGTGATTAGGCTATAATGTTGTTGCCTGGCTAGGCCTACTATAGGCTACCACGGATGAATTGTCCCTTACAGTAAATGTATCTAGTTGGTGTGATTTAAATGGCACTGATGACATCAGTGATGTGATGCTACACAGAGCAGCTGATGGTCAAGGCATCCCCACCGCCTCCATCCTTACCTTGTGCTGTTTCCACATGGCCGCTAAAGGTTTTACATCGTGACTCCCATGCTTGCCACCCTCCAGACACTTCATGCACACTGGAGTCTTGCAGTTGACGCAGTACATGCTAAAGTTCTCCGTATCATGGTCTGCACATGTCCCCTGTTTGCGTAAGGTGGCGGCGGGCATCTGCTGTCCTCCTGCCGCTGGCAATTGGGTCGGTGGCACTAATCGATGTTTGGCCAGCGGTCCACGGGAAGGGTGGCATCGCTGCTGGCAAGGTGTGCAGTAAAACACGTCACACTGCTCGCACATCACAGTGGCATCGACAGGGTTGCGGTCACATAGCTGACATTTCACGTTGGCAGAGTGGATCTGCTGATACCGAGACACGATCGCCTCCAGTAGCCGGTTACGTGGAAAGCCCCTAAACCCCCGCTCATCCAGAGAGACACTACGGTGACAGAGAGGACATGTTATGGAACAGTGGCGGTGCACCAAAGTCGGAGGAAAGACCCTGACCCCATTTGGAGACTTGATGCACGGCGTGTATGATCCATAGCCGCTGTCCGTTTCACTATACATGCTCATTTTGTCCATATCCAAATAATCGTAGTCCGAGTTGGAGGCACGGCTATGCGCTAGTGTTTCGCCTTCTGGTGTCTGTACAATGATATTTCGGGCGCACGCCAAACACACATTGTGCGAGCAAGGTAAAAGAATAGGATCCTTGAAAAGAGAGCCGCAAACGGGGCATTTTAATTCTTCATCCATCATGTCTATAAAACGCTTCTCACATAGAACGCAAGAGCAGCGATCAATGAAAACAGACCAGCGCTATTAGATACCGACAGCTCCCTTGCCCGTTTTACGCAGGCGCGCGCGAAGGGGAATTGTTGGCGTTGTAGTCTGAGTGGATGGGTTCTGCAACTGCAGCTTCGCAATAACAATTTCACTTTTATCAACAACAAAAATCTACAACACCCTTAATCCCAGTGAGGAGCCCCAACCTTTTGTGAAAAATATGGTCATTGTAGGCTATTTACACCTCTGTGATACTAAACTTGTTGTGAACCAGTAGGCTATCTAAACCATATGGGTAGCAGACGCATCTGCCTGCACACTTCATAGGCTATTGAATGTGCAATGCATGTTGGTGGTGATTTAATTTCATTTAGATTTTCAACCTAATAATTTAATGAAATGCTGGATGCATATTCTGAAAATGTGGCACATTTTCCCAGAACGTTTCCCTTTTCCTACTGATATGTAGGTCGAGCTATATCTATCCATGATTCACATTGTCCTTGCCAAATTGGTTGGCATCACTGTGAGCACACTGTCATTGAAATGTCCTGTCAGGCATAATTAACCAGTCAGGACAAGATTATGTGTGTCCCTGGCCCTGATGTGTGCAATGCAGGTTTGGAATAATTGACATCCACTGTGGCAGTTTATAAATCAATTGGTCTCAGATGATCTGAGATCCAGTCAAAGGGCTGTCATATCAGGAGTCTAATTGCTTCATACAATTGGAAAAAGGCCACATGAACAATTGATAACTCATGCTTTGTATAACACAATCCCAAATTAGACTATCAACAGTTTTACTATAGGCTATCTTTGATTGAATGATTTCAAGATTAATTTTTGATTCCAATGATGCAGGAAATATGCTTGCTGTCAAGACTCTGGATGCCAGAATTCCTTTCTCCGGAAAAAATGTCAATAATATCCATAGCAGTTCTTTCAAATGGAAAATAATTGGCTCTCGAGGAGCTTTGTCACACAAAATAATATTTATCACCTTACCCTCTGTTATGTCTTTACTATGTGAATTGAGTTTGTTACAATAAGTTTCAATGTTTTATTTGGTTTTGTCAAAATGAACCACTCAGCAAGTGGCTGAAGACCATTCTAGAAAAATCTGCACTCCTGGTTCCCTTTCTCAGAACTGCAGTTAGACGATTTGAAGGGGTGACATGAGGTCAGGTTATCTCCAAAAGCAAGCTTCACTGGCATAGCTTAATCCCTGTCGATAGTTCAAGGGCCCTTTGTGAATATTTGATCAATATGTTCTATGTACTCTAAGAATGTAAAAATAAAAGGAAGAAAATAAATAAAATGAATATTTAATCTACCCTCCCATTGTGCTTAATGTTAAGGACTATGGGCTTTTATCTGAAACTCAGTTGTTTTTCAACCCGCCAACACACCTGTCCAAGGCAGGGCACAAATGTCAACCAATAGTTGAAATATTTTGAATATCCAATCCATTAAGAAAATCCAGAGATGTACTGTGAATTTTGACACCATGTTACAAGGCTAGAATCAGTTATGATGGAAAACATTGAAAATAAAAACCATATTTTATCCAGAAATAACAAAATGTCTTTTTGAGGCTTTGTTCTGAAAATCTTCACTGGGGATATGAAAAAGGTTGTATAAGAAGATTATAGTGTCAAAAAATCCCCTGCCCTCTTGATCTATTTTTTATCATAACACTCAATCCTAGGGTCAAAAGCTACGTATATTTTTAAGTCAAAATCCTTTTTCACCATTTGGTTCAGTAATCCTTAGAATTTCCATTGTCTTGCAGAAAGTTAATCAAACATTATCAAAAAGTATATTAAATAGTTTTTTCAATAACTGGACAAAGTTGTTATAATGCATACACTTTTTATTTTTTGAGATAATTTGTGTGATACCATAACATTTTTCAGAGGCGCATTCGTACAAATCAATAACATTCCTAACTGCATTAAGTTAATACATTACTTTATGAATCAGTCATCCTATTCCAGTTAGCCTACAATTTGTAATGCTATATCATCAAGCATAGGAAAAATAAGTGAAATTCTAAATCACAAACTATATCGATGTCATTGTCTTCAACATCACATTCAACAGAAAGAATCATCACGGAATAACCTATAAGACATGGCAGAATAAAGATTTAATAAGTTCTGGCCAAATATTTGAAGTTCAACACTGGCATCAATACAACAAAAAGTGTTGTTCACAACAGGTTATCATTCACCCCCTAGACCTGAGACATAGTGCTATCAGGATTGACACGAATGGGCCGTGCACTTTTTCTCAAGTCCTGTAATTGCTTAGCAGGTTTCCCCACTCCTTCCTCAAACCTCTTTTCCACCACAGGGAGGACAGTATCGTGCAGGAAGGAGGCATTTTGGAGAATGAAAGCTTTCTTCTCTGCCTCCTGTTCACACCGCAGGCTGTAATCGACATGCTGCACAGCCACAAGGATGATCTCCCTCAGGCTCTCCAGCAGTACCATGTGCAGCTCTGGGAAGTAGAGCTTCAGTCCCTCCTCCAGGAAAGCCATCATCTGTTTGGTGAAGGCCACGATGGTGTAGCTGAGGTTGACCCAGCAGTCGTCTCCTGTATACTGATTGAAGCTGCTCATGCCACAACTGCGCATCTCCTCCTTCAGCTTGGTCAGAGCCTCTGGAGTCATTAGGTTCATCTTCCTCCACATCTCCTCAGAGTTGCGGTGCTTGGTGGCCTCAATGATGATCTCCTTGTAGCTCTGCAGGGCTGCCTTGATGTCTTTGACCAGGAGGGACTGCAGCGTGAAGGTGAGGTCCAGGCCGATTTCACTGAGCTGCTTGCAGTGCTCCTTGGCCACCTTGACACACTCAGCGGCAGTGGAGAGGCTCTCCTTGCTGTCAAACACCTGCCCACTGAAGGCATCCACAAACGTCTTCATGGATGAGCGTGACCAGACCACAAATGCCGAGTAGCAGCCTGTGTTACCGGCAAAGTCCATCTCAAACTCTTTGGCCGTCTCCAGCAGGCTAGTGAAGAAGATGTTGCAGAGCTTGTGTATGTAGAGCAGAGTAGCCCCCTCAATGCGCAGCTGGCGGATGGCGGTCTGCACAGCAGCGGCTCGGTTCTTCAGGAAGAGCTCACAGGCCTTGGTGGACTGCCCCAGCCGGATTAACTGAGACACGGCCCGACGGGTCGCTTTGGGTCCCCCACGGAGGGAACGGTCAGGAGAGAGCTCAAACACCAGCACCTCTGTCAGCTGTCGGACACGCTCATCCACCTTCACCCTGAGCTCCTTCACCCTCGGACTGACAGGCTGGTCCTTCAGGTACTCATTCAGCTTGTCCAGGAGGTCCACGGCACCTTCAAAGTCCCGCTGGGCAATGCACACGTCCAGGTCTTCGGGAAGCTCCTGGATCCACTCCAAGCCCAGATCCACTGCCTCCTCTGAGTCAAAAGGGTTGGTCTCTTCGTCATCAAAAGGGTTGGTTGAGACCAAGGCCTCTGGTCTCACAGGTGAATTGGGAACCTCTACCTCTTCTGTCTTGTGTTTTTCCTTAGTCACTTTATTTTTCTTTGTCTCATCAAGGATCTCCAGCCACTCCTTTTTAATCTTGCTGTTCTCTGCCTGAAATATGCGGCTTTCAGGGAACATCAGGATTTTGAACATGTCCTTCATTGGGGGGTGGTCCTTCACGTTGACGATTGCAAAGCTCTCCAGATCATACAGTGCATTGTATTTGTACTTCACTGTACCGTGGCGATTCGCTAACCAGGTGGCAATGAGAAGGCAATCATTCATCAGGAAGGCATGCACTTTTTGAAGTTGTGCCATGTTGTCCACATCATATTCAACCAGGTCGCCATTGTACACTAAATACCTGCCTGGGGTGTCCATAATGTTTTTGCACCCCTCTACTTTCTCAAGCAGTGTAGTCAGTGTTCTCTGTTTCACTTCCTCTGTCTCTTTGGGGAATGCCGCCAGCATCTCCTTTGCCGTTTCATCCTTATCTGTTGAGAGCAAAGACTGGGTAATGCTCTCCATGATACTTTTCTGCTCTGTCAAAATATGACTCAGTTGGTACATCTCACTCTCCAGGTACGAAATCTCTTTGGCAGTTTCGATGAACTGTCTGTAATTCTTGTAGACATTTTTCTTCAGGTTTTGAGCCGTTTCATCTGCTAGGGTCTGTATTTTTTGACGATGTTCCTGCAAATCTCTGTCGCCATCAGACTGTTGTGAGAGATGCTTGACATAATTTTGCGGGTCGAAATTAGCTGATTCCAATTGCTTGCGCAGTCTGTTCGCCTGGTCTGTCATCTCCAACGTTATAAATTGTATTCTTCAGATTAAAAACATGTGCTAGAACAGTAATAATAGCCAGAAATAGGTGAGAACGACTGCCGACCGGCTTGTTTTTTTTTTTAGCCGCACAGTGCTAACAGTCAGGAAGAGGAAATAGGTTAACACCCAAAACGTCACGAGCCGTCCGGAGACTAGGTGGCCAACAAAATATGTAGTTTGGGCAAAGATGTTCGATTATATTGACAAGATAGTCGCGTGATCGCTCTAACAATGGAAATACATGTCCTTAAAGATGGAAGGCAGACAGGAGGTTGTGAGATCAGGTGGGACCATTATAGCTAATGAGAGGGCAGATACTCACGTGTACAATAGGCACAACTCCGATATAAAGTTTATTTTTTTGTTGTTGACCAAATTCGACACTCTCATTGACCTCCATACAAAAAATCTTCACTTGGTGTTATTTTCGTGGACAGATTTTGGGCAGAGTATACAATCTCGCTTCACCTATTCCTCTCTGGTATGGTTTAAAAAAGAAATGCATTGGATCATAAAATAAATGGTGTGCTCAGTCATCGAAGTTGTATTGATATTGAGGGATGAAAATGACACTCAATATTCGTTTGAACGTTTTATTTTATTTCAGTGTAAGTTTTATGCAAAATCCCGAGTAACTGTTTAGTTGGACAACATTTATTCGCGAGTGCTACTGTAGAGGGTCATCACTAGTTACTTCAGCCACAAAGTCATAAACACATTTCTTAAAATGTGATTTTAAACCTAACCTTAACCTCAGCCACACTGCTAACCTTATGCCTAACCTTAAATTAAGAACAAAAACCGAATGTGTGTTCACATCTTATTTATTTTTTTACAATATAGCCATTTTGACTTTGTGGCTGTGGTAACTAGTGGAATCTCTGTGGAGGAATAACGTATCCCAGAATTCCCAAAAGCACCATAGACTGAAATTACACTTATTTTGAACAGGAGCGAATTTGCTGTAGTTTACTACCTAAAAATAACCAACATTAATCTATATTTAACTTAAACTGGATATTGAGGTAAGCTTACGTAGATATATAACAATAATATTTATCAGACCACGATTACAGTCGGTAAAGTTAGAGCTATCCAGCTCCAAATCAGCTGCATTGGGTTTTGGTGCATTCATTAGCCAGCTAACGTTAACTAAAGCGAGCTAGCTAGTCAACGTTATAGGACAACGATATTATAGTGAGTACTACCAATCTAGCTAATCTACACTGAACAAAAATATAAATGCAACATGTAAAGTGTTGGTCCCATGTTTCATGAGCGGAAATAAAAGATCCCATACATTTTCCATACGCACAAAAAGCTTATTTCTATGTGAATTTTGGGCACAAATTTGTTTACATTCCTGATTTCTCCTTTGCCAAGATAATCCATCCACCTGACAGGTGTGGCATATCAAGAAGCTGATTAAACAGCATGATCATTACACAGGTGCACCTTGTGCTGGGGACAATAAAAGGCCACTCTAAAAAGTGCTGTTTTGTCACACAACACAATGCCATAGATGTCTCAAGTATTGAGGAATGTCCACCAGAGCTGTTGCCAGATAATTTAATGTTAATTTCTCTACCATAATACGCCTCCAACTTCATTTTAGAGAATTCGGCAGTAAGTCCAACTGGCCTCACAACCGCAGACCACGTGTATGGCGTTGTGTGGTCGAGCGGTTTGCTGATGTCAACGTTGTGAACAAGAGTGCTGCATGGTGGCAGTGGGGCTATGGTATGGGCAGGCATAAACTACGGACAACGAACACAATTGCATTTTATCGATGGCAATTTGAATGAGATACCGTGACGAGCTCCTGAGGCCCACTGTTGTGCCATTCATCCGCCGCCATCACCTCATGTTTCAGCATAATAATGCACTGCCCCATGTCGCAAGAATCTATACACAATTCCTGGAAGCTGAAAATGTCCCAGTTCTTCCATGGCCTGCATACTTAACAGATATGTCACCCATTGAACATGTTTAGGATGCTCTGGATTGACGTGTACGACAGCGTGTTCCGGTTCCCGACAATATCCAGCAACTTCACACAGCCATTGAAGAGGAGTGGGACAACATTCCATAGGCCACAATCAACAGCCAGTCCCCTGTAGCTCAGTTGGTAGAGCATGGCGCTTGCAACGCCAGGGTTGTGGGTTCGTTTCCCACAGGGGGCCAGTATGAAAATGTATGCACTCACTAACTGTAAGTCGCTCTGGATAAGAGCGTCTGCTAAATGACAAAAAAAAAAAAGATCAACTCTATGCGAAGGAGATGTGTCGCGCTGCATGAGGCAAATGGTGGTCATATCAGATACGGACTGGTTTTCTGATTCACGCCCCTACTTTTTTTTTTTTAAGGTATCTGACCAACAGATGCATATCTGTATTCACAGTTATGTGAAATCCATAGATTAGGGCCTAATGAATTTATTTCAATTGACTGATTTCCTTATATGAACTGTAACTCAGTAAAATCTTTGAAATTGTTGTATTTTGTGTTTATATTTTTGTTCAGTGTAGGTATCCATCTAAGTTGAATTATCTTTTCAACTCCAGTAGCTAGCTAGTTGAACTTGAATGAAGATTTTGTGCTTGCCATTCAGCTGCAGGAGCAGTTTGACTTCGAGGCATCCTTATACACACCAACTGATGATAACTATGGCCAAACCAGCAAAAAACTGAAAGTTGAGTCTAGCAGCAACAATGTCATTCTATTTACATCCATCTGTTGCCCCCAAGAGACCAATGTCAATTGTGGATGAGTCGTGGGAGGTGTTTGACCCAAGTCTACGTGAGGGCCATGTTTCTGGAGTTCGATGACACGTTCTTCTGGGGAAAGCTCAGTGGTGTGGAAGTCAAATGGAGCCCCCGAATGACACTGTAAGTCTGAACGATTCACATTGTTGTATCAACCATCTGATATGATAAATGTGTTTATGATTATATCTCATACATTAGAATAATGGCTGCCCATCAACTTTCAGAATGTAAAGCGTGTGGGAACTTTGGCTGTCATGGCTATAACTGGTCCATGTGATTGCTTTCCTGTGGTTAATTTTCCATTATTCAATACCTGTCTCGTCATACAATCTTCAATTGTAGGTGTGCAGGTGTGTTCTTACGAAGGACGAGGTGGACTGTGTTCTATTTGACTTAGTGAGCCTTTACTGAAACTTAGACCCCGTCGGGATCTTGTACAGGTACTTTGACTAACCAACCTGAAACTTCTCAAATTGATGGCAATTGTATAAGATATAACATAAGCAATGTAGCTGATGTAATTTCTTCAGTATAGCATAACATGAAAATACCCTGTTATTCCAGACACTTCTGCATGAGATGATCCATGCACTGCTCTTCGTGACTCAAAACAACAGAGATCATGATGGGAATGGGCCTGAGTTCTGCAAGCACATGGACAGAATCAACCAAGCCACTGGAACTAAAATCACAGTAAGTTCTGCTCAGTGTCCCCACAATGTCAACTGTGAAAGTGTACTTTGTGTTAATGTCTCTGATTCCAGAATCAACTGTGTTCCACCAGGTCTATCACACTTTCCATGATGAAGTAGATCTCTACCGTCAGTACTGGTGGCGGTGTGAGAGGCCCTGTCAGACTCGCAAGCCCTACTTTGGATATGTGAAGAGGGCAATGTACCGTGCCCCCTCAGCCCAAGACACATGGTGGGGGGATCACCTGCGCTCCTGTGGGGGCACCTATACAAAGGTCAAGGAGCCAGAGGGTTATGGAAAGAAAGGCAAGAAGACAGACAACAGCGAAAGCAAGATAGACACCAGCAAAGACAAGAAGCCTACAGACAAGCCCACAAGCAAGAGCAAGGCTTCCAGCACATCTACTGCAGGTAATACATGTCTCTTTCTCATCTAATGAATGCTGAGAGTAGTAATATTATTTACAATTCAAAATATGGCTTAGTGAATGTGTCTTCTTGAATCTACATTTGATTTCCTATGCTTTGGTCTCAGGCTCTGGTTTACAGGATATAAGGAATATCATTCCATTCAGTAGCAAAGGCTTTTTGCTTGGAGAGAGTTCACCATCATCAACTCAGAAATCTCTTGTCAACAGTCCCACAAAACCCCTCACTACTCCTGTGTCTCCCAGACTTGTGCTGTCTCCTCCAGCTCAGGTGACAGCTAAAGGAATCAACTGATTATCCCACAGAAAAGGGGAGCTCCACAACCTCCATAGCAGGGGGAGCCCATGGTCCCTTCAGAGGACAGAAACCCCCTATTAAAAAATGTCAGCAACACCAAGGCATTTTTCAACATCAATGGTTCACCTGCTAGGGTTTACAAACCCAACAGCACTGTGACCAAGGCACATTGGACACTGTGTTAACAAACCTCCAAACGAGCTTCAACGCCATACAACACTCCTTCCGTAGCCTCCAACTGCTCTTAAACACTAGTAAAACTAAATGCATGCTCATCAACCGAAAGCTGCTTGCACCCGCCCACCCGACTAGAATCACTACTCTCGGCGGGTCTGACCTAGAGTATGTGGACAACTACAAATACCTAGGTGTCTGGTTAGACTGTAAACTCTCCTTCCAGACTCACATTAAGCATCTCCAATTAAAAGTTAGATCTAGAATCGGCTTCCTATTTCGCAACAAAGCCTCCTTCACTCATGCTGCCAAACATGCCCTCGTAAAACGGACTATCCTACCGATCCTTGACTTCGGCAATGTCATTTACAAAATAGCCTCCAACACTCTACTCAGCAAATTGGATGTAGTCTATCACAGTGCCATCCGTTTTGTCACCAAAGCCCCATATACTACCCTCCATTGTGACCTGTACGCTCTTGTTGGCTGGCCCTCACTACATATTCGTCGCCAAACCCACTGGCTCCAGGTCATCTATAAATCACTGCTAGGCAAATCCCTGTCTTAACTTAGCTCACTGGTCACCATAGCAACACCCACCCGTAGTCTGCGCTCCAGCAGGTATATCTCACTGGTCATCCCTAAAGCCAACACCTCCTTTGGCCGCCATTCCTTCCAGTTCTCTGCTGCCAATGACTGGAACGAACTGCAAAACTCCCCTTCACTAACTTTAAGCGTCAGTTGTCAGAGCAGCTTACCGATCACTGCACCTGTACACAGACATTCTGAAATTAGCCCATCCAACTATTTTCTTTCTGCCAAAATAAGACCAATGTTCATGTTTTAATAGTAATGTGTATGAAGGGATTCAGTTTTATTTAAAAAATGTAATGTTCTTACAATACCCTAAGTATCTTCTGGCTGAATGTGCCTTTTCATAGTCCTCCTCAATGTAAAACTACAATGGCAGACTAATAGAAATCAAAAAGACAGTCTCAAATACCATTTCATCATATCACTAAACTCATTAAATTGACTGAAAAATTACAGAATTCTCGGACACATACTTCAATACCCATACATGCTCAGATGCTTTTGAATAGATTTCCTGCCTCTCCAAGGGCATAGACCACCGACGAGAAAGGTCTGTTGATTCACATTCAAAGAGTACAGGATGGTTTTATGAGGACATAACTAGACGGGCCAAGAGAGCAATGACAGTTTCCGTAAAGACAAAGTGCTTGTGCAATTTAATACCAATGGTGCTCTTTTTATCCTTGAATAAAAAAATTATGCACTCACTAACTGTAAGTCGCTCTGGATAAGAGCGTCTGCTAAATGACTACAATGTAAATGTAAAAGCAAGGCATATGTTATTTAGGGAAGGAAGGTGCAGGGGCAGTGGGGTGAGCTAAATGTCGTAGAAGAGAGGAAGGGCAGCAGATTTCAAGGAGTCAAAGACCAACAATAAGGCAGGCAGCTATATGTCACAACTTCTGCTCCTCCTGACCTGCAAGATACTGAGGACAACCCAGACAATTAGCACAATGACAAATAAGTAGCATATTATGGATTTTAGGAAGAAGACAGATAAATGAGCAGCACTAAAATGTGTTGCATCCCATTATTTTACATTTTAGTCATTTAGCAGACGCTCTTATCCAGAGCGACTTACAGTTAGTGAGTGCATACATTTTTTTTTTTTTTTTGTTATCTCTAGCCTGTATTTAATGTGTCCTCGGGTAGACTCATGATTCTTTCAGCTTGAGTGCACTGCAGTCAAAAGGCACCAGCACTCATGTTGATTATGAAGGCTTTATGGGGTAGTCACTAACTGTCCTTGTCTTGACTGTACACAATTTAAAAACTCATTTTGAGTTCATTTCAACTCATATTGATGCACTGCCAATTCATATAAAATAGTATAAAATGTGTTTTAAGTGAGGGAATACATACATTCTTTTGTTTTCCACATTTAAAATGACATGTCAGTTGTTGAGACCTTGCTTTTTCAATTACATCTGCCATTGTTTAGGCCACATGTGCCTCTGTGGGTTGGGCTTCCTCTCTTTGTTGAGGGGCTGTTGTTAGTGATGCAGGACCATGGATGGAAAGCCCACCATCTGTCCTTCATACTGACACCTTTGTTCTGCAGACACATACTTGTCATGATGACCTCACCCACCGCCAGTAAATCACTTTTGGTCGGCTGAAACATGTAAACCAGCAATTTTACACTGGCAGTTGCCAATTTCTGTGTGATAAGATTTGCAACGCTAGCCTGTTGTACTATTCTCAGTCAGTGGTATTCATGTGGCACATGTCAAGTTTGTTTCTTTTCTAAGTGTTCCTTTATCCTAAAGAAAATAAGCTTGAGAACTTTAATTTGATAAAATGTTGAATGATGGCTATTTGGTGGTGGCTCATTATAACTGTCTTAATAATTAAATCACTCCACATACTGTAAAATGTAATGTAAATGTAGAGCTGTGATTTACTTCAGGAATAATGCCGCGTTCATGCGCTAGTCGGAACTAGCAAACTCGGAAATTTCCGATTTGCTAACTGGTTGAACGCGGCACGTGTCTAACTACAACCAGTTGCAAATCGTACATTTCCAAGTTTCCTAATTCCGACTAGCACTTGAACGCGTACTCTAACAAACAAAGAACACTCTGGTATTAGGTTATGAATATTCAACCACCCTTTCCTGTCCGTCGCTGCGGGTGACGCCCAATCAGCCTGGAACTGTGTTAAAGGGACAGGAAGTGCGAGTTAGCCAGAGCTCGAAAGGAGAAGATTACTGTTGTTTGGCGTCAACGGCTGTTGCATGTTGTTCGTCGGAGATGTGCTTTTCATTCCTGAATGTGGTGATTTATAACGACTAAAACTAAAAGTATTGCATTTGTTTGAGAAAAAAAAAGGTATAACGATGAACGGTAAATCCGCGAACGGCACAGCGGGCGGAACACTGGCCTCCATTGAGGGGCTACCCCCACTGCCAAAGAGCCTAAGCGGCTTGCTGAATTCAAGCGGCGGGTCTTGGAGAGAGATGGAGAGGATGTATGCAAAGAAAACCATGATCCAAGACGACCTTAGCCGTGGGCGAAACAATTCAGACAACCTGCTTGCAAATAAACCGGCCAACCTTGATGCGGCTTTAGCACTCCTCCGAAAAGAAATGGTAAGAAGTGGAGGGGAGGTGATCAATTAATGATTGCAAACAGGAGGGAGGGAATTTTGAGGCAAAATTGTGAAATGAGAGCAACAGCTGTTCAGACAGAATCAAGAAATCACTCCATTACTGTTCATTACTTCATGGTCTAATTAGTATCCTAGCTCTTTTTGGTCGGCTGAAACATGTAAACCAGCAATTTTACACTGGCAGTTGCCAATTTTTGTGTGATAAGATTTGCAACGCTAGCCAGTAACGGTGACAACAATGAAACATTTATACATTGTTGTTTGTAGGATTTGATAGCCTACATTCATACCATGTCAGTTTGGTTTCATTTGATAGCCTACACAATCTATACTCCATTGATCTGTGTGAAGATTTCAGTAGGAGTATGTCTTTGAAAACTTACAAAGCAAACTTTCTTCCAGCCTTACTGTAGGCCTATCCTCCTATGGGGTTAATATTTTATCCCATAAAATATTTCTGCTTAATTGAATAAAAGAAACATTTCTAGTTAAAGGCATGAAGCACCAACTTTTGTCTAATTGCTAACGTTTAGGCCTAAGTATAGTATCAAGCACCTGTTTGGGAAATCTTAAAATAATTATAGTATCATTTTTATCTTTCCAGGTGGGATTGCGTCAGCAGGATATGTCTTTGCTGTGTCAGCTCTGGTCCCTCCATGAGTCAATCCAAGAGTACAAGGGCAGTTGCCAGGACCTCAGCGTCGGGCACGGGATAGAGAACGGCTACTTTGACGAAGATGATGAATACTACCAGGAGACCAGCACAACACCAACTGACCAACCGGAGGGAAGTGAGGCAACATCTCCCAAAAATGGGACTAGCAAGGACTCCTGGCTACAAGACTCTTTCCACATCACCATCTGAGAGACCCAAGAGCTGAGCTGTTTGCTCCTAAGTTAGACTCTACACGTTTGAGGCAATACGCTTTTTATAAAGAGCTGTGCCATGCATTGAGTTTTGCTGGCTTATAGTCCTTTTTCAGCAGACCTCTTTCATATAAATATATACAAAAGTTCATTATTTATTATAAATGTTTTTTTCCCCTATTACTATGGACATTTCAAGTTTTCTATGATTGGGTTGTGAGTACTTCCAAGCTCTGTGTCATCTTCACAATGTTTACAGGGTTGAAATTCCAGAGACTGGGACAGTCTTTATAAACAAAATAGATGGGATTCCTGTCCCTGCAATCAGGGGAGGAAATCAACTTTTAGATGGTGTGTAGTGTCAACGGAGACTGGTTTGTGTTGCTTAGGCTGGAGAAAAGTATAAAATGCTGGAAACTGCTTACTTCTGGAATGGTTTTAAAACCAGGGGTAAGTAAGCATGTGCTTCTCAGAAGCCCTGTCTATGGTGTGCAGACGCTGTGCTTCTCAGAAGCCCTGTCTATGGTGTGCAGACGCTGTGCTTCTCAGAAGCCCTGTCTATGGTGTGCAGATGCCATACTGTGCTGTGGCTCTCCATACTTTTTCAGTTAATAGTTCAATGAGACTGGGAAGTTTGCATTGTTGAATTAAGTACAGTTGCTTCCATCATAAACCTTTGTTTTCAATTAACAACTCAATACAAGGTACCCATTACGAATTCATAGTATGTTGACCCCACTAGGACATGCATTTAGTGCACGTATGGCAATGTTGACCATAGTCTTCCATAGCCAACTGACCCCTATCTTGAGTCTCTATGTGCACTCAACATTTAGCTGCATAGACTGTATCAAAATAATTTAAGCTAGAAGTGCATTCTTGAAAGAAATTTTGCTTGTGTATCCTTTGACAATTTTGTGTGTAAACTGGTCCATAATTAATGTGCTTGTGGTACGCAAACCAAAGAGTATAATTGACGCACATTTGCTGAAATGTATTGGGTTTTAGGAATGATACTGTAAAATGCAATGTTCTTCCAGATGATATAGTCTGTTTT
The DNA here is from genome assembly GCF_964263955.1 of Coregonus lavaretus. NCBI lineage: Eukaryota > Metazoa > Chordata > Actinopteri > Salmoniformes > Salmonidae > Coregonus > Coregonus lavaretus. Next base: position 16,209,044 of record NC_140020.1, on the reverse strand, counting down.
CTCGCCGAACAATGTAAGACAATATATCAAGAATGTTTTGTAATACAGGAGGTTGATCTGTTGAGACGTACGTTTTCTTCACCGATTTAATGCAATTTGACAATATACACACCAGAGGATGTTTGGAGGTCATATACAGCATGCTTTCAAAATGGGGAGTTGAAAGAAAATGTTCACGGTACCTTCTATGCCTCAATGTGAGTGATGATCATGTACTGAATTTTCTACCTCCAGCTTCACGGTAAATGTATATTACCGCCACCAGCCCCACATTGAAAATTTGTATTTAAACAGAACACTAAACAAATCTCCACACTTAGTGCCTTTTTAGGTCTCAGACCTTGGCTATTGCTGTTGTCTGTCCCTTCAACTCACAGCACTTTTCTCAATCTGGTCATGTCTTTCGGATGGTCTCATGGCAAACACGTAGTACACCGCATACTGTAACTCCAGCACAGTTACTTGTTCAATTCCCACCTAAAAGGAAACCTAATGTTTCTTCACCAGTGTCATTAATCCAGGTATGAAATGTACACAACAGCATCCTGATTAGTTCCTTTTTCATGTGGCAATATATATCCAGATGGATATAGTCTTGATTTCATCCAATCAGAAAGCTGTGTTCTTGTACCACAGTGTGATCTCGATTTGTTGGCTCTGAATCAGAATCTACAGACCTAAAGGAGTCAATATAGGCCTCAAGCCAAGAAAATGTAACCTGAATTTCAGTCCAGTGGCAAGGTCAAGATGGATGAATCTGTCATCAAAGGAGTAATATATGAATCTGTGGAGGATAAAAAAAAAAAAAAGTATATTTCATTGTTTCCTCAGATACATAACTCACTGAGTATTTGAAGGGTTTGTTTTGTTTCAATCCATTCCTCATGTTTGTTATTTTTCAGTGAATGACCATACTACTGTTTTTGGAAGATTATGCTCTCTTATGTGATAGCTATAATTATGGATTTAATAAAATTACTTGATACTCAGATTTGTTATTCCTGCATGAAACTGTCGTTCATAGGCAACTGAACACAACTGTCTACTTTGTAGCTCTAAAATTAGCTTTGGCTTTACGGGTCAGCACTCACCACTTTATAGTGTACTGATCACCCTTGGCACCGACCAATAGAACATTGCACTTCTTGAGAGTAAATTTAAATAGTTTAGTTTTATACAGTTGAAGTCGGAAGTTTACATACAATTAGGTTGGAGTCATTAAAACTCGTTTTTCAACCACTCCACGAATTTCTTGTTAACAAACTATAGTTTTGGCAAGTCGGTTAGGACATCTACTTTGTGCATGACACAAGTAATTTTTCCAACAATTGTTTAAAGACAGATTATCTCACTTATTCACTGTATCACAATTCCAGTGGGTCAGAAGTTTACATACACTAAGTTGACTGTGCCTTTAAACAGCTTGTTAAAATTCCAGAAAATGATGTAATGGCTTTAGAAGCTTCTGATAGGCTAATTGACATCATTTGAGTCAATTGGAGGTGTACCTGTGGATGTATTTCAAGGCCTACCTTCAAACCCAGTGCCTCTTTGCTTGACATCATGAGAAAATCAAAATAAATCAGCCAAGACCTCAAAATAAATTGTAGACCTCCACAAGTCTGGTTCATCCTTGGGAGCAATTTCCAAATGCCTGAAGGTACCACGTTCATCTGTACAAACAATAGTACGCAAGTATAAACACCATGGGACCACGCAGCCGTCATACCGCTCAGGAAGGAGACGCGTTCTGTCTCCTAGAGATGAACGTACTTTGGTGCGAAAAGTGCAAATCAATCCCAGAACAACAGCAAAGGACCTTGTGAAGATGCTGGAGGAAACAGGTACAAAAGTATCTATATCCACAGTAAAAGGAGTCCTATATCGACATAACCTGAAAGGCCGCTCCAAAACCGCCATTAAAAAAAGCCAGACTACGGTTTGCAACTCACATGGGGTCAAAGATTGTACTTTTTGGAGAAATGTCCTCTGGTCTGATGAAACAAAAATAGAACTGTTTGGCCATAATGACCATCGTTATGTTTGGAGGAAAAAGGGGTTATTTGCAAGCTGAAGAACACCATCCCAACCGTGAAGCATGGAGGTGGCAGCATCATGCTGTGGGGGTGCTTTGCTGCAGGAGGGACTGGTGCACTTCACAAAATAGATGGCATCATGAGGAAGGAAAATTATGTGGATATATTGAAGCAACATCTCAAGACATCAGTCAGGAAGTTAAAGCTTGGTCGCAAAGGGGTCTTCCAAATGGACAATGACCCCAAGCATACTTCCAAAGTTGTGGCAAAATGGCTTAAGGACAACAAAGTCAAGGTATCGGAGTGGCCATCACAAAGCCCTGACCTCAATCCTATAGAACATTTGTGGGCAGAACTGAAAAAGTGTGTGCGAGCAAGGAGGCCTACAAACCTGACTCAGTTACACAAGCTCTGTCAGGAGGAATGGGCCAAAATTCACCCAACTTATTGTGGGAAGCTTGGGGAAGGCTACCCGAAACGTTTGACCCAAGTTAAACAATTTAAAGGCAATGCTACCAAATACTAATTGAGTGTATGTAAACTTCTGACCCACTGGGAATGTGATGAAAGAAATAAAAGCTGAAATAAATCATTCTCTCTACTATTATTCTGACATTTCACATTCTTAAAATAAAGTTTTTTTTTGTTGTTTTTTTCATTTAGCAGACGCTCTTATCCAGAGCGATTTACAGGAGCAATTTGGGGTTAAGTGCCTTGCTCAAGGGCACATCGACAGATTTTTCACCTAATCGGCTCAGGGATTAGAACCAGCGACCTTTCGGTTACTGGCACAACGCTCTTAACCACTAAGCTACCTGCCGCCCTAACTGACCTAAAACAGGGAATTTTTACTAGGATTAAATGTCAGGAATTGTGAAAAACTGAGTTTAAATGTAGTTGGCTAAGGTGTATGTAAACTTCCGACTTCAACTGTAGCTGCTATAGAAACATCCTTCTTTGTCTATATGTGTTTTGGAGAATTGTTCACTATTTCAACACTATTGCTGTTTGACCTAGTTTTAAAAATGAATGTCTTATTCAAACGAGGCATCGCTTAAGTTATTATATAATTTATGATATGTAACTAGTGCTCTATATGTACAGCTGAAGATAATTGTTTATCTCATACTGAAAACGGAGAAGCAAAGCTTCTGGAAGAGCAACTTAGGTGAGGTAGAGAGCTATTGCACAATATGGCTCTGCAAGTGTTTTCTTATCAGGTCAAGGCTCCGTAGACAAATCATGTGATCAACACTGGTGGACCCTCAGAAAGTTACCCTGTTACTGTATCTATTCACAGACATATAGCAACCAACCCAGCTGGGCAGCTAAAATCTCGAACTTCATACACCATCGTGTGTCCCTTAGAGTACAATATGAGCTACATGTATTCAAAGGAGAAGTGAGGGTAAATATTGACTAACATCAAGTGCCCTTTTGGAAAGCAGCCTGTAGTGAACACGCCTCTGTGCTGGGCTGAGCACCTGTTTAGGAGATTGTGGTAGATTAACATAATCTTGATTGAAAGCAAATCCAAGGTATGTGTAACTCTGCCCCTGGGATGGGACAGCTTGCCACACAAGCGCAACTGGGCTGTACCAACTATGTGCAACTGGGCTGTACCAACATTCACAGACCACAAACACACTGCTCACAACAAAGCTTTAGCAATTAATGGGAAAGAACACCAACGAATTCCCTTGGTTCTACTAACGCCAGAAAACGAATACAGCTGAGGAGTTTTCAGAGGAAATAGTATCCTTGAAGTTTGGTTTTATTCAGAAATAAGACTAAAAACATATACAAATTGTTAATGAACACTTACATAAGTGGCAATCAAATAGTGGTGTGGTTAGAAGGACATCTGACCTTTATTGTGTCAACAGATGCGCTGTCTGAAGCCTTGGTTAACTTGTCCAGAGGATTTTGGAAAATCTGATTGAGAGCTTACAGCCCGGCTTTGGCACAGAACAGTCAGCTCTCCTTCAGTGATCCTGTCTGACTTTTACTCTCTGAGCCCTGGACCTGGCTAGCACTATCCTCATGCGCTTACACTGAGCTCTTCTTCATCTCCTTCACTGAGATAGAGAATTACAATGACAAATTCTCTATTCTTCATGACATCTTTTGTCCCAATGACTCAAATGTTCTTTCCCTTTAACAGTACATTCATGCACTGGTCTCAACATCGTAATGCCTCTGATGTGATTCTTGTTATACTAATCTGATTATCCAGACTCATGATCTACCACTACACCAGGTTGAATAATGCTGCAAACACTCACTACACTCTTGCTGGAACACTTTGAGCCTTTCTCCATTACCAACACTGAGCTGGGGACGTTTAGTATGTGTGCTTCAAGGCTTACTACAGGGGTTGAAACCAGTTTGATTTCACAAGCAGTGGAATGTCTTTCAAAACATGGATCTACAATTACCCACGACCACCTGAGGCCTTACATAACACGTTCCCCCTGTTTGAAGGCACCAGGCTGGGTCAGCACGTCAGGCATTAGAGATATCTATTTATTTAAAATGACACATTTGCCATAAGTGACCCCCACTGCTCTTTAGAATGCACATCACCAATTGACTTGATACATTAGCGTACAGTATGTGCCCTAGGAACATGTGGGGTTGAATCTCTGTTCTAGCATTGTTGTTTACATTTCCTTCCACTTGACATGCCTTCTTGTTTGGATACGGTATCGATACTCACTATTCATTGAAGATACTCCACTCACTATCCTCTCCCCTTATTCCACGTGCTTGCAAGGCAAGCAGTCTAAAAACAATGACTATTTGTCATCCTGGACCATTCACTGACAGATGCTCAGATCCACTTGAGGTATCCTTGTAAGGATACCAAACATAACATTCCCAGGCAGAGTTCACTCAACGATGTAAAGGCTTGTTACAACGTGTGAGCACAACATTAATCCTGAGCCGAGTTATGGCAGGAATTACAAAAGTTAAATATAAATAATTTTATCTCTGTTCAAAAAGGAGAAACAAATAAGACCAGTTTGAAAAATCTCTGAGGACAAAACAGTGAGTTATCAAAAATATTAATTTTATTCACACTGACTTCAGGCTCTGTCTGCATACAAAAACAGCCTTTCTGGAGGACATTAGTGTGCTTCATACAATTAAGAAATACCAACAAAGCAACTGGCTTTGGTCAGAAAAAATCTAAAGACTCATACAGTATGTTTGTGTATGCACTACTTAACCATAAGGTATCAAGGGGCCTTAGCACATACAGTGCCTTCAGAAAGTATTCATACCCCTTGACTTATTACATATTTTGTTGTGTTACAGCCGGAATTCAAAATGGTGAAAATATGTTTTTAGAAATGTTTGCTAATTTATTGAAAATGAAATATAGAAATATGTAATTTACATAAGTATTCAAACCCCTGAATCAATACTTTGCAGAAGCCCTTTTGGCACCTTCAGCACAACCATTCTCAGGTATTGTCATAGATTTTCAAGCAGATTTAAGTCAAAACTGTAACTTGGCCACTCAGGAACATTCACTGTCTTCTTGGTAAGCTATTCCAGTGTATATATGGCCATTTGTTTTAGGTTGTTGTCCTGCTGAAAGGTGAATTTATCTTCCAGTGTCTGGTGGAACACAGACTGAACCAGGTTTTCCTCTAGGATTTGCCTGTGCTTAGCTCCATTCCGTTTATTTTTATATTTTACCCCCAATCATCGCTGCAACTCCCCAACGGCCTCGGGAGGTGAAGGTCGAGTCATGCGTCTTCCGAAACATGACCCACCAAACCGCGCTTCTTAACACCCGCCTGCTTAAGCCAGCCGCACCAATGTGTCGGAGGAAACACTGTTCACCTGACGACCGAGGTCAGCCTGCAGGCTCCCGGCCCGCCACAAGGAGTTGCTAGAGCGCGATGAGCCAAGTAAAGCCCTCCCGGCCAAACCCTCCCCTAACCTGGACGACGCTGGGCCAAATGTGGGCCGCCCTATGGGACTCCCGACCACAGTCTGTTGTGATACAGCCCGGGATCGAACCCGGGTCTGTAGTGACGCCTCTAGCACTGCCACACCACTCGGGAAGCCCCTTTCCGTTTCTTTTTTATCCTGAAAAACTACCCAGTCCTTAACGATTACAAGCATACCCATAACATGATGTAGCCACCACTATGCTTGAAAATATGGAGAGTAGTACTCAGTAATGTGTTGTATTAGATTTGTTCCAAACATAACACTTTGTATTCAGGACAAAAAGTGAATTGTTTGCCACATTTTCTGCAGTATTACTTTAATGCCTTGTTGCAAACAGGATACATGTCTTGGAATTTTTGTATTCTGTACAGGCTTCCTGTTTTTCACTCTTGTCAATGAAGTTAGTATTATGGAGTAACTACAATTTTGTTGATCCATCCTCAGTTTTCTCCTATTACAGCCATTCAACTCTGTAACTGTTTTAAAGTCACCATTGGCCTCATGGTGAAATCACTGAGCGGTTTCCTTTCTCTCCGGCAACTGAGTTAGGAAGGACGCCTGTATCTTTGTAGTGACTGGGTGTATTGATACACCATCCAAAGTGTAACTAATAACTTCACCATGCTCAAAAAGATATTCAATGTCTGCTTTTTTTTTTTATGTACCCATCTACCAATAGGTGCCCTTCTTTTTGAAAACCTCCCTGATCTTTGTGGTTGAATCTGTGCTTGATATTCACTGCTCGACTGAGGGACCTTACAGATAATTGTATGTGTGGGGTACAGAGATGAGGTAGTCATTCAAAAATCATGTTAAACACTATTATTGCACACAGAGTCCATGCAACTTATTATGTGACTTGTTAAGCACATGTGTACTCCTGAACTTATTTAGGCTTGCCATAACAAAGGGGTTGAATACTTACTAACTCAAGATATTTTCATTTATTTTCATTTTTAATTAATTCCACTTTGACATTATGGTATTCTGTGTAGGTCAGTGACAAAAACATCTTAATTTAATTCATTTTAAATTCAGGCTGTAACACAACAAAATGTGGAAAAAGTCAAGGGGTGTGAATACTTTTTGAAGGCACTGTAAAGCCACCCTCTGTGAACATGTGTGTCAAATGCTTATTATTCCACAGCTCCTATACTTAATCATATAGGCTGCATCACCAAGAGAGTATTGCTCTCTTTTACTGTACAGCTTCAATAAAATAAAGAATTCAAGGCAATAAATGGGATTACTCACTGCAAGTTCTCTCTCTCTGTGACACACACATCTTACATCTGTTCCATATCAAAATATGTGTTGCTTATACACAGCCTGTGGTTTTTGGCATTGCACAGAATAATGAATATGTTCACTATGTGCTTTCTAAGGTGGTATTTCACAAATAGCCTCAGGAATGTCCCGTAGCCTCATTAACTCCAATACCAACAGAGAGGTTATTGTCAGTGTTTGACTATATGTCTAGGCACACTCCACATAGCACTAATAGTTTCCCCTCACCGGTCTCTGGTCCAGGGCATAATAGGTGCCATTGTAACAGTGTGTTCTTTAGGACCGGCCTGAAACAGGTCATTGGAACGGCAGGATGTCCTTTATGCTCCATGGAAGCGTCTGAAACGCCTGGGCTATGCACGTCTCCAATAGCAGACCCACACACACAGCCAGCAGGGAGAGCCTTCTGCTGCAGTTAAGAATGACTGGAGAAGAGAGGAGAGGAAATGATCAGGTCTTACAAGAACACAAACATGACAATATGCAGGAAAAGTACTTGTTTAGAACACCTTTAGATCATGTTAATCTCCTACTTGTTGTAGAATTGAGAAATACTGCCATCAGTGCAATAAACCATGAATTCTACAGGAATCCAATATCAATCAATCAATCAAATGTATTCATAAAGCCCTTTTTACATCAGCAGTTGTCGCAAAGTGCTTATACAGAAACCCAGCCTAAAACCCAAAGAGCAAGCAATACAGCTGTAGAAGCACAGTGGCTAGGAAAAACTCCCTAGAAAGGCAGGAACCTAGGAAGAAACCTAGAGAGGAACCAGGCTCTGAGGGGTGGCCAGTCCTCTTCTGGCTGTGCCAGGTGGAGAATATGGGGGAGAAAGAGAGAGAGAGACAGAGAGCACAAACAGACCCCACAGAGCCCCAGGACAGCAAAACAATTAGATCCAACCAAATCATGAGAAAACAAAAAGATAATTACTTGACACATTGGAAAGAATTAACAAAAAAACAGAGCAAACTAGAATGCTATTTGGCCCTAAACAGAGCGTACACATTGGCAGAATCCCTGACCACTGTGACTGACCCAAATTTAAGGAAAGCTTTGACTACGTAGACTCAGTGAGCATAGCATTGCTATTGAGAGCGGCCGTCGTAGGCAGACCTGGCTCTCAAGAAAAGACAGGCTATGTGCACACTGCCCAAAAAATGAGGTGGAAACTGAGCTGCACTTCCTAACCTCCTGCCAAATGTATGACCATATTAGAGACACATATTTCCCTCAGATTACACAGATCCACAAAGAATTAGAAAACAAACCCAATTTTGATAAACTCCCATATCTATTAGGTGAAAAACCACAGTGTGCCATCACAGCAGCAAGATTTGTGACCTGTTGCCTCAAGAAAAGGGCAACTAGTGAAGAACAAACACCATTGTAAATACAACCCATATTTATGTTGATGTATTTTCCCTTTTGTACTTTAACTATTTGCACATAATGACATTTGAAATGTCTTTATTCATTTGGAACTTTTGTGTGTGTAATGTTTACTGTATAAAAAAAAAAGGGGGAAAAAGTGTTTATTTCACTTTTGTTTATCCCATGCCAATAAAGCCCTTAAATCGAATTGAAAGAATGAAAGAAAGAAAGAAAGAAAGAAAGAAAGAAAGAAAGAAAGAAAGGAGAGAGTCAAAACAGAAGGTCCGGGAAAAGGTAGCACGACTGGTGAAGAGGTCAGGGTTCCATAGCCGCAGGCAGAACAGCAAAAACTGGACCAGCAGCACGATAAGGGCCATTACCCTGAAATGTGACAAACCACAGGGGGCACACCGAGACTAGTGCTTGCTTTGCAGGCCTGATTGTTTGGTGAAAAAAACATAATGCATAACGTTAATGCAACTTTAGTGAATTAATGGATTAGCTTTGGACAATTTTGGAACTATTTATAACTATTTAGTAACTCTAGGGAATAACAGAATTCACTATGTGAAAAGTCGATAGATATGGTGCTCAATGTGTGAAATAGGTTATTTAATAGTATCAATAATGAGTAATGAGAACTTTTCAATCCATTTTCACTCCAATTCACTCGCTGAATTAACAGGAACAGCGATGGAGCTAAATGTGAGTGACTAATGGTCCTCTGTAGCTCAGCTGGTAGAGCACGGCGCTTGTAACGCCAAGGTAGTGGGTTCGATCCCCGGGACCACCCATACACAAAAAAATATATATATGCACGCATGACTGTAAGTCGCTTTGGATAAAAGCATCTGCTAAATGGCATATTATTATTATTAGTATTATAATGGGAGCATTGGTACACTGAGGGAGGAGTTGGCTAATGTACCTCTGATGGCCTGAGAGTTGGATGTGAGCACAAACAGCTTGATGAGGCTGAAGCAGTGCGGGGAGTAGTCATGCTCCCATATGACTGCAGCGATGAGCAGGATTTTGCCATAGCTGGACAGCAGGAGGGCTTTCAGTAGTAAGCTCAGTTCAAAGTCATAGCCAAGCAGCCTCTGCACCAGCCACAGGAAAGACAGCACTCCAACAGAGAACGCACCCAATTCTGTGGACAAATGAACATGAAATCAGTACCAACCAGCAGAAGACCGTCATTTGTATGAAATCATTGTGAAAAGAAAGCAGGATTTGTCATTTTATCTACACTTGGAAACATTGTTATAACATTGCTATTAACATTGTCAAAGGCATGTTTGTTGATGAGTGCATGACTTGTTATAGTAATGATGTGTTTTTTTCCATGCTTTATATACCCACCAAGAGCTGCCATCCCAAACATGCCATAGAAATCCCATTCCTTGGTGTATCTAATGATGTCTGCAGGGTCATTGCTCTGTTCAGATCCCGGAAGTTGTGACCACCTCAGGTAGGACTCACACAGCAGGCAAAACACACACAGCTTCCAGTGAATCTGTAGAGGAAACCATCAATAAGACATGCCATCATGCCTTGTGTCTCTCTGCAGAGTAAATGCAATGCAATGTGGATCAAGTCTCATCAATTTTCTAAAGCATGCACTGTAATCTGACTCTGGTGAATCGTTTTTCAGTGTCTTACTGTACTTACGTTCAATGTAATGTTGAACAGAATGTGTCTGAATGCTTGAGTTTTGCATAAAATGGCATCAATCAGAATAATGACTGGATCATATTCAATGTACTTGTCCACAGGCTTTTGGCAGGATTCCTGAAAGAAGTAGAGACATTTACCCATTTCAGACAGAAGATGTGGTATGTTACCTGTAAAAACTATAAGGAAATGTTTATATGACCCCCGTTGAAACAGCCTCTTATTTACCACTTAATTGCAGGTATACCCCTTTCATACATATCAATAGACCCACTTCAATTTGCTTACCGCTCCAATAGATCCACAGACGATGCAATCGCCATCACACTGCACACTGCCCTATCCCATCTGGACAAGAGGAATACCTATGTAAGAATGCTGTTCATTGACTATAGGTCAGCATTCAACACCATAGTACCCTCCAAGCTCATCATTAAGCTCGAGGGTCTGAACCCCGCCCTGTGCAACTGGGTCCTGGACTTCCTGAAGGGCCGGCCCCAGGTGGTGAAGGTAGGAAACAACATCTCCACTTCGCTGATCCTCAACATTGGGGCCCCACAACCACCCGAGCCACTGCCTGTTCACCCCGCTATCATCCAGAAGGCGAAGTCAGTACAGGTGCATCAAAGCTGGGACCGAGAGAATGAAAAACAGCTTCTATCTCAAGGCCATCACTGTTAAATAGCCATCACTAGCACATTAGAGGCTGCTGCTGCCTATTGAAATCACTGGACACATTAAGAAATGGAACACTAGTCACTTTAATAATGTTTAAATATCTTGCACTACTCATCTCATATGTATACAGTGAGGGAAAAAAGTATTTGATCCCCTGCTGATTTTGTACGTTTGCCCACTTACAAAGAAATTATCAGTCTATAATTTTAATGGTAAATTTTTACATTTACATTTTAGTCATTTAGCAGACGCTCTTATCCAGAGCGACTTACAGTTAGTGAGTGGATACATTATTTATTTTTTCATACCCTCCCGTGGGAAACGAACCCACAACCCTGGCGTTGCAAACGCCATGCTCTACCAACTGAGCTACATCCCTGCCGGCCATTCCCTCCCCTACCCTAGACGACGCTGGGCCAATTGTGCGCCGCCCCATGGGTCTCCCGGTCGCGGCCGGCTACGACAGAGCCTGGATAGTAGGTTTATTTGAACAGTGAGAGACAGAATAACAACAACAAAAATCCAGAAAAACGCATGTCAAAAATGTTATAAATTGATTAGCATTTTAATGAGGGAAATAAGTATTTGACCCCCTCTCAATCAGAAAGATTTCTGGCTCCCAGGTGTCTTTTATACAGGTAACGAGCTGAGATTAGGAGCACACTCTTAAAGGGAGTGCTCCTAATCTCAGCGTGTTACCTGTATAAAAAGACACCTGTCCACAGAAGCAATCAATCAATCAGATTCCAAACTCTCCACCATGGCCAAGACCAAAGAGCTCTCCAAAGATGTCAGGGACAAGATTGTAGACCTATACAAGGCTGGAATGGGCTACAAGACCATCGCCAAGGAGCTTGGTGAGAAGGTGGCAACAGTTGGTGCGATTATTCGCAAATGGAAGAAACACAAAATAACTGTCAATCTCCCTCGGCCTGGGGCTCCATGCAAGATCTCACCTCGTGGAGTTGCAATGATCATGAGAACGGTGAGTAATCAGCCCAGAACTACACGGGAGGATCTTGTCAATGATCTCAAGGCAGCTGGGACCATAGTCACCAAGAAAACAATTGGTAACACACTACGCTGTGAAGGACTGAAATCCTGCAGTGCCCGCAAGGTCCCCCTGCTCAAGAAAGCACAAATACATGCCCGTCTGAAGTTTGCCAATGAACATCTGAATGATTCAGAGGAGAACTGGGTGAAAGTGTTGTGGTCAGATGAGACCAAAATGGAGCTCTTTGGCATCAACTAAACTCGCCGTGTTTGGAGGAGGAGGAATGCTGCCTATGACCCCAGGAACACCATCCCCACCGTCAAACATGGAGGTGGAAACATTATGCTTTGGGGGTGTTTTTCTGCTAAGGGGACAGGACAACTTCACCGCATCAAAGGGACGATGGACGGGGCCATGTACCGTCAAATTTACATTTACATTTTAGTCATTTAGCAGACGCTCTTATCCAGAGCGACTTACAGTTAGTGAATACATAATTTTTTTTATACTGGCCCCCCGTGGGAATCAAACCCACAACCCTGGCGTTGCAAACGCCATGCTCTATCAACTGAGCTACATTCCCTCCCCTACCCTGCCGGCCATTCGCTCCCCTACCCTGGACGACGCTGGGCCAATTGTGCGCCGCCCATGAGTCTCCCGGTCACGGCCGGCTGCGACAGAGCCTGGATTCGAACCAGGATCTCTAGTGGCACAGTTAGCACTGCGATGCAGTGCCTTAGACCACTGCGCCACTCAGGAGTACAAATCTTGGGTGAGAACCTCCTTCCCTCAGCCAGGGCATTGAAAATGGGTCGTGGATGGGTATTCCAGCATGACAATGACAAAAAAACACACGGCCAAGGCAACAAAGGAGTGGCTCAAGAAGAAGCACATTAAGGTCCTGGAGTGGCCTAGCCAGTCTCCAGACCTTAATCCCATAGAAAATCTGTGGAGGGAGCTGAAGGTTCGAGTTGCCAAACGTCAGCCTCGAAACCTTAATGACTTGGAGAAGATCTGCAAAGAGGAGTGGGACAAAATCCCTCCTGAGATGTGTGCAAACCTGGTGGCCAACTACAGGAAACGTCTGACCTCTGTGATTGCCAACAAGGGTTTTGCCACCAAGTACTAAGTAATGTTTTGCAGAGGGGTCAAATACTTATTTCCCTCATTAAAATGCAAATCAATTTATAACATTTTTGACATGCGTTTTTCTTGATTTTGTTGTTATTCTGTCTCTCACTGTTCAACATTTACATTACATTTTAGTCATTTAGCAGACGCTCTTATCCAGAGCGACTTACAGTTAGTGAATACATATTTTTTTTATACTGGTCCCCCGTGGGAATCGAACCCACAACCCTGGCGTTGCAAACGCCATGCTCTATCAACTGAGCTACATCCCTGCCGGCCATTCCCTCCCCTACCCTGGACGACGCTGGGCCAATTGTGCGCCGCCCATGAGTCTCCCGGTCACGGCCGGCTGCGACAGAGCCTGGATTCGAACCAGGATCTAGTGGCACAGTTAGCACTGCGATGCAGTGCCTTAGACCACCTACCATTAAAATTAACGACTGATCATGTCTTTGTCAGTGGGCAAACGTACAAAATCAGCAGGGGATCAAATACTTTTTTCCCTCACTGTATACTGCATTATATTCTATAATATTCTACTGTATCTTAGTCCATGCCGCTCTGTCATTGCTTGTCCATATATGTATATATTCTTAAATCCCATTCCTTACTAGTTTTGTGTGTATTGGGTATATGTTGTGAAATTGTTAGATATTACTTGTTAGATATTACTGCACTGTCGGGGCTAGAAGCACAAGCATTTCGCTACACCCGCGATAACATCTGCTAAACACGTATGTGACAAAGAAAATCTGATTTGATTTGAAATTAGGAGGGGTGGGGGGTGTTGTTAAACCATGGGGGCTGTTTGCAGTTTAAATTAGGGAGGTGTTAAACAATGGAAGTGTTAATGTCTTTACCTGCAAAAAAGCAGAGAACCATTCACACAGACCCGATACCTGTATTTTGGTTACAGGGTCTGTGAAAATGCAGGAATCATGACTCGGTCTTTAGGTGGCTTTTATTTTCCCACGTTTTTTACCCCCTACCCCTTTCAGATATACGAAAAAGCTGTTATAAAAATGCAGACATGATAAATTAGTGGGATTTTGGTCTATGTATGAAAGGGATAAAACAGGCACACCATACGCATTTATCTAGCTTTTATGGCTAAACTAGATAGCTAGCTTACTGTTTTATCTGTTGTAAGGGTAGAGACCCAACCACTAACCACAAATATCAGCTAACTATCCATCATCAGGCATCATAACTTGAATAGAAACAGAGAAACCGCTGGCAGTGACAGGTCCCTTCATTTCTAGCTAGCCTAGCATCATCAGTTAGCTAATATCTAAACCAGGAAATGAACATGGGCCAGTTAGTTAACTCACACATATGTTTATCTTCAAGATCCCATTACTGTAATCTCTGCGAAGCTCGTGCGCGTCCTTAATGCATTCAACACATCTAAAGAAACCCTTTCCCATTCTGTTTTATGTTCGCGACTTGGCAACGATGGAGCAACCAGCTCGAGGAACCTGACTTCCTGGATTTATGCGTGATTGGTTGGGAGATGTAGTCGTTTGCAGTTTGGCTGGCGGTTTAGGTCAAGAGGGGGCGTAGGTACTCGGGAACTACATTACCAAAGCTCCCGCGCTCCTCACCGACACATGAAACACAACATGGCACCTGCTGGCCGGGGTGTTGTTGTGGTAGTCCTCTCATTTCTGTACTTATCCCGTGCTATATTTTCCACTGAATACTTCTCTACACTTACTTTCTTTAATAGCGAACTGCATAAACATGGTTGCAGCTCTCCGTCAGAGTGGGAGGAATACGCAAGTGATTGCGGTAAGTTTTGCCACGTCCTTGTAACTCGCTGTGTAAATGTGGCTAGCTAACAAAACCTATATTTTTCCGCACCCGTTGACAGGAGGTTAGCTACTGTACTAGCTAGCAAGCGTGGGATATTACCCGCTCTCTCGTAGAGGTTAGGATTTGATGGTAAAGGTCAGGGTAGAATCAGAGGCTCCTCAACTGATATTTCAAGATTAATAGTACTAATAAGACTTCGACAAGGTCCCCAGTGCTATGATGTCCTCACCTAGATACGTTTTTACACACAATGTCAGTTAGTACATTCTGCGTGTCTTTCCTGCGCGTGAACGTAACCCAGAGCGCACCTCAAAGCTCGCGATGGTCTTGCTTGCACAGGTTTTGTATTGGAATGTGCAATCAATGTATTAAAATAAAATTGCATTGCAAACTGTGACTGAATCAAAATATCCAGGATAATGAATGAAATATGAATGAGATCATCCTATGACTTTCCCACTGAAAGATCACAAAGCAAGGCTTTTATGAATCAATCAATAATAAAAGATTAGTATTTGATGTGACCAGTCCCTTCATTGCAGATCAGGTAAGAAGCCTGCCAATGTTTTTGATCCTTATCTCTCCCCATAATGACCAAGTTGGCAGCAGTCTGGCTGCTGTGTTGTGTCTGATGCTGTATATTTCCCTACAGAGTCCTCCGTTCTACAGTTGGACAACCCAGACTGTGAGGAAGGAAGCAACCTGCCATGCGAGTCTGTCTTCTCTCTCAACGCAGAGAAAATTCTGGTGAGATGCACAGACTTCATTAAGATCTCAATGCTTTTGCCTTGGCATTTTTGTTTGACTGAACCTTTTATTTTCACAGAGGAAACTGAACGTGTAGCTAACTACACAATGATCTCATCTTCTTTCAATCAGAGCCAAGCCAAGTTGTTCATAGAGCAGAAACGATTCCCGTTTGCAGTGGACAACCACAACACAAATGAGGAGCTTGGTAAGTTAATCTAGTAAGAGTTTGGTATGTGGAGTGTATGCTATACAGTGAGGGAAAAAAAGTATTTAATCCCCTGCAGATTTTGTACGTTTGCCCACTGACAAAGAACTGATCAGTCTAATTTTAATGGTAGGTTTATTTGAACAGTGAGAGACAGAATAACAACAACAAAATCAAGAAAAACGCATGTCAAAAATGTTATAAATTGATTTGCATTTTAATGGGGGAAATAAGTATTTGACCCCTCTGCAAAACATTACTTAGTACTTGGTGGCAAAACCCTTGTTGGCAATCACAGAGGTCAGACGTTTCTTGTATTGGCCACCAGGTTTGCACACATCTCAGGAGGGATTTTGTCCCACTCCTCTTTGCAGATCTTCTCCAAGTCATTAAGGTTTCGAGGCTGACGTTTGGCAACTCGAACCTTCAGCTCCCTCCACAGATTTTCTATGGGATTAAGGTCTGGAGACTGGCTAGGCCACTCCAGGACCTTAATGTGCTTCTTCTTGAGCCACTCCTTTGTTGCCTTGGCCGTGTGTTTTGGGTCATTGTCATGCTGGAATACCCATCCACGACCCATTTTCAATGCCCTGGCTGAGGGAAGGAGTTTCTCACCCAAGATTTGACGGTACATGGCCCCGTCCATCGTCCCTTTGATGCGGTGAAGTTGTCCTGTCCCCTTAGCAGAAAAACACCCCCAAAGCATAATGTTTCCAACTCCATGTTTGACGGTGGGGATGGTGTTCCTGGGGTCATAGGCAGCATTCCTCCTCCTCCAAACACGGCGAGTTGAGTTGATGCCAAAGAGCTCCATTTTGGTCTCATCTGACCACAACACTTTCACCCAGTTCTCCTCTGAATCATTCAGATGTTCATTGGCAAACTTCAGACGGGCATGTATATGTGCTTTCTTGAGCAGGGGGACCTTGCGGGCGCTGCAGGATTTCAGTCCATCCCGGCATAGTGTGTTACCAATTGTTTTCTTGGTGACTATGGTCCCAGCTGCCTTGAGATCATTGACAAGATCCTCCCGTGTAGTTCTGGGCTGATTCCTCACCGTTCTCATGATCATTGCAACTGATCTTGCATGGAGCCCCAGGCCGAGGGAGATTGACAGTTATTTTGTGTTTCTTCCATTTGCGAATAATCGCACCAACTGTTGTCACCTTCTCACCAAGCTGCTTGGCGATGGTCTTGTAGCCCATTCCAGCCTTGTGTAGGTTTACAATCTTGTCCCTGACATCCTTGGAGAGCTCTTTGGTCTTGGCCATGGTGGAGAGTTTGGAATCTGATTGATTGATTGCTTATGTGGACAGGTGTCTTTTATACAGGTAACAAGCTGCGATTAGGAGCACTCCCTTTAAGAGTGTGCTCCTAATCTCAGCTCGATACCTGTATAAAAGACACCTGGGAGCCAGAAATCTTTCTGATTGAGAGGGGGTCAAATACTTATTTCCCTCATTAAAATGCAAATCAATTTATAACATTTTTGACATGCGTTTTTCTGGATTTTGTTGTTGTTATTCTGTCTCTCACTGTTTAAATAAACCTACCATTAAAATTATAGACTGATCATGTCTTTGTCAGTGGGCAAACATACAAAATCAGCAGGGGATCAAATACTTTTTTCCCTCACTGTACATTTCTGCTATCGAAGCCCTTTTGCTTTACTCTCATTTTCTTTTCATTGCAGCTATAGGATATGTTCTTATTGGAAATGGCCTGTACGATGAAGCCATCAAACACTTCTCCTTGTTATTACAGGTTGGTTAACATTCATAGATGCATGAATTACAACACACATCTGTATATATGTCTTGGTCTGGCCTACTTGACAGTTTGAATAATGCATATTTTTTGTTTAGTCAAATATATGAATAGTAGAGAGACAGACATAGACATTTATATTACATTTTCTCTTTCTCCTTGCTTTGAATATGTTGTGTGGTTTGCATTTGCAATAAAGGACATATTTCTTATCAGTGTGTGTTGTGCTCTGGTGTAGGGGGATCCAGAGGTGGTCAGTGCCATCTACGGGAGAGGGATAGCATACGGAAAAAAGAGTCTGCAGGTAAGTGATCACATTAGCATGATACTGGAGTTCACAGAATGTTGACACCAGCAGTTCTATTCAGTCAGCCAATGTTTGCACTGTGACACATCATAAATAAAAATCTAATCTGTGCTAACTTTTGATTATGAGAGTGCCCCCACCGGGGACCCTGCTCAGCAGTTAGCATGTGTGCGTGTCAGTGGATGTGATTGATAAAGGCTGAGAGTGGTGATTTTTTTACATTTATATTTAAGTCATTTAGCAGACGCTCTTATCCAGAGCGACTTACAAATTGGTGCATTCAACTTAGGATAGCCAGTGGGACAACCACCCTTTTTTTTTATGGGGGGGTGGGGGAGGTGTGTCCAATGGAGGTGAGACTGTCTCTTTTCTTCTATGGAAGGACATCAAGAATGCAGACTTGGCGCTGTTCGAGTTAAGCCGAGTCATCACTCTTGAGCCCAACCGTCCTGAGGTGTACGAACAGCGGGCAGAGGTGAGGATAATGCTAGGCCTGTTTTGGCGTCATGGGTTAACTGTCTGTTCGTGTTAGACCTTGTGTTAGGGTATTGGTTTTCATTGGGGTTTACTATCATGCTTGAATTGTATGTCTCTTTGAATGGAGCAGGTTTCTATGTAGCCACATGCAAAATGGTTACAAATGAGTGAGGGTGGTGGTATTCTCTCAAGCAGGCTTTTAAAAAATTGTGCACAGGAGGCAACCACTGTTGTATTAACAATATGCCTAGAAGTAGCCTAGTTAATAGACCATTGGACTGCCCCACAAGTAAAATGAAGGGAAAGTACAGTGCATTCGGAAAGTATTCAGACCCCTTGACTTTTTCCACATTTTGTTACTTTACAGCCTTATTCTTCTAAAACTGATTAAATTATTTTTTTCCCTCATCAATCTACACACATTACCCCATAATGACAAAGAAAAATCTGTTTTATTTATTTTTTGTGCAAATGTATTAACATTTTTTAAACTGAAATATCACATTTACATAAGTATTCAGACCCTTTGCTATGAGACTCGAAATTGAGCTCAGGTGCATCCTGTTTCCATTGATCATCCTTGAGATTTTTCTACAACTTGATTGGAGTCCACCTGTGGTAAATTGAATTGATTGGACATGATTTGGAAAGTCACACACCTGTCTATATAAGGTCCCACAGTTGACAGTGCATGTCAGAGCTAAAACCAAGCCATGAGGTCGAAGGAATTGTCCGTAGAGCTCAGAGACAGGATTGTGTTGAGGCACAGATCTGGGGAAGGGTACCAAAAAATGTCTGCAGCATTGAAGATCCCCAAGAACACAGTGGCCTCCATCATTCTTAAATGGAAGAAGTTTGGAACCACCAAGACTCTTCCTAGAGCTGGCCGCCCGGCCAAACTGAGCAATCGGGGGAGAAGGACCTTGGTCAGGGAGGTGACCAAGAACCTGATTGTCACTCTGACAGAGCTCCAGAGTTCCTCTGTCGAGATGGGAGAACCTTCCAGAAGGACAACCATCTCTGCAGCACTCCACTTCTCAGTAAAAGGCACATGACAGCCCGCATGGAGTTTGCCATAAGGCATCTAAAGGACTCTCAGACCATGAGAAGCAAGATTCTCTGGTCTGATGAAACCAAGATTGGCCTGAATGCCAAGCGTCACGTCTGGAGGAAACCTGGCACCATCCCTACGGTCAAGCATGGTGGTGGCAGCATCATACTGTGGGGATGTTTTTCAGCGCCAGGGACTGGGAGACTAGTCAGGATCAAGGGAAAGATGAACGGAGCAAAGTACAGAGAGATCCTTGATAAAAATCTGCTCCAGAGCGCTCAGGACCTCCGACTGGGGCAAAGGTTCACCTTCCAACAAGACAACGACCCCAAGCACACAGCCAAGACAATGCAGGAGTGGCTTCGGGACAAGTCTCTGAATGTCCTTGAGTGGCACAGCCAGAGCCCAGACTTGAACCCGATCGAACATCTCTGGAGAGACCTGAAAATAGCTGTGCAGCGACGCTCCCCATCCAACCTGACAGAACTTGAGAGAATCTGCAGCGAAGAATAGGAGAAACTTCCCAAAAACAGGTGTGCCAAGCTTGTAGTGTCATACCCAAGAAGACTTGAGGCTGTAATCCCTGCCAAAGGTGCTTCAACAAAGTACTGAGTAAAGGGTCTGAATATTTATGTAAATGTAATATTTAAGTTTTTTAAAATTTGAATACATTTGCTGAAATTTCTAAAAACCTGTTTTTGCTTTGTATGGGGTATTGTGTGTAGATTGATGAGGGGAAATAAACATTTAATCCATTTTAGAATAAGGCTGTAACGTAACAAAATGTGGAAAAAGTAAAGGGGTCTGAATACTTTCCGAATGCACTCTGACTTGCAAGTTTTACTTGAATAATGTGCTTGCAGATTCTTTCTCCACTTGGAAGAATCAGTGAGGCTCTGAGTGATCTCTCCAAAGCCATCCAGCTCCAGCCCTCTGCCCGCCTCTACAGACACAGAGGAACTCTGCTCTTCATCGCCGAGGTCAGACTGACAATGTATTCAAGTTTCTGATGAGTGTTGAAATAGAGTTCAGTTCACATAGTGGGTTTTATATGCTTTTGTTTTCTCTAAATAGGATTATGTGGCAGCTATGGAGGATTTTCAACAGTCTTTGGATCTGAAGAAAAACCAGCCCATTGCCATGCTATACAGAGGTCTAACATTCTTCCACAGAGGAATGCTCAAGGTAGTCCCGTGTAGCTCAGTTGGTAGAGCATGGCGCTTGCAACGCCAGGGTTGTGGGTTCGATTCCCACGGGGGACCAGTATGAAAATGTATGCACTCACTAACTGTAAGTCGCTCTGGATAAGAGCGTATGCTAAATGACTCAAATGTAAATGTAAAAATGTATAGACATTTTTGTAGAAAACCAGAGTTGCTCAACTTTGAGTACTGCCAGTATAACCAGTTATATCCCTGCACGTTTACGATACAATCTTGTCTTCGATCCAGGAAGCCATTGAAACATTCAAGGAGGCCCTGAAATTAAAATATGACTTCATAGATGCATACAAAAGTCTCGGACAGGCCTACAGGTACAGTAGGGATGCTCTATGACATGCTTTGGTTTCAACCAATGTGCCTCAAAGTTAGGACCCAGAATTCTTCCTGGTCAGGTCACATGGTCAGGAAGAACTCAGGGCCTTAGTACTCATGGGCCAGTGCAGTAAATGATCCCTGTTGTGTGTGTGTAGAGAGTTGGGGGACTTTGAGGCAGCCATGGAGAGCTTCCAGAAAGCCCTGATGCTCAACCAGAACCACATCCAGTCTCTGCAGCTGAGAGGCATGATGCTCTACCACCACGGCAGCCTCCAGGAAGCCATCGGCAACTTCAAGGTATTGGCCGTGTAACACACAGCTTCTTTCTCCTGACACAATATCAGTCTACCACCCATTACAAGTGGTAACTACTTTTTTTTAATGTAGTTTAGTCTTAGTAATTTTGACAAATATCATGAAGTATTAGTCACATTTTTGTCATTTGAATAATGATTTAGTCTAGTTATTGTCAAAATGACGAAAACAGTGGGCCATTTTAGTCAACTAAATGCCCTTTCATTTTAGTCACATCACATTTGTATTGCCTCATTAACCTATAGTAAACATAAATCACTGACTTCCATGTGCACAAACATAGCCTTGTCCTACCAACATATTTTTCTGTATAACATCCTATCGCATGATTCTCTTCCCAACAGGCAAATTGGCAGCAGAACACATTACTCGGCAGCAGATTAAAAATCACATCTCTTGACAGGGCTCCAGACTAACTTTTTCAGTTGGTGGCACCAGCCATGATTTGGTCGCACCAATTTTGTTCCGTGGCTTCACACAATGGAACAAATTAGTAATCACCTTATAAAGTCATTCACAGTGCTTTAGACTGTGTAATAGACTGCTGAGATGGTAGGCTATTCAATAAATGCGTTGTTTCATCTAACATGTCCAAGCAGGAATACATGATTCAAGGTATTTTGATGTGCAACCTAATCCAGTGATTGTCATGAATTGTGGGTTGACAATAGGGTATTGTTGTTATATTTTACTGTTGAAATACGGCTCCATAATATTCTGAATTTTGTGGTTCAATAGAGATGAATTTGCCTACATCTTTATGTATACTAATATCATAGGCTAATTTATTTTGGGGCTAATTCACCACATGAGGAAGTGAAAACTCAAAACACATTAGCTAGATTTCTAACACTAAATATAATACCCACCCTACTGTAGCTATAGTATCAAAGTTCTGTCATAAGTAGTGGTCTGATAGGTTGCAGCAAACTAAAAAGCTAGCATTATCAATCTGTTATTACCTGAGCGTATATATTGAGATGATGCTCTTTCAGATTGTCTCTTGAGGTTGGTAGTATTCGACTTGGTTGGTAGTATTCCCCTTCGACTTGTGGGTGTAAACGCTGTCTTCTCCCGTGGAAACGTTGCATTCGGTTTGAATCAACACGATAAGCAAAGTGGCTCCAAACGTTGCCCCTTTTTCTACCGGGAGCTTGTACTATACACAGGAAGAGTCGCCATGTCATGTGCGTTATTTGCATCAATGATGTGTTGCAGCCAGATTGGAGAATCTCTCCAAAAACTCTTGTCCAGTCCATTTACCAGTCAGGTTTTAGTCACAGAGTGTTCATCAACTGAAATGAAAAATCATTTTCGTTTAGTTATAGTTTTCTGGGTCTATTCTAGTCAGTTATCATCTCGTCAATTGCCACTGAAAAATGGGTGTTTGACAAATATTTTCGTCATTATTGTTGTTGACAAAATTAACACTGCAAGGGATTCTCCTGATGGTTTGTTTTCACTGTGGCTTCAGGCGGTTGATGGCAACGCAGGCTAACGAGCAGCAGTGCCGTGCCCCTGATCACAGACGTGTGTCATGTAGGCCATACTGACTATCGTCATTTTCCATATCCCCTATCTGTCCCCATGATGGCATTTGCCTTACTGTCCCATCGGCAGCCCCGCTGTGGTGACTCAGTAGGCCTCATGCATTGATGTGTAGTAGATGTGGCAATACTATGACGGTTACTACCGGGGTGGTGGGTAGCCTAACTGATAAGAGTGTTGGGTCAGTAACCGAATGGTCGCTGGTTCGAATCCCGAGCCGACTAGGTTAAAAATATGACGATATTCCCTTGAGCAAGGTACTTAACCCTAATTGCTCCAGGGTCGCCCTTGATAATGGCTGACCTTGGCCGTGACCCCACTCTTCAAGGGTGTCTTGGGGAGTTGGGATATGCATGTCACACGTGTATAATACACACTTGTGAAACAGGACAAATCTAAGCACCCACCAAATTAATATTATTATTAACTCTAATTGCTCCTTTAAGTCGCTCTGGATAAGAGTGTCTGCTAAATGACAAATGTATATATATATATATATTACCTCCCCCACACAGCAGCTTACATGACCGTGTCACGTGCTTCCCACACTCCCTGTGGAGAATGTGGTTTGGTGGGGTCATGAGTCAGTCTAGAGCCGTCATCCTCAGGCCGTTCACGCAGTCAGCAGCGAACTGTAGTGATATCCACTTTGAGTCTGAATTATGTATGTCTGAATTTGAGGTTCCCTCCCTCCCTTTTTAATTATTACACCTATGTGCGTCATTGGACTTGATGTGTAACACCTCCATGTTGTATTGTGTTTTGCAGAGATGTCTACAGTTGGAGCCCTACAATGAGGTGTGTCAGTACATGAAGGGTCTGAGCCACGTGGCTATGGGACAGTTCTATGAAGGCATCAAGGCTCAGACTAAAGTCATGTTGAATGACCCTTTGCTGGGCCAGAAGGCAAGCTCGGAATATCTCAAAGTGAAATACCTCAGAGGTGAGCGCAGCATTAGTGACCTCTCAACTAACATTTCAACCTGAAGCTGAATGTTTTATCTTTGATAATTTCTTGTCTCTGGAGATTGATGGTTTGAATCTCTCATGTCATTTCCCCCCCACAGAATACTCTCGCTACTTGCACTCACATCTCGACATACCTGTGGCAGAATACAATGTTGATCAGGATCTTCCAGGAAACTTCAAAAACCACTGGGCAAAAAACCTCCCTTTTCTTATAGAAGACTATGAGGAGCAGCCAGGACTGCAGCCTCATATTAAGTGAGTTCAAAGGGATAGAACCTGCTACTGACTGAACACAGTTCAATATCTTCTGCCAGCATTGTATGAAACATGTATGCACTCACTAACTGTAAGTCGCTCTGGATAAGAGCGTCTGCTAAATGAAAGAAAAAAAATATATATATGTAAAATTGAAGTATAGGCTAACTGATAGGTAATGGAGTAGGCTAATTTAGTTGACTTTGACCTACTCAGTGTTTGTGCTATTCAACCCATTTGTAACCTGCCCAACTGATCTTGTTTCATGCCTTGTCATTGTAGGGATGTTCTACTTCAGAACTTTGAAAGCTACAACACTGAAGTTCAGAAGCTCATTTGCACAGCTGATCACCTTGGTGCCCTTATGCAATACAATACACCAGGATTTCTTCCCAATCGCAGAATACACAGAGGTGGGTGAGTCACTGAGACACATTAGAGTTGTAGTCCTCTTGTGTACATTCTTGGCTGAAATCAGATTAAGTGACTCTATCAGTTTAATCTACTAGTATCAGCCCTGAACTTGTTAAAAAACCCTATGCATGCTGGTAAGAAACTATTGTAGAAGTCGTTTTTTCTGGAATACATATTCTCTGATCCGATCTTATGTCTTACAGTGCCTTGCAAAAGTATTCATCCCCCTTGGTGTTTTTCCTATTTTGTTGCATTACAACCTGTAATTTAAATGGATTTCTATTTGGATTTCATGTAATGGACATACACAAAATAGTCCAAATTGGGGAAGTGAAATGAAAAAAATAATAAAAAATAAATAACGGAAAAGTGGTGCGTGCATATGTATTCACCCCCTTTGCTATGAAGCCCCTAAATAAGGCCTGGTGCAAACTGTTACCTTCAGAAGTCACATAATTAGTTAAATAAAGTCCACTTGTGTGCAATCTGTGTCACATGATCTGTCAAATGATCTCAGTATATATACACCTGTTCTGAAAGGCCCCAGAGTCTGCAACACCACTAAGCAAGGGGCACCACCAAGCAAGCGGCACCATGAAGACCAAGGAGCTCTCCAAACAGGTCAGGGACAAAGTTGTGGAGAAGTACAGATCAGGGTTGGGTTATAAAAATAAAAAAATCTGAAACTTTGAACATCCCACGAAGCACCATTAAATCCATTATAAAAAAAATTGAAAGAATATGGCACCACAACAAACCTGCCAAGAGAGGGCCGCCCACCAAAACTCACGGACCAGGCAAGGAGGGCATTAATCAGAGAGGCAACAAAGAGACCAAAGATAACCCTGAAGGAGCTGCAATGCTCCACAGCGGAGATTGGAGTATCTGTCCATAGGACCACTTTAAGCCGTACACTCCACAGAGCTGGGCTTTACGGATTAGTGGCCAGAAAAAAGCCATTGCTTAAAGAAAAAAACAAGCAGACACGTTTGGTGTCCGCCAAAAGGCATGTGGGAGACTCCCTAAACATATGGAAGAAGGTACTCTGGTCAGATGAGACTAAAATTGAGCTTTTTGGCCATCAAGGAAAACGCTATGTCTGGCGCAAACCCAACACCTCTCATCACCCCGAGAACACCATCCCCACAGTGAAGCATGGTGGTGGCAGCATCATGCTGTGGGGATGTTTTTCATCGGCAGGGACTGGGAAACTGGTCAGAATTGAAGGACTGATTGAATGGCGCATAATTCTTGAGGGAAACCTGGTTGTCTTCCAGAGATTTGAGACTGGACGGAGGTTCACCTTCCAGCAGGACAATGACCCTAAGCGTACTGCTAAAGCAACACTCGAGTGGTTTAAGGGGAAACATTTAAATGTCTTGGAATGGCCTAGTCAAAGCCCAGACCTCAATCCAATTGAGAATATGTGGTATGACTTAAAGATTGATGTACACCAGCAGAACCCATCCAACTTGAAGGAGCTGGAGCAGTTTTGCCTTGAAGAATGGGAAAAATTCCCAGTGGCTAGATGTGCCAAGCTTATAGAGACATACCCCAAGAGACTTGCAGCTGTAAATGCTGCAAAAGGTGGCTCTACAAAGTCTTGACTTTGGGGGGGGGGGTGAAATAGTTATGCACGCTCAAGTTTTTTTGTCTTATTTCTTGTTTGTTTCACCCCAAAAAATATTTTGTGGTAGGCATGTTGTGTAAATCAAATGATACAAACCCCAAAAAAATCTATTTTAATTCCAGGTTGTAAGGCAACAAAATAGGAAAAATGCCAAGGGGGGTGAATACTTTCGCAAGCCACTGTAAATCCAGTAGCTCTATAACAGTATATTTCAAAGTTCTGAAATTGAACGTGTTCTGTGTTTCACTTCAAAAGCCATGGGTCTAGCAACCCTAGAGGTCATGCAGGCAATGCAGCGCACCTGGAGCAACTCAAAGGTGCGAGTCAATGGCAAAACCAGGCAGATGCAGTGGAGAGACATGTTCGATATAGCTGTCAAATGGAGGAGGTGAGGTTTGGGTGTGAGACTTGTTTGAGAAAGTTACTATATAACAATGTTATTAGAACAATGCACATCTGCAGTATCGATCAACACCCTGTCTGCAGTTTCTTTATTGTCAGTCTGTGAGGTTTGGTACATGTTTCATGTCATACATCATTGTGTTGTTCTGTCCCTTTGAAGGATTGCTGATCCAGACCAGCCTGTTCTGTGGCTGGACCAGATGCCTGCCAGAAGTCTCAGCCGAGGGTTCAATAACCATATCAACCTCATCAGGTAACCTTAAGGAAAATGACATAAAATCATCTCAAAGATAGTCCCTGTGTGAATTTAACACATAACAAACTGTAGAGTCAAGTTGTAATTTTAGATATCCTTTTTGATAATGTGGTTTTCCTGTTTTTTTGCATCACAGAGGACAGATCATCAACATAAGATACTTGGCCTATTTTGACAAAATACTCAACTTCATCAAAGACCGAATATTGGTTTACCACGGGTGGGTATTTTTTAAAGAAAATACAGATAGCTTTTTATTGGAGAAATCTGTTGGCTTACTTATTTATGCATTGTCCTCAGGGCATACAACCCAAAAGGCCTACTGGAAGTCAGACAAGCACTGGAAAATGTGGACAAGGTGGAAGACCTTCTCCCCATAATGAAGGTAATAAGGAACAACACCCAGAAAAGAAAATATTGACTCATCAAAATAGTATGATATAGTGTTTTCAGACTCTGGACCCAGGGGGCAAAGCTTTGAGGCCTGATATATTCATGGAAATAGCATCTAGGTCCTAGGAACTACTAAGTGGTGTGTACGATACGATATCATGTACTAAAACATCTATTGCAAAAACATCCAAATTGATATATCAACTTGGCATGAGTTTCACAACTGATAGAATGTAGATGTCTGATTTGCTGCTGTTTTTTCATTTTTATCCTGAAGCAGTTTAACAGTAAAACAAGGGATGGCTTCACAGTGAACTCCAAGGTGCCCAGTCTAAAAGACCCTGGGAAAGAATATGATGGTTTCACTATCACCATAACAGGAGACAGGTCAGTTTATTTGGTTCTAATAAATTAATAACAAACTAATCTCTTGACTTTATAGTCTCCATCAGTGGTTTGCCTAAGCTTTTCCAATCATACAGAAATTCGAGACACATTTCCTCATCACTGAACATCATTTCATGTGGAAAAACATCAGGGTTTATTATGTCAACTCAGCTCAGTTGAAAGCAGTTAAGTAATTCAACACATTGTATATTTTTGTTCATTCTAATTCAGTGCTCAGGGTTTTCTGTTAGGGAACTTCTAGCAAAGGTTCTAGATCTGTTTGTTGACATTGCATTAAATGTACAGTACCAGTCAAAAGTTTGGACACACCTACTCATTCAAGGGTTTTTCTTTATTTTTACTATTTTTTACATTGTAGAATGATAGTGAAGACATCAAAACTATGAAATAACACATATGGAATCATATAGTAACCAAAAATGTGTTAAACAAATCAAAATATGTTTTATATTTGAGATTCTTCAAATAGTCACCCTTTGCCTTAATGACAGCTTTGCACACTCTTGGCATTCTCTCAACCAGCTTCATGAGGTAGTCACCTGGAATGCATTTCAATTAACAGGTGTGCCTTCTTAAAAGTTAATTTGTGGAATTTCTTTCCTTCTTAATGCGTTTGAGCCATTCAGTTTTGTTGTGACAAGGTAGGGGGGGTATACAGAAGATAGCCCTATTTGGTAAAAGACCAAGTCCATATTATGGCAAGAACAGCTCAAAAAAGCAAAGAGAAACGACAGTCCATCATTACTTTAAGACATGAAGGTCAGTCAATACGGAAAATTTCAAGAACTTTGAAAGTTTCTTCAAGTGCAGTCGCAAAAACCATCAAGCATTATGATGAAACTGGCTCTCATGAGGACTGCCACAGGAATGGAAGACCCAGAGTTACCTCTGCTGCAGAGGATAAGTTCATTAGAGTTACCAGCCTCAGAAATTGCAGCCCAAATAAATGCTTCAGAGTTCGTCACAGACACATCTCAACATCAACTGTTCAGAGGAGACTGTGTGAATCAGGCCTTCATTGTTGAATTGCTGAAAAGAAACCAGTACTAAAGGACACCAATAAGAAGAGACCTGCTTGGGCCAAGAAACACGAGCAATTAGCAATAGACTGGTGGAAATTTGTCCAAATTGGAGATTGTTGGTTCCATCCGCCGTGTCTTTGTGAGACGCAGTGTGGGTGAATGGATGATCTCTGCATGTGTCGTTCCCACCGTAAAGCATGGAGGAGGAGGTGTTATGGTGTGGGGGTGCTTTGCTGGTAACACTGTCTGTGATTTATTTGGAATTCAAGGCACACTTCACCAGAATGGCTACCACAGCATTCTGCAGTGATACGCCATCCCATCTGGTTTGGGCTTAGTGGGACTATCATTTGTTTTTCAACAGGACAATGACCCAACACGCCTCCAGGCTGTGTAAGGGCTATTTTACCAAGAAGGAGAGTGATGGAGTGCTGCATTAGATGACCTGGCCTCCACAATCCCCCGACCTCAACCCAATTGAGATGGTTTGGGATGAGTCAGACCGCAGAGTGAAGGAAAAGCAGCCAACAAGTGCTCAGCATATGTGGGAACTCCTTCAAGACTGTTAGAAAAGCATTCCAGGTGAAGCTGGTTGAGAGAATGCAAAGGGTGGCTATTTGAAGAATCTCAAATATAAAATATATTTTGATTTGTTTAAAACTTTTTTGGTTACTACATGATTCCATGTGTTATTTCATAGTTTTGATGTCTTCACTATTATTCTACAATGTAGAAAATAGTAAAAATAAAGAAAAACCCTTGAATGAGTAGGTGTGTCCAAACTTTTGACTGGTACTGTGTATATATTTTGTATTATTATACTTTTTTTAACAGGTAGGGCTCAAAACAGGTGGGGCTCTGAATGACGGGTCGCCACTGGTGTTGTCTCAATTGATGGCAGGCACAACACAAAAACCTCAGATGAAAAAAAAACTCAGATGAAATGGGGTCTAAGCTACAACATATTCTAATCTGAAACAAATCGGAATTTACACATTTTTAGATAATTTACGTTAAAGGTTTAAAAATGAAAAAAATAATTTAAAAAAAGTAAATGCATTAGATTGACGACAACACTGTAAGCTTAAATTACAGTGCATTTGAAATTATTCAGACCCCTTGACTTTTTCCAAACAAAAATTACGTTACAGCCTTATTCTAAACTTGATTAAATTGTGTTTTTTCCCCTCATCAATCTACACACAATACCCCATAATGACAAAGTGGAAACAGGTTTTTAGAAACTTTTGCAAATGTATTAAAAATAAAAAACGTAAATATCAAATGTACATAAGTATTCAGACCCTTTACTGTTGAAGCACCTTTGGCAGTGATTACAGCATCGAGTCTTCTTGGTTATGACGCTACAAGCTTGGCACACCTATATTTGGGGAGTTTCTCCCATTCTTCTCTGCAAATCCTCTCAAGCTGTCAGGTTGGATGGGGAGCGTTGCTGCACAGCTATTTTCAGGCCTCTCCAGAGATGTTCGATCGGGTTCAAGTCTGGGCTCTGGCTGGGCCACAAAAGGACATTCAGAGACTTGTCCCGAAGCCACTCCTGCGTTGTCTTGTCTGTGTGCTTAGGGTTGTTGTCCTGTTGGAAGGTGAACCTTTGCCCCAGTCTGAGGTCCTGAGCGCTCTGGAGAAGGTTTTCATCAAGGATCTCTCTGTACTTTGCTCTGTTCATCTTTGCCTCGATCCTGACTAGTCTCCCAGTCCCTGCTGCTGTTAAAAACATCCCCCACAGCATGATGCTGCCATCACCATGCTTCACCGTAGGGATGGTGCCAGGTTTACTCTAGACGTGACACTTGGCATTCAGGCCGAAGTGTTCAATCTTGGTTTCATCAGACCAGAGAATCGTGTTTGTCATGGTATGAGAGTCTTTAGGTGCCTTTTGGTAAACACCAAGCGGGCTGTCATGTGCCTTTTACTGAGGAGTGGCTTCCATCTGGCCACTCTACCATAAAGGCCTGATTGGTGGAGTGCTGCAGAGATGGTTGTCCTTCTGGAAGGTTCTCCCATCTCCATAGAGGAACTCTAGAGCTCTGTCAGAGTTGCCATCGGGTTCTTGGTCACCTCCCTGACCAAGGCCCTTTACCCGATTGCTCAGTTTGGCCGGGCGGCCAGCACTAGGAAGAGTCTTGGTGATTACAAACTTCTTCCATTTAGGAATGATGGAGGCCACTGTGTTCTTGGGGACCTTCAATGCTGCAGAAATGTTTTGGTACCCTTCCCCAGATTTGTGCCTCGACACAATCCTGTCTCGGAGCTCTACGGACAAGTCCTTCGACCTCATGGCTTGGTTTTTGCTCTGACATGCACTGTCAACTGTGGGACCTTTTATATAGACAGGTGTGTGCCTTTCCAAATCATGTCCAATCAATTGAATTTACCACAGGTGGACTCCAATCAAGTTGTAGAAACATCTCAAGGATGATCAATGGAAACCGGATGCACCTGAGCTCAATTTCGAGTCTCATAGCAAAGGGTCTGAATACTTATGTAAATAAGGTATTTCTGTTTTTTATTTGTAATAAATTTAGAAAACTGTTTTCACTTTGTCATTATGGGGTATTGTGTGTAGATTGCTATAATCTTTATTTTTTATTTTTTAATCCGTTTTAGAATAAGGCTGTAACTTAACAACATTTGGAAAAAGTCAAGGGGTCTGAATACCTTCCGAAGGCACTGTATATCAAACTCAACCCTTTATCTTTTCCAGTGATGAAGACATGGATGTCTCGTGGTATGGTGGGGAATGCAAAATCTGTCAACTTTGAGCAACTTCTATCTCCTGAATGTTTTGGCATTCAGGTCCAAAAAGTCATTTTCTGACCACTTCTTCCATGGGCAAATATGTATGGGAAGTTTTGTTTAAATCAAAAGGGATGTTGTCAAAAAGTGGATTTACTCAGAAGCAAGAACTGCAGTGTGATGCATACTGTATGGATATCCTCAAGTGTGAAATATTAGCTAAAAAGAATGGTTGCATCTGAGACATGAAATACAGTGGGGAGAACAAGTATTTGATACACTGCCGATTTTGCAGGTTTTCCTACTTACAAAGCATGTAGAGGTCTGTAATTTTTATCATAGGTACACTTCAACTGTGAGAGATGGAATCTAAAACAAAAATCTAGAAAATCACATTGTATGATTTTAAAGTAATTCATTTGCATTGTATTGCATGACATAAGTATTTGATACATCAGAAAAGCAGAATTTAATATTTGGTACAGAAACCTTTGTTTGCAATTACAGAGATCATACGTTTCCTGTAGGTCTTGACCAGGTTTGCACACACTGCAGCAGGGATTTTGGCCCACTGCTCCATACAGACCTTCTCCAGATCCTTCAGGTTTCGGGGCTGTCGCTGGGCAATACGGACTTTCAGCTCCCTCCAAAGATTTTCTATTGGGTTCAGGTCTGGAGACTGGCTAGGCCACTCCAGGACCTTGAGATGCTTCTTACGGAGCCACTCCTTAGTTGCCCTGGCTGTGTGTTTCGGGTCGTTGTCATGCTGGAAGACCCAGCCACGACCCATCTTCAATGCTCTTACTGAGGGAAGGAGATTGTTGGCCAAGATCTCGCGATACATGGCCCCATCCATCCTCCCCTCAATACGGTGCAGTCGTCCTGTCCCCTTTGCAGAAAATTATCCCCAAAGAATGATGTTTCCACCTCCATGCTTCACGGTTGGGATGGTGTTCTTGGGGTTGTACTCATCCTTCTTCTTCCTCCAAACACGGCGAGTGGAGTTTAGACCAAAAAGCTCTATTTTTGTCTCATCAGACCACATGACCTTCTCCCATTCCTCCTCTGGATCATCCAGATGGTCATTGGCAAACTTCAGACGGGCCTGGACATGCGATGGCTTGAGCAGGGGGACCTTGCGCACGCTGCAGGATTTTAATCCATGACGGCGTAGTGTGTTACTAATGGTTTTCTTTGAGACTGTGGTCCCAGCTCTCTTCAGGTCATTGACCAGTTCCTGCCGTGTAGTTCTGGGCTGATCCCTCACCTTCCTCATGATCATTGATGCCCCACGAGGTGAGATCTTGCATGGAGCCCCAGACCGAGGGTGATTGACCGTCATCTTGAACTTCTTCCATTTTCTAATAATTGCGCCAACAGTTGTTGCCTTCTCACCAAGCTGCTTGCCTATTGTCCTGCAGCCCATCCCAGCCTTGTGCAGGTCTACAATTTTATCCCTGATGTCCTTACACAGCTCTCTGGTCTTGGCCATTGTGGAGAGGTTGGAGTCTGTTTGATTGAGTGTGTGGACAGGTGTCTTTTATACAGGTAACGAGTTCAAACAGGTGCAGTTAATACAGGTAATGAGTGGAGAACAGGAGGGCTTCTTAAAGAAAAACTAACAGGTCTGTGAGAGCCGGAATTCTTACTGGTTGGTAGGTGATCAAATACTTATGTCATGCAATAAAATGCAAATTATTTACTTAAAAATCATACAATGTGATTTTCTGGATTTTTGTTTTAGATTCCGTCTCTCACAGTTGAAGTGTACCTATGATAAAAATTACAGACCTCTACATGCTTTGTAAGTAGGAAAACCTGCAAAATCGGCAGTGTATCAAATACTTGTTCTCCCCACTGTATACTGTATAAACACATTTTACTGAGTTAGTTCATATAAGGAAATCAGTCAATTGAAATAAATTCCTTAGGCCCTAATCTATGGGTATCACATGACTGGGAATACAGATACAGTGGGGGAAAAAAGTATTTAGTCAGCCACCAATTGTGCAAGTTCTTCCACTTAAAAAGATGAGAGAGGCCTGTAATTTTCATCATAGGCACACGACAACTATGACAGACAAATTTAGATTTTTTTTCTCCAGAAAATCACATTGTAGGATTTTTAATGAATTTATTTGCAAATTATGGTGGAAAATAAGTATTTGGTCACCTACAAAAAAGCGAGATTTCTGGCTCTCACAGACCTGTAACTTCTTCTTTAAGAGGCTCCTCTGTCCTCCACTCGTTACCTGTATTAATGGCACCTGTTTGAACTTGTTATCAGTATAAAAGACACCTGTCCACAACCTCAAACAGTCACACTCCAAACTCCACTATGGCCAAGACCAAAGAGCTGTCAAAGGACAACAGAAACAAAATTGTAGACCTGCACCAGGCTGGGAAGACTGAATCTGCAATAGGTAAGCAGCTTGGTTTGAAGAAATCAACTGTGGGAGCAATTATTAGGAAATGGAAGACATACAAGACCACTGATAATCTCCCTCGATCTGGGGCTCCACGCAAGATCTCACCCCGTGGGGTCGAAATGATCACAAGAACGGTGAGCAAAAATCCCAGAACCACACGGGGGGACCTAGTGAATGACCTGCAGAGAGAGCTGGGACCAAAGTAATAAAGCCTACCATCAGTAATACACTACGCCGCCAGGGACTCAAATCCTGCAGTGCCAGACGTGGTTGGCAATGACACAGGTCAAACGTTTTCTGTAAGTCTTCACAAGGTTTTCACACACTGTTGCTGGTATTAGACCTTATCCAGAGCGACTTACAGTTAGTGAGTGCATACATTTTCATACTTTTTTCATTCTTTTGGCTCATGAAACATGGGACCAACACTTTACATGTTGCGTTTCAAAAAAAATTCAGTATTGAAACAGCCAAACCCCTATTTGAACCTTTTGAATTCTTTGTCCTTCAGGTTGGACTTTCTAAAAAAACTTGAAATACTAAGCTTGAAATATGATTTGGCTTGTTATTCTACCTCTAACCCTACAGCTTTCACCAAAGTGCGCCTTGTTATCTGTCCCATGATGAATGTTGATGTATGTACAGTACAGTAGATGTTCATAGAGACCAAGGTGTTTGTTCAGACTGTGTGTATTTGTGTTACCTTAGAGTGGGGAACATGCTGTTCTCAGTGGAGACCCAGACCACAGAGGAGCGCACGCAGCAGTACCAGTCTGAGATTGAGTCGATCTACAAAGACCTGACTGCCAAAGGCAAGGCTCTCATGCTGTCCACTGAACTTGGGGTATGCTCTCTCTTCCTCTTTCTCTCTCTTCTTCTTCTTCTTCCCTATTCCCTCTTTTCTTTTCTCTGACTGTCAGTGTTGGCTTCCAGTTGTGCGATTCACTGCCACCTCAACAATCTGATCCATACTGTTGCTTTCCTATCTGATGTAACACACGTTTTTCTATTGTTGTGTTGATAGATTTACTCTCTACCACTGAAAATGTGGAGCAGTCCGTTTTGTATGAGGCTACCTAACCTGTTAAAGGGAAATTCCACTCAATTAGTCCACTGTTGATAATGTCCCAAAATGTTTTGCATGTCAGCAGTCAAGTTTTCAAGTTATTGGACTTTCAAGAAGCCAAGTGTCACTGGCCACATCCTTGTGTAATGATATGACCTCTGTAAGTGGACCCTGTAGTATGAATTGCATTGTTTTTGTTTCTATCTTTTAGGATGCAGATGCAGTGTGTAATTTAATCCTCTCCCTGGTTTACTACTTCTGTAACCTTATGCCCCTCTCCAGAGGGTCCAGGTAAGGTTTTGTCTAAGTCATATAACCATCAATACATGATGTTAAGGCACATGTTTCAGTTGGTCTTCTCTGAATGGTGATTTCATTTTGTGAAACTGTTTTTTTAGTTATGAAATCAGTCCCATTTCCCATACTTTTTTGTCTCTATTTCTCTTTTTTCAGTGTTGTGGCATACTCCGTTGTCATGGGTGCACTGATGGCCAGTGGAAAGGAGGTGATAGGCAGAATCCCCAAAGGGAAGGTAATCGTGACGTTTTGCTCTACTTTACACTACTTTATTTTAATACATTACATTTCCCAGTGGTGGTATCAATGTGGTAACAATGTGCCTGGTTTTTAAGCTTTTTTCTTGTTTATGATGATTTTTTTAGTTGGTTGATTTTGAAGCCATGACAACACCCAGTCCTGACAGCTTTAGTAAAACAGCTAAAAACTGGATGAATTTAAAGAGGTGAGTAGCTCGACATGCCCACTGTTATCACCTTTAAACGCATCATAAGTTGGCCAATTATTGTATTGATAACCTTTTTTTACCTCATAGTCTACCAGTGTGGTACCATAGTCTTCCATCGGTAGCAGAAACGTTCCCGACGACTAGAACCATGATAGAGGTCCTCAACACGGACTCGACATCGCACTGTCCAAAGAAGTCCTAACACCACTTCTCCTGATGAGAACAAGGGCCACTCGCCCTGTCCACTCTTTCTGCTCATAGTCTCTCTGGCCAAGCTCAACCCCCAAAGCACAACATCTGTCTAAACATGATTTATGGCAACTACATGTTGTTCAGATATGTATGCAATACCAGCAAAACCCTAGTAGGGTCTAGTATGTAAAAGCTAAGAAGCAACATTTATTTGAATGGGAGGTAATCTCTCGATCGTGATTGGCACTAAAATTCTAACTATTTTCTTTTTAAAAACCCTCAGTCTATAAGCAAAGAAAGTGGGGGAGGAGATTATAAGATGTAAACTTTCCTTCAGGGCTATTCTATTCCACTTGGGATACTTGAACATTTAGAAAAGTCAAGCAATCTTTTTATTGAGTCTTGTCGATGGTGCGATTGTGGAGAGTGTCACTCTGTGGCATTTCCTTTTTCAGTAATTGTTTTTAACTTGACCAATAAAGGGCATGAGGCAGGGCTGGTTTTAGGTTGGGTCAAACTTGTTTTGGGGAAAGCACACAACAATGGTCCTCTGGTCTTATTTTGAGACATCTGTTTCTGTCTTGTTGCTGTTCTCTCTTTCTTTTTTCCGTAAAATGTTTTTAAATCATTTGACAATGGTCTTATCGACACACAACATTTGAACACATGTTCAGGGATACATTAAGGGGAGTATGTTCAACTGCTCTGAAGAACCTCTTCATGTGAGGACAAGCTTTGGTGTTCAGTTTGTATGTTTCCCACTTACCCTTAACTGTGAATGACAGAATAAAATATGCATTGCCTGCTGGAGTCCTTATTGAATGAGCTCCAGAGGATCAAATAAAATAACCAACAACAATGTTAAGTTCTCTGCTTAACGTTATTTAATTTTTTGGCAGAACTACTGTTTTATCATAATGTTTCCATATCAATGTTTGTGCTGAATGGCTGGGAGATTTGTTTTAATATTTTTTTTGCACTGGGTGAATTGGCTATGTTTATTAAACCGCTAAGGTGGATTTTTAAGCTAAGCATATGTCCCATCTTGAAGTTTAAACTCGAAGGAAAGAAATCTGTGGAGATTTTAGGGAATTGGGATGTTCAATGGTCAATAAAATTGGTTGACAAATGAGTGGTTTGTTTCTTGTTATTTCAATTCAACCAGGAGTGAAACTGATATGGTTATCTACAGTTATGCCAGATCACCCACAAATATGTTATTAATTAATGAGCTTGCTTTCTACCCCTTTCAAACACACCTTGCTTGTACTTTCATTCAGGTCAGCAGATGTCGCACAAGTGCTCCTAAATACTGTAAACCACTATGACCTTAGCCAAATCATGTGGTGTTTCTGATAAGCCGAAGAGGATGTGGTTTGCATGCTTGCTACACAGTTGCAGCTAACACTACTGTTTCTGCTCTGCTGGAGGAGGCTGACAGTTCCCAGAGATGGCTGAAGATATCAGTGAGGCAGAGGATACTCTTATTTATTGTTTAACAGGCTTGAATACTATGGGAAGAATTCTACTCGAAAATGGCAAGAAAGAAGCAGCAGGTACAGTATACTACCGGTATTTCAGTAGCTATCGTGTGGTGCTAGCTAACTACTGTCACATATGACCTATGCTGAGTGAGCCAACAATATCAATAGACTCTGGATAGCTATGAATATTGAAATAATATTGACAGTGATCTGTGAGCCCTAGAGTGAATTTCTCTACATTGCATGTACTGTTGCCTACAGTGGGCTTTTCAAACTGGGACGGAAGTGAATTATGTATTTTTTATGAATATCGCTACCTGCAACAGAATATCATTTGTATGTATCTGACTGCGTCCAGCATGAACGAAGTTGAGGTAGTATCACGAGCCAATGTAAACTAGCGTTAGCGCAATGACTGGCAGTCTACTGGAACGTTAGCATGCTAGCTGTTCCTCTTCATCCGACTCTGGGGAAGTAGATAAACGGCTTCATTGCAAAATTTCGAACTATCCCTTTAAAATAGAGCAAATTACCGTTTTCTTTTAGGCTTGCCGTCTGTCTCAGTGGTAATTTTCCGGATGGAAAACTGTTTCTGTGTCAATTTGAAGGACCAAAACCAGATAGAAAGAAGGCAGAAAAGATATTGAACTATATATATATTGTAATGACCTGACTAGATCATAAAAGAACAACTGTCCAGACAGAGGATTGAGTTTACGAATGGACGGTTTATTAAACCAACTTTACACAGGCTACTGTTTGGCCGTAGCCCACGCCAAATAAATGAAAGATAACCCACAAGCCAATCGTGACCTTCTCTTGTGAAGCCCAGACGTAAAGAGAGAGAACAAAGGCTAAACCTGGTCTTAACTTCCAATGCTCCATCCCCCTGCACAACCCCCCTCCACGCCACTCCGCCAACCGCCAGGATGCCCGGCATCAGAACATTCCAGGCATTCCCGTGATTGGCAGATAGCAGGTTGATTGACATGTCGGACCCCGCGAACACTGGGTACTGGTAGGTACAACACAACCATCTACTAGCCTAACACATAACACACAGCTGTCTGTGCGGGTCGCTACACAGCCCCCCCACCACAAAGTCCCTCGTCCCCGAGGGAACAAACAAAGTCTCTGAAGCGACCCGGAGGTCTCCTTTGCCTGCGTGGCTGTGATGGCCGCAGAGTGCCCCTCTGGGAACCAGGGGATGAAGGCAAGGACATGGGGGACAAGGAAGCGGGAACGGGTAATACAGTCCGTGGCTCTGGGGAACCACGCGGTGACACAGGGGGAGTGGGCTGTCTGGAGCCTTGTCTGCGGCACCTGGGGGTGGGTGCCTGGAGAATGTCATTGCCAGAGAGGGGAATTGTGGGGGTTCCTGGGGTTTGGGGAGAAGAGGCCCCTCTATATGGGGCTAACCTGTCCCGGTGCAGTGTCACCTTTCTCCCCCTGGGAGGAAGCTGCACCCGGTAAACAACCTCCCCTACCCTCTCCAGGACACTGCAGGGTCCCACCCAGTGACTGTCCAACTTGGGGCATCTGCCCTTTTTCCTTAGCGGGCTGTAGACCCAGACCAGCTCCCCAGCCACAAAGTGCCTTCCCCGGGTGTGCACGTCATAGTTCCTCTTCTGCCTCACACCTGCATTCAGCAGCTGCTCTCTGGCGAAGGTGTGGGCTGTCTCCAGGCGGTCCTGGAGTCTCCGGGCATACTCCGGCCCCGGGGAAACATGAGGGCTATCCAGGGGCCGACCAAACGCCATCTCCGCAGGGGTACGGATCTCTCTCCCCAGCATGAGGAGGGCAGGCGTGCAGGAGGTGGAGTCTTGGACAGCGGAGCGGCATGCCATGAGGACCATAGGCAGGTGCTTGTCCCAGTCACGCTGGTGTTTGGAAGAGACGATGGCCAGCTGCTGTCCAAGCGTTTTGTTGAAGCGCTCCACAAGGCCATCACTTTGAGGATGGAGGGGAGTAGTGCGAGTCTTGTGCATACCCAGCCTCTCACACATGGTGGCGAACACACGGGACTCAAAGTTTCTGCCTTGGTCGCTGTGGATGGACTCTGCAGCTCCAAACCTGCTGAACATCCCCGCTGTCAGGGCGTCGACGATGGTCTCTGCCTCCTGGTCAGGCAGAGCATAGGCCTCGGGCCATTTTGTGAAATAGTCCATGGCCGTGAGCACCCAGCGGTTTCCACTGTCTGTGGTGGGGAACGGCCCAACTACATCCACTCCCACCCTCTCCATGGGAGCCCCCACTGGGAACTGTTGGAGCTGAGCATGAGAGCGGCCTGGGGGGCCCTTTCTCGCTGTGCAGTTGTCACAGCGGCGGCAAAAGTCTTCCACATCCCTCTTGTGCTGCCCCCAGTAAAAGCCCTGACGGAGGCGGCGCAGTGTTTTTGTGACCCCAAAGTGTCCAGTCCCCACCCCCCCATGAGTACTCTGGAGCACAGCCTCCCGCAATGCTTTTGGGACCACCACCTGCCACCTTTCCTCCCCCGTAGCTGACTCCTTCCATGCCCGCTGTAACACGCCATCAGCCAGCCGCAGTCGCTCAAACTTTGACCACAACCCTTTGGTCGTGAGTGAGAGCGCTGTCACCTCTTCCCATGGTGGCCTCACCTGCGCCTCTACCCACTGTAGCACTGGCTGTAGGTCTGTGTCCCGTCCCTGCTGCTGCCCCCATTCAGCCACGTCGACAGTCTGCAGCTCACAGCAGACAGGCCCGCTCGCCCGACACACTGTGGCACAGACCCCCTCCTCTGCACACAGCTCTCTCTCCCGTCCCTCTCTCCGTTCACAGTGGCGGCAGCCGTCTGCAGTACAGGGCCGACGGGACATGGCGTCGGCGTTGGAGTGGCGTGCCCCTGCCCTGTGCACCACCGTGAAGTCATACGGCTGAAGCTCCTCCAACCAGCGTGCCACCTGCCCCTCTGGCTCTCTGAAAGACATGAGCCACTGGAGAGCAGAGTGGTCAGTCCTTACAGTAAAGGGCAGACCACCCAGGTAGTACTTGAAGTGTTTGACGGAAGCCACAACAGCCAAGAGCTCCCGCCGGGTGACACAGTAGCGGCGCTCATGTTTGTCAAATGTTTTGCTGAAGTACGCCACCGCTCTCTCCCCCTCTGGCCCCACCTGGGCCAGCACCCCACCCATGCCCACATTGCTCGCGTCTGTGTCCAGGATAAAGGGCAATGTGAGGTCAGGGGGGGCGAGCACGGGGGCCTCGATCAGTGCACGTTTGAGGGTGTTGAACGCCTCCTCACACTCCACTGTCCAAGTGAAAGCCTTGTCCTTCGGCAGCAGGCGGTTCAGTGGAGCAGCAACGCTTGAGAAGCCCCGTACAAACCTCCTGTAGTACGAGGCCAGGCCCAGGAAGCTCTTCAGCTGACGCTGGTCGGTGGGGGTGGGCCAGTCTCTGACAGCCGCTACCTTGTCCTCCATGGTGCTGATCCCCTCCTTCCCCACTCGGTGGCCCAAGAAGGACACCTCTCTCCTCATGAAGTGGCACTTCTCGGGGTGGAGCTTCAGACCTGCGGCAGCCACCCTCTCCAGCACACACCGTAGCGCCCCCAGGGCTGACTGGAAGGAGCTGCCATGGGCCAGGATGTCATCGAGGTATACCAGACACTGCTGTCGGGGGATGCCATCCAGCACCCTGTCCATCAAACGCTCAAAAGTAGCTGGAGCGTTGCACAGGCCAAAGCACAGGACCTTGAACTGCCAGTGTCCTCTGTTAGTGGAGAACGCAGTTTTGGCTCTGGCCTCTGGGGAGAGGGGCACCTGCCAGTAGCCACTGCGGAGGTCTAGTGAGGAGAACCAGGAGGACCCCCTAACCAGGTCCAGCGACTCATCGATACGTGGTATGGGGTATGAGTCCTTCCTGGTTACCTCATTCAGCCGCCTGTAGTCCGCACAGAACCTCAGCTTGCCCCCCTTCTTCGGAACCATGACGACTGGCGCCGCCCAGGGGCTGTCTGAGGGCTCAATGAAGTCTGCCCGCTGCATCTCCAACACAGCCTTGTCTGCCGCCTCCTGGCGTGCCAGCGGGATACGGCGGGGACGCATCTTGATAGGTCGAGCATCACCTGTGTCGATCTCATGCTGCACCAGATGAGTCTGACCCACCTCTTCCTCACTCAGCGCAAAGCTGTCTCTGAATTCAAACAGCAACTGCCTCAACCGTTCCTGCTGCTCGGGGTCAAGACCAACACAGTTCCTCCCCCATATCTCCCTCACTGCAGACAGTGTCCTCTCCCCTCCCATCTGGGGTAGCTGGGCTGGGGGGGCGCGGCCCGGGCTCACAGAGGGCTGTGTCGTGGAGGTAGCTGGGGGAATGTAACACAACGCCGTAGGTGACAGGGGAGCTGGGGAAAAGTCACACCCAGATGTGGGGGAGGGGGGGCAGCCATGAGTCTCTGCTGCTTTAACTGTTGGAGTAAAGGGTTTGTTGGGTTGAGTGAATGTGACATTAGGGGCCATGGTGACCTCCGGCCCTCCCTGGAAGCTCAGTGTGCCCCTATTAAGGTCTAACTGGCAGCCTGTGCTCCTAAGAAAGTCCAACCCCAGGATACAAGGGTCCTGCACAGCCGCCACCCACACAGGATGACGCACAGTCCTGCCCCCTACTGTCAGAGTCATTATTCCCTTCCCTTTCATGGGTGCCAGCTCACCTGTGACTGTGCGGAGCTGCACAGTTGTAGGCTCACACTGAGTCCAACCTGGCACAATATCTGGCCTCACCAGGGTTACTGTGGACCCAGTGTCCACCAGGGCGGAGCAGGGCACCCCCTCCACAGTGACAGGGACATGACAAAAGTCCCCAACACAGGTCCGGCCCACCACAACAACAGGCTCCATCCGCTTGCCCTCGTCTGCTTCTGGGGGAAGTGGAGCCTTGCTTCCCCGTCTGTGCCGGTGGGCTCCTCCTGAAGAAGATGGTGGTTGGGATAGAAAGCCAGGGGTCCGCACTACCCGGTCTATGCGGACCCCGAGCCGTTTCCCTGAGCTCTGGGGGACATGGGGCAATCTCGGCGCAGATGGCCTGGCTGGCCACAACCCCAGCAGACCCTGGGACCAGGGCGTGTGTTTCGTGCCGCCTGTAGCGACACAGCACGAATGAGTTCTGTCATTTCAGCCACCCATGCAGGCTTTTCCGGCTCCGGGCTGCTCTGCCCCCCAGCTCGCACAGAGGGTCTGTCTCCCTGCACCCCCACCAAAGCCCCAGCTGAAGCCCCAGCCCACACCAGCTCCCTCTCCAAAGCCATCTCCAAGGCTACCTGCAATGACTCAGGATGAGCCAGCTGGGTCTGTATGCGCAGCTCCGTAGGAGAGAGCGCCTGTATGAACTGGTCCCGTGCTAGCTCGCTCTGCACGGAGGGGGGCATGTGAGCATATGCCCGCCGAGAGAGGCTCTCAATGTCATTAGCTAGCACCCGTAGAGGCTCTCCAGGCTGCCTGCGTCTATTACTCAGTTCGGAGCGCAGTAGCCCGGGCTGTACACACTGTCCATAGCGCCTCCTCAGTGCTCCCACTAAAGCACCATAATCACGTCTGTCCTCGGGGCTAATCAATATCAAACAGGCCAGAGCTTCATCCGTGAGGCATAAAGCCAACTGCAGTGCCCTATCTTCATCCGACCACCCCCTAAAATGAGCTAACAGTTCAAACTGAGCATGAAAAGCTTCCCAATCCGCCTTACCGGAATACTTCGGGGTCTTAACGGATACGGACGCAGCCGGGAACTGGGCGCCGCCATGTTTGTTTACATCCTGAGCCCCAGATTCTTCGTCCCGCCGCGTCGACGTCACCCCTTCGGTCCGCCCACCAGAATCCGCGCGAAACACAGTCGACGAAGCACTCATGCCCGCTTCAGCCGCCATCACTCTAACGTCCTCCCTCAAGCGGCCTCTGGGCTCCGATGCCCTGGCGATCTCCTCAGCCAGAACCCCCGACGTCCATGCACACGCACCTCCTTGGCCATAATCGTCCCCTACCTCCACCTTCACTTTCGGATTCCCTCGAAGCATCTTCAACCCCCGTTCTCACCTACGGTAGCTAGCCACAGAAGTCAGCTAGCTAGCTGGCTAACTTTTATCAACGTTTTTACTTCTGACACCAATGTAATGACCTGACTAGATCATAAAAGAACAACTG
Source organism: Coregonus lavaretus (assembly GCF_964263955.1). Taxonomy (NCBI): domain Eukaryota; kingdom Metazoa; phylum Chordata; class Actinopteri; order Salmoniformes; family Salmonidae; genus Coregonus; species Coregonus lavaretus. The sequence goes on along the minus strand of NC_140020.1, from coordinate 16,165,551 downwards.
TCCAGACAGAGGATTGAGTTTACGAATGGACGGTTTATTAAACCAACTTTACACAGGCTACTGTTTGGCCGTAGCCCACGCCAAATAAATGAAAGATAACCCACAAGCCAATCGTGACCTTCTCTTGTGAAGCCCAGACGTAAAGAGAGAGAACAAAGGCTAAACCTGGTCTTAACTTCCAATGCTCCATCCCCCTGCCCAACCCCCCTCCACTCCACGCCACTCCGCCAACCGCCAGGATGCCCGGCATCAGAACATTCCAGGCATTCCCGTGATTGGCAGATAGCAGGTTGATTGACATGTCGGACCCCGCGAACACTGGGTACTGGTAGGTACAACACAACCATCTACTAGCCTAACACATAACACACAGCTGTCTGTGCGGGTCGCTACAATATATATATATAATAATCTTTGAAAACTAACAATCAAATAAAAGCTAGACAGTAAGCAAGAATAAAAAACTAAATTTTAAAAACGGGCATTCAAGGCACATGCCTATTGATTTTGTACAAATGTTTGAGCAGAGGAACATGGCATTAGCGCCATGGAAATAATGCATAGAATTTCTGGAAATTTGCTTCAAAACTGCAACATTTTCTCTCAGCTCAATGGAAAAAGTTTAGATTGCAGAAAATTTGCTTTACAACAGCAAAATGTACTTAACGCCACCAATATACTTTTCTAGCTAATTGACTATGTTAGAGTTTATGCTTCCTCTTCCACTTTGGGGAGGTCAACATAATGAAACTGTCCACCAAATCTATTCATTTAAAAATGATGATTACTTCAAATTGCCATTATCAATCACCTTTGCTAACATATGATGGGGGTCCCTGGGTAGCCAGTTTGCCTGGGCAGGGGTCCCTGGGAAAGAAAAGTTTGAAAACCCCTGGCCTACAGCACATGTTCTCAAAGTAGAAAAGTGTGATCGGGGATTAGTAATTTAGCAATATGGGAACTAAGCTCCGTCATTCATTTGCCAGGACTGTCAGTTGCACAATCAGCTACAATGTTTATTTGTCATTCTGCAGGTTCCATTGAAGATTTTGTCCCAAATAAAATTACAACATTATTTGGATTAATGACTTGTGGTGCCAACTTCTATAACAGGTGTGTGTGTGTTAGAGACTTTTGGCCTACTTTAGTTTCAGTTTCTTTCTCTCCTTTGGTGGCAGATATTCAGTCCAATCCTGATGAATACATTTTTGTTCACGTTTGTTAGTATTGGTGTGAAGAAGAGGAGTGAGGCTGAAGACCTGTGGAAGAAATCTTTTCAGTGAGTTTGGAGAGCAAACATCAGAGAACTGCGTTACTCAATCTGCAAACTATTGTTCTTTTAGAAGAAGAATAAATACATTTTGACAATGACACTTCTCTCCCCCAATCCTTCACCAGCCATGCCAAGGTGCAAGAGCAAGTTGAGGAACTCCTGCAGTTGGAGGTTAGTCTTCCATTCTACACAATGGTCTATTGTTATCCGTGATTTCAGGTGTACTTTTGGCATGACTTGAGAGATGAGGTTGTAGTAAATATGTAATAGAGATGTAATAGGTGTGTGTGTGTGCTCCTGTAGGAGGAATGGGATGCCTTTCTGGACTGCATAGACACTGAGCTGAAGACAACTGACAAGCAGCTCACAGGAGGCCCAACCTCACAGAACCTGAGTGCTGATACGCCCCTCACAGATGCTAGGAGTGGAGAGTGAGTCAACATATACTGAACAAAAATATAAATGAAACATGTAAAGTGTTGGTCCCATGTTTCATGAGCTGAAATAAAAGATCCCAGAAATGTTCCATACGCACAAGAAGCTTATTTCTCTCAAATTTGTCAAGATAATCCATCCACATAACAGGGGTGGCATATCAAGAAGCGGATTAAACGGCATGATCATTACACAGGTGCACCTTGTGCTGGGGACAATAAAAGGCCACTAAAATGTGCAGTTTTGTCACACAACACAATGCCACAGGTGTCTCAAGTTTTGAGGGAGCGTGCAATTGGCAATTTTGGAATGCTGACAGCAGGAATGTCAACCAGAGCTGTTTCCAGAGAATTGAATGTTCATTTTCTACCATAAACTGCCTCCAACGTCGTTTTAGAGAATTTGGCAGTACATCCAACCAGCCTCACAACCGCAGACCATCTGTAACCACGCCAGCCTAGGAACTCCACATCCGGCTTCTTCACCTGCGGGATCGTCTGAGACCCGCCACCCGGACAGCTGTTGAAACTGTGGAATCTCTGCACAAACTGTCAGAAACCGTCTCAGGGAAGCTCATCTGCGTGCTTGTCGTCCTCACAAGGGTCTTGACCTGACTGCAGTTCAGCGTCGTAACCGACTTCAGTGGGCAAATGCTCACCTTCGATGGCCACTGGCACGCTGGAGAAGTGTGCTCTTCACAGATGAATCCCGGTTTCAACTGTACCAGGCAGATGGCAGACAGCGTTTGGCGTCGTGTGGGCGAGCGGGTTGCTGATGTCAAAGTTGTGAACAGAGTGCCCCATGGTGTCCGTGGGGTTATGGTATGGGCAGGCATAAGCTACGGACAACAAACACAATTGTATTTTATAGATAACTTAACGAGATCCTGAGGCCCATTGTTGTGCCATTCATCCGCCACCAAGACCTCATGTTATTTTTTTTCTCCCCAATTTTGATCTTGTCTCCAACGGGCTCGGGAGGCGAAGGTCGAGTCATGCGTCCTCCGAAACATGACCTGCCAAACTGTGCTTCTTAACACCCCCCAGCTTAACCCAGAAGCCAGTCACACCAATGTGTCAGAGGAAACACCATTCAACTGACGACCAAAGTCAACCTGCAGGCGCCCGGCCCGCCACAAGGAGTCGCTAGAGCGCAATCAGCCAAGTAAAGCCCCCCCGGCAAACCTTCCCCTAACCCGGACGACGTTGGGCCAATTGTGCACCGCCCTATGGGACTCCCGATCACGGCCAGTTGTGACACAGCCTGGGATCGAACCCGGGTCTGATAATGCACGGCCCCATGTCGCAAGGATCTGTACACAATTCCTGGAAGCTGAAAATGTCCCAGTTCTTCCATGGCCTGCATACTTACCAGACATGTCACCCATTGAGCATGTTTGGGATGCTCTGGATTGACGTGTATGACAGCATATTCCAGTTCCTGCCAATATCCAGCAACTTCGCATTGAAGAGGAGTGGGACAACGTTCCACAGGCCACAATCAACAGCCTGATCAACTCTATGCGAAAGAGATGTGTCACGCTGCATGAGGAAAATGGTGGTCACATCAGATACTGACTGGTTTTCTTATCAACGCCCCTACCTTTATTTTAAGGTATCTGTGACCAACAGATGCATATCTGTATTCCCAGTCATGTGAAATCCATAGATTAGGGCCTAATGAATTTATTTCAATTGACTGATTTCCTTATATGAACTAACTCAGTAAAATGTGTTTATACAGTATCTGTGACCAACACAGCGGCGCAACATTCACTGGGGACAGGGGGCCATGTCCCCCCACACATTCTGAAATTGCATTTTTGTCCCCCCCAGTTTTATCATTGGAATGTGATACAAAATGAGGCAACAGTGTGCTTTAGGACGATGCGGACGCCTCTGAGCGGTCGGGTAGGCTGTTTGGAGTGTTTATCCGACTGGATTTAAAAATAATAATAATTATTATTATTATGTCCCCCCCCCCACTTCTAAAACTAAAGTTGCGCCCCTGGACCAACATATGCATATCTGTATTCCCAGTCATGTGAAATCAATAGATTAGGGCCTAATGAATTTATTTCAATTTGACTGATTTTCTTATATGAACTGTAACTCAGTAAAATCTTTTAAATTGTTGCATGATGCGTTTATATTTTTGTTCAGTGTAGAACCATTACATTTTAGATTTTAGTCATTTAGCAGACGCTCTTATCCAGAGTGAGTGCATACATTTAATTTTAATTTTTTTCATCAGCATAACCAGCTTGCTCACATCATTGAAATAGTCTGGACCGCCACTGTGGTAAACTTGTCTCAGAAGGACTAGGAGAAAGTTCAGGGAAAATTGTGAAGAGTACAGTCTGAGTACAGTCTGCTATTTACCTAGAAATTACATCGTAAAATATTAATAACCAAATAATTCCATTTAGGTTTCTTTGGGATTGAGATCTTTAGTGTTTCAGCAGGTATAAAATACCCAAACTGACCCTCTGTTGTTGTGTTTTGCAGGAATGTGACTCTGGGCCAGTACTTTGGGAAAGGGGAGAATCTACTGCTCGTCCTTATCCGACACTTTGGATGACTACCGTGACGAGAGCACGTGGCTGAGCTGGAGACCCAACAGGTCAGTCTACCTGAGAGGAGAGGAGCTCATCTCCTACCATCTCTCAGTGCTCCTAACTTCCTTTAACACCACCTACCTACCATCTCTCAGTGCTCCTAACTTCATATAACCTCTCATACCATCTTTAAGTGCCCTTAATCTCTAGCAGCCTTTAGTGCCCCGTATTGCACTCTGTTTTCAGTAGGGATGGGTGCGAGGACTTGAATATTTGAGTGCTCGATTCAAGGTTTGTAATCTATTTCTAGTATGTCAAATGCAGTGAACATTTTTAAATGTACTTTTCAGTTGTGTATCAGAACAACCAGTAGGTCTAATTGGAACAATCGATAGCACACCTCAAACTTTTTTGGCCTTCAGACCCATTTCACGCTAAATTTTTTGCATAAGAGCACTCGAACACAGACATTCTTTCAAATGCCCATCGCTAATTTTAAGGGACTCCTAGATTCTCAGTCGGCTCGGGTACTGGTGGTTTCCTTTGGCTGTCGGGAAGGTGCTCAGCTCTGGCTAGAACAGACGGGCTGCAAGTACGACATGCTGCTTGACCCACAGAGGAAGGTAAGAGTACGGCAGCCACTGTAGAGGGCCACTCAGGGCTGATCTTGACCTTTGGTATTTCAATGTAAAGCTTGTATGTACTCAGTGTTATGCCAATGTTTTGCCTACTGGAAACGTATTATCTGTGTTCCAGATTTACAGGGCATTTGGCCTAGGATCTTCCTATTTAAAGGTGATGAATTTCCACTGCTTACTTCAGTATGCAGAGTATGTTGTGTTAGGCCAAGAGTTTCCTGACATTCCACCACGTTTCCTGGAAGATCTCTATCAGGTATTCAGAAATCCTACTTAAGATACAGTATACATTAAACACATAAAATAATATTTCCTCTTTCTATTAAGAAAAGTATCCATACAATGCCCAATTATTTTGGGATAGGTTTGTATAATCCATGTCCTCATTATAATTCCGTTTTTGATACGATTTCAGATGGGCGGTGACTTTGTCCTGGATGAAGGCGGGAAAGTGATCCTCTCTCATCCCTGCAAGAATCCAATGGACAGGCCTGAAGTAACACAGATGGTGGCTACCATCTCGTCTGGTGGCCATCCTACTAGCTTATAATGTAGTAGTGACTCGCTCCATCTGAGTGGACATGGCACTGACCTCTCATTGGAAGGGCACCTCCTTGGCTTGTGTGGATGAAGACACGGCTCAAGCTCATGACCTCATGAAGAGCAGTGTCTGAAGGGAACTCACAAGCCAAGGACAACTGCCCTTTCTGCTGCGGGATTAGTGCTGCGCTAGTGCTATTATTTCTGACTGAATTCTATAATATTTTTCTCCCCAATTTCCTGATATCCAATTGTGATCCAATTACGATCTTGTCTCATCGCTGCAACACCCCAACGGGCTCGGGAAAGGGGAAGGTCGAGTCATGCGTCCTCCGAAACATGACCCGCCAAGCCTGCTTCTTAACACCCGCTTGCTTAACCCGGAAGCCAGCCGCACCAATGTGTCGGAGGAAACACCGTTCAACTGACGGCCGAAGTCAGCTTGCAGGCGCCCGGCCCGCCATAAGGAGTCGCTAGAGCGCGTTGAGCCAAGTAAAGCCCCCCTGGCCAAACCCTCCCCTAACCCGGACGACGCTGGGCCAATTGTGCGTCGCCCTAAGGGACTCCCGATCACGGCCGGTTGTGTCACAGCCTGGGATCGAACCACAGGCTGTATGGATGCCGCAACACTGCGATGCAGTGCCTTAGACCGCTGCGCCACTCGGGAGGCATAATTGTAGATTCTAATGTTTACTGAACTTTGAATTAAATTAATTCAGATCTCAAGGATGATTTTTAAAGGTCCAATGCAACCGTTTTTATCTCAATATCAAATCATTTCTGGGTAACAATTAAGTAACTTACTGTTATTGTTTTCAATTAAAATGGTCAAAAATAAACAAAATAGCTTCTTAGCTAAATGCAATTTCTCAAGCAAGAATTTAACTAGGACTGTCTGGGAGTGGTCTGAGAGAGGGGCCTAATTAGAGGAGCCTAATGGGAGTTATGTGTAACCTGAAAACTAGCTGTTATTGGCAGAGAGGAGGGAAAGGGAAAGGGGGATATCAAGTCAGTTGTACAACTGAATGCATTCAACTGAAATGTGTCTTCCGCATTTAACACAACCCTTCTGAATCAGGGCAAACTCTCTTTGTTATTGGTGTATTAACTTATACCACCTGGTGATGTCACAATTTCACAGTATTATTCCAACCTCATAGTGTGGAAATATAAACTGAGTGTACAAAACATTATGCTTTTTCCATGACATACACTGACCAGGTGAATCCAGGTGAAAGATATGATCCCTTAATGATGTAACTTGTTAAATCCACTTCAATCAATGTAGATGAAGGGCAGGAGACAGGTTTAAGAAGGATTTTTAAGCGTTGAGACAATTGAGTGCAACTCAATATTGGGAAGGTGTTCTTAATGTTTTGTACACTGTATATATAAAACACTGGAAAATCACGTTTTTGACTGCACTGCCCCTTTAAGGATAATCACTGACTTTATGAGTAAAACAAATCTGATCATGTAACTGTGACAGAGCTTTTTCAAATATTTTATTGCACAATATTTGTACCGAAACTATGCTGTTTACATTAACTGTGAAAAAGTACAGTAATAACGTTGTATACTTTTAATCATGATAAATTGAATAAATATTTTGATAATCCAGTTTTAGTTTAAGTCTTCGATCCAAAGTATTCAGTATTCAGCCAAAGAGACTGGCATAGCTTAGAGTGAGTAATAAGTTACGTATATTTTTTTTTACAAATGTGGACTAAGATGAGCACCATCTGTCTGTACAGTATATTAGGCCATGGGTTTGATAAATGTTTTTCTTTTTTTAACAGTATGTTAAATGTGTTATGGATTATTATTCAACACTAGCACCATCAACTTGTAAACTAAAATGTTATTGAGTATTGAACAGTATGATATATAGATTACAACCCACCTCTTTGTGGATCAATGACATCCCCTATTGCTTTTTAAACAAAAAAATAATAATAAAGATTTTACAAGATAGATAACTACTCCTGATAAATTATCCACAAGGTACATTTTCGTCAAGCTTGGCTGGATTTGTGTTTCTGAAATTTCAGATACTTGTCAAAAGTTTGAAGAAAAGGATCAGGCATCAAACTCACAGAGGTAAGACATATTCCTGTCACAATAGTTGTCCCACCAGTCCCCATCATCTGAAGCCATGGCCACACAGTTCTCCCGCTTGCCTCCGTCCGGCTGGCTGGAGAGGAAGTGTTTGCGCCACTGGAAGTAGGTAACGTATGTGTTGTCCTCAAACAGGTAGAGTCCCTCAGAGCGCAGGTCATTGATGCCCAGCCACACAGGCCAGTTCCCTGGCTGGAAGAAAGCCTTGACGTATTCTGCCAGGGCTTCCTGCTCCTTCCTGTCCCGAGGCATGGCCATCCTTCCGCCACGCTCCAGGCACTTCTGGGCTGCCCCTGCATACGTCTCATATGTGCGGTAGACCAGATAGCACTTATACCCCACCCGTCGGCCCTTCTGACATCCTAGGAAGAGGAGGAAACATTTCACCTTTTGTTTTTCATGATTTTATAATGGTTTTTCATAATTCCATTTTAAAACATTTGAACTATTGAGAGGAAAAAGGTCAAGGGAGGTATGCAGAGTGCAGACATACCCTCCAAGCGGCCAATCTCCTTGCGGTTCTCTTTGGTGAAGAGGGAAATCTGTTGCATGGTCTCCTCTACCTCCCAGAGGGTGCCGTCCAGCCGGGACACTCTGTCTAGCAGTTGGGTCACCTTCACGTCCAGGGTGTAGTGGCCCACATTCAGTCTGTGGATGGCCTGATCCATTGATGCCAGTCTGGACACTGTTTAAGAGAAAACCTCAGAAGTTGTTTATGTCTGACAATTCAGCAATAATTTGTAGTGTGTAGTGTATAATTTTCTTGAGTTTGTGCAGACATACAAATATAGTGGTATGTGTTGTCAAAGTCTGAGACAGGACTGGGATCTTGCTCCTCCGGTACGTCTTCTCTCGCCTGTTTCCCCTGAGTCTCTGGGTTCTGAAGGAAACAGTGAGGGTAAAACATTTGCAACCAATACTCCAGCTCCTCCACTGATTGCCATTATAGTGAGACTGTTACACTAAATAACATAGTTATAATATAGTTAAAAAGACATAAAACTAGTCTAGGGGTTTCCATGGAATAATGACAACATAATGAAGATGTTACAGTACTCTATTTGAGTTTATGTGCATCTGTAGAATTCATTCCATTCTTACTGCACTAACAATGTACTACTATACCTCCTTAACTGATGTTATGTCCTAGTTCAAAATCTGCAAGCGAGTACAAGTCCTCACTTCAGTTGGTGTTGCATCGACAGGATCTCCATCTTCGGTGCCGCTGTCTGGATCACTCAGGCTGAGTGAACACATACACAAGACGGTGACTAGGATGGCTGCTTTTCCCATTTTACCCTGTAATAACTTTGGTTGTCCTCAGTATCCCTCTGTCATGCCCTCTCTCTCTCTCTCTCAATCTCACTCCCTCCTGTCGTTCTGACTTGTCCTGAGCTGGCCTCCCCAACAACAGGAAACCTCTGTTTTTCCTATCACCTCCCACTTCCACACTTTGAGTTAACAGTGCACTTTTACAGAGGCGGACCTTTGGTGGCACACGTTCCTATTAATACAGTCCACTTTTATTAGGGCGAACATGAGGATTTTGCCAGTGGAAATAAATCACAGTAGTAGAGGCAGTGGTTGTGGTGAGTGAATTTGCAGGGAAAATTAGAGTCAATGTATCCCTATGTGCTGAAGTCATGGCAGACAGGAGGAATGCCAGTTAAAATGCCACAAAAATCATAGTTTCCATTCCACAGGCCCCAGGACTTGGACATGAACTAGCTAGGTCTGCTAGGATGTCTGGGTGTGGCTACTGCCAGACACTGAAAGGGCTGAGTGTGTGGTGTAACTGAAATGTTCATACAGATTACTGTGAGGATGACTCTGCACAATGCAAAAATAGGATGTGCAGTATCCTCCATAAGCATGCCTTTGACAGTACACGGAGAAACTTGACTAATACAGATATACAGTACATATTAGTCTGATGCTTTGCTGGTTTTCCTTTTCCATTTTAACAGGGCCTGCTCAGATGGTTAATTCTCTATTTGTGAGATTTTCTCAATTGAACCCACAAGTTCTCTGCTGCCACATGGTGGACTGATATTGTCACTGAATTAAAAAAATAACAATCCCAGAACAATGACCTCATTCTGTACAATTTATTTGCTTTGAATCAGTGATTTCAAAATGTATGAGTGCAATATAGCATACAGTGAATATAATTTACATACAAAATTCTGTAAAATAGTACTCTAGTAGTATAAATGGTTGTAGATCTACATTGCAAGTGGTATAAATCACTTAACATGCTGGCTTACCTAAACATACCACTTTGAGTGCTTCTCATTAGTGTACACTACAGTAATGCTTAGCACTAGTACGAGGTCAGAGTAATAAAGGTAAAGGTAACAGCTGGAGTGTGTGGGTTCTGGCAGTGGGCAAACAAAAGCACACATGTAGTGAGATATGCCATAAAAAGCCATTTAAGATAAATAGACATGGTCAGTTCAATTGTTGGCTTTCCTTAATACATGTATTAAAATGGTCATCACAATGGTCCTTCTAGTGTTGAGTTGATCCAGTCACTCAATGTTTTTACTTGAAGCCGCTGTTACCAGTTGTCAAGAAAGTCAAATCCGGTCTTCAGGACGTTACTGCTGGTATTAAACTGGTAAGAGAAAAATAGAACATCTCAATTAGAACAGTACAGAGCACACAACTTGAAGTAAATGTACTATGTAACAACATGTTAATACAGAGTAATTAGACTGTTACTACACAGGTAAATGCTGTTGCCAATTTTTCTGGATCAAAATATCTTTGATCAGTATCAAACCACAATGGGTTGTTCACCTGAGCGAAGGTGGGACTGGTGGCCAGTTGAGACTCAGACTGAACAGCAGCCTTCTCCTCTCTGTCTCTGGCAGTGTTGCCTGAGCGGGCAGGGGACTTGGTGGGCAGCCCTGGGGATTTAGTGGGCAGCCCTGGAGTGAAGACGTCCTCCACTGTGTTGCTGACTGAGGGGAGGGTGCTCTGAGCGCGCTCCCAAACAGCCACAGTGGACGACACACTGATAGGAGCAGGGGTAGGAGTCACGCTCATAGGGGTCACACTTATGGCTGCTGGGGGGGGGACACTGATGGGCACAGGGGTAGGAGGCGCAGGCAACCGGGGGGCTCTCTGCTTGGTCACCCGTGGTGGGGGTGGGGTCTCCTCTGCCTCCTTGGGGGTGGGCTCCTGACGAAGGTAGGAGGGCAGTGGCTTCTCCCCCTTCTCCAGGGACTTGATTTGGCTGGGGGTTAGGGAGTAGAAGTCTGCCTGTTCACCCTCCAGCCTGGATCTCTCAGCACTGATCTTCCAGAAGGAGGAGGACTCCTCTTTCCTGTCCAGGCCGGGGATCTCGCCATTGGACACCTTGCTGCTCTGGGTTACCTTGCTCAGCTGGCTGCTCTGGGTTACCTTGCTCAGCTGGCTGCTCTGGGTGACATTAGGTGGCTTGTAGTCAGCTGTTGAAGAGGAGATGCCCTGCACAGATTCCCCTGTTGTCAGGCTGAAGTCCAACTGGCTCTGTAAAGAGAAAGGAGATGGTGTGTTGACCGAAAATAAAATGTGTACTGTAGCTACATCAATTTAAGGTAATCTTGTTAATGGTAGAATACAACATGGACATTGTCATACACACCTTGGTCTCCCAGGAGAATGGGGCAGAGTGCTCATCTTGCCAAGTTATGTCCTGAAATTGAACACAAAAACTGTTTTTTTCATCAAAGTGTGATTAGTGATAAACCACTACTCTCTTCACATGCAGAAACAGTCTGCCACAGTCAGGTTACTGGATTATAGGACTATACTAGCTGGCTGGCTGAGTGTTTTGATAATCTAGTGAATCAATTGACAGCAAAACAAAAATTGCTAGTTTCCCAGACAGGGGCGGTGTGTTCATTAGGGCGATATGGGCGACGCACTGCCAAACGGGAAAAGCAAGGGATTTTTTTTCTAATCAATTATATCACGGCAACAGTAGTTATCAGTGTTCTAATCTAGACGTCTGATCTGCCACTAAATGTCCAATCAGGCTAAAGTCGTGCTTCAAATGGCCCCACCCGTTTTGGGGCGATTTCAGTCAGGTTGAAAATCGCCCAGAAGTCTCTCATAGCCTCTCATGTAAAATCTTTTTTTTTCAAATATCAGAGCTTTCAATACAATCTCTATGGGTTTCTGAGGGCTTGCACTTACGCGCTTTCGTCATACGTAACATAACCATGAACGTAACTAAGAAAAGAGCGGGTAGCAGCGTCAATCAATTCACGTACTACTATCAAGATGGCTAGAGTTCAGTGCAACTCGATTGTCTCTTTGAAAGAAGTTCACATCAAAGACCATTCAAAACGTCCTACTGGAGTGTATGCTAGCGGTCATGAGGGAACATATTGTGGAGGAGGTGAAGTCGGCGAACTTCGTAGCTATCCAAGCTGACGAGACCACGGACGTTTCTACACAGACACAGCTGGTGCTGAGGTACAACCACAAAGTGCAGGAGCGCTTTTTTGAGTTCCTTCCCATCTCGGAATCAACCTCAGTCTCAATCGCCAGTGTGCTTTTGGAGAGACTGAACGGTCTTTTTGCCGACGACGAGAAAGTCAAACTCATTGCGCAAGCTTACGATGGAGCCAGTGTGATGAGGCGAGAGAAGGCTGGTGTGCAGCAAAAGGTACGTGAGCATTTCAAGAATGCCCATTACGTGCATTGCTATGTGCATCAGCTGAATTTTATCATGCAGCAAGCTACTTCTCGCATCAAAAAAGTAACTAGTAAACTAGTCCTCAGCATGCCTGATTTCAATGAGAAAGTCATTGACCGCTTTGCTGCATTGAAAGAGAGAAGAGAACAGTTTCAGTACAAGTAATGTAGCCTCTCTCTCTCTTTGTCCCTCCCTGTCTGTCTCTTTAACACACACACGCCCAAATCAGTTCACAGTTGATGTTGTTTAAAATAGTTATTTTTCATTTAAAAAAAAGTAAAACTTTTTTTTTTACAAATCTATACAATTGGCCAGAATATGGTTGTTCATATTTACAAATCTATACAATTGGCCAGAATATGGTTGTTCATTTTTACAAAGCCATACAGATAGCTGTGTTTACCTTTTCTAGAAATTATTTTCAAATTCTGTTTTCAGGCAAAATGTCTATCACTGTTCATTTTCGCAAATCTATACAAGAGGGCAGAATATGGAAGTCTATAAAAATTTCCTATTACCAATAACTTGCATCAATGTTTTCAGTAGCCTCTATCAAAAGCTCCTGCTTGCTTGTTAGAATTATGCTCAGGTGCACATATTTCCAATTCAACCATGAGGCCTTTTTGAAGCAAGTAATGTGTATATCAGTATTGACTTATATGCTGCCCCTGTCTTCATGTTGTTGCTGGACATATCTTTTTTAAAATGTGTGTAGGTCACCTAAATCATCAGAAAAATTGCCCCCCCTGAGAATTTTTTCAGGAGCCGCCACTGTTCCCAGATTTGTCCAAATCAGACAGATCATGTTATCATACAAATGCCCATCTGTATATACCATGGGGAAGACCATGATGAAAATTGCCATCTGATCCATTTCGATGTCTTGCATTGTTTTGCTACTGGTATGACGTTTACCAGCTCAAACATCGGTCGTGGCTAGCTAGTATGTTAGCCATTTTACCTAGCTGGAATCATGCGAGAAAACGTAGCTATTTCTCTAGGAAATAGATATGTGACTACCAATGCAAATCGGGTAAAAGTCCGTACCTCATCACCAAAATGGACAATTTTCTGTCCTGTCTGAATGAGCAATTTAGGATAACAAATGACTTCTTCTCGGGCAACCCTATGCATTGCATATCGAGCACGAATATGGGGGTCCATCATTCCATTGTCGATGGCGCTGTCTTGTTCATTCGGTGTCATTTTCTCCCAATCGGGTCCATGTCTCTCCTTGATGTTCTCCCTTTCTTGCATTATTTTCCTGGCCATGGAGTTGATGGAGGAGAAATACTCCAACTTTTTCTGCTCCATCATATGGGCATCGGCCCCTGCCATCGTCGCGGCAGCCATTTTTCGACCAGTTGTACAGCATTCCTGTGCGTTGAAAGGGAGCGGTCATTGATGACGTACGAATGTGAACATAATGGGCGCGTTCCTCTGCCCAGGTGTTGCTGATGCATGACATATATTACAACGCCTGAATAGGTTGCTATTTTAAGTATCAGCTAACAACATATGTTAAAGCAACCTTGATGCTTTCAAGACAACTGGTAACTCGCCGAAAAAGAATATGGTAAAATCATGACTTCAGTCATCTTCAGGTCGGAAAGTCGGAGCTCTAGAAAGATGCCCGAGTTTCAGACTTGGAATTCCCAGTTGGATGACCGTTCAAACCGCTTTTTCCTAGTGGGAAACCGCTTTTTCCTAGTCGGAGCTAGTTTTTTCCCGTTTCCTTGACTTCAGTGCGTTCAAGTTGTCTTGAACGCACTGATGTCATGTCTGAGATTTCCGAGTTTCCAGTTATTTCGAACACGGCATCTGTCAGTCGATGACACAGTCGATGACGTACCACGCAACCATTGGTTGATGCAATAACGTCTGAGCAGGGCAACGCGACCACTGATTTCACGCATGTGCAGCCATATAATTAGAATAGGCTACTAGAATGGATATGAACCTTCTTATGATGGGATATAGGTCAGACATTTTGGTCAGGGAGTTGGTCAAGCACAATGACTTATATAAACCCTGGATTGTTGATGCTATGTATTGGCCACTGAGAGGCTTTGAAGCCACCGGTAGGCCACATTAGCACTCCCTAGTATAAGCAGTCCTCCATAGGAATAAATGGAATTCTACAGTATTTAAATTCAATGTTTCAAGGTACAAAATGTCATGTATTTGAGTATTTTTGTTGTAGTGGGGCCAGTAACATTAGTACTCTCTAAAATAATACCTGAAGGAAAATGTTTTTATACATGTATTAATTTTAAATGTGTATGTTTAGCTCACATAATATCATTTAAAAGTATGCATTAAGTGTCTGTAATATGATACACGTGTCAAAAACGAATGTAGACATTAATAAAAGCTTCCAAAATATTTTTTACAATTGAGGAGGAGTGCAAAGATGGCTGCGCATTGCCTTAAATACAGCGCCCCCTCTTAGTCATCCAGCGTTTATACACAACACTGGTCAACCATGGTTTGCCAGTGCTGTGATAAGATTACCCAAAATCCGGCAGATGGCGATATTGAGTCGTTTCATTTAACCGTCCAAAGGGAATGTATGCAGCCGGCTATACACTCCTATCCCCCATTAAGGCTGCAAAGGCGTCGATTTCCTCCTTAATTCGATTTAATGGCTCACCGTTGAAGAAAAAAAACTGGGAAATTGCGTACTGTCTTAATAAAACAAACATTTCCACCACCATTTTCGGACAACTTCCGGATGTTGTACCACCCGAGTCTGTTGTTTAACGCCTCTATCACGCCGACAGTGTCTTTGCATTTTGGTACACCAGGAGTACATTCATTTCCAATGCAAAGCTGCGTTTGCCTTGCAGCATTGCGTTGCAGAGCGTTATGTGTGGTGCATTCGTTGGATTTATCGAACGTATGCGTAAACGGCTTGACAGAAACGTTAGCAGAAGGTGAATGTTGAACATCCAGATTATAATGTGTACCATTTTGCGCAATAACACTGTCAGTGTGCTCAAGACGTAACCGAGACTGAAGTGCACTGCAACATCAGGAAGTAGCATTAGCCACCCTAACATGGTGGTGGAAAAATGCAAGTGAACGCCCCTCCACCTCCATAATTATGACTAGGATCTCTGGACCCCGATCTTTCCCACATGCTGAACTCTGACATCACGCATCAGGGCGGCAGGTAGACCAGTAACTGAAGGGTCGCTAGTTCGAATCTCGAGCCGACAAGGTGAAAAATCTGTTAATATGCCCTTGAGCAAGGCACTTAAACCTAATTGCTCCAGGGTTGCCGTTGATAATGGCAGACCCTGGCCGTGACCCCACTCTCTCTGGGAGAGTGGGCTATGCAACAAATCGATTTCCAATTCACACATGTCCACACTTGGACATGTGTGAAATAGGACAAATATAAGCACCAACCAAATTATTATTTGGCAGAATGGTTATTGCGTTTCTTCCGTGCTCCGAGGCACTTGAACGCTCCAAGTCGTTCCTCCGATCACTCTGTCATAACGTGAACGCGTTGTTCACGATGACTCGTGGAAGGTCATACCACGTGACGTCTTCTATCATGTGTTTAGTTTGTCATGTGATTCACCCAGTTCCTGCTAAGACTACCAGCGGACTTTTGCTGTATCATGTCGGACATAGTGCTCTAGTTTATAATACTGGAAACAAAACATGGACTCGCCTTGCAATTGTAACAAGGCTGTGCCTTGGAAAATCGTTGTAACGTTACTTGTTTCGATCACAACGGTCCTGGTTATATTTCCCTCCGGCACAGCGGGTTCTGATGTCAGCCTCTGGTACCAAGACCTCTGCAGGTAAGGAGGCACCTCTCACTCGCGCAGTCTCATGACAGTAAACAAGAGGGTATAAAGCTTCTTTGGAAATGGAAAGTGTATTTAGCAACAAACGCAGCTTATACAGTTAATTTAGTGTGGTACAGTACAATGATACAATGCTGTTTCCATCCTCATATGTATGTCTCCATTGTCAGCTGCTTCTCATCTGGCGTAGCCCCTGAACCTGGTTTTACAAGGCAGTAGTTTGGATAGAAAGATGGTGTCTAGTCAGTTGGCTGATCACGGTATTTATTATGAGACTACTTGTGAGAACATACGGCTTCAAATAGAACTGGCATCTGGAGGAGGTCGGTGGATAGACAGGAGGGTCACGAGTTGTTTGTTTAGAAAGACAATTGTAGGCTACTTTTATGTACTAGGCTAAAATAATAGCCATATATGCCACTATATGGTGATTCATTTCTGAGTCATGAAAACGTTGCTGTGATCATATTTGGAACTGCATATGAATGTTTTTTTGATTATATGTTTTTTGAGGACACATAGATAACTAAACAGTACAATGTTTATGTAAACATTGAGATGGTGTGAATGTATTTCTACATGTATTTTTTTTTTCTGTCTCCTTTTCCTCCAGTTACAAATGGGAGGCTATAGACCAGGACAACAAAGTCAAATACACACTGAAGCTCTGTGACTCCTCACCTCACACAGGATGTGGGGCCGGCAGTGCTGTCTGTGCCAACAACCTCACCAGTCAAAAGAACCAGTCAGTGGGTGAGTATAGTTAGGGACAAGAGTTTTCCCTGACAATGTGACCTGGTCAGGACCAACTGGGCACTGGCCCTATTACAAGGCTCTGGAGTTGTTCCTGGTCTGGTAACTTCTGCTCAGGAAAAACTATTGGCCCTAATTCTAGTACAGGGCCCTGCCTCTGTTAGGAGGATGTGCTAAGGGTTCATTAAGCGAGGTTGGCATCTGATGATCTGGCCTGCTGATTAGGCAGAATGTTTTGCTGCTGTAGATAGATCACTGTAGTAGATGCTGCTGTCAGGACACAGTGGGGGTCAGCAATAGCACCATGAGCACCCCAAAGTATGGATGGACCTGAAAGGCTTC
The DNA here is from genome assembly GCF_964263955.1 of Coregonus lavaretus. Taxonomy (NCBI): domain Eukaryota; kingdom Metazoa; phylum Chordata; class Actinopteri; order Salmoniformes; family Salmonidae; genus Coregonus; species Coregonus lavaretus. The sequence goes on along the minus strand of NC_140020.1, from coordinate 16,148,381 downwards.
CAGTCAGATGCCAGTCAAGTCAATGTCCATTGATTCCGTTGATTTGTTTCAGTGATGTGTCAGTTTAATGCTGTTTCGTGAAGAGACACAATTCTTTATAGAATACAACATTTGGGTAATGATTTGGTGATAGGTTAGGCTATCTGTCAAGTGTAGGGTCTGGTCTGTCAAAACAAAACGTAAAAGGTAGGCAAACCTTTACTGGCAGTTTATCTTATCAAACTGTTCCTCAATGATGACACACACAGTACTATTTGGTAAGGTATGTCATTAAAATCCCCCAACTGAAAAAACAGAAGCCTTATCCTCAGCTTTTGCTGTAAACAGAGGAAGCACTGATATCAAACTAATTGAATCACACTTGATACTTTGCTTTGCTTCACTTTAGTGCTGATGTAGCTAAGCATTTCAGAAAAGTGGTGGCAGGTAGCTTAGTGGTTAAGAGCGTTGTGCCAGTAACCGAAAGGTCGCTGGTTCTAATCCCCGAGCCGACTAGGTGAAAAATCTGTCGATGTGCTCTTGAGCAAGGCACTTAACCCTAATTGCTCCTGTAAGTCGCTCTGGATAAGAGCGTCTGCTAAATGACTAAAATGTAAAAAATGTAAAATGTTTTCCTTGTCAAATATAGGCTAGCTGTTTTGGCTATATATCGTTTGTGGTTTACCTGGACTTATTCATAATTTTTTAAGCTCAAATGATTGTGCACAAATTAATCTGACCATTGCTAGACTATTCCATAACATGATCATCACAACAAGTCCCGGCCCAGGACACTTGGCCATGACCTTCACTCAGTGACTAATCAGTGTTTGGTTGCGCTCAGGGTGAAACACAGTCGGGTCATGATTTAAAGTCTACATGAGAGAAATGCCTGCAGATGGTATGACACCCTGGGCTCAACTCAACAAGCTCTGAGTGTCAGAGTAGGACAGGAAGGGGCTCTTGTGACAGATCTAATGCTGATAACTAGCGACTAACCTATTTATTTTGTGTTGGAATAATCAAAGGAGGTTAAAGGTGAACCAGACCAGCTGCCTGTTTTCATGACTGTGCCTTTACGCTATGATAAACATGCAACAGACAATTTGCAAGCTTAGAAATCGCTCACACAGCTTTGCTCTGAATTCAACCAGGCTGCTTGCATGCAGGCAATTGACCTTGCATAATATGTATTTGAATCTTCCAAGTCACCTCTATTGTTTAGTAATTTATGTTACTGGGTCAGCTGAGTAGCAATTTGTCAGCTCTAAGCTCTGCTGAATAGCTTTCATTTAGGCCACAGAATAATATATATATATATATAGACATACAGTGCCTTCGGAAAGTATTCAGACCTCTTGACTTTTTCCACATTTTGTTACATTACACCCTTATTCTAAAATGGATTAAATAAAAACAATTCCTCAGCAATATACACACAATACCCCATAATGACAAAGCAAAAACCGTAAAAAAAAAAAAACATTTGTAAAAAAACAAAAAAAAGATATACCTTATTTACATAAGTATTCAGACGCTTTGCTGTGCGACTCGAAATTGAGCTCAGGTGCATCCTGTTTCCATTGATCATCCTTGAGATGTTTCTACAACTTGATTGGAGTCCACCTGTGGTAAATTCAATTGATTGGACATGATTTGGAAAGGCACACACCTGTCTATATATGGTCCCACAGTTGACAGTGCATGTCAGAGCAGAAACCAAGCCATGAGGTCGAAGGAATTGTACGTAGAGCTCCGAGACAGGATTGTGTCAAGGCACAGACCTGGGGAAAGGTAACAAAACATTTCTGCAGCATTGAAGGTCCCCAAGAACACAGTGGCCTCCATCATTCTTAAATGGAAGAAGTTTGCAACCACCAAAACTCTTCCTAGAGCTGGCCGCCCGGCCAAACTGAGCAATCGGGGGAGAAGGGCCTTGGTCAGCGAGGTGACCAAGAACCCGATTGTCACTCTGACAGAGCTCCAGAGTTCCTTTGTGGAGATGGGAGAACCTTCCAGAAGGACAACCATCTCTGCAGCACTCCACCAATCAGGCCTTTATGGTAGAGCGGGCAGATGGAAGCCACTCCTCAGTAAAAGGCACGACAGCCCGCTTGGAGTTTGCCTAAAGGCACCTTAAGACTCTCTGACCATGAGAAACAAGATTCTCTGGTCTGATGAAACCAAGATTGAACTCTTTGGCCTGAATGCCAAGTGTCATGTCTAGATGAAACCTGGCACCATCCCTATGGTGAAGCATGGTGGTGGCAGCATCATGCTGTGGGGATGTTTTTCAGCGGCAGGGACTGGGAGACTAGTCAGGATTGAGGGAAAGATGAACGGAGCAAATTACAGAGAGATCCTTGATGAAAACCTGCTCCAGAGCGCTCAGGACCTCAGACTGGGGCGAAGGTTCACCTTCCAACAGCACAACCACCCTAAGCACACAGCCAAGACCTCAGGAGTGGCTTCGGGACAAGTCTCTGAATGTCCTTGAATGGCCCAGCAAGAGCCCGGACTTGAACCCAATCGAACATCTCTGGAGAGACCTGAAAATAGCTGTGCAGCAACGCTCCCCATCCAACCTGACAGAGCTTGGGAGGATCTGCAGAGAAGAATGGGAGAAACTCCCCAAATACAGGTGTGCCTAGCTTGTAGCGTCATACCCAAGAAGACTCAATGCTGTAAAAGCTACCAAAGGTGCTTCAACAAAGTACTGAGTAAAGGGTCTGAATACTTATGTAAATGAGATATTTCTGTTTTTTATTTGTAATAAATGTTTTTTTTTTAAATGATGGGGTATTGTGTGTAGATTGATGAGGGGAAAAAAACAATTTAATCCATTTCAGAATAAGGCTGTAATGTAACAAAATGTGGAAAAAGTCAAGTGGTCTGAATACTTTCCAAAGGCACTGTGTGTGTGTGTGTGTATATAAACTCAGCAAAAAAAGAAACGTCCTCTCACTGTCAACTGCGTTTATTTTCAGCAAACTTAACATGTGTAAATATTTTTATGAACATAACAAGATTCAACAACTGAGACATAAACTGAACAAGTTCCACAGACATGTGACTAACATAAATTGAATAATGTGTCCCTGAACAAAGGGGGGGGGGGGGGGGGCAAAATCAAAAGTAACAATCAGTATCTGGTGTGGCCACCAGCTGCATTAAGTACTGCAGTGCATCTCCTCCTCATGGACTGCACCAGATTTGCCAGTTCATGCTGTGAGATGTTACCCCACTCTTCCATCAAGGCACCTGCAAGTTCCCGGACATTTCTGGGGGGAATGGCCCTAGCCCTCACCCTCCGATCCAACAGGTCCCAGACGTGCTCAATGGGATTGAGATCCGGGCTCTTCGCTGGCCATGGCAGAACACTGACATTCCTGTCTTGCAGGAAATCCCACACAGAACGAGCAGTATGGCTGGTGGCATTGTCATGCTGGAGGGTCATGTCAGGATGAGCCTGCAGGAAGGGTACCACATGAGGGAGGAGGATGTCTTCCCTGTAACGCACATTGTTGAGATTGCCTGCAATGACAACAAGCTCAGTCCGATGATGCTGTGATACACCACCCCAGACCATGACGGACCCTCCACCTCCAAATCGATCCCGCTCCAGAGTAAAGGCCTCAGTGTAACACTCATTCCTTCGATGATAAACGCGAATCCGACCATCACCCCTGGTGAGACAAAACCGCGACTCGTCAGTGAAGAGCACTTTTTGCCAGTCCTGTCTGGTCCAGCGACGGTGGGTTTGTGCCCATAGGCGACGTTGTTGCCGGTGATGTCTGGTGAGGACCTGCCTTACAACAGTCCAGCCTCTCTCAGCCTATTGCGGACAGTCTGAGCACTGATGGAGGGATTGTGCATTCCTGGTGTACCTCTGGCAGTTGTTGTTGCCATCCTGTACCTGTCCCGCAGGTGTGATGTTCGGATGTACCGATCCTGTGCAGGTGTTTTTACACGTGGTCTGCCACTGCGAGGATGATCAGCTGTCCGTCCTGTCTCCCTGTAGCGCTGTCTTAGGCGTCTCACAGTACGGACATTGCAATCCTCATGCCTCCTTGCAGCATGCCTAAGGCACGTTCACGCAGATGAGCAGGGACCCTGGGCATCTTTCTTTTGGTGTTTTTCAGAGTCAGTAGAAAGGCCTCTTTAGTGTCCTACGTTTTCATAACTGTGACCTTAATTGCCAACTGTCTGTAAGCTGTTAGTGTCTTAACAACCGTTCCACAGGTGTGTGTTCATTAATTGTTTATGGTTCATTGAACAAGCATGGGAAACAGTGTTTAAACCCTTTACAATGAAGATCTGTGAAGTTATTTGGAATTTACTAATCTTTGAAAGACAGGGTCCTGAAAAGGGGACGTTTCTTTATTTGCTGAGTTTATATAGATAGATAGATAGATAGATACAGTTGAAGTCGGAAGTTTACATACACCTTAGCCAAATACATTTAAACTCAGTTTTTCACAATTCCTGACATTTAATCCTAGAAAAAATTCCCTGTCATAAGTCAGTTAGGATCACCACTTTATTTTAAGAATGTGAAATGTCAGAATAATAGTAGAGTGATTTATTTCAGCTTTTATTTCTTTCATCACATTCCCAGTGGTTCAGAAGTTTACATACACTCAATTAGTATTTGGTAGCATTGCCTTTAAATTGTTTAACTTTGGTCAAACATTTCGGGTAGCCTTCCACAAGCTTCCCACAATAAGTTGGGTGAATTTTGGCCCATTCCTCCTGACAGAGCTGGTGTAACTGAGTCAGGTTTGTAGGCCTCCTTGCTCGCACACACTTTTTCAGTTCTGCCCACAAATGTTCTATAGGATTGAGGTCAGGGCTTTGTGATGGCCACTCCAATACCTTGACTTTGTTGTCCTTACGCCATTTTGCCACAACTTTGGAAGTATGCTTGGGGTCATTGTCCATTTGGAAGACCCATTTGCGACCAAGCTTTAACTTCCTGACTGATGTCTTGAGATGTTGCTTCAATATATCCACATCATTTTCCTTCCTAATGATGCCATCTATTTTGTGAAGTGCACCAGTCCCTCCTGCAGCAAAGCTCCCCCACAGCATGATGCTGCCACCCCCGTGCTTCACGGTTGGGATGGTGTTCTTCGACTTGCAAGCAGCCCCCTTTTTCCTCCAAATATAACGATGGTCATTATGGCCAAACAGTTCTATTTTTGTTTAATCAGACCAGAGGACATTTCTCCAAAAAGTACGATCTTTGTCCCCATGTGCAGTTGCAAACCGTGGCTTTTTTATGGCGGTTTTGGAGCAGTGGCTTCTTCCTTGCTGAGCGGCCTTTCAGGTTATGTTGATATAGGACTAGTTTTACTGTGGATATAGATACATTTGTACCTGTTTCCTCCAGCATCTTCACAATGTCCTTTGCTGTTGTTCTGGGATTGATTTGCACTAGACGCACCAAAGTACGTTCATCTCTAGGAGACAGAACGCATCTCCTTCCTGAGCGGTATGACGGCTGCATGGTCTCATGGTGTTTATACTTGCATACTATTGTTTGTACAGATGAACGTGGTACCTTCAGGCGTTTGGAAATTGCTCCCAAGGATGAACCAGACTTGTGGAGGTCTACCATTTTTTTTCTGAGGTCTTGGCTGATTTCTTTAGATTTTCCCATGATGTCAAGCGAAGAGGCACTGAGTTTGAAGGTAGGCCTTGAAATACATCCACGGGTACACCTCCAATTGACTCAAATGATGTCAATTAGCCTATCATAAGCTTCTAAAGCCATGACATCATTTTCTGGAATTTTCCAAGCTGTTTAAAGGCACAGTTAACTTAGTGTATGTAAACTTCTGACCCACTGGAATTGTGATACAGTGAATTATAAGTGAAATAATCTGTCTGTAAACAATTGTTGGAAAAATTACTTGTGTCATGCACAAAGTAAATGTCCTAACCTACTTGCCAAAACGATAGTTTGTTTAAAAGAAATTTGTGGAGTGGTTGAAAAACGAGTTTTAATGACTCCAACCTAAGTGTATGTAAACTTCTGACTTCCTGTATATAGATATATGCCATTTAGCAGACCCTTTTATCCAAATCGACTTAGTCATGCATGCATACTGAAAATATCTAATGATATAAGAGCCATAAAGCATGGTGCATGAAAGGAATCACAATGGCACTTGTGAGTGTGACAGTGTTCACTAACACAGCAGTGGATTCAGTCTCTGTTTATTCAGTGCTATCTGGACAAGCGATAGTAAAATATAAATGCCCTACTTATCATTACATAAAGCTTTGCGGTTGGTGCTGCACTCTAAGCCTTTTTACCTCCCTCTGAGAAGGAATTTTCTGCTGTGCAAAGCAGTTAGTCCTTGCTGGATTCTGCCCCTTTGAAACACAATAACAGAAACCCCAGCCAATGTGGTTAGAGGGGAAAATACAGTGTCTTTGAGGTAATAACTGGTCAGAAAGTTTGTTCTCTCTCTCTGGTTGGCGTTTAGCTGTAACTGTACGTTTGGAGCCTGCCCAGGGGCCAGGCTGTTGGCAGAGCAGACAGAGACAGGCAGTGTTATGCAGTAGGTCACATTCCCATGCTGTGTTATGCAGTAGGTCACGTTCCCATGCTGTGTTATGCAGTAGGTCACGTTCCCATGCTGTGTTATGCAGTAGGTCACGTTCCCATGCTGTTATTCTTTCTGGACTGTACATGGCCAGAGAGCTCAGCAGAAAAATGGCCTCAACTACTAACCCTTCCAGACCCTGTGCCGTAATGCTTTGACACAACACTGTAGGGACTGGGAGAGTTGGTGGAGGCTTCAGATTCAGTTGAAACCTGTATTAATCATCCGCTAGAAACCACTGGGAATGTTTAAGGTTTTAGTGAATTGTTGAGGTTGTTTTGCAAGGAGTACGTGGTTCAGCATAGCCTACTGAAGCAAATTCTTAAACAATTCTATTACTTGTCTCAGCATTTGCATGTTTAAAAGGCATGTGTTTCTCACTCATCCACTTCTATTTCCAGGGGATCTGTCCTTAAAGAAAGTGACTGGGAGCAGCGTGATAGATTTCAACAGCACTGAGAAGTGCCCAGGCAGTAGCGGTACTAATGTCCAGAGCAGCATCAGTTTCCAGTGTGGGAAGACTATGGTAAGTCACAAGTAGCACCTGTCATTACAAAGGAAGAGTAGTCATGGGACATATATGTATTGAAAGCTGCTTATGAATTTCCTGTCAAACCACACTTGTGGGTTTTAGTTTGAGAATAATCTCATCACAAAGCGTTGTTCTTTGTCAATCCGATGGTGTAATGAAACTGCAACCACTGTGGTGGTTTCTTTATTTGAAAATGTTAAGTTCTATTGAGAAACATTTATATTAAATATCATACAGTGCCCTCCTATCCTTATAAAAAACAATACCAGGCCTGCTTGTTGATAAGTGTGACCATGTGATTGCAGTATTGAGAGACCATGGGTGGAACAGTAGCTTTGCAGCTGAACAAACACAGTAATCATGCTGCTAGTCCAGTTCCTCTAGTAGTGACTTCCTTGTAGGCCATCACACCCACTTCTACTGTTGCAGTTATGAGACAAAGCAAACTGTCAGGTCAAACAGTATGTCATATGTCAACTTGAACTATATTTTTTATCTTACCCCCAGGGAACACCAGAGTTTGTCACTGTGGCCCAGTGTGTTCATTATTTTGAATGGAGAACATATGCAGCCTGCAAAAAGGATAAATACAAGCCCAATAAAGAGGTATGTCTGAATAGTGGTCTGCAGCTGTCAGGGCAGGACGTGTGTATGTCACCCATTTGTGGTGTGTGTGAGTCAGTGACAGTGTGTAAGGCTGCGTTGGTCCCACTGTGTGAGTCTGTGAGGTGAGTCTGTGACGAGCACATTCACACTGTGGAAAATCACGAGTTCTCAGAAAGTCACTTGATGCCTCTTGTTCAAAGGGGAAAAAAATGAATAGTCATTCCAATATTAAACTGAGTAAACAAAACATTAAGAACACCTGCTCTTTCCATGACATCCCTTATTGATGTCACTTGTTAAATCCACTAAAAATCAGTATAGATGAAGGGGAGGAGACAGGTTAAAGAAGGATCTTTAAGCCTTGAGACAATTGAGGATTGTGTATGTGTGCCATTCAGAAGGTGAATGGACAAGACAAAATATTTAAGTGCCTTTGAACGGAGTATGGTAGTAGTTGCCAGGCGCACTGGTTTGTGTAAAGAACTGCAACACTGCTGGGTTTTTCATGCTCAACAGTTTCCTGTGTGTAACAAGTATGGTCCAACACCCAAAGGACATCCAGCCAACTTGACACAACTGTGGGAAGCATTGGAGTCAACATGGGCCAGCATCCCTAGGGCGGCAGGTAGCCTAGCGTTGGGCCAGTAACCGAATGGTCGCTGGTTCGAATCCCCGAGCCGACTAGGTGAAAAATCTGTCAATGCACTTAACCCTAATTGCTCCAGTAAGTTGCTCTGAATATGGGTGTCTGCTAAATGACTAAAATGTAAATGAATGCTTTCGCACCCTGTAGAGTCAATGCCCCGACGAATTGAGGCTGTTCTGAGGGCATAAGGGGGGGTTCAACTCAATATTAGGAAGGTGTTCCTAATGTTTGGTATACTTGGTATATATAAAATTTCTGTTACAGTAGGTACCAGTCCAGAACAAACTGAAAATAGAAGACGATCAATCCTGTCATGTTGTAATTCTTTACTCTTTCACTCTGTGTCTAGGTCCCCTGCTATGTCTTTGACACGGATGGGAAAAAGCATGACCTGAACCCACTCATCAAACTCACAGATGGTTACCTGGTGGATGACTCGGATGATGAAGTTGACTTTTATATTAACATATGCAGAAGCTTAAGTGAGTTTCTTTACTGTGCTCAATTGTTCAGTGATACTGTTTTTAGACCTGCCTGTTACTATTCTGTGAATAATACGGTATAAAAATGTACATCATGAATCTACATCACTGTTCATTAGCATATACAGTACCAGTCAAAGGTTTTGACCTACTCATTCAAGGGTTTTTCTTTATGTTTACTATTTTCTACATTGTAGAATAATAGTGAAGACATCAAAACTGAAATAACACATATGGAATCATGTAGTAACCAAAAAAGTATTAAACAAGTCAAAATATATTTTATATTTGAAATTCTTCAAAGTAGCCACCCTTTGCCTTGATGACAGCTTTGCACACTCTTGGCATTCTCTCAACCAGCTTCATGAGGGTGGCTAAATGACTCGGGGATTCGAACCAGCAACCTTTTCGGTTACTGGCCGAACACTCTTAATCCCTAGGCTAACTCATCTCACCTCTGCCTCCTCTACAGACCGACCAGAGAGCCCCTGCACCGCAGGCTCTGCTGCCTGCCTGACCACCAGCAACGGCTCCTTCAGCATGGGCCTACCAACTACCCAGCTGGAGCTGATCTCCAAGGACCGGTACAGCCACGCTAATGCCATACAAAAACACAGGCAATGCTAATTGCTAGCTAGCAGTCTCTGTCTCTAGTCTGCCTCAGTCTTAGTAATTGCTGCAAGACCTTTGTTTTGACCTCTTGGCTATTGACCAGCTCCAGAGCTGCGTTGCCTTGCTGAGTTGCAGATTTCTCTCTCTTTCTTACCGTGTCAGATTGAGCCTGCGATACGAGGGAGCCTCAGACAGCCCGCTGGACTTCTGCAGTGGCCACAATCCTGCTGTCACCATCACCTTCATCTGCCCCTCACTTAGGCAGGAGGTAAGACGGAAGCCTGGGCGTCTGTCCCATGTATCTCCAATTGATCACATAATTAATCATACTACAGAAAGTGTTAATACATAGAATAGTGGTATTTCATATAATACTACATTTAAACACTGGATTAAACGACAAGATCTCCCTTAGGCAGTTAAGATGTAATTTTAGTCATGTGTGACCTTTGACCTTGCCATTACAGGGTAGTGACCCCAAGATGACAGCGAAGTCCAACTGCAGGTACGAGGTAGAGTGGGTGACAGAGTATGCCTGCCACAGAGACTACCTGGAGAGCCACAACTGCACCCTGACCAGCAAGCAGCACGACATCAGCATAGACCTCACCCACCTCACCCTAGGCCGTGAGTCCACCAGCCCAGAGCATTGTGGGCTTTGAGAAACATTGCATATTTTTTGTGTAATAAAAGGAAGTAATGCTATGAATAATCATATGACTGTCCCAATTCTCACTGACTCAGGCTAATTTTTATTCACAGTTTAAGCTACTTCCTCTAACAGTGAATGACGTGTTGAAATATATCACTGCGTCACGTTCTGTCTGTGTAGCTACAGACGATCCCTATATGGCTGAGGCCAAGAGCAGCGATGGGAAGGACAGCTATTCCTACTACCTGAATGTGTGTGGGGAAACCAAGGCAGGAGATTGTGGTGACGACCAGCACTATGTGTCAGCCTGCCAAGTCAAAGCAACAGGAGATGTCAAAAAGATTGCCGGGAGATACAAAAATCAAACACTAAGGTTTCTTAAATATTAATAAACTCCTTTTCTTGCCAGATGTCTTCCGCTTTCTCCATCTCAGCTTCTCTCTTTCTTTTCCCCTTATTTGTAACAGTTGTCCCTTTTTATTGCACTCTATTCCAGGTACTCTGATGGAGATCTGACTCTGATCTATCCAGATGGGAGCAGGTGTAGCTCGGGCTTTCAGCGCATGACCATCATCAACTTTGAGTGCAACAAACTGGCAGGTGAGCATAACCCATAGCATATCCGAAGAGAAAGCAAGGCCCTTTTAAATGAACAATGGTTTCTGCTGTAGAGGCCACTCCACAATGACCGATCCAAGTCATGTCCATTACATTCCCCCTTATTCCTTATTTGTGTGTTTCTCAGGAAACGGTGGCCGCGGCTCGCCTGTGTTTGCTGGTGAGACAGACTGCACCTATTACTTTGACTGGCAGACGGCTTACGCCTGTGTCAAGGAGACGGAGGATCTACTCTGCATGGTCACAGACAAGAAGACTATGCACTATAAGCATTATGACCTGTCCCCCTTAACACGTTACCCTGGTAAGATGGAGTCCTGGATCATCTCCATTTACAGAGAGCTTGAACACTGCGTTCACCTTACATCCCAGTTAAAGATCAGCATGTATGAATGTAAATGACCAGCCCCTTGACTTCTAATTTTATACTTTAAGTGAAAGTGAACAGAAAGATGAGTATGAGCCCTATTACATTTAAATACACATTTAAGGCCTCCCGAGTGGAGCAGCAGTCTAAGGCACTGCATCGCAGTGCTTGAGGCATCACTACAGACCCAGGTTCGATCCTAGGCTGTGTCACAACCGGCTGTGACCGGGCATCCCATAGGGCGGTGCACAATTGGCCAAGCGTCGTCTGTGTTAGGGGTTTGGCCGGGGGGGCTTTACTTGGCTCATCGCGCTCTAGCGACTCCTTGTGGCGGGCCTGGCGCCTGCAGGCTGACTTCAGTCGTCAGTTGGACGGTGTTTCCTCCGACTCATTGGTGCGGCTGGCTTCCGGGTTAAGCGGACGGGTGTTAAGAAGCGTGGTTTGGCGGGTCATGTTTCGGAGGACGCATGACTCGACCTTCGCCTCTCCCGAGCCCATTGGGGAGCTGCAGCGATGAGACAAGATCGCAATTGGATATTATGAAATTGGGGAGAAAAGGGGGGTAAAATACAAAATTATATAAATAAATAAATATACATTTAAATATACTGTACACTGAGTATACCAAACATTAGGAACACCTTCCTAATATTGAGTGGCACCCACCACAACCACCCTTAGAACAGCCTCAATTCATCGGGATATGGACTCTGAGAAGTGTCGAAAGCGTTCCACAGGGATGCTGGCCCATGTTGACTCCAATGCTTCCCACAGTTGGCAAGTTGGCTGGATGTCCTTTTGGTGGTGGAACATTCTTGAGAAACACGGGAAACTGTTGAGCGTGAAAAACCCAGCAGCGTTGCAGTTGTTGACACAAACCGGTGCGCTTGGCACCTACTACCATACCTCGTTCAAAGGCACTTAAATATTTTGTCTTGTCCATTCACCCTCTGAATGGCACACATACACAATCCATGTCTCAATTGTCTCGAGGCTTAAAAATCCTTCTTTAACCTGTCTCCTCCCCTTCATCTACACTGATTGAAGTGGATTTATCAAGTGACATCAATAAGGGATCATAGCTTTCACCTGGATTCACCTGGTCAGTCTGTCATGGAAAGAGCAGGTGTTCTTAATGTTTTGTATAGTCAGTGTATATGCTAAACCACATAACTTGTCTTGGTGTTATCTGTGCCTTTCAGAGTCTGAGTTGGCCCAGAACTGGGAGGCTGTGGATGCCAATGCCCCCAAGTCAGACAGGATGCGCTTCTACGTCAATGTGTGTCACAAAGTCCTCCAGCAGGGGGCCACCAGCACCTGTCCCGAGGACGCTGCCATCTGCGCCGTGGGTACGTCTGGAGAAGATCTGGGTCTGTCTTCATAAATCGTCTCGGAGTAGGAGTGCTGATCTAGGATCAGGTCCCCCATATCCATGCAATCTCATTCATTATGATCTAAAAGGCAAACCTGAGCCTAGACCTACTCTGAGACGCTTTCTGAATACAGGCCCTGATTCTTATCTGTACACGGACAGCATACTGTCAAATCTGAGAGACCAAGATGGCTTACAGTTTGTAGCTTGTTTGTTGCCTTAAAAAATATGTATTCCATCCTCTCTTTTAGGAAAGGACAAAGTCATCAGCTTGGGCAAATTTCTCACCTCCCCTAACAAGACCGACAGCAACGACATACAGCTGGTATACACTGAGGGAGGAGAATGCAGGAAGAACATGAAGATCAAGACCATCATGATTCTGAAGTGCAAGCCAGGTGACAGTGTTAGAAATAGTTAGTTGCGGAGTCCAAGGTGAACAACTGTTTGCCTGAAAGTAGTGTTGCACTGTATACTGAAACTCTTTTTTTCATTTGATCTAATAGAACATGAAAAACGGTTCGGTACTATAATTTTTGTTACTTTCGGTACTTCTGTCAAATGTGTCTCACGTCGTCTACTGATTGAGAGAGGATCAAGTCTGTATCAGTGCTGCCGATGTCCCCTTATAACATGAGAGCACCATGCCTGCTCCACTTAGTCATTGCTAGATCTAGGCTAAAACCCTTTCCAATGTAGGCTAGGCAGCCGATAGTGGGCGTTAGATCTGCACTATCGTCTTGGATTGATGTGCCCAGCCGGTAATACACTTGTGGACCAGCTCGTACATAAAGCATCCTCCATTCAGGCTGCAAAGGCATCATTTTCTTCCTTAACTAGGTTTAATGTCGGGCCGTCCCCCCCCCCAAAAAAAATGAAAAATACATGTACTGTCTTAATAAAACAGTTTTCCACCACCATTTCCGGACACGGTGTGCAACATCCTAAGTCATCCGAAAACCCGAAAATGGTGGTGGAAAATTAAGACAGTATACATATCTTTCCATTTTTTTAAATGTTTTACGTCCCGCCATTAAAGCTAGTTAAGGAGGAAAGTGATGCCTTTGCCATAATGCAAAATATTGCTGATTGTCACCAGAACATTATTTATTCACTTAGTCTCTCCCAGTCAAGATTGTCTGTGCTGGAACCTCGAAATGACTGTTTCAATGACTGTGTGAATGACTGTGTGAATGATGTCATGGGTCTTAAAGAGACAGTGCGCACTTTTATAAAAGAAGAGATTGCTTCTTCTATGCAAATGTTGTTGGTCAGTACAATAATGTAAGTCCCAGCTGGAATGGAAAGAGATTGTTTTTCATCTGTCCAAATAACTCAATGCATGCCCACACTCCTATTGAATATGCATTTACCTGTATTGTGAATAGGCCTATAGGCTACAGCTTGATTTACCATTCAAATAAATAATTATGTAGTTAGATTGTATTTTTTTACCAAAGTCAAATTTATTGTATGATTTGTATAATTGATTCATTAATGCATACATTCAGAAATCCAAAATCTCTAATGATATTGAACTCAAAATATCTTTCTGGAACAAGTGTCATTCTGTGACTATGGCTAATACCCCACCTTTTTTGCTGTGGTATTGTTTTGGGATCTGGTATCGTGATACTAAACCTGGTACCGAAGTCAACATTTTGGTATCGTGACAAGACTACCTGAAAGTGGAGCTAGCTAGCATTCAGTTCTACCTTCATGTTGTCTTTAAAGTCTACCTGTTCAACTCCTCCTGACTTTCTGTGTGTGCGCCCCTCTCTCCCCCTGTCCTTCTACCCAGGTGACCTAGAGAGCGCCCCCATCATGCGGAGTGTGTCCAGTGATGGCTGTGTGTATGAGTTTGAGTGGTACACGGCTGCAGCCTGCGTCATGTCCAGGACAGAGGGGGACAACTGCAAGGTGGAAGACCCCCAAGCTGGTAGGTCACATGGACCCACTGGACCCAGATGCCTAACAGCAATTTGTGTCCACCTGTCCAGAACTTTAATATTGTTTCATATGGAGGCAGGGAGACAAGGACAGGAGGTTTAGATTATGGAGATGTAATATGGCTGTTTGATGCGTTACTATAATTGTTTCTCTTTTGTCTTCTCTCTACAGGGTTCTCATTTGACCTGTCCCCCCTGTCTAAACCTGGAGGAGGCTTCTACAACATGTCCAATGGAGATTATGACTACTTCATTAACGTCTGTGGCTCTGTCACTGCAGCCAAATGCCCTCTGAAGGCTGGGGCCTGCCAAGTGGACCAAAGGCATGTATTAACCATTTAAATCATGTCATACTAAATCCCTGTGGATATACAATAGGTGGAAGTGCCCTATTACAGTAGTAGGAAAATAGGATCAAGCTTATATCTGGGCTTCATACATGTGCTTTAGAGTTCAGACTGAGGTTAGAGGAGGACTGAATGGACTGACCGTTTTAGTCTGAAGTAATGGATGGATATACTGTAGCTTCTGTTCTTATGTTTGGTGTGTCTGTCTGCTACAGTGGCTCTAATTCATGGAGCCTGGGGGAATTTACCTCTCAACTGTCCTACTATGACGGGATGATCAAGCTGTCCTACAATAACGGCTCTCAGTACAACAACATGCAGCACACCCTTCGCTCCACTATGATCTCCTTCCTCTGTGACCGAGAGGCCGGCGCCGGCAAGCCAGAGTTTCAGGTACTGACTGGGTCCTGTCCTGTCCTGCTGACAGATCTCATCCAATCTCTAATAAGTAGTTCCTCATATGGTTCACCTATGCACTGTTCCACCTGTATAATATTTATACCATGAATATACCATTATTTATAACCATATTGATCCTCACAGCTGGAAGACAAGTACACCTATAACTTCAGGTGGTATACGTCCTACGCCTGTCCAGAGAGGCCACAGGAGTGTGTGGTAACAGACCCCAACACTCTGGACCAGTACGACCTCTCCAGGTGAGAATTCCCTGCACAAGGATATGTTATGACTAGGGCCCAGAGTTTTCCCAGACCACAAAGCTTACTTTGTCCTGGTCAGGTCATGGAATCAGGAAAAACTCTGTCCTAGTTATGTCCAATGAAGGCAGACATGAAACAATATTTGAAGAATGTGTGTAACCCTCCTCTCTCCCAGTCTCTCCCGGTCTAGTGGAGGGAGGAACTGGCAGGCCATGGACCTGTCTGACCCTAACAACCTGAGGAAGTACTACATCAACGTGTGTCGTCCTCTGAATGCCGTGCAGGGCTGTGACCGCCAGGCCTCCGTCTGCCAGATGAAATACGAGCCTCAGCAGGTTAGTGTAAAAGCTCCAGGATGACCTACAGGATGAGGTTTACACACTATGATGTGTGTTATACACTGTTTTGGTCATGGAACTTGTACTTCAGTTTCTTTATATCACCAGAGTACAGTATCTAACCAATGGCATTATCAGGAAAACAGCGCATTAAACAGCATTAAAAAGTTGAGAGACTATTCCTCAAAAATTATATATATATTTATTTTGTTATTTATATACATTTAAGGTAAGACTGTTAGTATCCCTCTTCTGGTTCTGGTAGCCATCCGCTGTGGGTCTGTCTTAGTACTGAACTGTAGCTCGACGTGACCCTGGTCTTTCTCTGTGTGTTGTCTTCAGGGCATTCTGTCTGAAACGGTGTCTGTCAGTAACATGGGCCTGGCTAAGAGAGGTCCAGTGATCGAAGAGAAGGACCGCCTGCTGCTGGAGTACACAGACGGCTCCGAGTGCATCTCCGATGGACTGAAACTCACCTACACTACACACATCCACCTGGTCTGCTCCAGAGGACCTGTGGTAAGTGAAATGGCATATTTATAAAGCAATGTCAAAAAAATGTATATCATAAAGTCTGTCTAGGATTTTAAGAGTGAGATGTGCCTTTCTTTGTCTGTATCTGCAGTCGTCCGGCCCTCGTTTCCTCAATTATGGAAACTGTACGGCCAACTTCATGTGGGAGACCGGGGCAGCTTGTGCCATCAGTACTGCTGATGAGAAGAACAAGGTGAGCTGTTGGATTCCACATCAACTTGAAGCAAATGTTTGTCCATAAAGTCTTTAGATCTTCTGTTAGATTGGGGAGGTCTCGTCAATTATTTTTTAAATGTTTTGTTCTATTCTATGGCAGACCTGCTCTGTGAGGGATCCCAACACCGGCTTTGAGTTCAATCTGCATCCTCTGTCCTCTAAGACTGGCTACAAGGCTGAGGGGAATGGGAAAACTTTTGTGGTAAGTCACTAGGGATGTTCATCTGTCCCTTTCAAGATGATTCGATACGTATCTAGATGCATATGCTCAGATACGATACAGGAACGATACGTTTTAGTTTGAAACTATTCGGTATGATTAGAAGAACAAATCAATGCGATACGATTCGATGCACTAACATTTGTTGCATAAACACATTCATTTTCCATTCTGCTGGAGCTCTTTGAGCTGACTTCTCTCTCTGTGTGTGTGGTTATGATGAAACTGGGCATCTATCACCACGCTATCAGATAAGGGGGGCAATGTTTGCTTTTTGTCCCCCCACTTTTCATCTGAAATCACCATTACCCACTAATTAATTTGTATTTTTTGCAGTTCCAAAGGGTTTGAGTTCGTAATGTATAAATATTGATCTTAAAAAATTAGCTATTACATAGCACAACTTTGGATTTCACCCCCGTTTCAAAATCGAATGGCAGACCGTTTGGAAGTGTTCTTTTCCTCCCGCTTTGACCGTGCACTACGTGTAGAAAAAGTGATTGTTGGCCTCGTTATGAAATTATCAACTTTACCCTGTATGTCTAAAAATGACCATATACACTGATTGTTTAAAGCAAAAATACCAAAACTATTGCTGATGGTGAACCTGAAAATTCTATATAAAATCTAATTTAGCCTAAGCCCCGATCAGCAAGTAGCCTACAGTATATAGCCACGAGTCGATCAGCAGGTAGGCCACCTGTCCAACTCATTCCACGGAGGGCCGAGTCTGGATTTTCACTCCTCCCTTGTCCTTGATTGATTAATTAAGGTCACTAATTAGTAAGGAACTCCCCACACCTGGTTGTCTTTAATTGAAAGGAAAAACCAAAAACTTGCAGACACTAGGCCCTCCATGGAAAAAGTTTGACACCCCTGAGGTAGGCTATATAGCCAGATGAGTCCTGTCTCAGGTGCTTGCTTAGGCTACTTTATTCTGGTAAAACACAATTTTAAACAGCACATTTGATAACAATAACCTAGCAAATTACATTGGTTATCACTCAACTAATAAAGCCTAAAATTGCACAAGCCATTTTACAAACATTTGAATGCTGAAGGTGACGCGCGGCCTACCTATCATTGGTCAGGTTTTCGGGAAGGTAGAAGGAAAGTAATATGAGCAAAACATTTTAGGGAACCGGCAATTTGTAACGTTTCAATCGATTTTCTGACTGATGCATGCTACATTTGGATTGGTTTGGGGTCCGTGGAAACATTTGAACCAGGGATCGATGCATATCCAAGCAGTTTTAGTTATGTTTCATTCTAACTTCTCCACACGGTGGCAGGTTGTAGTCTCTGGCCTGCATAGCAGAAATGGCACATTCACGGAAATGTTGACTAATGTGCATCGTCCCTGTCAAATAAAGTAAACTAAAGTGAATCCATTTCCCCAGGTTCATGAGTTGACTTCTGCAGTGAAATGTACACATACACATTGTTTGTGTAGTAGTGTTTTTGGGCACTGTGCCTGACTATATGACACTGTCCTCCCCCCAGGTAAATATCTGCGACGAGGTGGCAGAGTGTGGGAAGGACCAGGGGAAGCCTGTAGCTGGCTGTGAGCTGGACAATGGCCTGGTTGTTGGTCCTGTAGGAGTGGAGAGATCTTTACAGTACTCTACTGACGGCCTGCTCACACTCACATACAAAGGAGACCTGGACAGGCCTACAGGTACAGTCAATGGACCCAGCTATCTTCAATCAACACGGCTGCTCCCTTCGACATAAATGCATGATTTGCACAAAAATCGTACACACAGTCTTATATAAAAGAGTTGCACATTACAGATCGCCAGTTAGGATACTATGACAATAATAGCATGGCTGCCTAAGAAATTGAATCCACATTATTTTGGATGCTATAGCCTTCGTTTCTCAAACATTCTTTGACTTAAAGAGATTTTCCAGAAGTTTAGTATGATTTCCGTCAGTAGTTTTGAAAGTAGTGCTCGTGAGCCAAAACTGCCAAAATTGTGTACAATTGTGTACGTCGTCATCACGTCATTGTTCTCGAGCCTCTGTAACGTGTGCGCATAGAGAGTAAAAAATAAATAAAAAATGGTGTGCATGTTGGGCTCACCCTGCAACCTCATTGGACAATACTGGGCTGACCTGATCCCTCCCACTTTAACCTTGTAACCTCATTGGACATAATTCCACCTGCCAATCAACATTGTCCATCACGTTTGGGATCGGGATCACACGCCTGGTAAAAACCTTATAACCTGTTGTGCAATATATTCCAAAATTAAGTGTACAGTCTTTTTGATCGGGTTGACAGTTATCTTCTAAATGCATGGATATGATCTATGTATTTTGGCTGTTATCAAAAGAACTAATTGTGAACGCATGTAGCCACTCATCCCACTCGCTTCAGAGCGTACGTTCACTACATGACAGGAACGAGCACGTAAATTAGATCTCAGGCACCAAGTGATGGCAGGTTTGAATGTAAGGATTCTGTGCCTTTTTCCGCTGGGAGAGGACTGTAGGTCGTTTATTTTGCATGTATGAGCCATACATTGACACGTTGAGTCCAAAACGAGATGTTTAAAAAATAACATAGTTTTCAATCCTCTGGAAAATCCCTTTTTAATAAGTCAGTTCATAAGCATTTGGTCTGATAACTGACCTGATTCCTCCCTTCTCCCCCAGGCACCAGGGACACCTTCACCATTAGTTTTGTGTGTGACCAGGATGCCCACTCTGGCACTCTGAAACTGGTCCGAGAAGAGCTCAGCTCATCTACACACGTCACCCATGATGTCCTCTTTGAGTTCTCCACAGCACTGGCATGCATCCCTGCCCCTGTGGACTGTCAAATCACTGGTAGGAACACTGTCAATGTCTTCAAAACAGTATGGATGTCTTCAGTACGTCTCTAACGTGGCATATATCACTTTATCCACCTTAAAAAACTGGTCATAGAAATGGGTCTCTTCATTAATTAAAATACATAGTTTTTCCTTCTCTTTTTAGATTCCCATGGTAACGAGTATGACCTGAGTCACCTGAGCAGGGACAGTGAAGACAGTCCCTGGGTGGCCATCGACACGGCTGAACAGGCTAAGAAACGTAGCTTCTTCATCAACGTGTGTAAACCTCTTCCTCCGGTCCAGGGCTGCCCCGGTGAGTCACACGCCATGAGCCTATGTTGATGTGCTGGCCAGTGAGGTGGAATACCTCTGTGCTGTACCATCAGTTTAGCATTACTCTGCCAATGTTTAGCTTTGTGTTTTAACTACTGTACATGCATCTATGTATGCATCTGCAGTTGGTCTCTTGGGTGCGTGTGGCACCTTGGAGGGTAAAGGTGTGAACCTGGGCTACGTCCAGTCCAGCCCACAGGTGGCCTCTGACGGCTCCATCAGCATTGTCTACCTCAACGGGGACCGCTGTGACAAAGGCCACTACTCCACACGTATCATCTTCCAGTGTGACGCCAACCCTGTGAGTAACATACACGCATCTTGTTCTCTATGGGAATGCTCTTCCATGTTATGGCCATAAAGCTGGTGTACAAATCAATGGCAAGAATCTGAATGAAATTTTACTTATTGATGATACTGATCCTATTACCATATATTTTCCCTCCTAATACCTATATTTTTCTTGGTTGGTTCCTTTACTAACAGGGCTCTCCTGTATTTGACCGCCAAGACGGCTGTGAATATGTGTTCGTCTGGAGAACCTCCGAGGCGTGTCCTCTCACCAGTGCTCAAGGTAGGCTTGAAAGAGGAGGCTGCCATGTTTAATGTTGTGGCTGTAAGACTGTTACTTCTCTCCACTAGTGTCATCATCATGCTCAAGTTAACTCTCCTCTCCCTGACTCCTGCAGGTGAAAACTGTAAAGTCAAGGACCCCAGAAGTGGCTACATGTTTGACATGAGCTCCCTGTCAGGGAAGGACTACATGGTGAAGAGTGGCCAGTACCAGTACCACTTCTCTGTCTGCGGGGGGCTTCAGAGCGGGATCTGCACACATAAAGACCCAGGAAGTGACCAGGTGTCAGCCTGTCAGGTGGAAGGCAGCACCCACAGAATTGCCGGTATGTAAACATGTATAAAATACTTGGTCTTTAAAAAGCTTTGATTTTGGTTTGTTAGTAACTGATCAAAAACCTCAGGCATGTTGCTTTTTAAATCATTTATTACAGGGATGGCCTCACAGACTCTGAGCTATGTTGGAGAACAACTGGTACTCAACTACACTGGTGGGGAGACCTGCCACAAGATCTACCAGAGATCCACAGCAATCTACTTCTCCTGTCATCCTAAAATGAACCCTGTGAGTCTGAGCGAAGCTAAAGATGAAACGTCTAATGCAACTTTTCTGCTTGTCCCAAAGTGTGCTTGAGTGTGGTAGATACTGGGGTTGTTTTGTGTTGTTTCTGCTTATAGGGGGTGCCAGAATTTATCAAGGAGACTGCAGAGTGCACCTACCTCTTTACCTGGCGTACTGCTCTCGCCTGTATCCCCGTCAAAACTACCAGCTGCTCATACCAGTACGCATAGTCATATTCTATTCTGGGAGCTCTCTTCCCACCACAACCTCCTCTTTCTCCCAGACAATGACTGGTTTCTTCTTTTGTCTGTTATCTCTCTGACTGCCTTTTATTCTTCCTCTCACAGAGATTCTAATGGCAACTCGTACGACCTCTCCTCTCTGGCCCTGGACTCCAGAAACTGGGTGGTGGAGCCCAGCACTGGGAAGCAGGAGCGTTACTACATCAATGTCTGCAAGTCTCTGGTGCAACAGGGGGGTAAGTGCCTATCTCCGACACCACAATCCTTTATATGAAGGACACTGGTGGCTCCTATATCCTTTTTATTTCCCAATTGTGTGAACAAATATCAACATTCTCATAGTCTTCAGTCACAATTTGAATGTGGTGCAATTATGCTAACCTTCTGAACCATTGGATATATATTTCTTTCCTCATGTTGTAGGCTCCTGGAAGTGTCCGTCCAACGCAGCGTCCTGTCTGAAGAGTGGGGAGCACTATGTGAGTCTGGGAGAGGCCGAGTCTGCCCCACAGTGGGACCAGAACATCCTGGTACTCAAGTACACCAATGGAGAGATGTGTCCCGGTGGACAGAGGAAGAAGAGTACCATCATACGCTTCAAATGTGACCGGGACAAAGTGGTAAGGGATCATAGACATAACACACACATGCAGATACACACACGCATACACACAAATATGCAAACTCACAGATATGCACACACACAGTTGGTAGAGCATGGCGCTTGCAACACCAAGGTTGTGGGTTCGATTCCTATGGGGGACCAGTATGAAAATGTATGCACTCACTACTGTAAGTCGCTCTGGATAAGAGCGTCTGCTAAATGACCAAAATGTAAAATGTAACTGAGTAGACTGACTGTGTTTCTACCCCAGGATTCAAGGCCAACCCTGATCACAGCCATAGAGGACTGTGTCTACACCTTTGTGTGGTTCACTGCAGCTGCCTGCCCCCTCAACAGCAGCCAGCATGGCGACTGCAGAGTCACCAATCCAGTCACTGGTGAGTGCCACTCCCACAGACAGCCACTGAAAACTGAAAGGCCGCTGCCTGCACTAGACCATATAAAAAAATCTGAGGAAGTATTTGAAGTTAGTATGATTAACATGGAAAAATACCACCATTCTCATAGAATCCCGGTGCAGTAGTCAAGCACACGACCGCACAGAGTTACTGAGCAACTCCTAGTGCTATTGTTTTTTTTTTTGACACGTGTATGTGCTGTATTGCCCTCCTGAACCCAGGCCACCTCTTTGACCTGAACGGACTAAGGCAGGAGGGAGGCTACACTGTGTACGACAACCTGGACCCTAGGAAGATGTTCAGGCTCAACGTGTGTGGGGAAGTGGCCAACGCAGGCTGTGGACCAGACACAGGTACGACCATATTCTATCTCACAAGCTCTGGTTTGGTTGGGAAAGCTCTTTTTATACTGGTCAAAGCCAGATCCTCTCAGGAATCAGGCCTGCCAATGTCTGCCATCCAGCAGTGATCGGCTTACTGATCCATGGACCAGACAGGGGTCCCAAGATGACTGTTTCAAAATGAAGCAGACTCTTCTAGACGATGTTTGTTTATTCAGCTGTATTATGTTATAGGTCTGTGGCTCTGCTTCAAACTCAGGACTGTGAGGCTGGTTCTCCAATGTTACCTTACTGGGAAAAGAGAACTAGATGTTCAAAGACAATCAAACATTCACACGCATTCACATGAGACATTTTGAAACAAAAAAGCTAACAAAAAATCTTAATCCCCGGGGCCTCCCGAGTGGTGCAGCGGTCTAAGGCACTGCATCACAGTGCTAGAGGCGTCACTACAGACCCGGGTTTGATCCCGGGCTGTATCACAACCGGACGTGATCGGGAGTCCCATAGGGCGGCGCACAATTGGCCTCTCAGGACTTTGTTTGAGGATAGAGGCAAAAGGCAACAGTCTGGTTTCAGTCTCTGATAAGGTAGGACAGCTGTGGATTAGGTAAGAGCGAGGAATTCGACCCGAGGTCAGATCCCCATTTCACACACACACACAAACCCAGTGAAAGGAACCAATTAAGTTCTTGCCCAGCAACAGAGAGTACCCATGTTTAATTCTGACTCCCATGTTTGTGATAGACTTTGTTTATCTCATAGTTTGCTGAAAAATCCTCATCAGTTGAACAGTGTTTCCTCCGACACATTGGTGCGGCTGGCTTCCGGGTTAAGCGGGCAGATGTTAAGAAGCGCGGTTTGGCAGGTCATGTTTTGGAGGAAGCATGACTCGACCTTCGCCTCCCGAACCCGTTGGGGAGTTGCAGCGATGAGACAAGATCGAAAGTGGGGAGAGAAAAAAAAACGGAATATTTGGCTTTCCGAAATTGAGCACTTCGACTTGAGTTTGATGAACGTAGACAGTCCGTTCAGTTGCTTATGGTCATTTTGGTGTGTGTGTGTGTGTGTGAAGGTGCAGGTGTGTGTATCAAGGAGACCAAGAGTGCGCTGAGTGGCGGGCGGGCCAGCAGGAAGCTGTCATACCTGGACCAGGTGGTGGAACTGGTCTATGAGGGCGGGGCTGTGTGTGCGGCCAACCCCGCCATCACACACAAAAGCATCATCAGCTTTGTGTGCAAGGCCCATGGAGAGGCCAGCACGGGGCCGGTACTGGTGGACTCGGACAAGAACACGTGCACACACTTCTTCTCCTGGCACACGCCCCTGGTTTGCGAACAGCAGGTAATTACAGGTGGTGTTTCCCAATTCCAAAACAACCCGTAGCCTCCTAACCCCTAGACTGAGTATAACTGAAAGGATTGGATAGATGTAAGCAATATGGCAATTTGCATTACCTAGCCCCTGATATGATAGGTGGAATTTATTCAGCTTACCAGTCATGCCATACATATCAGGCAACCAGTGAGCCCTTGATGTAAAGTCATTTCAAACAAGTCGATGTGCTGTTCATGTACTGTAACTGATGTTAACTGACTGTCTGTGTTGAATAACCAAACTACATGCATGTGCTGCTTTACACAGGTGACTGAAAGGTTTTGTTAATACATAACGTTTAGTCTGCTGAATGGTAGAGGAATTACCTCAACTGACATCAACTTTCTATTAGAATTTGGTATACTGTATTGGCTGTATTATATCTAATAGGCCATTTTAATATGTAACCATCTGATGTGTGTCTTTTTTCTTTGCTAGCCCCCATCGTCTCTCTGACTTTCATGATGTTTCAATAGGTGAAGTGTTCCGTCCTGAACGGCTCTACCCTAATTGACCTGACTCCTCTGATCCATGTGACGGGCTACTACATGGCCACAAACGAGGACCTGGTGGACAAGGACCAGTCACCTGACTTTTACATCAACATCTGCCAGCCCCTCAACCCCATCCCTGGGGTCACCTGTCCCCCAGGGGCCGCTGTCTGCATGGACCCCGACGCGGGACCCCCTGTAGTGAGTCACACACACAGAAACGCATGCACACACGTACACCCACACACACACACAGCAGAAATGAAGACTCTTTAATAGTATTCCCTCTGCGTTTACAAACCAGCATGCTCAAGGATTTCTCTCTCTGTGTTTCTCTCCTGCTAACAGGACATTGGTCGAATCACTTCCACCCCAGAGTTCAACAGCATGACCAATGAGGTGTCAATCACCTTCAACAGCACCACCACCTGCCCCTCTAACTCCAACAAGAACTCCACCTCCACCATCCTGTTCACCTGCCAGAGAGGCCTGGAGCTGGTCAGTACCACACGTGGCACAGATGGAGAGACCTTTTCTTTCATTGTTGTCTTCTTTTCTCACTGATGGTTCTTGTGTTGAAAGATGGCAGAAATAGAAGTAATGCCTTTGCAGTATTAAAGCCTCTTTCCTGTCCCCCAGGGCTCGCCCCAAATGATCAGGAAGCAGGACTGTATGTATATGTTTGCGTGGGCCACTCCAGTGGTCTGTCCTGATGCCACTCAGACCAGCGGCTGTACCCTAACTGACTCACAGCTGCAGTTCACCTTTGACCTCTCACCCCTCTCTGGGGAGATCCAGGTGGGTTGACCTTTCCTACGTGACCTCTTACCCTCTATACCCTACATATTCTATTATAGCTACTTAGCTATATTTCTTATCTATGCATTAACACATAGTTGTCCATGTATTAGGTGGACAGGGCTTTCTTTCTAAGTAGTTCTTCTTTTTCTTGATGCCTTTCATCCTCGTTGATACCCTTTGTCTTTCTCTGCCAGGTGCCTGTTGGCTCGGAGACCTATAAGATCAATGTGTGTGGCGCGGTGGCGGACCCCAACTGTAAGAACAGTGCAGTGTGTGTGCAGTCGCCGGGCGGATCAGCGTTCTCCTATGGCATCAGCCAGGCCATGACTATGGACTACAAACATGAGGAGCAAGCTGTCTTCATGCAGTACGGAGGAGGAGACATCTGCCCAGCAGGTTAGACTGTTCTCAGTCAGTCCTGCCTCTGAGTCTATGACCAAGTCGGAAATGACACCCTCTATAGTGGACCGCTTTTAACCAGTGCCGTGTGTGGCAGTGCATTATATATGGTGTTATTTAACTTGCAACCTATGATGCCTTGATGAGGTGTTTATCTGCCTGTTGTGGTGTTGTATCCCAAAGTGAAGCTCATTTCATTTGAGACAAAATATAGTGCTGTTTTTTTATTGCTGTACATGTTTTCCTTTTCAGTGACTGAGAATGAGGAGGTGTGCGTGTTTCCCTTCAACTTCCTGAAGAAGTCGTACACAGCGTGTACAACCGAGGGCAGGATGGATGGGAGACTGTGGTGTGCCACCACCAGCGACTTTAATAAGGACAGGAAATGGGGATTCTGCGCTAATGGTAATGACTGGTCAAAGCAATGCTAATAGGCAGTCTTGTATAATGTGGAACAGAGTTTTGATTGTGTCTCCTGGAGGCTCTGGGCTTAGCTGTGCTCAATTCTGCTGTGTGTGTTGTCTCTCTCTCAGTTACAGGGAAGAGGCAGTCGTCCATTCTGTTCACCTGTGACCAGTCAGCTGGCCACGGTACCCCACAGCTTCTCAGTGAGACGGGAGGCTGCGCTGCCACCTTCCAGTGGAGAACCACGACTGTATGCCCACCCAAGAAGATGGAGTGTAAGCTGGTGAACCAGCACCAAACCTACGACCTGCGCACCCTCTCCTCTCTCACAGAGCCCTGGAAGTTCAGCCACAACAAAACGGCGTATGTTTAGCTTTTCCCTTTTCCTCTATATATTTTCCTCTCCCTCCTCCCCTTCTGTCTTTCTCTCCCTCTGTACTACATGATGATGAGTGAACATGCACAGTAGTGGCAAGCTGTTAGAAAAAAACATCTTTAAACTCTAGCTTGGCTGTGCTGTCTCCAGGTACTACATCAACCTGTGCCAGGGTATCCATGGGGGCCTGCCAGACTGCCCTGAGGGAGCCACGGTGTGCCGGAGGACCAGTGAGGGGAAGACCCAGACCCTGGGCCGCGTCTACACCCAGAAGATGGCCCTCTCAGGTGGGTCTTACAGCTCCCTCACATCCCGCTACCCTCTACCCACACCTTAGCAGGACTGGAGGAAACTCTTTCAAAATTGGAATGTCATGTGTTACGTTTCACATGGTTCTTGGGCTTGTGTGTTTGTGTCCCAACCCACTAAGATAAGCCGTTATAGACGTATTGCCTTACCAACCCTCCCTCTCCCAGATAAGAAGATCCTAGTGAGCTACACCATGGGAGACACTGTGTGTGGGAACGGCCTCCAGGCCAAGACAGTGGTCCAGCTGACCTGTGGTCCTAACATAGGCCAGCCCAAGCTGCTGAGGTGAGTGGGCTGTAAGCAGTTAGCCTGGGAGTCTCCTCCGCTGTAGCCTTGTCCCAGACCTGTTTGTGACGTATAACCAACTGCTATGGTTGTTGGCTATACAGTACAAACAGATCTGGGACCTGGCCACCTCCTACAAGGGAAAGCCAACTGTCTTCCAGTCAGCAACTAACGTGGTCCTGTGGGAAAAATCTACCTATTCAACTCAACAACACTATAAAAAGTTACTGAATAATCAAGTTGAAGAGGCACTTTAACCTCCTTCATAGTTGAAAATTGACCACTTAAATGTACATTTGAAGTCTTGAACGTCATGTTTATTTTTCTAGTGAAACTTTTCCATCGTTCACGGTTTCATTTGTCGTTCTTTGTAGGATGCCTGTTAACTCTCGCTACCACACACACATACCGTACACACACATACCGTACACACACATACCGTACACACACATACCGTACACACACATACCGTACACACACATACCGTACACACACATACCGTACACACACATACCGCACACACACATACCGCACACACACTCAGTGACTACATTTCTGTGTCTCTGTCTCTGCGTAGCGTGGATGAAGCCTTGTGTGAGTTTGTGCTGGGCTGGGAGACGCGTGCGGCATGCGCTGCTCAACAACGTGAGGTGGTGATGGTCAACGGAACCATCAAAGTTCCCGATACAGGCGCCAACTTCAGCCTGGGGGCCCTCTACTACAGGTGACACCTCTCACCACCAACACAGTTCAATCAACCAACTTTGTAACAACAACCCAGGCCACCTCTCCATTCTAGTCCTGTGTGGCTCAGTTGGTAGAGCATGGCGCTTGCAACGCCAGGGTTGTGGTTTTGATTCCCATGGGGGACCAGTATAGAAGAAAAAAAACAAGTATGAAAATGTATGCACTCACTACTGTAAGTCGCTCTGGATAAGAGCGTCTGCTAAAATGACATAAATAAAATAAAAAATGATGTTCTCCCTACAGATCCACAAATAAGAGAATATTCTGCAATTACTGTGTCCAAAATACCACAGTCGACTGCAGTTACTGCACTTTTACTGCAGTTTCAAAACTGCAATCTTTTTTTGTAAGGGTCATACAGCTAGAGTTAAACCATTTAACCCTGACCATCTTATATTGACACCTGTTATGAGTCAAGTTCATGTGCTGAGCCAAAAAATATATATAACATGTTATCTTCCAGGTCATTGAGGTTATATGTTGGAAAACAAGCTTCTTTGCATCCTATTGGTATTATATAACAACCTCAGTTGCTAAGGGAAGTCAGGAGTCCCTGTGGCTGGTTTTGGATTCATATCGGGATTTCCTAAACCCAGACAGAGAGAGATCATAGGTCAAAGCATAGAATTAGGAATTAGAATACTAGAATGGACATGAACCTTCTTATGATGGTCCAAAGATCAGCCGTGTTGGTCAACCATGGTTTTGCCAGTGCTGTGATAAGATATTGTGTAAAACAATGAATGTGAAGAATTTATCTGCACTGTATGTGTGTTAACTAGCTAGCTAGCCAACCAGTTTTAGAGAAATTATTCCATAAATGTTTCAAATTAACTGCCAATAAGCCAACATTCCATTCAAACAATCCAGTCAATTCACAGTTCACATGGCTTACTTTTATTTTCCTGCATTAGTAAAAGCAGGAAATGCATCACCTATGCCTCTACTGCCATTCATTCCAATTAGACTGGTTTTGGATTTCTCCCTGACTAAGATGGCTGCCATTTTGCCCCCGTTGTGGGTCAAAACCTCTTATGTCATAAAGGGTCAAATGTTGCTCTGGCCTCTTAACTGCCTGAATGGCTATCACAACACCAGTGGGCCTCTGATGCAATTGAACCTCTCTACAGTTCCAGCAGGGAACATAAAACAAACATTTATAAATGTACTAGAGGGAAGATAAAATAAGCCTTTTATGAATTTACTCAGACCAGGTTTTTTGTCCCTCTGTCCTCTCCGTAGGCTCCACCAGGCCTCTGGGGACATTCGCTCCAATGGGGACAAGTACATCTATGACATCCAGCTGTCAGGCATCACCGACAGCTCCTTCTCCGTGTGTCTGGGGGCCAACATCTGCCAGGTGAAGATCAACGGAGACTACAGGAGGAAGATCGGCTCCTCCAGCAAGGCCAAGTACTACATCAAAGGTAAGACATGTGAGCTAGACACAGGTTTACTCCAAAGTGGTCTGGGCCTTTGGGGAATAGAGTGTGGTTGGGTTTGGGGCGTGGTGTTGAACATCCTCAGTGCCTCACCTTGCACTTATTAAAGATGAGACGGATAACATCACTCACAAGATACAGTACTGATACTTACATTGACGTCAATGACTCAACGAGCTCACTCCATTAAGCTGCTTGTGATTGATGGATGTACTCTCTCTCCTCAGGTGGTAACCTGGACGTGCTGGTCCCATCTGAGTCTGTGTGTGGGCGGGACAAGTCCATGAAGGCGTCGTCGGCCATCTTGTTCCACTGTAACCCCTCAGCCGGGGAGGGCATCCCAGAGTTCCTGTTGGAGACGGACGGATGCCAGTACCTCTTCATCTGGCACACCTCCACTGTCTGTGGCCTAGTGTGAGTCAACAACTCTACACACAGACATCAGGATAAAATGCTTTGAAACAGGAAATACTACCTGAAGTTGGCCTATAAAAATACTAGGCTTTTCAACTTCAGCTTTAAAGGTCTTTCTTCCATTTGTGTCTATTGAAAGCGACCCAGAGCTGTTCATTTTTTGCTAGTCCTTACATTGAATTGGACTTTGAATTTGAATGAAAGATGCTGTATAAAGTAAAGAGGTGTGACATTTTGTCTGGTGTGCCATACAGAACTGTGGACACCTCCGCGTCCAAGCAAACTGACGATGACAGAGGGGAGGACCATATGGCCTTGTCTGGGAGGAGCCAGGCTATGGGGGCAGTCCTGAGCGTGCTATTGGTTGTGCTGACCATCTGTCTGCTGGTTCTGCTACTGCACAAACGAGAGAGGAGGTAGAGACATCTACCCTCTTCATCTTCCCCATTAGCATAGGGCCTATGGATACTAATTTGTGAATACAGCTTCAGTGTGTTTTGGTCATATGGTACATGCATCCTATTTATTTTAATCTTCTCCTAAATCTTTTCTATTTCCAGGGAGCTGGTTATACAGAAAGTGATTGGATGTTGCAGGAGAGGAAAGCCTGTCTCTTATAAATACTCCAAGGTATCCACACCAATAAACCCTATAGTAGAGAGGAAACCAACCAGCTTTGTGTTAAAGAATTTTAAAAAACACAGTATGCTACAGTGTATATAGTCTCTTTCAATTCAATGTTTATATTTGAAAGTAATTGATTCCATGTCAATGTTGGTGTGGCGATTGCCCAGTGCTTAATATTTTCCCCTGTGTCTGTCTGTCTGTTCCTTCAGGTGATCATGGATGATGAGGGAGTGGAGGATGAGATGGAGTGGCTGATGGAGGAGATGGAGGCCCCAGCCATGTCCTCTCGCCTCGGGAAGGAGGGCCAGGAGAACGGCCACATCACAACCAAGCCCGTCAACGGCGACGCCCTGCGCTCCTTCTCCCTGGATGAGCAGGAGGACAGTGAGGACGAGGTCCTATCTGTCCCCGGGGTGCGTGTCCACGGTGGTCGGACCACTCTACGGCCCTCGAGCTCCAGGACCCGCACCTCAAGGCCCCTCCGCAGCGCCCTCCTGGAGGAGGAGAGTGATGAGGACCTGGTGGGGCTCCTGGAGGACAGGGAGAGAAGGGGAAGGGCCAAGCCTCACCGTGACAACAGACCCCCCCACAGGAAACAACAAGAGCTCCAGGATGACAGCGATGAGGACCTGCTGAGAGTGTGAGGGACTCCCCATCCCCCCCGTCACG
Source organism: Coregonus lavaretus (assembly GCF_964263955.1). Lineage (NCBI taxonomy): Eukaryota > Metazoa > Chordata > Actinopteri > Salmoniformes > Salmonidae > Coregonus > Coregonus lavaretus. The sequence goes on along the minus strand of NC_140020.1, from coordinate 16,117,397 downwards.
TCCCATCCACCTGAACTAATCTCTATCTCTTACTCTTTCTTTCTCTTTCTCTTTCTCTGAATGTCTCCACACAACGACAACAACGCAAGAAAGCAGAAACCCTTAGGAGTTTTGTTTATTTTCTAAAGGGAACGATGCAAAATGTCTGTTGGCTGTTTACAGTTTTAAAGAGCAGATTTTTGGGGGGGGCCCTCTTCGAAAGAAAGTTGATGCCTTCCTGATTTAGTGTTTTCATCAATTAATTGTTTTTGTACTGTTTGATTTAGATTTAATTTATGTACATAGGTAATGGGATTCTATTTTGTCACTTGCATGTTCCTGAGAATTGCTTATTCACGTTTTTTATTATTTCATTTTGCGGACTGATTTGCTCTGTAAAACTCTATACTGCTAACCTTGCCAGGATTGGACATGATTGGCCTCTGTGTGAATGGATTGTTGTGAAAATGGAAGATAAGTTATTGGGAAAACAGGGACTTGAAATTGTGTTGCTCATACCATGACTCATTGGTACATGGGATTCTTAAGTTGTATGTTTTTGAGTTCCCCAAATCGTATTTATTCAACAACAGTATATCAAATCATCATGTGGTTTTGTACTTGCGCTCCATATGTACATCACAGGCACAGCTAGTTGCTGTATCTGTTAAATGGTATAAATGAACTTTGCTTCTAGATGTTGCCTTGTCAAAGTCATGACCGAAGTTTATTTGAAAGGGGAAGTTTTCTGTAGATCTGAAACTCACTTTTTGCAAAATTGCATGTGCTATCCCTCAAACGGAAGTCATGAAAGATGTAGCTAGTGCCATTTAAAGATGCAATGTATTTGTGAGCTTGAGATCCCCTTTTCAGTCTTGCTCAGCCATATCTATCCAATGCAGATGCTTTACTGGGTCTATAGCAGCAATCACAGTATTACTTTTCTGGGAAAATATATGGATTCTTTGAAATTAATTTAGCATTTATCAGTTGGCACACACAAGTACACAAACAAACACCAGTACTAAAACCACATGTACACAGGCAGTCACTAATTCCACTCTTATGTATCTGTAGTTGGGACAATATCTCATATTCATGTCAGTGGTACAGAACCGTAATTAGAAAAAGCTTTTGAAGTGGAACTTGCCTCACTAACCAGTCTGGCTATAGGATGCTTGTTACCGTTGTCTCTCTTCAGACTTCAAATTGGAGAGTTACTTTGTTATGCCAGTGTTTATCACCAGGGTTGAAGCTAATGTTCACACACTTAGCAAGCAGCCGGCCATAGCGATCTTATCCAAAAAAATAATGGTTGACCTTTCAGGGTATTTATTAAGGTTTGTAGCTACACGTTATTAATAGGAGGAAGGTTTTGGAAAAGTGGTCCTCCCTGCAGCAGCACAAAAAGCTTCACAATGTTTTGCGAGATAAAAAAAAGATTTAATTTTGTATTTATTTTCATAATTTTCCTCACCTTCAAGATCATGCATTGAAATTGTGACAACTGCACAAAGGCAAACATTTAAAACAGACATAACTGTAGAAGTCAGATGATGAAAAATAACTAAGAATGCAAACCATTGCAAGCCAGTGTTTGAGTTTGGTCCCTCAGAACAAAAGAGGCATCTTCAGGTACTTTGATATGGGGAAAGAGCACTTGCTACCTCTCCTCAGGAGCGATAGAAAGTAATCCTGTGTGGTAGTAATGTGAAGGAAACTCCTTGCTCGTTGTATAATGTCTAGCTCTGCTGTAAGCACCAAAGCACGTCTGCTTGGTTAATCTGTGTGGGTATGAATCATGGGATAAGGAGCTCCATTCTGATGAGTTGGTAGTTTTGGAGGTGATTTGGTTCTTGTATGTTATTTTCTCAAACATGTTTTACTGCTTTTGTCTGTTTTCATATTTAAATGTTGATGTAAAAATGTTGCATTATTTGAATAAAAACAGATCAGCTGTCCGTCACAGTTGTTTCTATTAAAGAGGAACATCATTTAGCACTTCCAGGATTGTGGAGATTTGGCTAAGGTTACTCTGTTACTCTGAAAGGTCAACAGGTTGACCTCAACGCACTGATGCATTTATTGAACAGAACCTCAGAAGTCTCAGTACTGTATGTTTCTAAGTGACTACACGTTTCCCTAGTCATAAAAAACATTTCTGTAAGATCAATCATATTTTTGACCCTGTTGACTTTCCACTGTAAACTTGAAAAAAGTGACAAACACAGTTGAGAAGTATTCAGTTTTTACAATACAGTAAATATTGACCGTAATGAAATGGACATAGTGGCATGATGTAAGTCTTTATTAAATGTAATTGAGTGGGCAATGCATCTGTAACTCCCCAAGACCAGGTAAAATCAAGCAAGACAACAAATATACAAACAGTATACACTAATGTAACAATGAAAAACATTTTGTGGTTTGTGATGGACCATCAATGAATGTGTTACTGGATTTGGCCCATTACCAAACCAAAAGTAGATTAACAAATTGACGTCTGTAGCCTGCTCTAGTGAATGTGTCTAAATACGTCTGGTCACTGGTAGGTCGAAGGTCAACCTCTGTTGGACCTTTGATTGTTTTCACACCGTTAAAAACCATGCAGTCACAAATGTCTTAGAGACCGAGAACTGCAACCATGTACTTGTACACTTTTGATGACATCCTAGAGGAGGTGGGCAAATTTGGGTGATCCCAGAAGTGAATCACTGTCCTGCTATGCATGATCTCCATGCCATGGGCCGGTGTCTACGTAGGCATTATGTTCTGGGGGTTCACCCCAGAGCATTGGTGCCGGGACTCGGGTGAGTCAGATCCGGAAGAGCTGTGGTTGGAACCTGATGGACACTAGAAAGATCACGGTCCCTCTGGTCAACACCAGAGGATAAGTTCATTAGAGTTACCAGCCTCAGAAATTGCAGGCCAAATAAATGCTTCACAGAGTTCAAGTAACAGACACTGTCATTGTCCTGTTGAAAAACAAATGATAGTCCCACTAAGCCCAAACCAGATGGGATGGCGTATCACTGAAGAATGCTGTGGTAGCCATGCTGGTTAAGTGTGCCTTGAATTCTAAATAAATCACAGACAGTGTCACCAGCAAAGCACCCCCACACCATAACACCACCTCCTCCATGCTTTACGGTGGGAAATAGACATGCAGAGATCATCTGTTCACCCACACCGCGTCTCACAAAGCCACGGTGGTTGGAACCAAAAATCTCCAATTTCCACAGGTCTAATGTCAATTGCTTGTGTTTCTTGGCCCAAGCAAGTCTCTTATTTTTATTGGTGTCCTTTAGTAGTGGTTTCTTTGCAGCAATTCAACCATGAAGGCCTGATTCACACAGTCTCCTCTGAACAGTTGATGTTGTGATGTGTCTGTTACTTGAACTCTGTGAAGCATTTATTTGGCCTGCAATTTCTGAGGTGCAGTTAACTCTAATGAACTTATCCTCTGCAGCAGAGGTAACTCTGGGTCTTCCATTCCTGTGGCGGTCATCATGAGAGCCAGTTTCATAGCCCTTGATGGTTTTTGCGACTGCACTTGAAGAAACTTTCAAAGTTCTTGAAATGTTCAGTATTGACTGACCTTCATGTCTTAAAGTAATGATGGACTGTTGAGCTGTTGCTTATTTGAGCTGTTCTTGCCATAATATGGACTTGGTGTTTTACCAAATAGGGCTATCTTCTTGTCACAACACAACTGATTGGCTCAAATGCATTAAGAAGGAAAGAAATTCCATAAATTAACTTTTAAGAAGGCACACCTGTTAATTGAGATGAATTCAAGGTGACTAACTCATGAAGCTGGTTGAGAGAATGCAAAGCTGTCATCAATGCAAAGGGTGGTTATTTGAAGAATCTCAAATATAAAATATATTTTGATTTGTTTAACACTTTTTTGGTTACTACATGATTCCATATGTGTTATTTCATTGTTTTGATGTCTTCACGATTATGCTACAATGTAGAAAATAGTAAAAAATTAAGAAAAACCCTTGAATGAGAGGGTGGTCCAAACTTTTGACTGGTACTGTATGTTCAAGACATTGAATTTTAATTGAATTTCAGAACAATGAACCGATTAAGATGGCAGTGAATGATAAGGTATTTGTGATTTTCAGTTTGACCTGGTGTGTGCTGATGCCTGGGTGGTGGACATGTTCCAGGCGACACTCAAAGTGGGCTTCTTCATAGGCAGCATAGCCATTGGATACCTGGCTGACAGATACGGAAGGCTATGTGGGTCAGACAGAAGATCCCACCAGTGCAGATTTCTTACTGACTTTTAGAAAGACTTAAAGAACGAGAAAAGTGAAGGAAAGTGGACTTGCTAAAAGAGAGTGAACCCTTACTGAAAGAAATAAACTTCTGAAATACTATGTGTAGAGATGGAAAAATGAAATATAAAGATTTGAATTTCCATCCCCTGGGTGTTCCTTTTTCTTCTTCATTTTCGATTTGGCAGAAAGAAGAACTTCTTAATGTCCAACCTCTTGAATGGGATTTTGGGAATCCTTGTAGCATGCTCTCCAAATTGGGTATCCATGCTGGTCTTCCGAGCATTCTATGGCTTTGGTGACAAGGGTTGGTGGCTGGATATGTCCTGAGTATGACAACATTACTTTTTTAAACAATGTCTAAAACCTTAACATTTTAATTGTAATTTTACATTTCAAATTGTTGTTTTACAAATTGTAGCTGTAATAATTACATCATATTGCTCTTGTGGAGATCACACTTCAGTCACAACACTTTTGACCATAGCATCATGTCAGAGGCTTCCTCTCTCGTCTCTATGTATCCTCTGTGTTCTGTCCTCATGCCCTGCTTTTATCCCCTCTCCTCAGTCACTGAGCTGGTAGGAGTAGAGTACAAGAGAACTGCGGGAGTCATCTACCAGATGTTCTTCAGTGTGGGAATTCTCATCCTGCCCCTCATCTCCTACTTCATCACAGACTGGCGTTGGCTGCAGGTGGTCATCACTGCACCTTACATCCTCTTCCTGTTCTACTACTGGTAAGACCTGGAACTGCCTCGTACTGTATATATTCAGGTAGATTTTTGTTTGTGCGTTTCATGTATTCAAGCTTTTTATATCGCATTTTCTATTCTGGCTTCCAGGCTGATCCCAGAGTCTCCAAGATGGCTTCACTCTCAGCACAACGCAAAGAAAGCTGTGAAGATCACTGAGGCAATACCTAAAGAAAACAAGAAAACCCTGTCCAAGAACATTGAGGTGAGAAATTATTGCTTTGAAGGGTAGATCAAATTTAAGAAACTAAAGAAAGCTCCAGTAACTGAAATGTAGTTTGTTATTACTCACATTTGGCTGTTGTATCTTACAGACACTCAAAGACAGCACTGCATGGTAAACTAGATTGAAGAATAACTTTCATATGCTACTGTATCTTACATACGATGAGAGACGGCAATGCCGAGACCTCAACTGCCTCATTCATGGACCTAATCAGAACTCCAAACATGAGAAAACACACCTTCATCCTTACCAGTTTCAACTGGTATACCTTTTCCACAAACAACAAGAACATATCAGGAACTATAATAGCCTTATTAGTCACAACTATAATGTTTCCGTTACAGCCTCTTGCCCACCGCCACCCACATGACGACCAACAAAGAACCTGAGACTGTCTGATTCCCTCCTGGACTTCTTAGAGGGTGGTGATGAAAGTATGAGAGGGTGGTGATGAGCAGTATTTATTATTTCATGTTATTTTATGTTAACGTTACCTGTCCGTTTAATTTGTTGTCTCTAATACAATAAGGATTGTTTGTATAATGGTGTTTGTGAAGTTTTATGTTTTATATTATATATCCTGTATGTTGTGTGTCTGTATTCTTTTTTACATTGTCTATTGCTGGCAGCACCTATTCACTAAGTCAAATTCTGGGTATGTGTGCATTTACTTGGGGAATACATTTATTCTGATTGGAACTTATTTTGATTTCTTTCACCTCTACCATGTGTCCATGGTTACAGTAAGATCTCCCTCTCAGATCACGGTGGTCCTCTGTAGCTCAGCTGGTAGAGCACGGTGCTTGTAACACCAAGGTAGTGGGTTCGATGCCCGGGACCACCCATACACAAAAATAAATAAATGTATGTCGCTTTGGATAAAAGTGTCTGCTAAATGGCGTATTATTATTTTATCATGTGCTTTGTGACATGTTTTTATTTTTTTTATTTGATCATGTGTTTAAAGTAATTAACTGAAATGTGTTGTTGCCCTAGCTTTGTTATTATAAGTGTTGGTAATATTGTCATCAAATAATTTATTAACAGTGAATGTTTTTTTGACATTTACTTACCTGCCATTGTAGAGAAGTGGACGGATTGTGTTGTTTCTGTGAATTGACATTATGTTGTGTGAGCAGAAAATATGTAAGAGAGAATGTCTATGGTTACACAACCCTACATCCGCAAACACACCAACTTGTAATAAAAGTATGTGACATTAAACTACAATTACAATTATGTGATTATCTTGCAGGAGTATAGCAAAAAAATCCACAGTGTCTAATTTGCATAATAACCATCCCAACTTAGAATGTATAAACTATGCTCTAAGTTCACTTTGAGAGTGAAGTATTAGCATCATAAAATTAATGTGTGAAAGAGTATACTATAAATATGTCTAAAAAACAACTTTTATAGTTAAAAGTAATCCACTTCCTAAGGGTTCGTAAGGGCACTATTTCTTTGTGAGACAGAAAGTGTGTTATTTGATTTGGCTCGGTGACACTTTACAGTAGATGACCATTCAGATATGCTACACAGTGGAATTGCACACAGCCAGCACTATTAAAAAGTAACATGCTGCCTCCGTTGGCGATTCAACACAGTAAGTCCAAGGTCAACCTCACTATTGGACTTTTGATCTGCTCTTTGCTTTTAAAACCCCTGCAGTCTCACAAATAGTATCTCTGCTTCTGACACCCAACGCTGCAACCATGACCACCTTCGATGAAATCCTAGAGGAGGCAGGGAATTTTGGTCGTTGCCAAAAGCGCATTTTCGCTCTGCTATGTATGGTGTCGTTGCCTTTTTCTGGGGTCTATGTGGGCATTGTGTTCCAGGGGTTCACCCCAGAGCATTGGTGCCGGGACTCAGGGGTGAGTCAGATCCGGCAGAGCTGTGGCTGGAACCTGATGGACACTAGAAAGATCACGGTCCCTCTGGTCAACACCTCAGGAGTGCTGGTCCACAGCCAGTGTGAACAGTATGACCTGGACTGGAACAATACGGGTCTGACCTGTGACAACCCAGAGTCTGACCTCACCGACGCCCACCGCAGCAAAGCTCCCATGACCTCCTGCAAAGAAGGCTGGGAGTATGACTATCAAGGCAGGCAGTCCTTTGTGACCGAGGTGAGAAATTTCCCTTTTTTTTATTAGACAATAACTTGTATTGTTATGTAACACTAAACAAATTAATATTTTAAGACATTAAAGGGATACTTTGGGATTTTGCCAACGAGGCCTTTTATCTACTTCCCCAGAGTCAGATGAACTCGTGGATATCATTTTTAATGTCTCTGCGTGCAGTTTGAAGGAAGTAGCTAACTAGCGCAAGCCCAATTGCTAACTGGAAGTCATAGCACGCTAGCAGATACCCATATACTTCCAGTTATTGTGCTAACGCTAGTTAGCATTGGCTCGCAAAACTACCTCTAACTTCCTTCTTACTGGACACAGAGACATAAAAATAGTATCCACAAGTTCATCTGACTCTGCGGAAGTACTGTAGATAATGGGCCTCATTGCCAAAATCCCCAAGTATCTCTTTAATATGGCAGTTCATTATGAGGTATTTGTTCATTTCAGTTTGACCTGGTATGTAATGATGCCTGGGTGGTGGACATGTACCAGGCTACACTCAATGTGGGCTTCCTCGTTGGAAGCATAACTTTTGGATACCTGGCTGACAGGTAAGTTTACTTCGCAACGCAGAAGAAAGATTCTTTTTTTCAATATTAGATCCTGTTTTTACATTCTCTTTTTTTCTTCTACTTTGAAGGTTCGGCAGAAAAATGAGCTTCTTGATGTCCAACCTCTTGAATGGGGTTGCTGGAATACTTGTAGCAGTGGCTCCAAACTATATATCCATGCTTGTATTTCGCACAATCTTTGGCTTTGCTGTCAAGGGAGGCTGGATGTCTGTATATGTGCTTAGTATGAAAAAAAAACCTTTGTCCCACAAAAGTTGATATATTAACTACGGCGTATATGATTTTGATTAATAATTTGCAGCAAATTTTTATGGTTTAGTAAATAGGAAGTTAGTTTATTTCCTATGCAACTTTCAACAGAGGAGGATGGTCAAATTATGTTTCAGTAAAACTCTTGCTTGACTTAAGGTTACATGCTTTACTGTACAGTATGTGTCTTACCTGCAGTGTTGGGGAAATATAGTTGACCAAGTTACCAATTACTTCACACTGAAAGAAGTTAGCTACACTAAAGCTACCTTTAAGAACAATATAGTTGACTTAACTAAAGTTACATTTTTAAAAAGTAGTTCACTACACCCAAACTACTTTGTGATAAATTATCATATCTAAATCTGATATGTCATAGACTACAAATTGCAAGAACAGATCATTCTGGAGTCAGATGTTTACAGAAGGTGTACTTTAGCCTATTAAACACAAAAACTGTTTCAAATTAGAATTAGGCAGGTCTGATGCCGAAAAAAATCTTTTATTTTTGCACAAATTGTTGTGTTGTTCCATTAGTTAGCTACACCGCTACATGGCAAAAGCAATTAACTACTGAAAACACTACCAAGATTTGAATTGAATTCAATGCAGTTAAATTACTAGTTGAACTACATGTAGTTAATTACTCCCCAACACTGCTTACTTGTCTCCTCAGTTACTGAGCTGGTGGGAGTTGAGTACAGGAGGATGGTGGGTGTGATTTTCCAGATGTTCTTCAGTGTGGGCATTCTCGTTTTGACCCTCATTGCCTACCTCATCACTGACTGGCGCTGGCTGCAGGTGGCCTTCACTGTTCCTTACTTCATATTTCTATCTTACTTCTGGTAAGACCCGGAATCACCTCAGATATTATACAGGCCTGTTGTAGGATCACCATGTCCAATGCCCTGCTATACTGTATGTCTGCATGGTTCTGAAAACCTCATGTTGCGTCTCACATTTTGGCTTCCAGGTTGATCCCAGAGTCTCCAAGATGGCTTCTCTCTCAGAACAACTCAACCAAAGCTAAGGAGATCACTGAGGCAATAGCGAAGGAAAACAAGAAAACCCTCTCCAAGAACATTGAGGTAAGAAATGTTTCAGGGGATCATACATAATTAAAAAGGCACTGCTAAACTAGATTTGATGACAACTTCCATAGCCTAACATATTTTACAGACGCTGAGCGATGACAATGCAGAGACCTCAACTGCCTCTTTCCTGGATCTGGTCAGAACTCCAAACATGAGAAAGCACACCTTCATCCTCATGTTCAACTGGTAAGACCCATGCTGCAAAAAATTGCTAGACATCTATGACCAATGATTTAAGCTTAAATTACAACAGCACTTAAGCTATATGTAATGTGGGGGATTATACCATAAATAATCTTCCCTGTAGCCGATACTACTACTTTTTTATACGTGAGGTCCCTGGGACAGTATTCAATAATCAAGGTTTCGCTTCAGAATGTTCTGTTTAACTCTGGGCAACATAAAATACATCATACATACCAACAACAACCCAGGAGAACATGCCAAGGGAGAAGGAGAGCGGCACCAATGGAGACAGGTACTCTTGCCATAGAACCTTTACTCCCGATTAAACTTGTCCATTTGCAATACACAATGGTTGCTGCTCCCGTCCTCCAACGGCATGCCAGCCTTTACAATTTTTAGGGGATCCCCTGAAACATCTTCTTCTTCAGTGGAGTTTAATGGTGGTTGGCATCCATTACTGCCCCCAATTCAAGTATAGTATAAATCTATTACACTTTATGATACAAAATGGAAAAGGGGTAAATAAAATAAAGATACAAATAAATGTTGAATTACCCTACCAACTAACCCTATACTCATTCAAACCAATCACCTTATTCCACTACTTTAACCCTCTCTGATCCTACCCCAGGCCAACTGCCTGAGAGGACTGGACACTACCACTCAACACACCTTGTAACTCTTCTGAAGTCAAATCTCGTACCCCCAATTACTTCTCTGCAGCTGCCACCACATGTATTTTAGCTGACTTACGTTTCATCTCTGCGGTACAGTTGATAAGCATTGCTATGAATGCTAAGAAGCCAACCTTACTGAAACATATATCACTCATTGGCCTATCCCTCTGTTCTTGCACATATCTACTATTGTGAAAATTCTTACACAGGAAAACTCTAAGTCAATCTTAAATTATTCATTGTTTATTGTCAGCGCGCTGGAGAGGTTACAACGAACTTGATGCACCATAGTGAACGTCTGTCAGGAGCTCTAACGGGGCAGTTCCGTTAGTACTCTTATATACTGCAGACAAGTTATATTTGCATGATTTAGCTTATTCATCATTCATTCATCATTAACATCTGCTTCATTCATGTGACCGACCAATACTGGGTCATGCATGTGACAGACCAATACCTCACGAGGCTTCTTCTCTCTAAGCTGAGACCTTGAAACTGAGATATCTTTCGTTCTCAAAACAAGGGTCTGGGCGTACTGCCAAATTGCAGATACTGATAGTGAGGGTTCTTTCAATCAGTCACTTGCATGAACACAGAAAACAGTTATTAGAAAAGCACAAACATTGAACACAGAAATGTATAAAATAGAAAAGCACCAACATAACATTTTCCATCACACTGCTATTCACAGAGATCCTCTCAGAATATCCCCTGAAACAAGGGAAAAGCTCAGTTTTTATACAAAAAGCCACACCCTTAATTAAAAGGAGGTGCACCTGTGACTGGCAGAGGCAAGAGGGTGCGTTCAAGAACCACAACAAACTTTAACCCGTTACATATACATTTATGACAAGGTCCCTTTCTCTTCTCGTGGCCTAATTTGATGTTGTATCATCATCTTCACAGGTTCACTAGTGCTATTGTCTACCAGGGTCTTATCATGCGTGTGTGAATCGCAGGAGGAAACGTCTACATTGACTTCCTGATCTCTGGCCTGGTAGAGTTCCCTGCTGCCTTCCTAATCCTCTTCACCATCGATCGTATTGGACGTCGTCTTCCCTTTGCTACGGCCAACATTGTAGCTGGAGTATCCTGCTTCATCACTGCTATGATCCCAGATAGTAAGTGTGCAATATCTGAAAGGAAACTTGTTAGAAAATGGTAGTACCGTCTTATTTAATGTGCATAGTACATACGATACAGTAATGTCTCTCTCTCTCTCCTGCAGGTTACTTCTGGGTCAAAACAGTTGTGGCCTGCGTTGGCCGGTTGGGCATCACCATGGCATTTGAGATGGTGGTGTTTGTGAACACTGAATTATACCCCACCTTTGTCAGGTAAGGTTTACCAGGGGTGCACATCTCAAAATGTATAACTAATAACAAACATAGCAGGAAACAAATTATGGAAAAAATACTACAACTGTTTCTCTCCTCAGGAACCTGGGCGTGTCAGTGTGCTCCACTCTGTGTGACATCGGAGGCATCGTTTCCCCGTTCCTGCTCTACAGACTGGCTACCATCTGGCTGGAACTGCCACTCATCATCTTCGGTACATGATTAAAACACTAATTAACCTGTTATAAGATGCTTATACACCGGAGACCATTTCTGTCTGAGGAGTCCATTTCTGTCAGACACTCAATGTGGTAATATGTTTTGTTGTACCCCACAGGGGCGATAGCGTTCGTAGCTGGAGGTTTAGTCTTGCTGTTGCCTGAGACCAGAGGTGTAACACTTCCTGAGACTATCGATGACATTGAGTTCCCAAACAGGTATGATTTTCTTTATCACTTCAAACTAAACTAAATTGCACTGTAGTGTGTTAGAGGATTTGTTTGGGGAATATGGATTTATTGTACATATTCCATTGGTGATCAGACACAAAGAAAACTGCCTGAAGAGTCAACAGCTGACAAATCTCTTGCCCACTGACATGACGACCAACAAAGAAACTACAATCGTCTGATCGATATTGCTCCACCTCTTCGCCACAAGATTGACAGCATACTGAACTCATATACTGTATTTACGAATGTATAACCTATAATATGTTTTTTGCATTTGTTGTTTCCTAACACTAGCTGATGTGAATCCTTTCATGTTTTTGTGATGCTGGTATTTATATGTATTACTGTACAGGACATGATTTTAGATCATAATAATGATCATAATAATAATTTAGATGTTAAAATACACACAATGGTGATTTCTATCATTTAAAAAAAATATTTCAGTTGGAAATCCCCAAATGATATCCACTATCAGTCCTCCACTAATTTTATGGTAGAAGTTGCCAGAAATGTCATCTTCTCAAGTGTGTTTTGAGAAGATTTTCTTATTCTAAACTGTCTCTAGTTATCCCAAATGTTAACATACCCCAGTCGTGTTAATGTTATATACATGTATTGTTGACTGACCTGACTGAAATTAATAAAAAGGTTTCCCATCAAAGATCCCAATGACACACAAGCTCTTCCTTTATTTAACATGTGGTCAAACACCATTGTTGTGTACCAGGCTAGAACCTTGCAATTTCGGAAGAAATCACTTACCACAGGTATTTAATTTGTACTTTCAAGTCTTACAAGTCTTAATAAAACTACATTTAGGGCTCAAATTCAACATTCCTCAAGATTATGGAGGTATAGCAGAGGGTGAAGAATTAATCTTCATCTGATTGTTAATCCAATCCATAAATTTAGATACTCTGATGTACACCCCTGGCTTCATGGCGTCGGCACAGCCCAGACCCCACGATGTCACTCCCTGGAGAACAAAGGTGTTCTGAGCATGGCACACCAAAGGGCCACCACTGTCACCCTGGAAGAAGTCAAAAACAGAGGTAAAAAACTCTGATGCAGTTAACTTTAAACTCATTGTGGAAACTGCGGTATACAACCAACCACACAGTCCTTAATGAAATTGAATGACTACTGGTTGTTGCTGAGCATGTACACTACCAGTCAAAAGTTTTAGAACACCTACTCATTCAAGGGTTTTTCTTTTTTTAAACTATTTTCTACATTGTAGAATAATAGTGAAGACATCAAAACTATGAAATAAATCACAGACAGTGTTACCAGCAAAGCACCCCCACACCATAACACCTCCTCCTCCATGCTTTACGGTGGGAAATACAAATGCGGAGATCATCCGTTCACCCACACCGCATCTCACAAAGACATAGTGGTTGGAACCAAAAATCTAAAATATGGACTCCAGACCAAAGGACAAATTTCCACCGGTCTAATGTCCATTGTTCGTGTTTCTTGACCCAAGCGATTCTCTTCTTCTTAATGGTGTCCTTTAGTAGTGGTTTCTTTGCAGCAATTCGACCATGAAGGCCTGATTCACACAGTCTCTTCTGAACAGTTGATGTTGAGATGTGTCTGTGACTTGAACTCCTTGAAGCATTTATTTGGGCTGCAATTTCTGAGGCTGGTAACTCTAATGAACTTATCCTCTGCAGCAGAGGTAACTCTGGGTCTTACATTCCTGTGGCGGTCCTCGTGAGAGCCAGTTTCATCATAGCGCTTGATGGTTTTTGCGACTGCAAGATATTGAAATGTTCCGTATTGACTGACCTTCTTCTCTTAAAGTAATGATGGACTGTCATTTCTCTTTGCTTATTTGAGCTGTTCTTGCCACAATATGGACTTGGTATTTTACCAAATAGGTATATCTTCTGTATACCCCACTTACCTTGTCACAACACAACTGATTGGCTCAAACGCATTAAGAAGGAAAGAAATTCCAAAAATTAATTTTTAAGAAGGCACACCTGTTAATTGAAATGCATTCCAGGTGACTACCTCATGAAGCTGGTTGAGAGAATGCCAAGAGTGTGCAAAGCGGTCATCAAGGCAAAGGTGGCTATTTGAAGAATCTCAAATATAAAATATATTTTGATTTGTTTAACACTTTTTTGGTTACTACATGATTCCATTTGTGTTATTTCATAGTTTTGATGTCTTCACTACTTTTCTACAATGTAGAAAATAGTAAAAATAAAGAAAAACCCTTCAATGAGTAGGTGTTCTAAAACTTTTGACTGGTAGTATATACCTGGCAACTGTCTGCTCCCCCTTCAATGTTCCCAGCACACATCTCATGGTCCTTGACTCTGTTGTTCAGGTAGGCAGGACGATTACACACTTTATTTTCTATAACAGGGAAGCCCGTCTCCTTGAGGAGCCCTTCTCCACCAGTTCCTACAAACACAAAGATCAATGTTTTATGTCGGAAAATATAGAAAATGTTTGGTATATTTGCATCAACAAAGTAATGGAGTCCTGGACAAAAGAATAACTTCATTTTGTGTCATGTTATGAGAGCAACCATGAGGGGAAAAAACATGCATGACTCTTGAACCTTGTGTCTCTCCCCATCCTGTCACATAGCACTCAGTTCCAGATGGTACCACGTAATCCTTCTCAGGTAAGCATACTGGTAAAACGTTGTCATTTATGAGTGCAGGGCTGCAACCAACCACACAAGTCTTTTTACAGCCTCTGACTTCCAAACAGCAAGAAAAATATAAAACATTCTATTGAGTTTTTCTTTAATGACATGCAATGGCCTCACTCACCTGTCTAGCTTCAGTAGTGCAATGTCTGTCCCGCCAGGTCCCAGGATCAGTTTCTCCAGGTTACGCTCCTGCTTGGACGCTTCATTTGCTCTCTCTGTATGGGTTCCCAATACCACCATGTAGGCAGATGGCCTCTTTGATCTGACACACACACAGGAAGATGTACTTGTATGTAATCCATAATTAGGACCTCACAGTAAACAATACTAAACAGTCATGCTGCTTTTCTGTTGTGTAGGAGGCTAACACTCAGCCACTATCAATTTTCCCTCTAATCTGCATGTGTGCGCGGGCGCATTTCTAGCCATCTTTGAAAAGCTAGTCAGGTAAAGAGCTTTTTTTATGTCTTAAAGGGGCAGTGTTGTATTTTGAGACCGTCTTGAATAAGCACATTTGCTGCTACTGTAGGCTGAATGATAAAACAGCTATTTCCATGTTAAAATGTTATGGGATGCATTTTTCTCCATTGTTTTTGATGGTAGGCCACTCTGGTAGGCCTACATTATGATCAAATAGCCACAGTAGCCTACTTGGCCACTGTTAAAACTGTAACTTAAAGCTGGTACAGCCTCAGTGCTCACAGTGAACGCGTGCTGGAAGTTGCACAGAATTTTCACAATGTTCAAGTTTGCGCTCAGCAGACCTTTTTTGAGGGAACATTGGCCACTACTACAGAGTATGTACAGCTGCCCTTCTTGTTGGTATAGGTTTAGTCAGTAATAAGCCTCATGACAACTGAGTTGATATGGGCACTGATGAGGGCTGCTCTCTCACCTCTCCAGGCAGTGGGCAGCGGTGAGGACCCACTGAGGGGCGATCAGAGTTGCTCCACAGAAATGGATGCCAGTGCTGCAGAGGGACGGACAGAAGAGTAACTGAGTAAGTTCTCCAAGAGATATTGTTTTTTCTTATTGTATAGAGGTATCAATATATTAATGAGATTCATGAAAGGGAATGGGATACTATCCTCCATACTTGGTCCTTAGGCTGATCTGCCAGGGCCATGAGTGGGGTTTGGATACACAGCCTCCAACGATGCGACCGAAACACCTCATGGGCTTTGTAACAGGCTGCCCACATTTCAAGCCAGCTGGAGACCAGAAATACCGTTTTATTTCTGCATTCCACAATGTAGACCAGATATAGCAGATGTACATACAGTAACCACATACAGTAAATCTGGATAAAACAACTGTGTTAAAACAACAGGGGAGGGGGGGGGGGGGTAGTTTTTGGGTGCACAATTTTATTTTATGGGTCTATAATAAAAAAGTAATTTAATGGTAAAAATGAATGACCTTTTAATGTGGCATGAACACAACCATTCATGATGCTTTCATCTGATTGAACAAAACAAATCACTTCAAAAAGTAGGCTATCTGTGCATGTTCCTCCACTCCAGAATAATGGAAACGCTACTTGGTGAATGGAAATAGACATCTGTTTACAAACACCAAAAAGTGTGCCTAATGACATTCAGTGATCGCCATTGATTGGGCCTACAGTACATTCATTGATGCGTCTTGGTGAAAAATATACTTTTTTTGTAGCCTGTAAAGTCAGGACACCTGAAATGGGGCTGAAAATGTCCCAGGGAAAACGGGATGGTCACCCTAACACACAGGGTCAACTTACTACACTAGGCTACAATGTGTAGGCCAATTATACTAATAAAATACACGAGTTGAATCAAAACATGTTTACATCTTAGTTCATGAGTTGTCCGTAATTCATGAGTTGAATGCATAGATCGTGTGACATAAAACACTACCTTTCTTTCCTTACATTAATGACATTTATGACATTGTTATTTGTCATTATTAAGCATTTAACAATTGAATTAGAACATTGAGCTTAAATCCAGCACGATTCCTGGATCTTGGAGATCTCGGAAAATGCGCTGTTAGTGTAACAATGCCTACATAAAATGTAATTATGTTTCGCCATGAAAACAGTTCTCATGGGCACACAAATCCAAAATAATGTAGGCCTATGGCATTGCAAAATGGAATGCTTCTAACAGAAAGAGTCAACTATAGGCCTACTGTCATTAATGTTGGATGGATTGGATGCACATTGGTGTCTAGCTGTGTCACGATCGTCTAAGGAGGAGGACCAATGCGCAGCGTTGAAGGTGAACATATTTATTTAGAGAATGATCACACGATCAAAACAACAGACGATAACGTGATGTCTACGGTTGAACACAAACCAAATAAGAACAAGAAACCACAATGAATGAGTGCCAAATGGCTACCTAAGTATGACTCCCAATCAGAGACAACGAGCTACAGCCGTCTCTGATTGGGAGCCACCCTGGCCAACATAGAAAAGCAAAACTAGACCCACAACCTACAACACAAAACATAGAAACTAACACCCTGGCTCAACATACGAGAGTCCCCCGAGCCAGGGCGTGACAGTACCCCCCCTAAAGGCGCGGACTCCGACCGCGCCAACCAAACACAACAGGGGAGGGACCGGGTGGGCACTCCGCCTAGGCGGCGGATCAGGCTCCGGGCATGATCCCCACTCGCTCTCTAACCCCCCAAAGTACCCCTAGTCCGGTCTGGCCCTGCTGACCGGAGCTGGACTGCACACTGGTGGAGCGGATTGCTCTAGCTCCGGCGTGAAGCAGCTGACCCGTGCCGAACCAGGCACCAGTGGAACAGGCCCGGGCTGTGCCGGACTGATGAAGCACACCACTGGCTTGGTGTGGGGAGCAGGGACGGGCCGAGCCGGGCTGACGAAGCGCACCACTGACTTGGTGCGGGGAGCAGGAACGGGCCGAGCCGGGCTGACGAAGCGCACCACTGACTTGGTGCGGGGAGCAGGAACGGGCCGAGCCGGGCTGACGAAGCGCACCACTGACTTGGTGCGGGGAGCAGGAACGGGCCGAGCCGGGCTGACGAAGCGCACCACTGACTTGGTGCGGGGAGCAGGACGGGCCGAGCCGGGCTGACGAAGCGCACCACTGACTTGGTGCGGGGAGCAGGAACAGACCGGACCGTACTGGGGACACACACCACTGGCCCTACACCGGGATCTGGAACGGGCCGGACCGGACTGGTAACACACCCCAGTACCTCTCGCCGTGCCTCTCCACCTTCCATCCCCTCTTCGACCAGTGGCCCCCGTAACCTGGCGGCCTCCTCTGCCAACCCGCTGGACCGCTCTATCGTGGCCTCCTGCTGCCCCGACGTCGTGAGCCCCCCCCTAAAAATTTTCTGGGGGTCTCTCCTCCCCGTGGGCCAGGCCTCTATAGTTCTCGCCCAACTCTCGCTCTTCTGTCTCCAACTCCCGCTATTCAGGTCCTCAATGGGCTTGACCCAGTCGAAGCTCTTCCTCCATTGTTCCCAAGTCCACTCTCTCTGCTCTTCACTCGGCTTGACCCAGTCGAGGCTGCCACGGAGATCTGCTAGGGATCTCCCTGGCGATGGCTCCTCGACTCGCTGCTTGGTCCAGTTGTGGTGGTTTCTTCTGTCACGATCGTCTAAGGAGGAGGACCAATGCGCAGCGTTGAAGGTGAACATATTTATTTAGAGAATGATCACACGATCAAAACAACAGATGATAACGTGATGTCTACGGTTGAACACAAACCAAATAAGAACAAGAAACCACAATGAATGAGTGCCAAACAGCTACCTAATTATGACTCCCAATCAGAGACAACGAGCTACAGCCGTCTCTGATTGGGAGCCACCCTGGCCAACATAGAAAAGCAAAACTAGACCCACAACCTACAACACAAAACATAGAAACTAACACCCTGGCTCAACATACGAGAGTCCCCCGAGCCAGGGCGTGACAAGCTGCAGGACAGTTGTCTAGTGATATTGTCGACCATCATCAGCTGATCCAGGAAAGAAAACAAATGTTGATAAAAAAGAATAAAGCTAAATAAATGTATTCTGGCCAGGACAGCACAGAGAACACCAGTACCCGCAATGAGCGCTCTAAACAGCTGACTGACAAAAGCAAACAATGATAAATCAATGGATAAATCTTCTGAATTGGAATAAAGGCAGTTTTTTATCAAGGGTGCATGGCAAACAAATGGTGAAAATGAGCAAGTACAAAGGAAAATCTATGCATTTAAAGGAGCTCAGCTGTGGCCAAAATTCAACACTACTGAGTGCACAGTGCTGTGGACATGGAGGTTTGTGCAGCCACGTAGAAATAAATGGTTTAAACCATGACAAAGAGGTGGGGGTGTTTGTTCAATTTGGAAGCTATTATTTTAATATTTACCACCGTAAAACATATTTACCACTGCATTTTAAACAAATAGGAGAATGGTTAAATTAGCATTATTATACACCCCCCAAAGTTTGACTTTTGTTGTATTTGGGAGAACTCATGTCTCATTCAGGGAAGCTGAGCCCCCCCTGGCTCTCCCATAATTCGCACCCTGCTCACAGTAGTCTACATACCGCAATCTGGGATTTGGCAGTAGTCCCATTTCTGGCTTCTGTCTGTGGTGTAGCACCATGGTCCATTCACGTCATTGTCAGGGTTTCTACAATTCTACCAGTGAAAAGGGGCGCTGAATAAATTGAAGTACATCTTCCCAAATGTCTGTCATATGAAATACTTTTGCAGTATCGTCTGACATTATTTAAATATGTCTTATAAGAAGATTCCTTGAACTTACATTGGACTCCAGGCCTTTGTCAGGGTGGGATTCAGGGGTGAAGCTGATGTGCTGATGGGGGCTCTGGGCGCTCCAACTCTGACAGGTGACACCCAACATGGTCATGGAAGTAGGACCCCTGTATGTCCCCCCGTTGCCCACCTTGCAATCTGAAAGCCACAGTCAACAGAAAACAATATCACGGATCAATTTCTACCCTCAACACTGACAATGTAGGGTGAGTGAATGAATGCTGAACTAAATTCTAATCTAGGTAGTGTTTTCAGTAGTTAATTATTTAAAATGTTTTCCCATGTAGCGAAATGGTAAGAAATGTGACTGTTCCTGGTGCAAATACAATGTCCTATCCCGGAGCTCGAGTAAATGACATTACTAAGCTGCTCCCGAATGTACTACGTCAGGACATGGAAATCCATTCTATCGTAGTCAATGGGGGTTTTAATGACATTATGAAGGGCAGCTCTGATCAGTTGAAACTGGATTTTAAAGAGCTGATTGACTCTCTGCTAGACACCAACAAAAGACCCATCATATCTGGCCCTGTGCCCTCTCTGAATCGTGGCATTGAACGCTTTAGCAGGATTCTTTCTCTTCACAACTGGCTACGTGATTATTGCAGCTCAATGGGTGTAACGTTTGTTGACAATTTCGATACCTTTTGGAAACAAAACACGTTTGGCTTGCGAAAGTATTCATTAATTTTTCCTATTTTGGTGCCTTACAAACTGGAATTAAAATTGTGTTTTTGAGGGTTTGTCTCATTTGATTTACACAACATGCCTACCACTTTGAAGATGCAAAATATTTTTTATTGTGAAACAAACAACAAATCAGACAAAAAAACGGAAAACTTGAGCGTGCATAACTATTCGGTCCCCCCAAAGCCAATACTTTGTAGAGCCACCTTTTGCAGCAATTACAGCTGCAAGTCTCTTGGGGTATGTCTCTATAAGCTTGGCACATCTAGCCACTGGGATTTTTGCCCATTCTTCAAGGCAAAACTGCTCCAGCTCCTTCAAGTTGGATGGGTTCCGCTGGTGTACAGCAATTTTTAAGTCATACCACAGATTCTCAATTGGATTGAGGTCTGGGCTTTGACTAGGCCATTCCAAGACATTTAAATGTTTGCCCTTAAACCACTCGAGTGTTGCTTTCGCAGTATGCTTAGGGTCATTGTCCTGCTGGAAGGTGAACCTCCGTCCCAGTCTCAAATCTCTGGAAGACTGAAACAGGTTTCCTCAAGAATTTCCCTGTATTTAGCGGCATCCATCATTCCTTCAATTCTGACCAGTTTCCCAGTCCCTGTCAATTAAAAACATCCCCACAGCATGATGCTGCCTCCACCATGCTTCACTGTGGCGATGGTGTTCTCGGGGTTATGAGAGGTGTTGGGTTTGCGCCAGACATAGCGTTTTCCTTGATGGCCAAAAAGCTAAATTTTAGTCTCATCTGACCAGAGTACGTTCTTCCATGTTGGGGAGTCTCCCACATGCCTTTTGGCGAATACTAAACGTTTACTTATTTTTCTCTTTAAGCAATGGCTTTTTTTCTGGTCACTCTTCCGTAAAGCCCAGCTCTGTGGAGTGTACGGCTTAAAGTGGTCCTATGGACAGATACTCCAATCTCCGCTGTGGAGCTTTGCAGCTCCTTCAGGGTTATCTTTGGTCTCTTTGTTGCCTCTCTGATTAATGCCCTCCGTGACTGGTCCGTGAGTTTTGGTGGGTGGCCCTCTCTTGGCAGGTTTGTTGTGGTGCCATATTCTTTCCATTTTTTAATAATGGATTTAATGGTGCTCCGTGGGATGTTCAGAGATATTTTCTTTATAACCCAACCCTGATCTGTACTTCTCCACAACTTTGTCCCTGACTTGTTTGGAGAGCTCCTTGGTCTTCATGTTGCCGCTTGCTTGGTGGTGCCCCTTGCTTAGTGGTGTTGCAGACTCTGGGGCCTTTCAGAACAGGTGTATATATATTGAGATCATGTGACAGATCATGTGACACTTAGATTGCACACAGGTGGACTTCATTTAGCTAATTATGTGACTTCTGAAGGTAATTGTTTGCACCAGATCTTATTTAGGGGCTTCATAGCAAAGGGGGTGAATACATATGCACGCACCACTTTTCCGTTATTTATTTTTTAGAATTTTCTGAAACAAGTAATTTTTTTTCATTCCACTTCACCAATTTTGACTATTTTGTGTATGTCCATTACATTAAATCCAAATAAAAATCAATTTAAATTACAGGTTGTAATGCAACAAAATAGGAAAAACGCCAAGGGGGATGAATACTTCTGCAAGGCACTGTATAAGGAGGATGGGATCCACCCAAATCATTTGGGTTTCTGGATCCTTTCACAGCATTATAGGGCTGTGTTGAGACAATGACTTATCAATGACCCAAGCCTAGCTCAGCTAATCCCTACCATTGTGACGCAGTTGTCATAATGCTTCAGCAAATGTACATTACACCAGGGGCTTTGGTAGACACAATGTAAGTAACCTAATGTATGTCCCTCTAACTGCCCTGAATGCCTCTGCTGATCCTACAGCTATTGTATGCAGTAATCATGTGCGTATGAACCAGATTTATACTGTTAGAACTGAGGCGGTGTGCCCTAGGAGGAAGTCCACTGTGTGCAGCTCACTCTACACTAACATAAAAAACATGATTATATCTACTTCTGCTAAGCTTCCCAGTAAAGTAATGAAATCAAATAAGCATCCCAGAAGAAAAGTGCTCAAAATAGCCCACGTTAACATACAGTATAGAGAGAGTGGATCTTTGTTCTGGAGTTAGGAAGTTGGAAGAGGCAGGGCTATGTCTGTTATAACTAACCATGGTACCATATTAAATATATTATATGAACTCCCCATGAAAAGTGTCTAAGTACATCCTTACATTTGTAATCACTTGATACCCTAGAAACTCATCATAACAGAGAGAAAGGATAAATTATTCATCTATATGTTATTCCAGTTTAGAGTCCATTGATAATGTTGATTGAGGAATGAGGAATGTTAAATTGGAAATGTATAAAGTGGATTGAGGTTTACAGGATTGAAGATGTGGAAAGAAGACTATCTCAGTAGATCAGATAGCTCCCCAAGTGACCAGGGAAAAGCTTGGGGTTCATCTGACTGCGCATGGATGACGAAGACAGACGTTTTTGTTATTTTTATATTAATGTGACCAGATTATAATATCCATGTAACTTAGTAATGGTTATGGATCTTTGTATTTGTGGGGATGATGTCATGATGGTCACAATTTATTTATATGGATGTTTTCTTGGTAGCATGTCTAAGATGATGGGTCAGTTATTTAGCATAGGTTAGGATCTAGTCAGACATATACTACTGATTGGGAATATTGTGTTTTATATGAATTGTTGGTGGTTAAGTAATCTTACTTACCACAAAATAAGAAAAAAAAAGTGGATTGTAATGATGTCATGTCATAGTATTGTGTGGACCAGGGGGAGAGTTAGTAGATAAGTGGTTTGCTGCCACGGAGTCTACATTCCGTTATGTCAAAGGAGATTACTGAGGTTGATCTTAGAATAATTGATGGACAGGATATACTGACAGGGGTAAAGGGTAATAACATCAAAGAATGGGAGTGCCCATGGAGGTTTACCAGATGCTCGTGGAGAGACTTGTAACAGAGTGTATATATAGAGAGAGTGGATCTTAGTTCTGGAGTTAGGAAGTTGGAAGAGGCAGGGCTATGTCTGTTATAACTAACCATGGTACCATATTAAATATCTTATATGAACTCCCCATCAAAAGTGTCTAAGTACAGTGAGGGAAAAAAGTATTTGATCCCCTGCTGATTTTGTACATTTGCCCACTGACAAAGACATTATCAGTCTATAATTTGAATGGTAGGTTTATTTGAACAGTGAGAGCCAGAATAACAAAACAAAAATCCAGGAAAACGCATGTCAAAAATGTTATAAATTGATTTGCATTTTAATGAGGGAAATAAGTATTTGACCCCTCTGCAAAACATGACTTAGTACTTGGTGGGAAAACCCTTGTTGGCAATCACAGAGGTCAGACGTTTCTTGTAGTTGGCCACCAGGTTTGCACACATCTCAGGAGGGATTTTGTCCCACTCCTCTTTGCAGATCTTCTCCAAGTCATTAAGGTTTCGAGGCTGACGTTTGGCAACTCAAACCTTCAGCTCCCTCCACAGATTTTCTATGGCATTAAGGTCTGGAGACTGGCTAGGCCACTCCAGGACCTTAATGTGCTTCTTCTTGAGCCACTCCTTTGTTGCCTTGGCCGTGTGTTTTGGGTCATTGTCATGCTGGAATACCCATCCACTACCCATTTTCAATGCCCTGGCTGAGGGAAGGAGGTTCTCACCCAAGATTTGACGGTACATGGCCCCGTCCATCGTCCCTTTGATGCGGTGAAGTTGTCCTGTCCCCTTAGCAGAAAAACACCCCCAAAGCATAATGTTTCCACCTCCATGTTTGCCGGTGGGGATGGTGTTCTTGGGGTCATAGGCAGCATTCCTCCTCCTCCAAACACGGCGAGTTGAGTTGATGCCAAAGAGCTCGATTTTGGTCTCATCTGACCACAACACTTTCACCCAGTTCTCCTCTGAATCATTCAGATGTTCATTGGCAAACTTCAGACGGGCCTGTATATGTGCTTTCTTGAGCAGGGGGACCTTGCGGGCGCTGCAGGATTTCAGTCCTTCATGGCGTAATATGTTACCAATTGTTTTCTTGGTGACTATGGTCCCAGCTGCCTTGAGATCATTGACAATATCCTCCCGTGTAGTTCTGGGCTGATTCCTCACCGTTCTCATGATCATTGCAACTCCACGAGGTGAGATCTTGCATGGAGCCCCAGGCCGAGGGAGATTGACAGTTATTTTGTGTTTCTTCCATTTGCGAATAATCGCACCAACTGTTGTCACCTTCTCACCAAGTTGCTTGGCGATGGTCTTGTAGCCCATTCCAGCCTTGTGTAGGTCTATAATCTTGTCCCTGACATCCTTGTAGAGCTCTTTGGTCTTGGCCATGGTGGAGAGTTTGGAATCTGATTGATTGATTGCTTCTGTGGACAGGTGTCTTTTATACAGGTAACAAGCTGAGATTAGGAGCACTCCCTTTAAGAGTGTGCTCCTAATCTCAGCTCGTTACCTGTATAAAAGACACCTGGGAGCCAGAAATCTTTCTGATTGAGAAGGGGTCAAATACTTATTTCCCTCATTAAAATGCAAATCAATTTATAACATTTTTGACATGCGTTTTTCTGGATTTTTGTTGTTGTTATTCTGTCTCTCACTGTTAAAATAAACCTACCATTAACATTATAGACTGATCATTTCTTTGTCAGTGGGCAAATGTACAAAATCAGCAGGGGATCAAATACTTTTTTCCCTCACTGTACATCCTTACATTCGTAATCACTTGATACCCTAGAAACTCATCATAACAGTGTATCTGTAACTTTCTCACTCATCATTATTCACGATTCATTCAGGATCATCTGTTATCATGGTAGCATCCACATTAATGTAGAAGTGTTTAGAATCATATTCTATTCTTATTTACAATAAAAGTGACTACAAAATGACTCACTATATTATTTACCATTAATTCCTATTGGGCACAAAATAATCTTAAACACAACCAAAACAAACAGCAAATGCATCCAACAAGTTTGTACAGTCCCAAGCTTAATGTAGTCATTGCGTGCTAGGAATACGGGACCAAAATACTTAACGTTTTACTACTTTAATATACATTTAAGTGAATACTTTTAGTCCCCAAAAATGGGGGGACTATGTACAAAAAGTGTTGTAATTTCTAAACGGTACACCCGATATAGATTTTAAAAAAAACTCAAATTAAAGCTGACAGTCTGCATTTTAACCTCATAATCATTGTATCAATTCAAATCCAAATTGCTGGAGTGCAGAGCCAAAACAACAAAATATGTGTCACTGTCGCAATACTTTTGGAGATCACTGTATATTTTCAAAGTAGCTTCCCCAACACTGATGAAAGGATGGATGGATTACCTCTGCTGTTGTCTGAGGGTGTCTGGGAGGGTGCTGGCTTGGGCTGGTCATGTTTGTCAGGCTTGGGAGTAGGCTTGGGAGCAGGCTTGGGAGCAGTTGGGCATTTATCCACACTGCAGAACTCCCAACGAACAGAGGGTTCAGTGGTGTAACACCATGGAGCACGGTCGCCATCAGGGTTCCTACACAGGTTTCTTCTCAAATCGCTGTGAAACACATGTAAAAGACATAATGTCCTCAGACACTGCAGATTACATATTACATTGTTTGGCTTTTAATGACCAGATAGTAGAAGACAGAGATAGAGCTAGAGATATACATTTCCCACTGGGCACAAACATCAGTTCAACATCTAGTTTTGATTTACATTTGATTTACACAATGGATTTAGTGTCACACCAGCCTTCGCTTTGGTTCCCCCTCCTGTCCAGCTCAGGCATTCGGTGTCGCCGGCCTTCTAGCTGCTGCCGAACCTACTGCTGGAAAACGCCCTTCACTCATCAACCCTGGACTTGTCTCGTCATCATTACACACACCTGGTTCCAATCCCCACTATCACTATTTACTCCCTCTGCCATTTGTCTTTGTCGTCATTGTAAATGTTACTTGTGTTCCTGAGAGGTATCTCTCCTACTATTTCCTGAGTACTTTATATTTTGCACTTTGGGTTTATGAAGATATATTTTGAGCACAACAGCGTTTGGGTTTCTTCCCGCTTTGATCTATGGTGCTTAAATAAATTCAGTAGTTCTAAACCTGCAACAACCTCCTGCCTACTTCTCTCTACACCTGTGACAGAATGACCGACCCAAGAAAACAGGAAGCAGCAGGACATCCTGCCAACTGCAGGCTACACTACCACCTTCCCAGCTCCCCGTGGTCGTTCCAGCCACCCCACCACCATCTACATCACCCGGTCCGATCAGCAACGTCCACCTGCTCCTCCCGGAGTGGTTTAACGGCACCCCAGTTCACTGTAGGGGGTTTCTCCTGAAGTGTGACCTCCACCTTGCCCGTCATGCCAGGACGGCCTCCGAGAGGGACAAGGTGGCCTTGGTGATCTCGGTGCTGACAGGCCGGGCTCTGGAGTGGGCGCACGCCGTCTGGGAGAGGGACGGTCCAGAAGTGCATTGCTATGAGCGCTTCACCCAACTCTTCCGTGTCGTCTTCGACCACCCACAGAGGGCCAAGAGAGCGGTCCAGGACAGCGTCGGAGTACGCTCCGGACGGTGGCTGCGTCCACTGGCTGGAACGACCAGGCCCTGTTGACGGTTTTCCGCAGCAGGCTACAGGAAGACATCCAGACCGAGCAGGCCTGTCGCGATAAAGACCTCACGCTGGAACAGCTCATCGCCATGGCCATCCACCTGGATAATCTCCTGCGTGCCCGTCGTCGCCCATCCCGGGGGTTCGGGTTTCTCCCAGGAACCTCCAGTGAGACTGAGCCCATGGAGGTGGGCACGACGCACCTTCCCCCTGCGGAATGTCAACGCTGCCGTCAACAGGGTCTCTGCTCCTACTGCGGGGAGTCGGACCACCCCTGGAATACCTGTCCCAGAAGGAGAACCAGGCGAGGAAGCGACAGGCCGAGGAGCGCTCCTACACCTTCCCAGGTAGGCGTGGACGTGCCTTGCTCCTCTCTGTCCACACAGCCCGTCCTCCTCCCTGTCACCTTCCCTGACTATCATGGTCCCCCACTGAGTCCTTCCCTAGTGGACTCAGGTGCTGCAGGCAATTTCCTAGACCAGTCAGTGGCCTTATCATTACGCATTCCTCCAGTCCCTTTACAACCCCCTATCCCAGTCCATGCCCTAGACAACCGTCCCCTAGGAACAGGACTGGTGCACCAGACCACGATTCCCATTTCCCTCACAGTTAATCACAACCACCACGAACGCATCACTTTCCTCATCTTAGACTCTCCTGCACACCCCGTAGTTTTAGGTTTCCCCTGGCTACGGTTGCATTACCCCAGTTTATCATGGACAGAGAGGAGGTTGTTGGGTTGGTCGCAGGAGTGTCAGGGGAGGTGTTTCTCTGTGTCAATCTGTGCCAATTCCGTGGAAAGTCCGGACCAGGCCACCCACGTCCCTATCCCAGAGGAATACCGGGACCTACAGGTGGCCTCTGCATGACACAGAGGATCGGAGGAAGAAAGTGACACCCATTATCCCCTGTCCCGCATTATAGGCTCCTGCTCCTGCTCCTCCGCCCTCACCTGCCCACTACGTGCCCTCTGATGTGCGGGACTGTCTCCTCGCCTGGGCACACACAGCAGCTGTGTCGGGGCACCCGGGTATAGCCCGTACTATCGACTGTCTCTCCGCCAAGTACTGGTGGCCCACCTTGACCCGGGACGTCCGGGTTTACGTCTCTTCCTGCTCCACCTGCACACAGAGCAAGACACCTAGACACCTAGACACCTCCCCTATGGCAAACTCCACCCACTGCCGGTTCCACAACGACCCTGGTCCCATCTCTCGGTGGACGTTGTCACAGACTTTCCCATCCTCGGAGGGGCACACCACCATCCTGGTCGTTGTGGACCAGTTTTCCAAAGCCTGTCATTTTATTCCTCTGCCTGGTCTCCCTACGGCCCTGCAGACCACAGAGGCTCTCTTCTCTCACGTCTTCCGGCCATTTGTCTTTGTCGGTCATTGTAAATGTTACTTGTGTTCCTGAGAGGTATCTCTCCTACTATTTCCTGAGTACTTTATATTTTGCACTTTGGGTTCGCCCTTTGCCTTTTTGTTAATGAAGATATATTTTGAGCACAACATCGTTTGGGTTTCGTCCCGCTTTGATCTATGGTGCTTAAATAAATTCAGTAGTTCTAAACCTGCGACTGCCTCCTGCCTACTCCTCTCTACACCTGTGAAATTTAGGTCAAAAGTTGGGTGAAAAAATACAAAATGCCCTTACGTTGATGACTTTTTGCAAATCCAATCAGTTTTCCACATTGCTTCAATGTCATCACATAGATTTTTTGGGGTTGAAATGACGTGGAAACCACATTGATTCAACCAGTTTTTGCCCAGTGGGTAGAGATTATATTTGACTATGCTCTAGGCCTCACGCTTTAGGGAAGGCCTGCGGTGTCTTATTGTGACTGTGAGGTGTCATCGAGCTCCAGGCCTGGCATTTCTTCCCACTGATGGTCTCTGTCACCATACCACGATAGTCAGTCCCGTTGCCCACATAGCAGTCTTCCTCAGCTGGAGGGGGCGCTGCGTAATCTGAGTTTTAAAAACAATATCACCCATGTCAACCAAATTAAATATACATTTTGGTGAAAAATGTAGGCTGTATGGATTGGTAGTGGATTACATGAGTTTCGCTACATAGTTAGTAAGTAGCGACTGTAGCACTTGGGAAAGCTCTATATACAGTGGGGGAAAAAAGTATTTAGTCAGCCACCAATTGTGCAAGTTCTCCCACTTAAAAAGATGAGAGAGGCCTGTAATTTTCATCATAGGTACACGTCAACTATGACAGACAAAATGAGAAAAAAAATCCAGAAAATCACATTGTAGGATCTTTAATGAATTTATTTGCAAATTATGGTGGAAAATAAGTATTTGGTCAATAACAAAAGTTTCTCAATAATTTGTTATATACCCTTTGTTGGCAATGACACAGGTCAAACGTTTTCTGTAAGTCTTCACAAGGTTTTCACACACTGTTGCTGGTATTTTGGCCCATTCCTCCATGCAGATCTCCTCTAGAGCAGTGATGTTTTGGGGCTGTCGCTGGGCAACACAGACTTTCAACTCCCTCCAAAGATTTTCTATGGGGTTGAGATCTGGAGACTGGCTAGGCCACTCCAGGACCTTGAAATGCTTCTTACGAAGCCACTCCTTCGTTGCCCGGGCGGTGTGTTTGGGATCATTGTCATGCTGAAAGACCCAGCCACATTTCATCTTCAATGCCCTTGCTGATGGAAGGAGGTTTTCACTCAAAATCTCACGATACATGGCCCCATTCATTCTTTCCTTTACACGGATCAGTCGTCCTGGTCCCTTTGCAGAAAAACAGCCCCAAAGCATGATGTTTCCACCCCCATGCTTCACAGTAGGTATGGTGTTCTTTGGATGCAACTCAGCATTCTTTGTCCTCCAAACACGACGAGATGAGTTTTTACCAAAAAGTTCTATTTTGGTTTCATCTGACCACATGACATTCTCCCAATCCTCTTCTGGATCATCCAAATGCACTCTAGCAAACTTCAGACGGGCCTGGTCATGTACTGGCTTAAGCAGGGGGACACGTCTGCACTGCAGGATTTGAGTCCCTGGCGGCGTAGTGTGTTACTGATGGTAGGCTTTGTTACTTTGGTCCCAGCTCTCTGCAGGTCATTCACTAGGTCCCCCCGTGTGGTTCTGGGATTTTTGCTCACCGTTCTTGTGATCATTTTGACCCCACGGGGTGAGATCTTGCGTGGAGCCCCAGATCGAGGGAGATTATCAGTGGTCTTGTATGTCTTCCATTTCCTAATAATTGCTCCCACAGTTGATTTCTTCAAACCAAGCTGCTTACCTATTGCAGATTCAGTCTTGCCAGCCTGGTGCAGGTCTACAATTTTGTTTCTGATGTCCTTTGACAGCTCTTTGGTCTTGGCCATAGTGGAGTTTGGAGTGTGACTGTTTGAGGTTGTGGACAGGTGTCTTTTATACTGATAACAAGTTCAAACAGGTGCCATTAATACAGGTAACGAGTGGAGGACAGAGGAGCCTCTTAAAGAAGAAGTTACAGGTCTGTGAGAGCCAGAAATCTTGCTTGTTTGTAGGTGACCAAATACTTATTTTCCACCATAATTTGCAAATAAATTCATTAAAAATCCTACAATGTGATTCTCTGGGAAAAAAATTCTCAATTTGTCTGTCATAGTTGATGTGTACCTATGATGAAAATTACAGGCCTCTCTCATCTTTTTAAGTGGGAGAACGTGCACAATTGGTGGCTGACTAAATACTTTTTTCCCCCACTGTAAATCCAATGCATTATCATCATCATCATGATGCAGTGTAAAGTGACCTGGTCCAGGAACATCTCCACAGCTAGGCACCTTGCAGTACTCCCAGCGTGTCTCTGGGTCTGTAGTAAAGCACCAGGGCATCTTCTCATTGTCTGGGTTCCTGCAATAGTTCAGTTCCAGGCCTCTGACAGGAACACAAACAACCACACATATTGGTTAAATCACAGTCAGTCTGTATCTATAAGACATTAAAACACTGATCGACTGCACTGAGAAAAGCAATGCTCGGTTCTTGCTTGAGTAAAAACAAGTTGCCCAATCTCATGGGTTGATCTTACTTGCATGGGTAGTTGTCTGGAGTTCTGTTGTGCTGTTGGGGCGTCTGAGTTGCCCAGAGCTGACAGGCTTTCCCAGATGCTGTCACGCCGATGGTTCCCCTGTAGGCACTGCCGTCGCCTGTGGCACAAGTGAGCTCCTCCACCACCTTGGGAGGCTCAGAGGCTAGGGGAGAGGGAGAGAGTGAGGAGAACTCCCTGGGAGTTTGTAAACTCATGCTTTAATTAAATTGTCTATTTTTATGTGAAAGAGCAGGGGAACGAGGGGCCATGGGAGACAAATGAGATAAAAGATGAAGGGAATGAATGGGGTTATAGAGTCGCTAGTAGGGACATGATGGGCAGACGGGGGAGAGATCCAGGGTACGAAAGCCATAGACAATATACTAGTAATAGTGTTGTATATCTATGATGATAGCTCACTGCAGCGAGGGATGGAGCAGAAGTCCCAGCGTTTGGAGGGGCTGGTGGTGAAACACCAGGGTCTGGGGTCTCCGTCTGGGTTCCTACAGTAATTCTCCTCCAGGTACTTCTCAGGAAGACTGGAGAGACAGGGAGGGGAGGGGATGGGGGGGATAGGCAGAAAGAGAAATACACAGAGAAAGGGACACAGGAAGAGGGAAAGAGAGCAAGATGAAGGATCACATGGTTAGACATATACAGTAAGCTCAAAAG
Source organism: Coregonus lavaretus (assembly GCF_964263955.1). Lineage (NCBI taxonomy): Eukaryota > Metazoa > Chordata > Actinopteri > Salmoniformes > Salmonidae > Coregonus > Coregonus lavaretus. The sequence goes on along the minus strand of NC_140020.1, from coordinate 16,085,951 downwards.
TATTGGGACAGTGACACATTTTTTGATATTTGTGCGTCTAACTTTCTCACTCATCATTATTCACGATTCATTCAGGATTATCCATAATCATAGTAGCATCCACATTAATGTATAATTTTTCCCAATTCTTTTTGTCCCCTAAAATGGGATAATGTACAAAAAGTGCTGTAATTTCTAAATGGTGCTGGAGTACAGAGCCAAAACAACAACAAATGTGTCACTTTCCCAATAGTTTTGAGCTCACTGTATAACAAAGATATTACAGAGAGAGAGAGAGAGAGAGAGAGAGAGAGAGAGAGAGAGAGAGAGAGAGAGAGAGAGAGAGAGAGAGAGAGAGAGAGAGAGAGAGAGAGAGAGAGAGAGAGAGAGAGAGAGAGAGAGAGAGAGAGAGAGAGAGAGAGAGAGAGAGAGAGAGAGAGAGAAAAAAAAAGGCTATTACGCGCTGGGAATGTAGCCGTGGTTGTGAGGTTTCTGGACGTCCCAGTGCTGGCAGGTGTAGCCATTCTCAGTGGTGGAGATCTTTCCCCTGTAGTTCTTACCACTGCAGTGCATACATTCCTCTGTGGGCCAAACAACAGCACTTTAGAAATAAAACACTTCCAAATTACACTTAATGCATTTTTTTAGGTGAACTGTCATGATGAGTGAGTGACTAAAAAAGGTAGTCAACTCTTTGTTTGAATATAGATTGTATTTTAGTGGTTTTGAAATCTTAACTTTTGTGCAAACATGACACCAGCTGTTTCATAAGCTTATTGGGAGTGGGGACATAACAAGATATTGAGGGTACCGCTGCAGTTCTGGACGTTGCAGGTCTCCCATCTGGTGTCAGGGTCTGTGGTGTAACACCAGGGGCCTTTGCTGTCCCCATCAGGGTTTCTGCAGAAGTTGGACTCCAGGTCGGCTTTGGGGTGTGTTGACGGAGTCATGCTGTAAGAGACGTTCACAAAGATAACGTGAATTACCTTCAGCTGCTAAGAAATCTAACCTCACAAGTTACTTAAAGAGATTGAACAGGATCTTAAGCACTTACAAATTTGTAACATATTGTATGATTATTATTTTATTTTTTGCAGGACGTGGTTTCATTTGGCCCCCCCAAGTTTTCTGAGCAAAAAAAAACGTGTTTTTACATTTTTATTGTTGGACATAAAAGACTGTAAAAACACCAGCAAATCAGCTCCAAGTGATTTTAATTTAGGAAATCTGTTCCAAAGTATTCTCACGTATTGTAGAGAGATATATGTCTCCCGAGTGGCGCAGTGGTCTAAGGCACTGCATCGCAGTGCTAGCTGTGCCGCTAGAGATCCTGGTTCGAATCCAGTCTCTGTCATAGCCGGCCGCGACCGGGAGACGCATGGGGCGGCGCACAATTGGCCCAGGGTAGGGGAAGGAATGGCTGGCAGGGATGTAGAGCATGGCGTTTGCAATGCCAGGGTTGTGGGTTTTTTATACTGGGGGGCCAGTATAAAAAATTAAAAAAATTATGTATGCACTCACTAACTGTAAGTCGCTCTGGATAAGAGCGTCTGCTAAATGACGTAAATGTAATGTAAAATGTAGGGTTGCAAAGCTACCGACAATTTACCAAAGTTACCGGAATCTTCAGTCATTTTGGTATTTAACAGAAAATATATGGCAATCTATCCTAACTTTGGTAATTTATTCTTGAGTAACTTCAAAAATGTGTATTTATATAAAGTATTCATTTTTTTTGTATATCTGTATCCATATTGTCCACGAGTTTCTAGTAGATAGACCATATGGTTCAAGAGAAAATAGCCTAATTAACGAAAAAAGCATCTAATCAACAATGGCATAATTTTCAAATAACTCTGCAACTGTTCCAACTATTGACTTTTTTCACAACTGCCACCAGTTTGATGCCAAAACATTGACAACAAATACATATTGACATAGTAAAATAAATCAAAGTGTGTTAAGGATATTTCATGCTGAAACCCTCATATATATGGTATTCACTAAGTTGATGGTTTATATTTAAGATACTGTTTTACAGCTTTGTCATTCTATATATATATTTTTTGTGTCATCTTATTTAATTACTTCATATGTTTTACATAGAGGGCCAGAGATAATCTGAAGTACCTAAAAGGGCCACTAGACTTCTTGTGATAGATTACATAAAATCTATCACAGATACAAAAGATACAAAAATTCTGGTTGTTTACTGGTAAACTTTGAAAGTTTCCAGTAATATACCCTCCCTTTGCAACCCTAGATATCCTGTATGTGATCGTCTACAAACGTAAGCAAGGTTTGAAGTTATTTTATCAAATATTATATCTGTTTGGGCTTCTTGCGGTTATTTTGCAGTCTACAAATTATTTGTAATTATAATAATAATAATAATAATATGCCATTTAGCAGACGCTTTTATCCAAAGCGACTTACAGTCATGCGTGCATACATTTTTTTTTTTTTTTTGTGTATGGGTGGTCCCGGGGATCGAACCCACTACCTTGGCATTACAAGCGCCGCGCTCTACCAGCTGAGCTACAGAGGACCACATTATGTTCCACTACTTTCAAAACTACTGGCAAAAATTATACAAAACCTTTACAATGCATCTTTTAATCTGCTGGTAGTCCATGTTATGTCAATAAAATACTTAATAGGAATATGAGAAATATTGTACAAGGCAGGGCCGGTATTATGGGCGGGCTTTAGGGGGCCTGGCCCGCTCTACCATACCTCCTTGGTTTATTTTTATTTTTGTATTTTTTATTTCACCTTTATTTAACCAGGTAAGCCAGTTGAGAACAAGTTCTCATTTACAACTGCGACCTGGCCAAGATAAAGCAAAGCAGTGCGATAAAAACAACAACACAGAGTTACATATGGGGTAAAAAAACATAAAGTCAAAAAATACAACAGAAAATATATATACAGTGTGTGCAAATGTAGCAAGTTATGGAGGTAAGGCAATAAATAGGCTATAATGCAAAATAATTACAATTAGTATTAACACTGGAATGCTAAATGTGCAAGAGATTATGTGCAAATAGAGATACTGGGCTGCAAAAGAGCAAAATAAATAACAATATAGGGATGAGGTAGTTGGGTGGGCTAATTTCAGATGGGCTGTGTACAGGTGCAGTGATCGGTAAGGTGCTCTGACAACTGATGCTTAAAGTTAGTGAGGGAGATAAGAGTCTCCAGCTTCAGAGATTTTTGCAATTCGTTCCAGTCATTGGCAGCAGAGAACTGGAAGGAATGGCGGCCAAAGGAGGTGTTGGCTTTGGGGATGACCAGTGAGATATACCTGCTGGAGCGCAGACTACGGGTGGGTGCTGCTATGGTGACCAATGAGCTAAGATAAGGCGGGGATTTGCCTAGCAGTGATTTATAGATGGCCTGGAGCCAGTGGGTTTGACGACGAACATGTAGTGAGGACCAGCCAACAAGAGCGTACAGGTCACAGTGGTGGGTAGTGTATGGGGCTTTGGAGACAAAACGGATGGCACTGTGATAGACTACATCCAATTTGCTGAGTAGAGTGTTGGAGGCTATTTTGTAAATGACATTGCCGAAGTCAAGGATCGGTAGGATAGTCAGTTTTACGAGGGCATGTTTGGCAGCATGAGTGAAGGAGGCTTTGTTGCGAAATAGGAAGCCGATTCTAGATTTAACTTTGGATTGGAGATTCTTAATGTGAGTCTGGAAGGAGAGTTTACAGTCTAACCAGACACCTAGGTATTTGTAGTTGTCCACATACTCTAGGTCAGACCCGTTCGAGAGTAGTGATTCTAGTCGGGTGGGCGGGTGCCAGCAGCGTTCGATTGAAGAGCATGCATTTAGTTTTACTAGTGTTTAAGAGCAGTTGGAGGCTACTGAAGAAGTGTTGTATGGCATTGAAGCTCGTTTGGAGGTTTGTTAACACAGTGTCCAATGAAGGGCCAGATGTAAACAAAATGGTGTCGTCTGCGTAGAGGTGGATCTGAGAGTCACCAGCAGCAAGAGCGACATCATTGATATACACAGAGAAAAGAGTCGGCCCAAGAATTGAACCCTGTGGCACCCCCATAGAGACTGCCATAGGTCCAGACAACAGGCCCTCCGATTTGACACATTGAACTCTATCTGAGAAGTAGTTGGTGAACCAGGAGAGGCAGTCATTTGAGAAACCAAGGCTATTTAGTCTGCCAATAAGAATGCGGTGGTTGACAGAGTCGAAAGCCTTGGCCAGGTCGATGAAGACGGCTGCACAGTACTGTCTATTATCGATCGCGGTTATAATATCGTTTAGGACCTTGAGCGTGGCTGAAGTGCACCCATGACCAGCTCGGAAACCGGATTGCATAGCGGAGAAGGTACGGTGGGATTCGAAATGGTCGGTGATCTGTTTGTTAACTTGGCTTTCAAATACTTTCGAAAGGCAGGGCAGGATGGAAATAGGTCTGTAACAGTTTGGATCTAGAGTGTCACCCCCTTTGAAGAGGGGGATGACCGTGGCAGCTTTCCAATCTCGGGGGATCTCAGACGTTACGAAAGAGAGGTTGAACAGGCTAGTAATAGGGGTTGCGACAATTTCGGCGGCTAGTTTTAGAAAGAAAGGGTCCAGATTGTCTAGCCCAGCTGATTTGTAGGGGTCCAGATTTTGCAGCTCTTTCAGAACATCAGCTGTCTGAATTTGTGTGAAGGAGAAGTGGGGGGGGGGGGGGGGCATGGGCAAGTTGCAGCGGAGGGTGCAGAGTTGGTGGCCGGGGTAGTGGTAGCCAGGTGGAAAGCATGGCCAGCCGTAGCAAAATGCTTGTTGAAATTCTCGATTATTGTAGATTTATCGGTGGTGATAGTGTTTCCTAGCCTCAGTGCAGTGGGCAGCTGGTTTGATAATATATTGATAATATTGATAATTTATTTGACCGAAACGTGCGCCAACAGGAAGACGCATCAATCTCAGTTAAAGCATCGAAACGAGTGAAACAGCGCCGCTGTCTCAGTATGTGTTGATCAGTCATCTGATGCTGTCTGGACCAAAAGAGTATAGCATGTCATACTATTTCTGTCCAGAGAGCATCAGATACAGTACATGGGCTACATATAGAGGGGCGCTGTTTCGCTCGCTCTGCTGCTTTGTCCGGTGATATAGTTTCAGCAGAGTCTGTCCAGTATAAGCTCAATGCGTTTCTTTGGGAATAATATGCAGACATAAGCTTCCTGCCTTTGGGACAAAGACTCCCATTGTTATGGCGGAGACATGAGCATCTCGCCATTATATACAGATCTCTGGTTTCAGGCTCTTGCGAGTTGGAAATGAAAGTTGGCGGGTGCACAGTGCATTGTTAGCATGCTGGGTTGCAGGGTTGCCCGAAAGTAAATACATGTTTTGCCATAGCTATACAATTACTCCTGTCTAAATAAAATAATTGAAAAAACTTCACCAGGGAGCATGACTTAGCCACAGAGGTTAATTATCTTATAGATTTTTTTTTTGCTGTGGATTGTTTCAAATCACAAATGTGTTTGGGAAGCCCGCGATTTGGGTAGTGCTCGTGGCAATAGGTCTAGCTGATTGAGTTGCGGCTGTCAGTGAAAAGCGTCTAAAATCTGTGTTAAGATCATGTGTTTAGAGTATAACGGGCACTTCGTCCCCCCCTCATTCTGAAATTGCATTTTTGCCCCCCCCCAGTTTTATCATTGGAATGTGATACAAAACCAGGCAACGGTGTGCTTTAAGACCATGCGAACGCCTCCGAGCAGTCAGGTAGGCTGTTTGGATATTTATCCGACTGGATAAAAAAAACTTTTAAAAACTCTGAGGGCCCGGAATAGGCTAGTTGATATATACAATGTTGCAAGTTCGCTAGCGACAGCTTCAGGATGGACCAAGTGATGGTTTGATGAAATGTTGCACTTCACTAGCAATAGCTCAAGTCAAGACAGATAGAAAGGGAGGCAGACAGGCGGAGTAGAAAGATTAATGTGATTGAAAGAACCAAAATTTTCATCAGGATATTTTCTACTGTTTTTATTTGTTGGCTTTAGGCCTATTTATTGTACTTAGTTGATGATGGAAGTTATAGGCCTACTCAGGGGCGCAACTTTGGTTTTAGACACTCCAAACAGCCTACCCGACCGCTCGGAGGCATCCACATGGTCCTAAAGCACACCCTTGACTCGTTTTGTATTACATTCCAATGATAAAACTGGGGGGGACAAAAATGCAATTTTAGAGTGAAGTTGCGCCCCTGGGTCTACTGCAGCATCTCTGAGTTCTATGCTCTCATTTCTTTAGCCGGCAATGAATCACAGTGTATCAATGTGTCCAAATGGCAGAGGCTAGAGCTCTCGCAAGAGTTGAATTTTAACTTTTAGATTTTTATAATTTTACTTCAGATTTTTATGATTACCCACGTGACAATAATTTTGAGAAAGGAAAACGTTATTATTGAAATTAAACTGTTCCACGAAAATGCGCATATACAAATAATCATAACTGGCACACAGATTGGTAGAAATGGTAGGATAAATTGCAGGCCTAAATTTCCCTAAAACTCACGAGCTGCCTATGGTCTTTACTATTACAGCCATAAAAACAATTGTGAGCGCGCAACGTGCACACATAGGAGGTCCCGTGAAAAAAATCAGAGGCCTGTCCAACTGATTAGTTCTGGCGCCAGATCTGGTACAAGGTGTGGCGGAGCATACTTTGGCTTTTGTGGATATTTTGATGCCCATCTCTGGCAAGTCTTCCCAGAGATTGTTTTGGACTTTGTTCCTCTGTAGTCCATACCGATTCCATTTACACACTCCTTCAAGTACTCTGTAAAGACAGAGAATAAGATGTCTCAACAGTAGTAGGTGGGTTGCTTTTTAGTAATCTTCTTGGGTAATTAAAAAGCATCATCAGGCTTTTACTATCTGAGATGTTGTCAGATATGGTCAGTATGGAATTTGAAATACCCTATGTGCCTCCCACTGAAGGACTGATTGGACTCTCTTGTTTAGATAACCTGCTTCAACTCTTCGGTTTGTTTACTGACACAGTCCAATCCTCTTACCAAAAATAATGTTGACAAATACAATCACATGAAACTCAATTGTATTCTAATATTTGTAATACATTATGTATTCATGATGATGAGATGCATATTTACTGTATGAAATGAATGAGAGCCCTTCAGGTCTACAGATGTAGGATCTAAATTTGAACCAGTTTGCTACAGCAGGACAATAATCCTGTAGCAACAGGAAATGGGAATTATTATGTGGATTATAATTAATGGACATTTTTGTAGAGGGTTGATACATTTTTCATAAGAGAAAATCTCCTGTAACAGGGTAATCAAATTAAGATCCTACATCTGTAGCTACTTATCAAGAAAAGTCAGAAACACATTAGGACTTGCCTTTCTTTTCATATAGAGAAGTGATGGTTCTTCTCAGAACAGGCTCTATTTTGCTGTTTGCTGGTATTGTCAAACATTCTTGATCCTTTTCAATGTACATGAAGGACCTACCAAGAAACATTCAGAATGAAATTTGACTATGTAAATCATCTCTCACAGATTAATTAATTCTCACTATTAATGACCATAAACATAATGATACCTGCAAGTGAAAGCTTTTTCAACGTTACACTTGATGGCACATTCTAGGACTGTGTCTACTAAGTATTCCCTCTTCACCAAAGAGAGAATCCAGGCGCCCTCTGTTTTTGCATATTCGTCCAGGACAGCTGCACTGACTAAAAGGACAAACAGATAACAAATACTGACTATGACTGAAAATATTACCGGGCCCTGTTTGCTTACACTTGCTCTGTGATGCAATGCTTAAACCCAATGGTTCCAGGGCTAAGCTGCTGTTACAGACCGCTAACATAGATGTTGCAACATGAAGGTCTATTGACAAATGAGTCATTTCTGGAGTGGACATACACCACAGACAAAAAACAAGTTATTTTAAAACAATTTAGAAGTAAGACAAATGTATGTGATAAACAGTGTTTCAACACTTTACATTGTTCTTATTACTGTGTATCGTGTAACAAGTATTGTAGTTACTCATTCTTCCACTGTAGCGTACTTCCAATACAGCAGTAAACCTAGCCTTCAATAAAGGCAAATAGGTAAATAATTACAATACACTGTACAGTAATAAGAACAATATATAACATGTGATTAAACTAACTGCTTCAGTTATAAGGTTTGACAGAAGATAATCTTACAAAATTATTAGATTGAAGAACTAAGCACACCTGAAGTAACTTCGTAGACACAGGTACCTAGCAAAAAACTTAAGGGAACTTAAGGGAACAGATAGAAGGACTAATTTGTGAATAAATATTAAATTCGCAAGTATAAACACTGTGTGGGAATCCTTCAGTTCACTTCAACTTCCAATGCGTAAAATGATGCCAGCTATATCTTACCTGCAGAGAAAAGGGTGCCTAGCAAGAACACTGCTTTGTACAGGTCCATGATGCACACTGTCAAGCAACGTATACAAACTCACCAGTTCGATGCGTTTTGTGTCTTTTTAGCCATGTCAGTAAGACAAATAGATAGATTTCACTCATCAGTCAATCATTGGCCTAACAAGGACATGGAGCAGAGGTCAGGCTGTGTATGTCAATGGGATTTGAGTACATTCACATACATAGTTATGTCTTGATGTATTGTACTGTAAGCTACAGCTGCTCTCCACCTCACTCGCCTGATGGTAGAATTTTTCATCCATAACTCCTTTTATACTATATGAGGCATTTGTATTCTAATCAATAATGTTGTGTCTTGTCACATCACACTGTATAAACAGACACATCTCAAAAACCTTACGAGAAATTAAACGCAGAGACAGAAGTGTTGAGTGACATGTTTATGCAATAAATAAAAGTAGATTAAAAAGTTTCAGATGTTTTGTTTCAGAACATTTTTATGACAAATTATCTGTGTGATGTAGCTCTGTCTAAAATCGATATTGGTGGTTAATTATCAGCTAAAAGAGACCAATGTCCTCTTTTGCAAACAGAACTTTACAAAACAACCTACTTTTGTTGTAGAGTAATTCAATAAATCACCTCTTTTCAGTTAGTTGCTATTTATTTTTGCAAGAATTACGGAAATGGCTCCTTCGCTCACTCATTTTGCCTCAGATATGAGTGAAAGGTAAGGTGTTCTGAGAGGGGTAATTACAAGATTAGGCTACGAGACTAGCCTACCTGGCGCATGACAGATAGATAGCCAACATCAAGGTTCCCCAACTGGTGGCCTGTGAGCCAAATTTACCCCTCAAGTTTTCTGAGCAAAAAAAATACAACAAAGAAATTATATACAGTGGGGAAAAAAAGTATTTAGTCAGCCACCAATTGTGCAAGTTCTCCCACTTAAAAAGATGAGAGAGGCCTGTAATTTTCATCATAGGTACACGTCAACAATGACAGACAGAATGAGAAAAAAAAATCCAGAAAATCACATTGTAGGATTTTTAATGAATTTATTTACAAATTATGGTGGAAAATAAGTATTTGGTCAATAACAAAAGTTTCTCAATACTTTGTTATATACCCTTTGTTGGCAATGACACAGGTCAAACGTTTTCTGTAAGTCTTCACAAGGTTTTCACACACTGTTGCTGGTATTTTGGCCCATTCCTCCATGCAGATCTCCTCTAGAGCAGTGATGTTTTGGGGCTGTCGCTGGGCAACACAGACTTTCATCTCCCTCCAAAGATTTTCTATGGGGTTGAGATCTGGAGACTGGCTAGGACACTCCAGGACCTTGAAATGCTTCTTACGAAGCCACTCCTTCGTTGCCCGGGCGGTGTGTTTGGGATCATTGTCATGCTGAAAGACCCAGCCACGTTTCATCTTCAATGCCCTTGCTGATGGAAGGAGGTTTTCACTCAAAATCTCACGATACATGGCTCCATTCATTCTTTCCTTTACACGGATCAGTCGTCCTGGTCCCTTTGCAGAAAAACAGCCCCAAAGCATGATGTTTCCACCCCCATGCTTCACAGTAGGTATGGTGTTCTTTGGATGGAACTCAGCATTCTTTGTCCTCCAAACACGACGAGTTGGGTTTTTACCAAAAAGTTCTATTTTGGTTTCATCTGACCATATGACATTCTCCCAATCCTCTTCTGGATCATCCAAATGCACTCTAGCAAACTTCAGACGGGCCTGGACATGTACTGGCTTAAGCAGGGGGACACGTCTGGCACTGCAGGATTTGAGTCCCTGGCGGCGTAGTGTGTTACTGATGGTAGGCTTTGTTACTTTGGTCCCAGCTCTCTGCAGGTCATTCACTAGGTCCCCCCGTGTGGTTCTGGGATTTTTGCTCACTGTTCTTGTGATCATTTTGACCCCACGGGGTGAGATCTTGCGTGGAGCCCCAGATCGAGGGAGATTATCAGTGGTCTTGTATGTCTTCCATTTCCTAATAATTGCTCCCACAGTTGATTTCTTCAAACCAAGCTGCTTACCTATTGCAGATTCAGTCTTCCCAGCCTGGTGCAGGTCTACAATTTTGTTTCTGGTGTCCTTTGACAGCTCTTTGGTCTTGGCCATAGTGGAGTTTGGAGTGTGACTGTTTGAGGTTGTGGACAGGTGTCTTTTATACTGATAACAAGTTCAAACAGGTGCCATTAATACAGGTAACGAGTGGAGGACAGAGGAGCCTCTTAAAGAAGAAGTTACAGGTCTGTGAGAGCCAGAAATCTTGCTTGTTTGTAGGTGACCAAATACTTATTTTCCACCATAATTTGCAAATAAATTCATTAAAAATCCTACAATGTGATTTTCTGGATCTTTTTTTCCTCAATTTGTCTGTCATAGTTGACGTGTACCTATGATGAAAATTACAGGCCTCTCTCATCTTTTTAAGTGGGAGAACTTGCACAATTGGTGGCTGACTAAATACTTTTTTCCCCCACTGTAGATAATGGGCCTCATTGCCAAAATTCCCAAGTATCTCTTTAATATGGCAGTTCATTATGAGGTATTTGTTCATTTCAGTTTGACCTGGTATGTAATGATGCCTGGGTGGTGGACATGTACCAGGCTACACTCAATGTGGGCTTCCTCGTTGGAAGCATAACTTTTGGATACCTGGCTGACAGGTAAGTTTACTTCGCAACGCAGAAGAAAGATTCTTTTTTTCAATATTAGATCCTGTTTTTACATTCTCTTTTTTTCTTCTTCTTTGAAGGTTCGGCAGAAAAATGAGCTTCTTGATGTCCAACCTCTTGAATGGGGTTGCTGGAATACTTGTAGCAGCGGCTCCAAACTATATATCCATGCTTGTATTTCGCACAATCTTTGGCTTTGCTGTCAAGGGAGTCTGGATGTCTGTATATGTGCTTAGTATGAAAAAAAAACCTTTGTCCCACAAAAGTTGATATATTAACTACGGCGTATATGATTTTGATTAATAATTTGCAGCAAATTAGTCTATGGTTTAGTAAATAGGAAGTTAGTTTATTTCCGATGCAACTTTCAACAGAGGAGGATGGTCAAATTATGTTTCAGTAAAACTCTTGCTTGACTTAAGGTTACATGCTTTACTGTACAGTATGTGTCTTACCTGCAGTGTTGGGGACATATAGTTTACCAAGTTACCAATTACTTCACACTGAAAGAAGTTAGCTACACTAAAGCTACCTTTAAGAACAATATAGTTCACTTAACTAAAGTTACATTTTGAAAAAGTAGTTCACTACACCCAAACTACTTTGTGATAAATTATCATATCTAAATCTGATATGTCATAGACTACAAATTGCAAGAACAGATCATTCTGGAGTCAGATGTTTACAGAAGGTGTACTTTAGCCTATTAAACACAAAAACTGTTTCAAATTAGAATTAGAATTAGAAAGGTCTGATGCCGAAAATAATATTTTTTGCCTACTTTACCCATATTTTATTTTTGCACAAATTGTTGTGTTGTTCCATTAGTTAGCTACACCGCTACATGGCAAAAGCAATTAACTACTGAAAACACTACCAAGATTTGAATTGAATTCAATGCAGTTAAATTACTAGTTGAACTACATGTAGTTCATTACTCCCCAACACTGCTTACTTGTCTCCTCAGTTACTGAGCTGGTGGGAGTTGAGTACAGGAGGATGGTGGGCGTGATTTTCCAGATGTTCTTCAGTGTGGGCATTCTCGTTTTGACCCTCATTGCCTACCTCATCACTGACTGGCGCTGGCTGCAGGTGGCCTTCACTGTTCCTTACTTCATATTTCTATCTTACTTCTGGTAAGACCCGGAATCACCTCAGATATTATACAGGCCTGTTGTAGGATCACCATGTCCAATGCCCTGCTATACTGTATGTCTGCATGGTTCTGAAAACCTCATGTTGCGTCTCACATTTTGGCTTCCAGGTTGATCCCAGAGTCTCCAAGATGGCTTCTCTCTCAGAACAACTCAACCAAAGCTAAGGAGATCACTGAGGCAATAGCGAAGGAAAACAAGAAAACCCTCTCCAAGAACATTGAGGTAAGAAATGTTTCAGGGGATCATACATAATTAAAAAGGCACTGCTAAACTAGATTTGATGACAACTTCCATAGCCTAACATATTTTACAGACGCTGAGCGATGACAATGCAGAGACCTCAACTGCCTCTTTCCTGGATCTGGTCAGAACTCCAAACATGAGAAAGCACACCTTCATCCTCATGTTCAACTGGTAAGACCCATGCTGCAAAAAATTGCTAGACATCTATGACCAATGATTTAAGCTTAAATTACAACAGCACTTAAGCTATATGTAACGTGGGGGATTATACCATAAATAATCTTCCCTGTAGCCGATACTACTACTTTTTTATACGTGAGGTCCCCGGGACAGTATTCAATAATCAAGGTTTCGCTTCAGAATGTTCTGTTTAACTCTGGGCAACATAAAATACATCATACATACCAACAACAACCCAGGAGAACATGCCAAGGGAGAAGGAGAGCGGCACCAATGGAGACAGGTACTCTTGCCATAGAACCTTTACTCCCGATTAAACTTGTCCATTTGCAATACACAATGGTTGCTGCTCCCGTCCTCCAACGGCATGCCAGCCTTTACAATTTTTAGGGGATCCCCTGAAACATCTTCTTCTTCAGTGGAGTTTAATGGTGGTTGGCATCCATTACTGTCCCCAATTCAAGAATAGTATAAATCTATTACACTTTATGATACAAAATGGAAAAGGGGTAAATAAAATAAAGATACAAATAAATGTTGAATTACCCTACCAACTAACCCTATACTCATTCAAACAAATCACCTTATTCCACTACTTTAACCCTCTCTGATCCTACCCCAGGCCAACTGCCTGAGAGGACTGGACACTACCACTCAACACACCTTGTAACTCTTCTGAAGTCAAATCTCGTACCCCCAATTACTTCTCTGCAGCTGCCACCACATGTATTTTAGCTGACTTACGTTTCATCTCTGCGGTACAGTTGATAAGCATTGCTATGAATGCTAAGAAGCCAACCTTACTGAAACATATATCACTCATTGGCCTATCCCTCTGTTCTTGCACATATCTACTATTGTAAAAATTCTTACACAGGAAAACTCTAAGTCAATCTTAAATTATTCATTGTTTATTGTCAGCGCGCTGGAGAGGTTACAACGAACTTGATGCACCATAGTGAACGTCTGTCAGGAGCTCTAATGGGGCAGTTCCGTTAGTACTCTTATATACTGCAGACAAGTTATATTTGCATGATTTAGCTTATTCATCATTAATTCATCATTAACATCTGCTTCATTCATGTGACCGACCAATACTGGGTCATGCATGTGACAGACCAATACCTCACAAGGCTTCTTCTCTCTAAGCTGAGACCTTGAAACTGAGATATCTTTCGTTCTCAAAACAAGGGTCTGGGCGTACTGCCAAATTGCAGATACTGATAGTGAGGGTTCTTTCAATCAGTCACTTGCATGAACACAGAAAACAGTTATTAGAAAAGCACAAACATTGAACACAGAAATGTATAAAATAGAAAAGCACCAACATAACATTTTCCATCACACTGCTATTCACAGAGATCCTCTCAGAATATCCCCTGAAACAAGGGAAAAGCTCAGTTTTTATACAAAAAGCCACACCCTTAATTAAAAGGAGGTGCACCTGTGACTGGCAGAGGCAAGAGGGTGCGTTCAAGAACCACAACAAACTTTAACCCGTTACATATACATTTATGACAGGGTCCCTTTCTCTTCTCGTGGCCTAATTTGATGTTGTATCATCATCTTCACAGGTTCACTAGTGCTATTGTCTACCAGGGTCTTATCATGCGTGTGGGAATCGCAGGAGGAAACGTCTACATTGACTTCCTGATCTCTGGCCTGGTAGAGTTCCCTGCTGCCTTCCTAATCCTCTTCACCATCGATCGTATTGGACGTCGTCTTCCCTTTGCTACGGCCAACATTGTAGCTGGAGTATCCTGCTTCATCACTGCTATGATCCCAGATAGTAAGTGTGCAATATCTGAAAGGAAACTTGTTAGAAAATGGTAGTACCCCGTCTTATTTAATGTGCATAGTACATACGATACAGTAATGTCTCTCTCTCTCTCCTGCAGGTTACTTCTGGGTCAAAACAGTTGTGGCCTGCGTTGGCCGGTTGGGCATCACCATGGCATTTGAGATGGTGGTGTTTGTGAACACTGAATTATACCCCACCTTTGTCAGGTAAGGTTTACCAGGGGTGCACATCTCAAAATGTATAACTAATAACAAACATAGCAGGAAACAAATTATGGAAAAAATACTACAACTGTTTCTCTCCTCAGGAACCTGGGCGTGTCAGTGTGCTCCACTCTGTGTGACATCGGAGGCATCGTTTCCCCGTTCCTGCTCTACAGACTGGCTACCATCTGGCTGGAACTGCCACTCATCATCTTCGGTACATGATTAAAACACTAATTAACCTGTTATAAGATGCTTATACACCGGAGACCATTTCTGTCTGAGGAGTCCATTTCTGTCAGACACTCAATGTGGTAATATGTTTTGTTGTACCCCACAGGGGCGATAGCGTTCGTAGCTGGAGGTTTAGTCTTGCTGTTGCCTGAGACCAGAGGTGTAACACTTCCTGAGACTATCGATGACATTGAGTTCCCAAACAGGTATGATTTTCTTTATCACTTCAAACTAAACTAAATTGCACTGTAGTGTGTTAGAGGATTTGTTTGGGGAATATGGATTTATTGTACATATTCCATTGGTGATCAGACACAAAGAAAACTGCCTGAAGAGTCAACAGCTGACAAATCTCTTGCCCACTGACATGACGACCAACAAAGAAACTACAATCGTCTGATCGATATTGCTCCACCTCTTCGCCACAAGATTGACAGCATACTGAACTCATATACTGTATTTACGAATGTATAACCTATAATATGTTTTTTGCATTTGTTGTTTCCTAACACTAGCTGATGTGAATCCTTTCATGTTTTTGTGATGCTGGTATTTATATGTATTACTGTACAGGACATGATTTTAGATCATAATAATGATCATAATAATAATTTAGATGTTAAAATACACACAATGGTGATTTCTATCATTTAAAAAAAA
This sequence comes from Coregonus lavaretus, assembly GCF_964263955.1. NCBI lineage: Eukaryota > Metazoa > Chordata > Actinopteri > Salmoniformes > Salmonidae > Coregonus > Coregonus lavaretus. Next base: position 16,070,376 of record NC_140020.1, on the reverse strand, counting down.
TATTTCAGTTGGAAATCCCCAAATGATATCCACTATCAGTCCTCCACTAATTTTATGGTAGAAGTTGCCAGAAATGTCATCTTCTCAAGTGTGTTTTGAGAAGATTTTCTTATTCTAAACTGTCTCTAGTTATCCCAAATGTTAACATACCCCAGTCGTGTTAATGTTATATACATGTATTGTTGACTGACCTGACTGAAATTAATAAAAAGGTTTCCCATCAAAGATCCCAATGACACACAAGCTCTTCCTTTATTTAACATGTGGTCAAACACCATTGTTGTGTACCAGGCTAGAACCTTGCAATTTCGGAAGAAATCACTTACCACAGGTATTTAATTTGTACTTTCAAGTCTTACAAGTCTTAATAAAACTACATTTAGGGCTCAAATTCAACATTCCTCAAGATTATGGAGGTATAGCAGAGGGTGAAGAATTAATCTTCATCTGATTGTTAATCCAATCCATAAATTTAGATACTCTGATGTACACCCCTGGCTTCATGGCGTCGGCACAGCCCAGACCCCACGATGTCACTCCCTGGAGAACAAAGGTGTTCTGAGCATGGCACACCAAAGGGCCACCACTGTCACCCTGGAAGAAGTCAAAAACAGAGGTAAAAAACTCTGATGCAGTTAACTTTAAACTCATTGTGGAAACTGCGGTATACAACCAACCACACAGTCCTTAATGAAATTGAATGACTACTGGTTGTTGCTGAGCATGTACACTACCAGTCAAAAGTTTTAGAACACCTACTCATTCAAGGGTTTTTCTTTTTTTAAACTATTTTCTACATTGTAGAATAATAGTGAAGACATCAAAACTATGAAATAAATCACAGACAGTGTTACCAGCAAAGCACCCCCACACCATAACACCTCCTCCTCCATGCTTTACGGTGGGAAATACAAATGCGGAGATCATCCGTTCACCCACACCGCATCTCACAAAGACATAGTGGTTGGAACCAAAAATCTAAAATATGGACTCCAGACCAAAGGACAAATTTCCACCGGTCTAATGTCCATTGGTCGTGTTTCTTGACCCAAGCGATTCTCTTCTTCTTAATGGTGTCCTTTAGTAGTGGTTTCTTTGCAGCAATTCGACCATGAAGGCCTGATTCACACAGTCTCTTCTGAACAGTTGATGTTGAGATGTGTCTGTGACTTGAACTCCGTGAAGCATTTATTTGGGCTGCAATTTCTGAGGCTGGTAACTCTAATGAACTTATCCTCTGCAGCAGAGGTAACTCTGGGTCTTCCATTCCTGTGGCGGTCCTCGTGAGAGCCAGTTTCATCATAGCGCTTGATGGTTTTTGCGACTGCAAGATATTGAAATGTTCCGTATTGACTGACCTTCTTCTCTTAAAGTAATGATGGACTGTCATTTCTCTTTGCTTATTTGAGCTGTTCTTGCCACAATATGGACTTGGTATTTTACCAAATAGGTATATCTTCTGTATACCCCACTTACCTTGTCACAACACAACTGATTGGCTCAAACGCATTAAGAAGGAAAGAAATTCCAAAAATTAATTTTTAAGAAGGCACACCTGTTAATTGAAATGCATTCCAGGTGACTACCTCATGAAGCTGGTTGAGAGAATGCCAAGAGTGTGCAAAGCGGTCATCAAGGCAAAGGTGGCTATTTGAAGAATCTCAAATATAAAATATATTTTGATTTGTTTAACACTTTTTTGGTTACTACATGATTCCATTTGTGTTATTTCATAGTTTTGATGTCTTCACTACTTTTCTACAATGTAGAAAATAGTAAAAATAAAGAAAAACCCTTCAATGAGTAGGTGTTCTAAAACTTTTGACTGGTAGTATATACCTGGCAACTGTCTGCTCCCCCTTCAATGTTCCCAGCACACATCTCATGGTCCTTGACTCTGTTGTTCAGGTAGGCAGGACGATTACACACTTTATTTTCTATAACAGGGAAGCCCGTCTCCTTGAGGAGCCCTTCTCCACCAGTTCCTACAAACACAAAGATCAATGTTTTATGTCGGAAAATATAGAAAATGTTTGGTATATTTGCATCAACAAAGTAATGGAGTCCTGGACAAAAGAATAACTTCATTTTGTGTCATGTTATGAGAGCAACCATGAGGGGAAAAAACATGCATGACTCTTGAACCTTGTGTCTCTCCCCATCCTGTCACATAGCACTCAGTTCCAGATGGTACCACGTAATCCTTCTCAGGTAAGCATACTGGTAAAACGTTGTCATTTATGAGTGCAGGGCTGCAACCAACCACACAAGTCTTTTTACAGCCTCTGACTTCCAAACAGCAAGAAAAATATAAAACATTCTATTGAGTTTTTCTTTAATGACATGCAATGGCCTCACTCACCTGTCTAGCTTCAGTAGTGCAATGTCTGTCCCGCCAGGTCCCAGGATCAGTTTCTCCAGGTTACGCTCCTGCTTGGACGCTTCATTTGCTCTCTCTGTATGCGTTCCCAATACCACCATGTAGGCAGATGGCCTCTTTGATCTGACACACACACAGGAAGATGTACTTGTATGTAATCCATAATTAGGACCTCACAGTAAACAATACTAAACAGTCATGCTGCTTTTCTGTTGTGTAGGAGGCTAACACTCAGCCACTATCAATTTTCCCTCTAATCTGCATGTGTGCGCGGGCGCATTTCTAGCCATCTTTGAAAAGCTAGTCAGGTAAAGAGCTTTTTTTATGTCTTAAAGGGGCAGTGTTGTATTTTGAGACCGTCTTGAATAAGCACATTTGCTGCTACTGTAGGCTGAATGATAAAACAGCTATTTCCATGTTAAAATGTTATGGGATGCATTTTTCTCCATTGTTTTTGATGGTAGGCCACTCTGGTAGGCCTACATTATGATCAAATAGCCACAGTAGCCTACTTGGCCACTGTTAAAACTGTAACTTAAAGCTGGTACAGCCTCAGTGCTCACAGTAAACGCGTGCTGGAAGTTGCACAGAATTTTCACAATGTTCAAGTTTGCGCTCAGCAGACCTTTTTTGAGGGAACATTGGCCACTACTACAGAGTATGTACAGCTGCCCTTCTTGTTGGTATAGGTTTTGTCAGTAATTAGCCTCATGACAACTGAGTTGATATGGGCACTGATGAGGGCTGCTCTCTCACCTCTCCAGGCAGTGGGCAGCGGTGAGGACCCACTGAGGGGCGATCAGAGTTGCTCCACAGAAATGGATGCCAGTGCTGCAGAGGGACGGACAGAAGAGTAACTGAGTAAGTTCTCCAAGAGATATTGTTTTTTCTTATTGTATAGAGGTATCAATATATTAATGAGATTCATGAAAGGGAATGGGATACTATCCTCCATACTTGGTCCTTAGGCTGATCTGCCAGGGCCATGAGTGGGGTTTGGATACACAGCCTCCAACGATGCGACCGAAACACCTCATGGGCTTTGTAACAGGCTGCCCACATTTCAAGCCAGCTGGAGACCAGAAATACCGTTTTATTTCTGCATTCCACAATGTAGACCAGATATAGCAGATGTACATACAGTAACCACATACAGTAAATCTGGATAAAACAACTGTGTTAAAACAACAGGGGAGGGGGGGGGGGGGTAGTTATTGGGTGCACAATTTTATTTTATGGGTCTATAATAAAAAAGTAATTTAATGGTAAAAATGAATGACCTTTTAATGTGGCATGAACACAACCATTCATGATGCTTTCATCTGATTGAACAAAACAAATCACTTCAAAAAGTAGGCTATCTGTGCATGTTCCTCCACTCCAGAATAATGGAAACGCTACTTGGTGAATGGAAATAGACATCTGTTTACAAACACCAAAACGTGTGCCTAATGACATTCAGTGATCGCCATTGATTGGGCCTACAGTACATTCATTGATGCGTCTTGGTGACAAATATACTTTTTTTGTAGCCTGTAAAGTCAGGACACCTGAAATGGGGCTGAAAATGTCCCAGGGAAAACGGGATGGTCACCCTAACACACAGGGTCAACTTACTACACTAGGCTACAATGTGTAGGCCAATTACTATGACCTTTAAATAGGGCTTCCGGTAGCCAGTGATGTAGTGGTAAAAAAATCGGTGGATAAACTCTTTGCCAGTCACGGTGAAAAATATAACGCTCCCTATAACGCTCCCTATACTACACTAATAAAATACACGAGTTGAATCAAAACATGTTTACATCTTAGTTCATGAGTTGTCCGTAATTCATGAGTTGAATGCATAGATCGTGTGACATAAAACACTACCTTTCTTTCCTTACATTAATGACATTTATGACATTGTTATTTGTCATTATTAAGCATTTAACAATTGAATTAGAACATTGAGCTTAAATCCAGCACGATTCCTGGATCTTGGAGATCTCGGAAAATGCGCTGTAAGTGTAACAATGCCTACATAAAATGTAATTATGTTTCGCCATGAAAACAGTTCTCATGGGCACACAAATCCAAAATAATGTAGGCCTATGGCATTGCAAAATGGAATGCTTCTAACAGAAAGAGTCAACTATAGGCCTACTGTCATTAATGTTGGATGGATTGGATGCACATTGGTGTCTAGCTGTGTCACGATCGTCTAAGGAGGAGGACCAATGCGCAGCGTTGAAGGTGAACATATTTATTTAGAGAATGATCACACGATCAAAACAACAGACGATAACGTGATGTCTACGGTTGAACACAAACCAAATAAGAACAAGAAACCACAATGAATGAGTGCCAAACGGCTACCTAAGTATGACTCCCAATCAGAGACAACGAGCTACAGCCGTCTCTGATTGGGAGCCACCCTGGCCAACATAGAAAAGCAAAACTAGACCCACAACCTACAACACAAAACATAGAAACTAACACCCTGGCTCAACATACGAGAGTCCCCCGAGCCAGGGCGTGACAGTACCCCCCCTAAAGGCGCGGACTCCGACCGCGCCAACCAAACACAACAGGGGAGGGACCGGGTGGGCACTCCGCCTAGGCGGCGGATCCGGCTCCGGGCATGATCCCCACTCGCTCTCTAACCCCCCAAAGTACCCCTGGTCCGGTCTGGCCCTGCTGACCGGAGCTGGACTGCACACTGGTGGAGCGGATTGCTCTAGCTCCGGCGTGAAGCAGCTGACCCGTGCCGAACCAGGCACCAGTGGAACAGGCCCGGGCTGTGCCGGACTGACGACGCACACCACTGGCTTGGTGTGGGGAGCAGGGACGGGCCGAGCCGGGCTGACGAAGCGCACCACTGACTTGGTGCGGGGAGCAGGAACGGGCCGAGCCGGGCTGACGAAGCGCACCACTGACTTGGTGCGGGGAGCAGGAACGGGCCGAGCCGGGCTGACGAAGCGCACCACTGACTTGGTGCGGGGAGCAGGAACGGGCCGAGCCGGGCTGACGAAGCGCACCACTGACTTGGTGCGGGGAGCAGGACGGGCCGAGCCGGGCTGACGAAGCGCACCACTGACTTGGTGCAGGGAGCAGGAACAGACCGGACCGTACTGGGGACACACACCACTGGCCCTACACCGGGATCTGGAACGGGCCGGACCGGACTGGTAACACACCCCAGTACCTCTCGCCGTGCCTCTCCACCTTCCATCCCCTCTTCGACCAGTGGCCCCCGTAACCTGGCGGCCTCCTCTGCCAACCCGCTGGACCGCTCTATCGTGGCCTCCTGCTGCCCCGACGTTGTGAGCCCCCCCCTAAAAATTTTCTGGGGGTCTCTCCTCCCCGTGGGCCAGGCCTCTATAGTTCTCGCCCAACTCTCGCTCTTCTGTCTCCAACTCCCGCTATTCAGGTCCTCAATGGGCTTGACCCAGTCGAAGCTCTTCCTCCATTGTTCCCAAGTCCACTCTCTCTGCTCTTCACTCGGCTTGACCCAGTCGAGGCTGCCACGGAGATCTGCTAGGGATCTCCCTGGCGATGGCTCCTCGACTCGCTGCTTGGTCCAGTTGTGGTGGTTTCTTCTGTCACGATCGTCTAAGGAGGAGGACCAATGCGCAGCGTTGAAGGTGAACATATTTATTTAGAGAATGATCACACGATCAAAACAACAGACGATAACGTGATGTCTACGGTTGAACACAAACCAAATAAGAACAAGAAACCACAATGAATGAGTGCCAAACAGCTACCTAATTATGACTCCCAATCAGAGACAACGAGCTACAGCCGTCTCTGATTGGGAGCCACCCTGGCCAACATAGAAAAGCAAAACTAGACCCACAACCTACAACACAAAACATAGAAACTAACACCCTGGCTCAACATACGAGAGTCCCCCGAGCCAGGGCGTGACAAGCTGCAGGACAGTTGTCTAGTGATATTGTCGACCATCATCAGCTGATCCAGGAAAGAAAACAAATGTTGATAAAAAAGAATAAAGCTAAATAAATGTATTCTGGCCAGGACAGCACAGAGAACACCAGTACCCGCAATGAGCGCTCTAAACAGCTGACTGACAAAAGCAAACAATGATAAATCAATGGATAAATGTTCTGAATTGGAATAAAGGCTGTTTTTTATCAAGGGTGCATGGCAAACAAATGGTGAAAATGAGCAAGTACAAAGGAAAATCTATGCATTTAAAGGAGCTCAGCTGTGGCCAAAATTCAACACTACTGAGTGCACAGTGCTGTGGACATGGAGGTTTGTGCAGCCACGTAGAAATAAATGGTTTAAACCATGACAAAGAGGTGGGGGTGTTTGTTCAATTTGGAAGCTATTATTTTAATATTTACCACCGTAAAACATATTTACCACTGCATTTTAAACAAATAGGAGAATGGTTAAATTAGCATTATTATACACCCCCCAAAGTTTGACTTTTGTTGTATTTGGGAGAACTCATGTCTCATTCAGGGAAGCTGAGCCCCCCCTGGCTCTCCCATAATTCGCACCCTGCTCACAGTAGTCTACATACCGCAATCTGGGATTTGGCAGTAGTCCCATTTCTGGCTTCTGTCTGTGGTGTAGCACCATGGTCCATTCACGTCATTGTCAGGGTTTCTACAATTCTACCAGTGAAAAGGGGCGCTGAATAAATTGAAGTACATCTTCCCAAATGTCTGTCATATGAAATACTTTTGCAGTATCGTCTGACATTATTTAAATATGTCTTATAAGAAGATTCCTTGAACTTACATTGGACTCCAGGCCTTTGTCAGGGTGGGATTCAGGGGTGAAGCTGATGTGCTGATGGGGGCTCTGGGCGCTCCAACTCTGACAGGTGACACCCAACATGGTCATGGAAGTAGGACCCCTGTATGTCCCCCCGTTGCCCACCTTGCAATCTGAAAGCCACAGTCAACAGAAAACAATATCACGGATCAATTTCTACCCTCAACACTGACAATGTAGGGTGAGTGAATGAATGCTGAACTAAATTCTAATCTAGGTAGTGTTTTCAGTAGTTAATTATTTAAAATGTTTTCCCATGTAGCGAAATGGTAAGAAATGTGACTGTTCCTGGTGCAAATACAATGTCCTATCCCGGAGCTCGAGTAAATGACATTACTAAGCTGCTCCCGAATGTACTACGTCAGGACATGGAAATCCATTCTATCGTAGTCAATGGGGGTTTTAATGACATTATGAAGGGCAGCTCTGATCAGTTGAAACTGGATTTTAAAGAGCTGATTGACTCTCTGCTAGACACCAACAAAAGACCCATCATATCTGGCCCTGTGCCCTCTCTGAATCGTGGCATTGAACGCTTTAGCAGGATTCTTTCTCTTCACAACTGGCTACGTGATTATTGCAGCTCAATGGGTGTAACGTTTGTTGACAATTTCGATACCTTTTGGAAACAAAACACGTTTGGCTTGCGAAAGTATTCATTAATTTTTCCTATTTTGGTGCCTTACAAACTGGAATTAAAATTGTGTTTTTGAGGGTTTGTCTCATTTGATTTACACAACATGCCTACCACTTTGAAGATGCAAAATATTTTTTATTGTGAAACAAACAACAAATCAGACAAAAAAACTGAAAACTTGAGCGTGCATAACTATTCGGTCCCCCCAAAGCCAATACTTTGTAGAGCCACCTTTTGCAGCAATTACAGCTGCAAGTCTCTTGGGGTATGTCTCTATAAGCTTGGCACATCTAGCCACTGGGATTTTTGCCCATTCTTCAAGGCAAAACTGCTCCAGCTCCTTCAAGTTGGATGGGTTCCGCTGGTGTACAGCAATTTTTAAGTCATACCACAGATTCTCAATTGGATTGAGGTCTGGGCTTTGACTAGGCCATTCCAAGACATTTAAATGTTTGCCCTTAAACCACTCGAGTGTTGCTTTCGCAGTATGCTTAGGGTCATTGTCCTGCTGGAAGGTGAACCTCCATCCCAGTCTCAAATCTCTGGAAGACTGAAACAGGTTTCCTCAAGAATTTCCCTGTATTTAGCGGCATCCATCATTCCTTCAATTCTGACCAGTTTCCCAGTCCCTGTCAATGAAAAACATCCCCACAGCATGATGCTGCCTCCACCATGCTTCACTGTGGCGATGGTGTTCTCGGGGTTATGAGAGGTGTTGGGTTTGCGCCAGACATAGCGTTTTCCTTGATGGCCAAAAAGCTAAATTTTAGTCTCATCTGACCAGAGTACGTTCTTCCATGTTGGGGAGTCTCCCACATGCCTTTTGGCGAATACTAAACGTTTACTTATTTTTCTCTTTAAGCAATGGCTTTTTTTCTGGTCACTCTTCCGTAAAGCCCAGCTCTGTGGAGTGTACGGCTTAAAGTGGTCCTATGGACAGATACTCCAATCTCCGCTGTGGAGCTTTGCAGCTCCTTCAGGGTTATCTTTGGTCTCTTTGTTGCCTCTCTGATTAATGCCCTCCGTGACTGGTCCGTGAGTTTTGGTGGGTGGCCCTCTCTTGGCAGGTTTGTTGTGGTGCCATATTCTTTCCATTTTTTAATAATGGATTTAATGGTGCTCCGTGGGATGTTCAGAGATATTTTCTTTATAACCCAACCCTGATCTGTACTTCTCCACAACTTTGTCCCTGACTTGTTTGGAGAGCTCCTTGGTCTTCATGTTGCCGCTTGCTTGGTGGTGCCCCTTGCTTAGTGGTGTTGCAGACTCTGGGGCCTTTCAGAACAGGTGTATATATATTGAGATCATGTGACAGATCATGTGACACTTAGATTGCACACAGGTGGACTTCATTTAGCTAATTATGTGACTTCTGAAGGTAATTGTTTGCACCAGATCTTATTTAGGGGCTTCATAGCAAAGGGGGTGAATACATATGCACGCACCACTTTTCCGTTATTTATTTTTTAGAATTTTCTGAAACAAGTAATTTTTTTTCATTCCACTTCACCAATTTTGACTATTTTGTGTATGTCCATTACATTAAATCCAAATAAAAATCAATTTAAATTACAGGTTGTAATGCAACAAAATAGGAAAAACGCCAAGGGGGATGAATACTTCTGCAAGGCACTGTATAAGGAGGATGGGATCCACCCAAATCATTTGGGTTTCTGGATCCTTTCACAGCATTATAGGGCTGTGTTGAGACAATGACTTATCAATGACCCAAGCCTAGCTCAGCTAATCCCTACCATTGTGACGCAGTTGTCATAATGCTTCAGCAAATGTACATTACACCAGGGGCTTTGGTAGACACAATGTAAGTAACCTAATTTATGTCCCTCTAACTGCCCTGAATGCCTCTGCTAATCCTACAGCTATTGTATGCAGTAATCATGTGCGTATGAACCAGATTTATACTGTTAGAACTGAGGCGGTGTGCCCTAGGAGGAAGTCCACTGTGTGCAGCTCACTCTGCACTAACATAAAAAACATGATTATATCTACTTCTGCTAAGCTTCCCAGTAAAGTAATGAAATCAAGTAAGCATCCCAGAAGAAAAGTGCTCAAAATAGCCCACGTTAACATACAGTATAGAGAGAGTGGATCTTTGTTCTGGAGTTAGGAAGTTGGAAGAGGCAGGGCTATGTCTGTTATAACTAACCATGGTACCATATTAAATATATTATATGAACTCCCCATGAAAAGTGTCTAAGTACATCCTTACATTTGTAATCACTTGATACCCTAGAAACTCATCATAACAGAGAGAAAGGATAAATTATTCATCTATATGTTATTCCAGTTTAGAGTCCATTGATAATGTTGATTGAGGAATGAGGAATGTTAAATTGGAAATGTATAAAGTGGATTGAGGTTTACAGGATTGAAGATGTGGAAAGAAGACTATCTCAGTAGATCAGATAGCTCCCCAAGTGACCAGGGAAAAGCTTGGGGTTCATCTGACTGCGCATGGATGACGAAGACAGACGTTTTTGTTATTTTTATATTAATGTGACCAGATTATAATATCCATGTAACTTAGTAATGGTTATGGATCTTTGTATTTGTGGGGATGATGTCATGATGGTCACAATTTATTTATATGGATGTTTTCTTGGTAGCATGTCTAAGATGATGGGTCAGTTATTTAGCATAGGTTAGGATCTAGTCAGACATATACTACTGATTGGGAATATTGTGTTTTATATGAATTGTTGGGGGTTAAGTAATCTTACTTACCACAAAATAAGAAAAAAAAAGTGGACTGTAATGATGTCATGTCATAGTATTGTGTGGACCAGGGGGAGAGTTAGTAGATAAGTGGTTTGCTGCCACGGAGTCTACATTCCGTTATGTCAAAGGAGATTACTGAGGTTGATCTTAGAATAATTGATGGATAGGATATACTGACAGGGGTAAAGGGTAATAACATCAAAGAATGGGAGTGCCCATGGAGGTTTACCAGATGCTCGTGGAGAGACTTGTAACAGAGTGTATATATAGAGAGAGTGGATCTTAGTTCTGGAGTTAGGAAGTTGGAAGAGGCAGGGCTATGTCTGTTATAACTAACCATGGTACCATATTAAATATCTTATATGAACTCCCCATCAAAAGTGTCTAAGTACAGTGAGGGAAAAAAGTATTTGATCCCCTGCTGATTTTGTACATTTGCCCACTGACAAAGACATTATCAGTCTATGATTTGAATGGTAGGTTTATTTGAACAGTGAGAGCCAGAATAACAAAACAAAAATCCAGGAAAACGCATGTCAAAAATGTTATAAATTGATTTGCATTTTAATGAGGGAAATAAGTATTTGACCCCTCTGCAAAACATGACTTAGTACTTGGTGGCAAAACCCTTGTTGGCAATCACAGAGGTCAGACGTTTCTTGTAGTTGGCCACCAGGTTTGCACACATCTCAGGAGGGATTTTGTCCCACTCCTCTTTGCAGATCTTCTCCAAGTCATTAAGGTTTCGAGGCTGACGTTTGGCAACTCAAACCTTCAGCTCCCTCCACAGATTTTCTATGGCATTAAGGTCTGGAGACTGGCTAGGCCACTCCAGGACCTTAATGTGCTTCTTCTTGAGCCACTCCTTTGTTGCCTTGGCCGTGTGTTTTGGGTCATTGTCATGCTGGAATACCCATCCACTACCCATTTTCAATGCCCTGGCTGAGGGAAGGAGGTTCTCACCCAAGATTTGACGGTACATGGCCCCGTCCATCGTCCCTTTGATGCGGTGAAGTTGTCCTGTCCCCTTAGCAGAAAAACACCCCCAAAGCATAATGTTTCCACCTCCATGTTTGACGGTGGGGATGGTGTTCTTGGGGTCATAGGCAGCATTCCTCCTCCTCCAAACACGGCGAGTTGAGTTGATGCCAAAGAGCTCGATTTTGGTCTCATCTGACCACAACACTTTCACCCAGTTCTCCTCTGAATCATTCAGATGTTCATTGGCAAACTTCAGACGGGCCTGTATATGTGCTTTCTTGAGCAGGGGGACCTTGCGGGCGCTGCAGGATTTCAGTCCTTCATGGCGTAATATGTTACCAATTGTTTTCTTGGTGACTATGGTCCCAGCTGCCTTGAGATCATTGACAATATCCTCCCGTGTAGTTCTGGGCTGATTCCTCACCGTTCTCATGATCATTGCAACTCCACGAGGTGAGATCTTGCATGGAGCCCCAGGCCGAGGGAGATTGACAGTTATTTTGTGTTTCTTCCATTTGCGAATAATCGCACCAACTGTTGTCATCTTCTCACCAAGTTGCTTGGCGATGGTCTTGTAGCCCATTCCAGCCTTGTGTAGGTCTATAATCTTGTCCCTGACATCCTTGTAGAGCTCTTTGGTCTTGGCCATGGTGGAGAGTTTGGAATCTGATTGATTGATTGCTTCTGTGGACAGGTGTCTTTTATACAGGTAACAAGCTGAGATTAGGAGCACTCCCTTTAAGAGTGTGCTCCTAATCTCAGCTCGTTACCTGTATAAAAGACACCTGGGAGCCAGAAATCTTTCTGATTGAGAAGGGGTCAAATACTTATTTCCCTCATTAAAATGCAAATCAATTTATAACATTTTTGACATGCGTTTTTCTGGATTTTTGTTGTTGTTATTCTGTCTCTCACTGTTAAAATAAACCTACCATTAACATTATAGACTGATCATTTCTTTGTCAGTGGGCAAATGTACAAAATCAGCAGGGGATCAAATACTTTTTTCCCTCACTGTACATCCTTACATTCGTAATCACTTGATACCCTAGAAACTCATCATAACAGTGTATCTGTAACTTTCTCACTCATCATTATTCACGATTCATTCAGGATCATCTGTTATCATGGTAGCATCCACATTAATGTAGAAGTGTTTAGAATCATATTCTATTCTTATTTACAATAAAAGTGACTACAAAATGACTCACTATATTATTTACCATTAATTCCTATTGGGCACAAAATAATCTTAAACACAACCAAAACAAACAGCAAATGCATCCAACAAGTTTGTACAGTCCCAAGCTTAATGTAGTCATTGCGTGCTAGGAATACGGGACCAAAATACTTAACGTTTTACTACTTTAATATACATTTAAGTGAATACTTTTAGTCCCCAAAAATGGGGGGACTATGTACAAAAAGTGTTGTAATTTCTAAACGGTACACCCGATATAGATTTTAAAAAAAACTCAAATTAAAGCTGACAGTCTGCATTTTAACCTCATAATCATTGTATCAATTCAAATCCAAATTGCTGGAGTGCAGAGCCAAAGCAACAAAATATGTGTCACTGTCGCAATACTTTTGGAGATCACTGTATATTTTCAAAGTAGCTTCCCCAACACTGATGAAAGGATGGATGGATTACCTCTGCTGTTGTCTGAGGGTGTCTGGGAGGGTGCTGGCTTGGGCTGGTCATGTTTGTCAGGCTTGGGAGTAGGCTTGGGAGCAGGCTTGGGAGCAGTTGGGCATTTATCCACACTGCAGAACTCCCAACGAACAGAGGGTTCAGTGGTGTAACACCATGGAGCACGGTCGCCATCAGGGTTCCTACACAGGTTTCTTCTCAAATCGCTGTGAAACACATGTAAAAGACATAATGTCCTCAGACACTGCAGATTACATATTACATTGTTTGGCTTTTAATGACCAGATAGTAGAAGACAGAGATAGAGCTAGAGATATACATTTCCCACTGGGCACAAACATCAGTTCAACATCTAGTTTTGATTTACATTTGATTTACACAATGGATTTAGTGTCACACCAGCCTTCGCTTTGGTTCCCCCTCCTGTCCAGCTCAGGCATTCGGTGTCGCCGGCCTTCTAGCTGCTGCCGAACCTACTGCTGGAAAACGCCCTTCACTCATCAACCCTGGACTTGTCTCGTCATCATTACACACACCTGGTTCCAATCCCCACTATCACTATTTACTCCCTCTGCCATTTGTCTTTGTCGTCATTGTAAATGTTACTTGTGTTCCTGAGAGGTATCTCTCCTACTATTTCCTGAGTACTTTATATTTTGCACTTTGGGTTTATGAAGATATATTTTGAGCACAACAGCGTTTGGGTTTCTTCCCGCTTTGATCTATGGTGCTTAAATAAATTCAGTAGTTCTAAACCTGCAACAACCTCCTGCCTACTTCTCTCTACACCTGTGACAGAATGACCGACCCAAGAAAACAGGAAGCAGCAGGACATCCTGCCAACTGCAGGCTACACTACCACCTTCCCAGCTCCCCGTGGTCGTTCCAGCCACCCCACCACCATCTACATCACCCGGTCCGATCAGCAACGTCCACCTGCTCCTCCCGGAGTGGTTTAACGGCACCCCAGCTCACTGTAGGGGGTTTCTCCTGAAGTGTGACCTCCACCTTGCCCGTCATGCCAGGACGGCCTCCGAGAGGGACAAGGTGGCCTTGGTGATCTCGGTGCTGACAGGCCGGGCTCTGGAGTGGGCGCACGCCGTCTGGGAGAGGGACGGTCCAGAAGTGCATTGCTATGAGCGCTTCACCCAACTCTTCCGTGTCGTCTTCGACCACCCACAGAGGGCCAAGAGAGCGGTCCAGGACAGCGTCGGAGTACGCTCCGGACGGTGGCTGCGTCCACTGGCTGGAACGACCAGGCCCTGTTGACGGTTTTCCGCAGCAGGCTACAGGAAGACATCCAGACCGAGCAGGCCTGTCGCGATAAAGACCTCACGCTGGAACAGCTCATCGCCATGGCCATCCACCTGGATAATCTCCTGCGTGCCCGTCGTCGCCCATCCCGGGGGTTCGGGTTTCTCCCAGGAACCTCCAGTGAGACTGAGCCCATGGAGGTGGGCACGACGCACCTTCCCCCTGCGGAATGTCAACGCTGCCGTCAACAGGGTCTCTGCTCCTACTGCGGGGAGTCGGACCACCCCTGGAATACCTGTCCCAGAAGGAGAACCAGGCGAGGAAGCGACAGGCCGAGGAGCGCTCCTACACCTTCCCAGGTAGGCGTGGACGTGCCTTGCTCCTCTCTGTCCACACAGCCCGTCCTCCTCCCTGTCACCTTCCCTGACTATCATGGTCCCCCACTGAGTCCTTCCCTAGTGGACTCAGGTGCTGCAGGCAATTTCCTAGACCAGTCAGTGGCCTTATCATTACGCATTCCTCCAGTCCCTTTACAACCCCCTATCCCAGTCCATGCCCTAGACAACCGTCCCCTAGGAACAGGACTGGTGCACCAGACCACGATTCCCATTTCCCTCACAGTTAATCACAACCACCACGAACGCATCACTTTCCTCATCTTAGACTCTCCTGCACACCCCGTAGTTTTAGGTTTCCCCTGGCTACGGTTGCATTACCCCAGTTTATCATGGACAGAGAGGAGGTTGTTGGGTTGGTCGCAGGAGTGTCAGGGGAGGTGTTTCTCTGTGTCAATCTGTGCCAATTCCGTGGAAAGTCCGGACCAGGCCACCCACGTCCCTATCCCAGAGGAATACCGGGACCTACAGGTGGCCTCTGCATGACACAGAGGATCGGAGGAAGAAAGTGACACCCATTATCCCCTGTCCCGCATTATAGGCTCCTGCTCCTGCTCCTCCGCCCTCACCTGCCCACTACGTGCCCTCTGATGTGCGGGACTGTCTCCTCGCCTGGGCACACACAGCAGCTGTGTCGGGGCACCCGGGTATAGCCCGTACTATCGACTGTCTCTCCGCCAAGTACTGGTGGCCCACCTTGACCCGGGACGTCCGGGTTTACGTCTCTTCCTGCTCCACCTGCACACAGAGCAAGACACCTAGACACCTAGACACCTCCCCTATGGCAAACTCCACCCACTGCCGGTTCCACAACGACCCTGGTCCCATCTCTCGGTGGACGTTGTCACAGACTTTCCCCCCTCGGAGGGGCACACCACCATCCTGGTCGTTGTGGACCAGTTTTCCAAAGCCTGTCATTTTATTCCTCTGCCTGGTCTCCCTACGGCCCTGCAGACCACAGAGGCTCTCTTCTCTCACGTCTTCCGGCCATTTGTCTTTGTCGGTCATTGTAAATGTTACTTGTGTTCCTGAGAGGTATCTCTCCTACCATTTCCTGAGTACTTTATATTTTGCACTTTGGGTTCGCCCTTTGCCTTTTTGTTAATGAAGATATATTTTGAGCACAACATCGTTTGGGTTTCGTCCCGCTTTGATCTATGGTGCTTAAATAAATTCAGTAGTTCTAAACCTGCGACTGCCTCCTGCCTACTCCTCTCTACACCTGTGAAATTTAGGTCAAAAGTTGGGTGAAAAAATACAAAATGCCCTTACGTTGATGACTTTTTGCAAAACCAATCAGTTTTCCACATTGCTTCAATGTCATCACATAGATTTTTTGGGGTTGAAATGACGTGGAAACCACATTGATTCAACCAGTTTTTGCCCAGTGGGTAGAGATTATATTTGACTATGCTCTAGGCCTCACGCTTTAGGGAAGGCCTGCGGTGTCTTATTGTGACTGTGAGGTGTCATCGAGCTCCAGGCCTGGCATTTCTTCCCACTGATGGTCTCTGTCACCATACCACGATAGTCAGTCCCGTTGCCCACATAGCAGTCTTCCTCAGCTGGAGGGGGCGCTGCGTAATCTGAGTTTTAAAAACAATATCACCCATGTCAACCAAATTAAATATACATTTTGGTGAAAAATGTAGGCTGTATGGATTGGTAGTGGATTACATGAGTTTCGCTACATAGTTAGTAAGTAGCGACTGTAGCACTTGGGAAAGCTCTATATACAGTGGGGGAAAAAAGTATTTAGTCAGCCACCAATTGTGCAAGTTCTCCCACTTAAAAAGATGAGAGAGGCCTGTAATTTTCATCATAGGTACACGTCAACTATGACAGACAAAATGAGAAAAAAAATCCAGAAAATCACATTGTAGGATCTTTAATGAATTTATTTGCAAATTATGGTGGAAAATAAGTATTTGGTCAATAACAAAAGTTTCTCAATAATTTGTTATATACCCTTTGTTGGCAATGACACAGGTCAAACGTTTTCTGTAAGTCTTCACAAGGTTTTCACACACTGTTGCTGGTATTTTGGCCCATTCCTCCATGCAGATCTCCTCTAGAGCAGTGATGTTTTGGGGCTGTCGCTGGGCAACACAGACTTTCAACTCCCTCCAAAGATTTTCTATGGGGTTGAGATCTGGAGACTGGCTAGGCCACTCCAGGACCTTGAAATGCTTCTTACGAAGCCACTCCTTCGTTGCCCGGGCGGTGTGTTTGGGATCATTGTCATGCTGAAAGACCCAGCCACATTTCATCTTCAATGCCCTTGCTGATGGAAGGAGGTTTTCACTCAAAATCTCACGATACATGGCCCCATTCATTCTTTCCTTTACACGGATCAGTCGTCCTGGTCCCTTTGCAGAAAAACAGCCCCAAAGCATGATGTTTCCACCCCCATGCTTCACAGTAGGTATGGTGTTCTTTGGATGCAACTCAGCATTCTTTGTCCTCCAAACACGACGAGATGAGTTTTTACCAAAAAGTTCTATTTTGGTTTCATCTGACCATATGACATTCTCCCAATCCTCTTCTGGATCATCCAAATGCACTCTAGCAAACTTCAGACGGGCCTGGTCATGTACTGGCTTAAGCAGGGGGACACGTCTGCACTGCAGGATTTGAGTCCCTGGCGGCGTAGTGTGTTACTGATGGTAGGCTTTGTTACTTTGGTCCCAGCTCTCTGCAGGTCATTCACTAGGTCCCCCCGTGTGGTTCTGGGATTTTTGCTCACCGTTCTTGTGATCATTTTGACCCCACGGGGTGAGATCTTGCGTGGAGCCCCAGATCGAGGGAGATTATCAGTGGTCTTGTATGTCTTCCATTTCCTAATAATTGCTCCCACAGTTGATTTCTTCAAACCAAGCTGCTTACCTATTGCAGATTCAGTCTTGCCAGCCTGGTGCAGGTCTACAATTTTGTTTCTGATGTCCTTTGACAGCTCTTTGGTCTTGGCCATAGTGGAGTTTGGAGTGTGACTGTTTGAGGTTGTGGACAGGTGTCTTTTATACTGATAACAAGTTCAAACAGGTGCCATTAATACAGGTAACGAGTGGAGGACAGAGGAGCCTCTTAAAGAAGAAGTTACAGGTCTGTGAGAGCCAGAAATCTTGCTTGTTTGTAGGTGACCAAATACTTATTTTCCACCATAATTTGCAAATAAATTCATTAAAAATCCTACAATGTGATTCTCTGGAGAAAAAAAATCTCAATTTGTCTGTCATAGTTGATGTGTACCTATGATGAAAATTACAGGCCTCTCTCATCTTTTTAAGTGGGAGAACGTACACAATTGGTGGCTGACTAAATACTTTTTTCCCCCACTGTAAATCCAATGCATTATCATCATCATCATGATGCAGTGTAAAGTGACCTGGTCCAGGAACATCTCCACAGCTAGGCACCTTGCAGTACTCCCAGCGTGTCTCTGGGTCTGTAGTAAAGCACCAGGGCATCTTCTCATTGTCTGGGTTCCTGCAATAGTTCAGTTCCAGGCCTCTGACAGGAACACAAACAACCACACATATTGGTTAAATCACAGTCAGTCTGTATCTATAAGACATTAAAACACTGATCGACTGCACTGAGAAAAGCAATGCTCGGTTCTTGCTTGAGTAAAAACAAGTTGCCCAATCTCATGGGTTGATCTTACTTGCATGGGTAGTTGTCTGGAGTTCTGTTGTGCTGTTGGGGCGTCTGAGTTGCCCAGAGCTGACAGGCTTTCCCAGATGCTGTCACGCCGATGGTTCCCCTGTAGGCACTGCCGTCGCCTGTGGCACAAGTGAGCTCCTCCACCACCTTGGGAGGCTCAGAGGCTAGGGGAGAGGGAGAGAGTGAGGAGAACTCCCTGGGAGTTTGTAAACTCATGCTTTAATTAAATTGTCTATTTTTATGTGAAAGAGCAGGGGAACGAGGGGCCATGGGAGACAAATGAGATAAAAGATGAAGGGAATGAATGGGGCTAGTAGGGACATGATGGGCAGACGGGGGAGAGATCCAGGGTACGAAAGCCATAGACAATATACTAGTAATAGTGTTGTATATCTATGATGATAGCTCACTGCAGCGAGGGATGGAGCAGAAGTCCCAGCGTTTGGAGGGGCTGGTGGTGAAACACCAGGGTCTGGGGTCTCCGTCTGGGTTCCTACAGTAATTCTCCTCCAGGTACTTCTCAGGAAGACTGGAGAGACAGGGAGGGGAGGGGATGGGGGGGGGGGGGGGGGGGGGGGGTAGGCAGAAAGAGAAATACACAGAGAAAGGGACACAGGAAGAGGGAAAGAGAGCAAGATGAAGGATCACATGGTTAGACATATACAGTAAGCTCAAAAGTATTGGGACAGTGACACATTTTTTGATATTTGTGCGTCTAACTTTCTCACTCATCATTATTCACGATTCATTCAGGATTATCCATAATCATAGTAGCATCCACATTAATGTAGAATTTTTCCCAATACTTTTTGTCCCCTAAAATGGGATAATGTACAAAAAGTGCTGTAATTTCTAAATGGTGCTGGAGTACAGAGCCAAAACAACAACAAATGTGTCACTTTCCCAATAGTTTTGAGCTCACTGTATAACAAAGATATTAGAGAGAGAGAGAGAGAGAGAGAGAGAGAGAGAGAGAGAGAGAGAGAGAGAGAGAGAGAGAGAGAGAGAGAAAAAAAGGCTATTACGCGCTGGGAATGTAGCCGTGGTTGTGAGGTTTCTGGACGTCCCAGTGCTGGCAGGTGTAGCCATTCTCAGTGGTGGAGATCTTTCCCCTGTAGTTCTTACCACTGCAGTGCATACATTCCTCTGTGGGCCAAACAACAGCACTTTAGAAATAAAACACTTCCAAATTACACTTAATGCATTTTTTTAGGTGAACTGTCATGATGAGTGAGTGACTAAAAAAGGTAGTCAACTCTTTGTTTGAATATAGATTGTATTTTAGTGGTTTTGAAATCTTAACTTTTGTGCAAACATGACACCAGCTGTTTCATAAGCTTATTGGGAGTGGGGACATAACAAGATATTGAGGGTACCGCTGCAGTTCTGGACGTTGCAGGTCTCCCATCTGGTGTCAGGGTCTGTGGTGAAACACCAGGGGCCTTTGCTGTCCCCATCAGGGTTTCTGCAGAAGTTGGACTCCAGGTCGGCTTTGGGGTGTGTTGACGGAGTCATGCTGTTAGAGACGTTCACAAAGATAACGTGAATTACCTTCAGCTGCTAAGAAATCTAACCTCACAAGTTACTTAAAGAGATTGAACAGGATCTTAAGCACTTACAAATTTGTAACATATTGTATGATTATTATTTATTTTTTTGCAGGACGTGGTTTCATTTGGCCCTCCCAAGTTTTCTGGGCAAAAAAAAAAGTGTTTTAAAATGTTTATTGTTGGACATAAAAGACTGTAAAAACACCAGCAAATCAGCTCCAAGTGATTTTAATTTAGGAAATCTGTTCCAAAGTATTCTCACGCATTGTAGAGAGATATATGTCTCCCGAGTGGCGCAGTGGTCTAAGGCACTGCATCGCAGTGCTAGCTGTGCCGCTAGAGATCCTGGTTCGAATCCAGTCTCTGTCATAGCCGGCCGCGACCGGGAGACGCATGGGGCGGCGCACAATTGGCCCAGGGTAGGGGAGGGAATGGCTGGCAGGGATGTAGAGCATGGCGTTTGCAATGCCAGGGTTGTGGGTTTTTTATACTGGGGGGCCAGTATAAAGAATTTAAAAATTATGTATGCACTCACTAACTGTAAGTCGCTCTGGATAAGAGCGTCTGCTAAATGACGTAAATGTAATGTAAAATGTAGGGTTGCAAAGCTACCGACAATTTACCAAAGTTACCGGAATCTTCAGTCATTTTGGTATTTAACAGAAAATATATGGCAATCTATCCTAACTTTGGTAATTTATACTTGAGTAACTTCAAAAATGTGTATTTATATAAAGTATTCATTTTTTTTGTATATCTGTATCCATATTGTCCACGAGTTTCTAGTAGATAGACCATATGGTTCAAGAGAAAATAGCCTAATTAACGAAAAAAGCATCTAATCAACAATGGCATAATTTTCAAATAACTCTGCAACTGTTCCAACTATTGACTTTTTTCACAACTGCCACCAGTTTGATGCCAAAACATTGACAACAAATACATATTGACATAGTAAAATAAATCAAAGTGTGTTAAGGATATTTCATGCTGAAACCCTCATATATATGGTATTCACTAAGTTGATGGTTTATATTTAAGATACTGTTTTACAGCTTTGTCATTCTATATATATATTTTTTGTGTCATCTTATTTAATTACTTCATATGTTTTACATAGAGGGCCAGAGATAATCTGAAGTACCCAAAAGGGCCACTAGACTTCTTGTGATAGATTACATAAAATCTATCACAGATACAAAAGATACAAAAATTCTGGTTGTTTACTGGTAAACTTTGAAAGTTTCCAGTAATATACCCTCCCTTTGCAACCCTAGATATCCTGTATGTGATCGTCTACAAACGTAAGCAAGGTTTGAAGTTATTTTATCAAATATTATATCTGTTTGGGCTTCTTGCGGTTATTTTGCAGTCTACAAATTATTTGTAATTATGTTCCACTACTTTCAAAACTACTGGCAAAAATTATACAAAACCTTTACAATGCATCTTTTAATCTGCTGGTAGTCCATGTTATGTCAATAAAATACTTAATAGGAATATGAGAAATATTGTACAAGGCAGGGCCGGTATTATGGGCGGGCTTTAGGGGGCCTGGCCCGCTCTACCATACCTCCTTGGTTTATTTTTATTTTTGTATTTTTTATTTCACCTTTATTTAACCAGGTAAGCCAGTTGAGAACAAGTTCTCATTTACAACTGCGACCTGGCCAAGATAAAGCAAAGCAGTGCGATAAAAACAACAACACAGAGTTACATATGGGGTAAAAAAACATAAAGTCAAAAAATACAACAGAAAATATATATACAATGTGTGCAAATGTAGCAAGTTATGGAGGTAAGGCAATAAATAGGCTATAATGCAAAATAATTACAATTAGTATTAACACTGGAATGCTAAATGTGCAAGAGATTATGTGCAAATAGAGATACTGGGGTGCAAAAGAGCAAAATAAATAACAATATAGGGATGAGGTAGTTGGGTGGGCTAATTTCAGATGGGCTGTGTACAGGTGCAGTGATCGGTAAGGTGCTCTGACAACTGATGCTTAAAGTTAGTGAGGGAGATAAGAGTCTCCAGCTTCAGAGATTTTTGCAATTCGTTCCAGTCATTGGCAGCAGAGAACTGGAAGGAATGGCGGCCAAAGGAGGTATTGGCTTTGGGGATGACCAGTGAGATATACCTGCTGGAGCGCAGACTACGGGTGGGTGCTGCTATGGTGACCAATGAGCTAAGATAAGGCGGGGATTTGCCTAGCAGTGATTTATAGATGGCCTGGAGCCAGTGGGTTTGACGACGAACATGTAGTGAGGACCAGCCAACAAGAGCGTACAGGTCACAGTGGTGGGTAGTGTATGGGGCTTTGGAGACAAAACGGATGGCACTGTGATAGACTACATCCAATTTGCTGAGTAGAGTGTTGGAGGCTATTTTGTAAATGACATTGCCGAAGTCAAGGATCGGTAGGATAGTCAGTTTTACGAGGGCATGTTTGGCAGCATGAGTGAAGGAGGCTTTGTTGCGAAATAGGAAGCCGATTCTAGATTTAACTTTGGATTGGAGATTCTTAATGTGAGTCTGGAAGGAGAGTTTACAGTCTAACCAGACACCTAGGTATTTGTAGTTGTCCACATACTCTAGGTCAGACCCGTTCGAGAGTAGTGATTCTAGTCGGGTGGGCGGGTGCCAGCAGCGTTCGATTGAAGAGCATGCATTTAGTTTTACTAGTGTTTAAGAGCAGTTGGAGGCTACTGAAGAAGTGTTGTATGGCATTGAAGCTCGTTTGGAGGTTTGTTAACACAGTGTCCAATGAAGGGCCAGATGTAAACAAAATGGTGTCGTCTGCGTAGAGGTGGATCTGAGAGTCACCAGCAGCAAGAGCGACATCATTGATATACACAGAGAAAAGAGTCGGCCCAAGAATTGAACCCTGTGGCACCCCCATAGAGACTGCCATAGGTCCAGACAACAGGCCCTCCGATTTGACACATTGAACTCTATCTGAGAAGTAGTTGGTGAACCAGGAGAGGCAGTCATTTGAGAAACCAAGGCTATTTAGTCTGCCAATAAGAATGCGGTGGTTGACAGAGTCGAAAGCCTTGGCCAGGTCGATGAAGACGGCTGCACAGTACTGTCTATTATCGATCGCGGTTATAATATCGTTTAGGACCTTGAGCGTGGCTGAAGTGCACCCATGACCAGCTCGGAAACCGGATTGCATAGCGGAGAAGGTACGGTGGGATTCGAAATGGTCGGTGATCTGTTTGTTAACTTGGCTTTCAAATACTTTCGAAAGGCAGGGCAGGATGGAAATAGGTCTGTAACAGTTTGGATCTAGAGTGTCACCCCCTTTGAAGAGGGGGATGACCGCGGCAGCTTTCCAATCTCGGGGGATCTCAGACGTTACGAAAGAGAGGTTGAACAGGCTAGTAATAGGGGTTGCGACAATTTCGGCGGCTAGTTTTAGAAAGAAAGGGTCCAGATTGTCTAGCCCAGCTGATTTGTAGGGGTCCAGATTTTGCAGCTCTTTCAGAACATCAGCTGTCTGAATTTGTGTGAAGGAGAAGTGGGGGGGGGGGGCATGGGCAAGTTGCAGCGGAGGGTGCAGAGTTGGTGGCCGGGGTAGTGGTAGCCAGGTGGAAAGCATGGCCAGCCGTAGCAAAATGCTTGTTGAAATTCTCGATTATTGTAGATTTATCGGTGGTGATAGTGTTTCCTAGCCTCAGTGCAGTGGGCAGCTGGTTTGATAATATATTGATAATATTGATAATTTATTTGACCGAAACGTGCGCCAACAGGAAGACGCATCAATCTCAGTTAAAGCATCGAAACGAGCGAAACAGCGCCGCTGTCTCAGTATGTGTTGATCAGTCATCTGATGCTGTCTGGACCAAAAGAGTATAGCATGTCATACTATTTCTGTCCAGAGAGCATCAGATACAGTACATGGGCTACATATAGAGGGGCGCTGTTTCGCTCGCTCTGCTGCTTTGTCCGGTGATATAGTTTCAGCAGAGTCTGTCCAGTATAAGCTCAATGCATTTCTTTGGGAATAATATGCAGACATAAGCTTCCTGCCTTTGGGACAAAGACTCCCATTGTTATGGCGGAGACATGAGCATCTCGCCATTATATACAGATCTCTGGTTTCAGGCTCTTGCGAGTTGGAAATGAAAGTTGGCGGGTGCACAGTGCATTGTTAGCATGGTGGTTGCAGGGTTGCCCGAAAGTAAATACATGTTTTGCCATAGCTATACAATTACTCCTGTCTAAATAAAATAATTGAAAAAACTTCACCAGGGAGCATGACTTAGCCACAGAGGTTAATTATCTTATAGATTTTTTTTTTGCTGTGGATTGTTTCAAATCACAAATGTGTTTGGGAAGCCCGCGATTTGGGTAGTGCTCGTGGCAATAGGTCTAGCTGATTGAGTTGCGGCTGTCAGTGAAAAGCGTCTAAAATCTGTGTTAAGATCATGTGTTTAGAGTATAACGGGCACTTCGTCCCCCCCTCATTCTGAAATTGCATTTTTGCCCCCCCCCAGTTTTATCATTGGAATGTGATACAAAACCAGGCAACGGTGTGCTTTAAGACCATGCGAACGCCTCCGAGCAGTCAGGTAGGCTGTTTGGATATTTATCCGACTGGATAAAAAAAACTTTTAAAAACTCTGAGGGCCCGGAATAGGCTAGTTGATATGTACAATGTTGCAAGTTCGCTAGCGACAGCTTCAGGATGGACCAAGTGATGGTTTGATGAAATGTTGCACTTCACTAGCAATAGCTCAAGTCAAGACAGATAGAAAGGGAGGCAGACAGGCGGAGTAGAAAGATTAATGTGATTGAAAGAACCAAAATTTTCATCAGGATATTTTCTACTGTTTTTATTTGTTGGCTTTAGGCCTATTTATTGTACATAGTTGATGATGGAAGTTATAGGCCTACTCAGGGGCGCAACTTTGGTTTTAGACACTCCAAACAGCCTACCCGACCGCTCGGAGGCATCCACATGGTCCTAAAGCACACCCTTGACTCGTTTTGTATCACATTCCAATGATAAAACTGGGGGGGACAAAAATGCAATTTTAGAGTGAAGTTGCGCCCCTGGGTCTACTGCAGCATCTCTGAGTTCTATGCTCTCATTTCTTTAGCCACCAATGAATCACAGTGTATCAATGTATCCAAATGGCAGAGGCTAGAGCTCTCGCAAGAGTTGAATTTTAACTTTTAGATTTTTATAATTTTACTTCAGATTTTTATGATTACCCACGTGACAATAATTTTGATAAAGGAAAACGTTATTATTGAAATTAAACTGTTCCACGAAAATGCGCATATACAAATAATCATAACTGGCACACAGATTGGTAGAAATGGTAGGATAAATTGCAGGCCTAAATTTCCCTAAAACTCACGAGCTGCCTATGGTCTTTACTATTACAGCCATAAAAACAATTGTGAGCGCGCAAGCACGTGCACACATAGGAAGTCCCGTGAAAAAAATCAGAGGCCTGTCCAACTGATTAGTTCTGGCGCCAGATCTGGTACAAGGTGTGGCGGAGCATACTTTGGCTTTTGTGGATATTTTGATGCCCATCTCTGGCAAGTCTTCCCAGAGATTGTTTTGGACTTTGTTCCTCTGTAGTCCATACCGATTCCATTTACACACTCCTTCAAGTACTCTGTAAAGACAGAGAATAAGATGTCTCAACAGTAGTAGGTGGGTTGCTTTTTAGTAATCTTCTTGGGTAATTAAAAAGCATCATCAGGCTTTTACTATCTGAGATGTTGTCAGATATGGTCAGTATGGAATTTGAAATACCCTATGTGCCTCCCACTGAAGGACTGATTGGACTCTCTTGTTTAGATAACCTGCTTCAACTCTTCGGTTTGTTTACTGACACAGTCCAATCCTCTTACCAAAAATAATGTTGACAAATACAATCACATGAAACTCAATTGTATTCTAATATTTGTAATACATTATGTATTCATGATGATGAGATGCATATTTACTGTATGAAATGAATGAGAGCCCTTCAGGTCTACAGATGTAGGATCTAAATTTGAACCAGTTTGCTACAGCAGGACAATAATCCTGTAGCAACAGGAAATGGGAATTATTATGTGGATTATAATTAATGGACATTTTTGTAGAGGGTTGATACATTTTTCATAAGAGAAAATCTCCTGTAACAGGGTAATCAAATTAAGATCCTACATCTGTAGCTACTTATCAAGAAAAGTCAGAAACACATTAGGACTTGCCTTTCTTTTCATATAGAGAAGTGATGGTTCTTCTCAGAACAGGCTCTATTTTGCTGTTTGCTGGTATTGTCAAACATTCTTGATCCTTTTCAATGTACATGAAGGACCTACCAAGAAACATTCAGAATGAAATTTGACTATGTAAATCATCTCTCACAAATTAATTAATTCTCACTATTAATGACCATAAACATAATGATACCTGCAAGTGAAAGCTTTTTCAACGTTACACTTGATGGCACATTCTAGGACTGTGTCTACTAAGTATTCCCTCTTCACCAAAGAGAGAATCCAGGCGCCCTCTGTTTTTGCATATTCGTCCAGGACAGCCGCACTGACTAAAAGGACAAACAGATAACAAATACTGACTATGACTGAAAATATTACCGGGCCCTGTTTGCTTACACTTGCTCTGTGATGCAATGCTTAAACCCAATGGTTCCAGGGCTAAGCTGCTGTTACAGACCGCTAACATAGATGTTGCAACATGAAGGTCTATTGACAAATGAGTCATTTCTGGAGTGGACATACACCACAGACAAAAAACAAGTTATTTTAAAACAATTTACAAGTAAGACAAATGTATGTGATAAACAGTGTTTCAACACTTTACATTGTTCTTATTACTGTGTACCGTGTAACAAGTTGTAGTTACTCATTCTTCCACTGTAGCGTACTTCCAATACAGCAGTAAACCTAGCCTTCAATAAAGGCTAATAGGTAAATAATTACAATACACTGTACAGTAATAAGAACAATATATAACATGTGATTAAACTAACTGCTTCAGTTATAAGGTTTGACAGAAGATAATCTTACAAAATTATTAGATTGAAGAACTAAGCACACCTGAAGTAACTTCATAGACACAGGTACCTAGCAAAAAACTTAAGGGAACTTAAGGGAACAGATAGAAGGACTAATTTGTGAATAAATATTAAATTCGCAAGTATAAACACTGTGTGGGAATCCTTCAGTTCACTTCAACTTCCAATGCGTAAAATGATGCCAGCTATATCTTACCTGCAGAGAAAAGGGTGCCTAGCAAGAACACTGCTTTGTACAGGTCCATGATGCACACTGTCAAGCAACGTATACAAACTCACCAGTTCGATGCGTTTTGTGTCTTTTTAGCCATGTCAGTAAGACAAATAGATAGATTTCACTCATCAGTCAATCATTGGCCTAACAAGGACATGGAGCAGAGGTCAGGCTGTGTATGTCAATGGGATTTGAGTACATTCACATACATAGTTCTGTCTTGATGTATTGTACTGTAGGCTACAGCTGCTCTCCACCTCACTCGCCTGATGGTAGAATTTTTCATCCATAACTCCTTTTATACTATATGAGGCATTTGTATTCTAATCAATAATGTTGTGTCTTGTCACATCACTCTGTATAAACAGACACATCTCAAAAACCTTACGAGAAATTAAACGCAGAGACAGAAGTGTTGAGTGACATGTTTATGCAATAAATAAAAGTAGATTAAAATGTTTCAGATGTTTTGTTTCAGAACATTTTTATGACAAATTATCTGTGTGATGTAGCTCTGTCTAAAATCGATATTGGTGGTTAATTATCAGCTAAAAGAGACCAATGTCCTCTTTTGCAAACAGAACTTTACAAAACAACCTACTTTTGTTGTAGAGTAATTCAATAAATCACCTCTTTTCAGTTAGTTGCTATTTATTTTTGCAAGAATTACGGAAATGGCTCCTTCGCTCACTCATTTTGCCTCAGATATGAGTGAAAGGTAAGGTGTTCTGAGAGGGGTAATTACAAGATTAGGCTACGAGACTAGCCTACCTGGCGCATGACAGATAGATAGCCAACATCAAGGTTCCCCAACTGGTGGCCTGTGAGCCAAATTTACCCCTCAAGTTTTCTGAGCAAAAAAAATACAACAAAGAAATTATATACAGTGGGGAAAAAAAGTATTTAGTCAGCCACCAATTGTGCAAGTTCTCCCACTTAAAAAGATGAGAGAGGCCTGTAATTTTCATCATAGGTACACGTCAACAATGACAGACAGAATGAGAAAAAAAAATCCAGAAAATCACATTGTAGGATTTTTTATGAATTTATTTACAAATTATGGTGGAAAATAAGTATTTGGTCAATAACAAAAGTTTCTCAATACTTTGTTATATACCCTTTGTTGGCAATGACACAGGTCAAACGTTTTCTGTAAGTCTTCACAAGGTTTTCACACACTGTTGCTGGTATTTTGGCCCATTCCTCCATGCAGATCTCCTCTAGAGCAGTGATGTTTTGGGGCTGTCGCTGGGCAACACAGACTTTCATCTCCCTCCAAAGATTTTCTATGGGGTTGAGATCTGGAGACTGGCTAGGACACTCCAGGACCTTGAAATGCTTCTTACGAAGCCACTCCTTCGTTGCCCGGGCGGTGTGTTTGGGATCATTGTCATGCTGAAAGACCCAGCCACGTTTCATCTTCAATGCCCTTGCTGATGGAAGGAGGTTTTCACTCAAAATCTCACGATACATGGCTCCATTCATTCTTTCCTTTACACGGATCAGTCGTCCTGGTCCCTTTGCAGAAAAACAGCCCCAAAGCATGATGTTTCCACCCCCATGCTTCACAGTAGGTATGGTGTTCTTTGGATGCAACTCAGCATTCTTTGTCCTCCAAACACGACGAGTTGGGTTTTTACCAAAAAGTTCTATTTTGGTTTCATCTGACCATATGACATTCTCCCAATCCTCTTCTGGATCATCCAAATGCACTCTAGCAAACTTCAGACGGGCCTGGACATGTACTGGCTTAAGCAGGGGGACACGTCTGGCACTGCAGGATTTGAGTCCCTGGCGGCGTAGTGTGTTACTGATGGTAGGCTTTGTTACTTTGGTCCCAGCTCTCTGCAGGTCATTCACTAGGTCCCCCCGTGTGGTTCTGGGATTTTTGCTCACTGTTCTTGTGATCATTTTGACCCCACGGGGTGAGATCTTGCGTGGAGCCCCAGATCGAGGGAGATTATCAGTGGTCTTGTATGTCTTCCATTTCCTAATAATTGCTCCCACAGTTGATTTCTTCAAACCAAGCTGCTTACCTATTGCAGATTCAGTCTTCCCAGCCTGGTGCAGGTCTACAATTTTGTTTCTGGTGTCCTTTGACAGCTCTTTGGTCTTGGCCATAGTGGAGTTTGGAGTGTGACTGTTTGAGGTTGTGGACAGGTGTCTTTTATACTGATAACAAGTTCAAACAGGTGCCATTAATACAGGTAACGAGTGGAGGACAGAGGAGCCTCTTAAAGAAGAAGTTACAGGTCTGTGAGAGCCAGAAATCTTGCTTGTTTGTAGGTGACCAAATACTTATTTTCCACCATAATTTGCAAATAAATTCATAAAAAATCCTACAATGTGATTTTCTGGAACTTCTTTTCTCAATTTGTCTGTCATAGTTGACGTGTACCTATGATGAAAATTACAGGCCTCTCTCATCTTTTTAAGTGGGAGAACGTGCACAATTGGTGGCTGACTAAATACTTTTTTCCCCCACTGTAGATAATGGGCCTCATTGCCAAAATCCCCAAATATCTCTTTAATATGGCAGTTCATTATGAGGTATTTGTTCATTTCAGTTTGACCTGGTATGTAATGATGCCTGGGTGGTGGACATGTACCAGGCTACACTCAATGTGGGCTTCCTCGTTGGAAGCATAACTTTTGGATACCTGGCTGACAGGTAAGTTTACTTCGCAACGCAGAAGAAAGATTCTTTTTTTCAATATTAGATCCTGTTTTTACATTCTCTTTTTTTCTTCTTCTTTGAAGGTTCGGCAGAAAAATGAGCTTCTTGATGTCCAACCTCTTGAATGGGGTTGCTGGAATACTTGTAGCAGCGGCTCCAAACTATATATCCATGCTTGTATTTCGCACAATCTTTGGCTTTGCTGTCAAGGGAGTCTGGATGTCTGTATATGTGCTTAGTATGAAAAAAAAACCTTTGTCCCACAAAAGTTGATATATTAACTACGGCGTGTATGATTTTGATTAATAATTTGCAGCAAATTAGTCTATGGTTTAGTAAATAGGAAGTTAGTTTATTTCCGATGCAACTTTCAACAGAGGAGGATGGTCAAATTATGTTTCAGTAAAACTCTTGCTTGACTTAAGGTTACATGCTTTACTGTACAGTATGTGTCTTACCTGCAGTGTTGGGGACATATAGTTTACCAAGTTACCAATTACTTCACACTGAAAGAAGTTAGCTACACTAAAGCTACCTTTAAGAACAATATAGTTCACTTAACTAAAGTTACATTTTGAAAAAGTAGTTCACTACACCCAAACTACTTTGTGATAAATTATCATATCTAAATCTGATATGTCATAGACTACAAATTGCAAGAACAGATCATTCTGGAGTCAGATGTTTACAGAAGGTGTATTTTAGCCTATTAAACACAAAAACTGTTTCAAATTAGAATTAGGCAGGTCTGATGCCGAAAAAAATCTTTTTAGCCTACTTTACCCATATTTTATTTTTGCACAAATTGTTGTGTTGTTCCATTAGTTAGCTACACCGCTACATGGCAAAAGCAATTAACTACTGAAAACACTACCAAGATTTGAATTGAATTCAATGCAGTTAAATTACTAGTTGAACTACATGTAGTTCATTACTCCCCAACACTGCTTACTTGTCTCCTCAGTTACTGAGCTGGTGGGAGTTGAGTACAGGAGGATGGTGGGCGTGATTTTCCAGATGTTCTTCAGTGTGGGCATTCTCGTTTTGACCCTCATTGCCTACCTCATCACTGACTGGCGCTGGCTGCAGGTGGCCTTCACTGTTCCTTACTTCATATTTCTATCTTACTTCTGGTAAGACCCGGAATCACCTCAGATATTATACAGGCCTGTTGTAGGATCACCATGTCCAATGCCCTGCTATACTGTATGTCTGCATGGTTCTGAAAACCTCATGTTGTGTCACACATTTTGGCTTCCAGGTTGATCCCAGAGTCTCCAAGATGGCTTCGCTCTCAGAACAACTCAACCAAAGCTAAGGAGATCACTGAGGCAATAGCGAAGGAAAACAAGAAAACCCTCTCCAAGAACATTGAGGTAAGAAATGTTTCAGGGGATCATACATAATTAAAAAGGCACTGCTAAACTAGATTTGATGACAACTTCCATAGCCTAACATATTTTACAGACGCTGAGCGATGACAATGCAGAGACCTCAACTGCCTCTTTCCTGGATCTGGTCAGAACTCCAAACATGAGAAAGCACACCTTCATCCTCATGTTCAACTGGTAAGACCCATGCTGCAAAAAATTGCTAGACATCTATGACCAATGATTTAAGCTTAAATTACAACAGCACTTAAGCTATATGTAACGTGGGGGATTATACCATAAATAATCTTCCCTGTAGCCGATACTACTACTTTTTTATACGTGAGGTCCCCGGGACAGTATTCAATAATCAAGGTTTCGCTTCAGAATGTTCTGTTTAACTCTGGGCAACATAAAATACATCATACATACCAACAACAACCCAGGAGAACATGCCAAGGGAGAAGGAGAGCGGCACCAATGGAGACAGGTACTCTTGCCATAGAACCTTTACTCCCGATTAAACTTGTCCATTTGCAATACACAATGGTTGCTGCTCCCGTCCTCCAACGGCATGCCAGCCTTTACAATTTTTAGGGGATCCCCTGAAACATCTTCTTCTTCAGTGGAGTTTAATGGTGGTTGGCATCCAAGATTATGCATTACTGCCCCCAATTCAAGTATAGTATAAATCTATTACACTTTATGATACAAAATGGAAAAGGGGAAAATAAAATAAAGATACAAATAAATGTTGAATTACCCTACCAACTAACCCTATACTCATTCAAACCAATCACCTTATTCCACTACTTTAACCCTCTCTGATCCTACCCCATGCCAACGGCCTGAGAGGACAGGACACTACCACTCAACACACCTTGTAACTCTTCTGAAGTCAAATCTCGTACCCCCAATTACTTCTCTGCAGCTGCCACCACATGTATTTTAGCTGACTCACGTTTAATCTCTGCGGTACAGTTGATAAGCATTGCTATGAATGCTAAGAAGCCAACCTTACTGAAACATATATCACTCATTGGCCTATCCCTCTGTTCTTGCACATATCTACTATTGTGAAAATTCTTACACAGGAAAACTCTAAGTCAATCTTAAATTATTCATTGTTTATTGTCAGCGCGCTGGAGAGGTTACAACGAACTTGATGCACCATAGTGAACGTCTGTCAGGAGCTCTAACGGGGCAGTTCCGTTAGTACTCTTATATACTGCAGACAAGTTATATTTGCATGATTTAGCTTATTCATCATTCATTCATCATTAACATCTGCTTCATTCATGTGACCGACCAATACTGGGTCATGCATGTGACAGACCAATACCTCACGAGGCTTCTTCTCTCTAAGCTGAGACCTTGAAACTGAGATATCTTTCGTTCTCAAAACAAGGGTCTGGGCGTACTGCCAAATTGCAGATACTGATAGTGAGGGTTCTTTCAATCAGTCACTTGCATGAACACAGAAAACAGTTATTAGAAAAGCACAAACATTGAACACAGAAATGTATAAAATAGAAAAGCACCAACATAACATTTTCCATCACACTGCTATTCACAGAGATCCTCTCAGAATATCCTCTGAAACAAGGGAAAAGCTCAGTTTTTATACAAAAAGCCACACCCTTAATTAAAAGGAGGTGCACCTGTGACTGGCAGAGGCAAGAGGGTGCGTTCAAGAACCACAACAAACTTTAACCCGTTACATATACATTTATGACAGGGTCCCTTTCTCTTCTCGTGGCCTAATTTGATGTTGTATCATCATCTTCACAGGTTCACTAGTGCTATTGTCTACCAGGGTCTTATCATGCGTGTGGGAATCGCAGGAGGAAACGTCTACATTGACTTCCTGATCTCTGGCCTGGTAGAGTTCCCTGCTGCCTTCCTAATCCTCTTCACCATCGATCGTATTGGACGTCGTCTTCCCTTTGCTACGGCCAACATTGTAGCTGGAGTATCCTGCTTCATCACTGCTATGATCCCAGATAGTAAGTGTGCAATATCTGAAAGGAAACTTGTTAGAAAATGGTAGTACCCCGTCTTATTTAATGTGCATAGTACATACGATACAGTAATGTCTCTCTCTCTCTCCTGCAGGTTACTTCTGGGTCAAAACAGTTGTGGCCTGCGTTGGCCGGTTGGGCATCACCATGGCATTTGAGATGGTGGTGTTTGTGAACACTGAATTATACCCCACCTTTGTCAGGTAAGGTTTACCAGGGGTGCACATCTCAAAATGTATAACTAATAACAAACATAGCAGGAAACAAATTATGGAAAAAATACTACAACTGTTTCTCTCCTCAGGAACCTGGGCGTGTCAGTGTGCTCCACTCTGTGTGACATCGGAGGCATCGTTTCCCCGTTCCTGCTCTACAGACTGGCTACCATCTGGCTGGAACTGCCACTCATCATCTTCGGTACATGATTAAAACACTAATTAACCTGTTATAAGATGCTTATACACCGGAGACCATTTCTGTCTGAGGAGTCCATTTCTGTCAGACACTCAATGTGGTAATATGTTTTGTTGTACCCCACAGGGGCGATAGCGTTCGTAGCTGGAGGTTTAGTCTTGCTGTTGCCTGAGACCAGAGGTGTAACACTTCCTGAGACTATCGATGACATTGAGTTCCCAAACAGGTATGATTTTCTTTATCACTTCAAACTAAACTAAATTGCACTGTAGTGTGTTAGAGGATTTGTTTGGGGAATATGGATTTATTGTACATATTCCATTGGTGATCAGACACAAAGAAAACTGCCTGAAGAGTCAACAGCTGACAAATCTCTTGCCCACTGACATGACGACCAACAAAGAAACTACAATCGTCTGATCGATATTGCTCCACCTCTTCGCCACAAGATTGACAGCATACTGAACTCATATACTGTATTTACGAATGTATAACCTATAATATGTTTTTTGCATTTGTTGTTTCCTAACACTAGCTGATGTGAATCCTTTCATGTTTTTGTGATGCTGGTATTTATATGTATTACTGTACAGGACATGATTTTAGATCATAATAATGATCATAATATTAATTTAGCTGTTAAAATACACACAATGGTGATTTCTATCATTTAAAAAAAATATTTCAGTTGGAAATCCCCAAATGATATCCACTATCAGTCCTCCACTAATTTTATGGTAGAAATTGCCAGAAATGTCATCTTCTCAAGTGTGTTTTGAGAAGATTTTCTTATTCTAAACTGTCTCTAGTTATCCCAAATGTTAACATACCCCAGTCGTGTTAATGTTATATACATTTATTGTTGACTGACCTGACTGAAATTAATAAAAAGGTTTCCCATCAAAGATCCCAATGACACACAAGCTCTTCCTTTATTTAACATGTGGTCAAACACCATTGTTGTGTACCAGGCTAGAACCTTGCAATTTCGGAAGAAATCACTTACCACAGGTATTTAATTTGTACTTTCAAGTCTTACAAGTCTTAATAAAACTACATTTAGGGCTCAAATTCAACATTCCTCAAGATTATGGAGGTATAGCAGAGGGTGAAGAATTAATCTTTATCTGATTGTTAATCCAATCCATAAATTTAGATACTCTGATGTACACCCCTGGCTTCATGGCGTCGGCACAGCCCAGACCCCACGATGTCACTCCCTGGAGAACAAAGGTGTTCTGAGCATGGCACACCAAAGGGCCACCACTGTCACCCTGGAAGAAGTCAAAAACAGAGGTAAAAAACTCTGATGCAGTTAACTTTAAACTCATTGTGGAAACTGCGGTATACAACCAACCACACAGTCCTTAATGAAATTGAATGACTACTGGTTGTTGCTGAGCATGTACACTACCAGTCAAAAGTTTTAGAACACCTACTCATTCAAGGGTTTTTCTTTTTTAAAACTATTTTCTACATTGTAGAATAATAGTGAAGACATCAAAACTATGAAATAAATCACAGACAGTGTTACCAGCAAAGCACCCCCACACCATAACACCTCCTCCTCCATGCTTTACGGTGGGAAATACAAATGCGGAGATCATCCGTTCACCCACACCGCATCTCACAAAGACATAGTGGTTGGAACCAAAAATCTAAAATATGGACTCCAGACCAAAGGACAAATTTCCACCGGTCTAATGTCCATTGTTCGTGTTTCTTGACCCAAGCGATTCTCTTCTTCTTAATGGTGTCCTTTAGTAGTGGTTTCTTTGCAGCAATTCGACCATGAAGGCCTGATTCACACAGTCTCTTCTGAACAGTTGATGTTGAGATGTGTCTGTGACTTGAACTCCGTGAAGCATTTATTTGGGCTGCAATTTCTGAGGCTGGTAACTCTAATGAACTTATCCTCTGCAGCAGAGGTAACTCTGGGTCTTCCATTCCTGTGGCGGTCCTCGTGAGAGCCAGTTTCATCATAGCGCTTGATGGTTTTTGCGACTGCA
Source organism: Coregonus lavaretus (assembly GCF_964263955.1). Lineage (NCBI taxonomy): Eukaryota > Metazoa > Chordata > Actinopteri > Salmoniformes > Salmonidae > Coregonus > Coregonus lavaretus. Next base: position 16,034,568 of record NC_140020.1, on the reverse strand, counting down.
AGATATTGAAATGTTCCGTATTGACTGACCTTCTTCTCTTAAAGTAATGATGGACTGTCATTTCTCTTTGCTTATTTGAGCTGTTCTTGCCACAATATGGACTTGGTATTTTACCAAATAGGTATATCTTCTGTATACCCCACTTACCTTGTCACAACACAACTGATTGGCTCAAACGCATTAAGAAGGAAATAAATTCCAAAAATTAATTTTTAAGAAGGCACACCTGTTAATTGAAATGCATTCCAGGTGACTACCTCATGAAGCTGGTTGAGAGAATGCCAAGAGTGTGCAAAGCGGTCATCAAGGCAAAGGTGGCTATTTGAAGAATCTCAAATATAAAATATATTTTGATTTGTTTAACACTTTTTTGGTTACTACATGATTCCATTTGTGTTATTTCATAGTTTTGATGTCTTCACTACTTTTCTACAATGTAGAAAATAGTAAAAATAAAGAAAAACCCTTCAATGAGTAGGTGTTCTAAAACTTTTGACTGGTAGTATATACCTGGCAACTGTCTGCTCCCCCTTCAATGTTCCCAGCACACATCTCATGGTCCTTGACTCTGTTGTTCAGGTAGGCAGGACGATTACACACTTTATTTTCTATAACAGGGAAGCCCGTCTCCTTGAGGAGCCCTTCTCCACCAGTTCCTACAAACACAAAGATCAATGTTTTATGTCGGAAAATATAGAAAATTTTTGGTATATTTGCATCAACAAAGTAATGGAGTCCTGGACAAAAGAATAACTTCATTTTGTGTCATGTTATGAGAGCAACCATGAGGGGAAAAAACATGCATGACTCTTGAACCTTGTGTCTCTCCCCATCCTGTCACATAGCACTCAGTTCCAGATGGTACCACGTAATCCTTCTCAGGTAAGCATACTGGTAAAACGTTGTCATTTATGAGTGCAGGGCTGCAACCAATCACACAAGTCTTTTTACAGCCTCTGACTTCCAAACAGCAAGAAAAATATAAAACATTCTATTGAGTTTTTGTTTAATGACATGCAATGGCCTCACTCACCTGTCTAGCTTCAGTAGTGCAATGTCTGTCCCGCCAGGTCCCAGGATCAGTTTCTCCAGGTTACGCTCCTGCTTGGACGCTTCATTTGCTCTCTCTGTATGGGTTCCCAATAACACCATGTAGGCAGATGGCCTCTTTGATCTGACACACACACAGGAAGATGTACTTGTATGTAATCCATAATTAGGACCTCACAGTAAACAATACTAAACAGTCATGCTGCTTTTCTGTTGTGTAGGAGGCTAACACTCAGCCACTATCAATTTTCCCTCTAATCTGCATGTGTGCGCGGGCGCATTTCTAGCCATCTTTGAAAAGCTAGTCAGGTAAAGAGCTTTTTTTATGTCTTAAAGGGGCAGTGTTGTATTTTGAGACCGTCTTGAATAAGCACATTTGCTGCTACTGTAGGCTGAATGATAAAACAGCTATTTCCATGTTAAAATGTTATGGGATGCATTTTTCTCCATTGTTTTTGATGGTAGGCCACTCTGGTAGGCCTACATTATGATCAAATAGCCACAGTAGCCTACTTGGCCACTGTTAAAACTGTAACTTAAAGCTGGTACAGCCTCAGTGCTCACAGTAAACGCGTGCTGGAAGTTGCACAGAATTTTTACAATGTTCAAGTTTGCGCTCAGCAGACCTTTTTTGAGGGAACATTGGCCACTACTACAGAGTATGTACAGCTGCCCTTCTTGTTGGTATAGGTTTAGTCAGTAATAAGCCTCATGACAACTGAGTTGATATGGGCACTGATGAGGGCTGCTCTCTCACCTCTCCAGGCAGTGGGCAGCGGTGAGGACCCACTGAGGGGCGATCAGAGTTGCTCCACAGAAATGGATGCCAGTGCTGCAGAGGGACGGACAGAAGAGTAACTGAGTAAGTTCTCCAAGAGATATTGTTTTTTCTTATTGTATAGAGGTATCAATATATTAATGAGATTCATGAAAGGGAATGGGATACTATCCTCCATACTTGGTCCTTAGGCTGATCTGCCAGGGCCATGAGTGGGGTTTGGATACACAGCCTCCAACGATGCGACCGAAACACCTCATGGGCTTTGTAACAGGCTGCCCACATTTCAAGCCAGCTGGAGACCAGAAATACCGTTTTATTTCTGCATTCCACAATGTAGACCAGATATAGCAGATGTACATACAGTAACCACATACAGTAAATCTGGATAAAACAATTGTGTTAAAACAACAGGGGGGGTGCACAATTTTGGGTGCACAATTTTATTTTATGGGTCTAGAATAAAAAAGTAATTTAATGGTAAAAATGAATGACCTTTTAATGTGGCATGAACACAACCATTCATGATGCTTTCATCTGATTGAACAAAACAAATCACTTCAAAAAGTAGGCTACCTGTGCATGTTCCTCCACTCCAGAATAATGGAAACGCTACTTGGTGAATGGAAATAGACATCTGTTTACAAACACCAAAAAAGTGTGCCTAATGACATTCAGTGATCGCCATTGATTGGGCCTACAGTACATTCATTGATGCGTCTTGGTGACAAATATACTTTTTTTGTAGCCTGTAAAGTCAGGACACCTGAAATGGGGCTGAAAATGTCCCAGGGAAAACGGGATGGTCACCCTAACACACAGGGTCAACTTACTACACTAGGCTACAATGTGTAGGCCAATTACTATGACCTTTAAATAGGGCTTCCGGTAGCCAGTGATGTAGTGGTAAAAAAATCGGTGGATAAACTCTTTGCCAGTCACGGTGAAAAATATAACGCTCCCTATACTTTCAATGCATTTTTCTGAAAAAGGTGGGTAAACTGCGTTTAGTTGCGTTTACCCTCCGCTAGGCCTATACCACCCCCGGTAGCCTACCCTCTCAGCCAAGACAATTTTACACACATGAACACACGCAGAACAGGTAGCCTACATTCAATAAAATACACGAGTTGAATCAAAACATGTTTACATCTTAGTTCATGAGTTGTCCGTAATTCATGAGTTGAATGCATAGATCGTGTGACATAAAACACTACCTTTCTTTCCTTACATTAATGACATTTATGACATTGTTATTTGTCATTATTAAGCATTTAACAATTGAATTAGAACATTGAGCTTAAATCCAGCACGATTCCTGGATCTTGGAGATCTCGGAAAATGCGCTGTAAGTGTAACAATGCCTACATAAAATGTAATTATGTTTCGCCATGAAAACAGTTCTCATGGGCACACAAATCCAAAATAATGTAGGCCTATGGCATTGCAAAATGGAATGCTTCTAACAGAAAGAGTCAACTATAGGCCTACTGTCATTAATGTTGGATGGATTGGATGCACATTGGTGTCTAGCTGTGTCACGATCGTCTAAGGAGGAGGACCAATGCGCAGCGTTGAAGGTGAACATATTTATTTAGAGAATGATCACACGATCAAAACAACAGACGATAACGTGATGTCTACGGTTGAACACAAACCAAATAAGAACAAGAAACCACAATGAATGAGTGCCAAACGGCTACCTAAGTATGACTCCCAATCAGAGACAACGAGCTACAGCCGTCTCTGATTGGGAGCCACCCTGGCCAACATAGAAAAGCAAAACTAGACCCACAACCTACAACACAAAACATAGAAACTAACACCCTGGCTCAACATACGAGAGTCCCCCGAGCCAGGGCGTGACAGTACCCCCCCTAAAGGCGCGGACTCCGACCGCGCCAACCAAACACAACAGGGGAGGGACCGGGTGGGCACTCCGCCTAGGCGGCGGATCCGGCTCCGGGCATGATCCCCACTCGCTCTCTAACCCCCCAAAGTACCCCTGGTCCGGTCTGGCCCTGCTGACCGGAGCTGGACTGCACACTGGTGGAGCGGATTGCTCTAGCTCCGGCGTGAAGCAGCTGACCCGTGCCGAACCAGGCACCAGTGGAACAGGCCCGGGCTGTGCCGGACTGACGACGCACACCACTGGCTTGGTGTGGGGAGCAGGGACGGGCCGAGCCGGGCTGACGAAGCGCACCACTGACTTGGTGCGGGGAGCAGGAACGGGCCGAGCCGGGCTGACGAAGCGCACCACTGACTTGGTGCGGGGAGCAGGAACGGGCCGAGCCGGGCTGACGAAGCGCACCACTGACTTGGTGCGGGGAGCAGGAACGGGCCGAGCCGGGCTGACGAAGCGCACCACTGACTTGGTGCGGGGAGCAGGACGGGCCGAGCCGGGCTGACGAAGCGCACCACTGACTTGGTGCGGGGAGCAGGAACAGACCGGACCGTACTGGGGACACACACCACTGGCCCTACACCGGGATCTGGAACGGGCCGGACCGGACTGGTAACACACCCCAGTACCTCTCGCCGTGCCTCTCCACCTTCCATCCCCTCTTCGACCAGTGGCCCCCGTAACCTGGCGGCCTCCTCTGCCAACCCGCTGGACCGCTCTATCGTGGCCTCCTGCTGCCCCGACGTCGTGAGCCCCCCCCTAAACATTTTCTGGGGGTCTCTCCTCCCCGTGGGCCAGGCCTCTATAGTTCTCGCCCAACTCTCGCTCTTCTGTCTCCAACTCCCGCTATTCAGGTCCTCAATGGGCTTGACCCAGTCGAAGCTCTTCCTCCATTGTTCCCAAGTCCACTCTCTCTGCTCTTCACTCGGCTTGACCCAGTCGAGGCTGCCACGGAGATCTGCTAGGGATCTCCCTGGCGATGGCTCCTCGACTCGCTGCTTGGTCCAGTTGTGGTGGTTTCTTCTGTCACGATCGTCTAAGGAGGAGGACCAATGCGCAGCGTTGAAGGTGAACATATTTATTTAGAGAATGATCACACGATCAAAACAACAGACGATAACGTGATGTCTACGGTTGAACACAAACCAAATAAGAACAAGAAACCACAATGAATGAGTGCCAAACAGCTACCTAATTATGACTCCCAATCAGAGACAACGAGCTACAGCCGTCTCTGATTGGGAGCCACCCTGGCCAACATAGAAAAGCAAAACTAGACCCACAACCTACAACACAAAACATAGAAACTAACACCCTGGCTCAACATACGAGAGTCCCCCGAGCCAGGGCGTGACAAGCTGCAGGACAGTTGTCTAGTGATATTGTCGACCATCATCAGCTGATCCAGGAAAGAAAACAAATGTTGATAAAAAAGAATAAAGCTAAATAAATGTATTCTGGCCAGGACAGCACAGAGAACACCAGTACCCGCAATGAGCGCTCTAAACAGCTGACTGACAAAAGCAAACAATGATAAATCAATGGATAAATGTTCTGAATTGGAATAAAGGCTGTTTTTTTATCAAGGGTGCATGGCAAACAAATGGTGAAAATGAGCAAGTACAAAGGAAAATCTATGCATTTAAAGGAGCTCAGCTGTGGCCAAAATTCAACACTACTGAGTGCACAGTGCTGTGGACATGGAGGTTTGTGCAGCCACGTAGAAATAAATGGTTTAAACCATGACAAAGAGGTGGGGGTGTTTGTTCAATTTGGAAGCTATTATTTTAATATTTACCACCGTAAAACATATTTACCACTGCATTTTAAACAAATAGGAGAATGGTTAAATTAGCATTATTATACACCCCCCAAAGTTTGACTTTTGTTGTATTTGGGAGAACTCATGTCTCATTCAGGGAAGCTGAGCCCCCCCTGGCTCTCCCATAATTCGCACCCTGCTCACAGTAGTCTACATACCGCAATCTGGGATTTGGCAGTAGTCCCATTTCTGGCTTCTGTCTGTGGTGTAGCACCATGGTCCATTCACGTCATTGTCAGGGTTTCTACAATTCTACCAGTGAAAAGGGGCGCTGAATAAATTGAAGTACATCTTCCCAAATGTCTGTCATATGAAATACTTTTGCAGTATCGTCTGACATTATTTAAATATGTCTTATAAGAAGATTCCTTGAACTTACATTGGACTCCAGGCCTTTGTCAGGGTGGGATTCAGGGGTGAAGCTGATGTGCTGATGGGGGCTCTGGGCGCTCCAACTCTGACAGGTGACACCCAACATGGTCATGGAAGTAGGACCCCTGTATGTCCCCCCGTTGCCCACCTTGCAATCTGAAAGCCACAGTCAACAGAAAACAATATCACGGATCAATTTCTACCCTCAACACTGACAATGTAGGGTGAGTGAATGAATGCTGAACTAAATTCTAATCTAGGTAGTGTTTTCAGTAGTTAATTATTTAAAATGTTTTCCCATGTAGCGAAATGGTAAGAAATGTGACTGTTCCTGGTGCAAATACAATGTCCTATCCCGGAGCTCGAGTAAATGACATTACTAAGCTGCTCCCGAATGTACTACGTCAGGACATGGAAATCCATTCTATCGTAGTCAATGGGGGTTTTAATGACATTATGAAGGGCAGCTCTGATCAGTTGAAACTGGATTTTAAAGAGCTGATTGACTCTCTGCTAGACACCAACAAAAGACCCATCATATCTGGCCCTGTGCCCTCTCTGAATCGTGGCATTGAACGCTTTAGCAGGATTCTTTCTCTTCACAACTGGCTACGTGATTATTGCAGCTCAATGGGTGTAACGTTTGTTGACAATTTCGATACCTTTTGGAAACAAAACACGTTTGGCTTGCGAAAGTATTCATTAATTTTTCCTATTTTGGTGCCTTACAAACTGGAATTAAAATTGTGTTTTTGAGGGTTTGTCTCATTTGATTTACACAACATGCCTACCACTTTGAAGATGCAAAATATTTTTTATTGTGAAACAAACAACAAATCAGACAAAAAAACGGAAAACTTGAGCGTGCATAACTATTCGGTCCCCCCAAAGCCAATACTTTGTAGAGCCACCTTTTGCAGCAATTACAGCTGCAAGTCTCTTGGGGTATGTCTCTATAAGCTTGGCACATCTAGCCACTGGGATTTTTGCCCATTCTTCAAGGCAAAACTGCTCCAGCTCCTTCAAGTTGGATGGGTTCCGCTGGTGTACAGCAATTTTTAAGTCATACCACAGATTCTCAATTGGATTGAGGTCTGGGCTTTGACTAGGCCATTCCAAGACATTTAAATGTTTGCCCTTAAACCACTCAAGTGTTGCTTTCGCAGTATGCTTAGGGTCATTGTCCTGCTGGAAGGTGAACCTCCATCCCAGTCTCAAATCTCTGGAAGACTGAAACAGGTTTCCTCAAGAATTTCCCTGTATTTAGCGGCATCCATCATTCCTTCAATTCTGACCAGTTTCCCAGTCCCTGTCAATGAAAAACATCCCCACAGCATGATGCTGCCTCCACCATGCTTCACTGTGGCGATGGTGTTCTCGGGGTTATGAGAGGTGTTGGGTTTGCGCCAGACATAGCGTTTTCCTTGATGGCCAAAAAGCTAAATTTTAGTCTCATCTGACCAGAGTACGTTCTTCCATGTTGGGGAGTCTCCCACATGCCTTTTGGCGAATACTAAACGTTTACTTATTTTTCTCTTTAAGCAATGGCTTTTTTTCTGGTCACTCTTCCGTAAAGCCCAGCTCTGTGGAGTGTACGGCTTAAAGTGGTCCTATGGACAGATACTCCAATCTCCGCTGTGGAGCTTTGCAGCTCCTTCAGGGTTATCTTTGGTCTCTTTGTTGCCTCTCTGATTAATGCCCTCCGTGACTGGTCCGTGAGTTTTGGTGGGTGGCCCTCTCTTGGCAGGTTTGTTGTGGTGCCACTTTCCATTTTTTAATAATGGATTTAATGGTGCTCCGTGGGATGTTCAGAGATATTTTCTTTATAACCCAACCCTGATCTGTACTTCTCCACAACTTTGTCCCTGACTTGTTTGGAGAGCTCCTTGGTCTTCATGTTGCCGCTTGCTTGGTGGTGCCCCTTGCTTAGTGGTGTTGCAGACTCTGGGGCCTTTCAGAACAGGTGTATATATATTGAGATCATGTGACAGATCATGTGACACTTAGATTGCACACAGGTGGACTTCATTTAGCTAATTATGTGACTTCTGAAGGTAATTGTTTGCACCAGATCTTATTTAGGGGCTTCATAGCAAAGGGGGTGAATACATATGCACGCACCACTTTTTCGTTATTTATTTTTTAGAATTTTCTGAAACAAGTAATTTTTTTTCATTCCACTTCACCAATTTTGACTATTTTGTGTATGTCCATTACATTAAATCCAAATAAAAATCAATTTAAATTACAGGTTGTAATGCAACAAAATAGGAAAAACGCCAAGGGGGATGAATACTTCTGCAAGGCACTGTATAAGGAGGATGGGATCCACCCAAATCATTTGGGTTTCTGGATCCTTTCACAGCATTATAGGGCTGTGTTGAGACAATGACTTATCAATGACCCAAGCCTAGCTCAGCTAATCCCTACCATTGTGACGCAGTTGTCATAATGCTTCAGCAAATGTACATTACACCAGGGGCTTTGGTAGACACAATGTAAGTAACCTAATTTATGTCCCTCTAACTGCCCTGAATGCCTCTGCTAATCCTACAGCTATTGTATGCAGTAATCATGTGCGTATGAACCAGATTTATACTGTTAGAACTGAGGCGGTGTGCCCTAGGAGGAAGTCCACTGTGTGCAGCTCACTCTGCACTAACATAAAAAACATGATTATATCTACTTCTGCTAAGCTTCCCAGTAAAGTAATGAAATCAAGTAAGCATCCCAGAAGAAAAGTGCTCAAAATAGCCCACGTTAACATACAGTATAGAGAGAGTGGATCTTTGTTCTGGAGTTAGGAAGTTGGAAGAGGCAGGGCTATGTCTGTTATAACTAACCATGGTACCATATTAAATATATTATATGAACTCCCCATGAAAAGTGTCTAAGTACATCCTTACATTTGTAATCACTTGATACCCTAGAAACTCATCATAACAGAGAGAAAGGATAAATTATTCATCTATATGTTATTCCAGTTTAGAGTCCATTGATAATGTTGATTGAGGAATGAGGAATGTTAAATTGGAAATGTATAAAGTGGATTGAGGTTTACAGGATTGAAGATGTGGAAAGAAGACTATCTCAGTAGATCAGATAGCTCCCCAAGTGACCAGGGAAAAGCTTGGGGTTCATCTGACTGCGCATGGATGACGAAGACAGACGTTTTTGTTATTTTTATATTAATGTGACCAGATTATAATATCCATGTAACTTAGTAATGGTTATGGATCTTTGTATTTGTGGGGATGATGTCATGATGGTCACAATTTATTTATATGGATGTTTTCTTGGTAGCATGTCTAAGATGATGGGTCAGTTATTTAGCATAGGTTAGGATCTAGTCAGACATATACTACTGATTGGGAATATTGTGTTTTATATGAATTGTTGGGGGTTAAGTAATCTTACTTACCACAAAATAAGAAAAAAAAAGTGGATTGTAATGATGTCATGTCATAGTATTGTGTGGACCAGGGGGAGAGTTAGTAGATAAGTGGTTTGCTGCCACGGAGTCTACATTCCGTTATGTCAAAGGAGATTACTGAGGTTGATCTTAGAATAATTGATGGACAGGATATACTGACAGGGGTAAAGGGTAATAACATCAAAGAATGGGAGTGCCCATGGAGGTTTACCAGATGCTCGTGGAGAGACTTGTAACAGAGTGTATGTATAGAGAGAGTGGATCTTAGTTCTGGAGTTAGGAAGTTGGAAGAGGCAGGGCTATGTCTGTTATAACTAACCATGGTACCATATTAAATATCTTATATGAACTCCCCATCAAAAGTGTCTAAGTACAGTGAGGGAAAAAAGTATTTGATCCCCTGCTGATTTTGTACATTTGCCCACTGACAAAGACATTATCAGTCTATAATTTGAATGGTAGGTTTATTTGAACAGTGAGAGCCAGAATAACAAAACAAAAATCCAGGAAAACGCATGTCAAAAATGTTATAAATTGATTTGCATTTTAATGAGGGAAATAAGTATTTGACCCCTCTGCAAAACATGACTTAGTACTTGGTGGCAAAACCCTTGTTGGCAATCACAGAGGTCAGACGTTTCTTGTAGTTGGCCACCAGGTTTGCACACATCTCAGGAGGGATTTTGTCCCACTCCTCTTTGCAGATCTTCTCCAAGTCATTAAGGTTTCGAGGCTGACGTTTGGCAACTCAAACCTTCAGCTCCCTCCACAGATTTTCTATGGCATTAAGGTCTGGAGACTGGCTAGGCCACTCCAGGACCTTAATGTGCTTCTTCTTGAGCCACTCCTTTGTTGCCTTGGCCGTGTGTTTTGGGTCATTGTCATGCTGGAATACCCATCCACTACCCATTTTCAATGCCCTGGCTGAGGGAAGGAGGTTCTCACCCAAGATTTGACGGTACATGGCCCCGTCCATCGTCCCTTTGATGCGGTGAAGTTGTCCTGTCCCCTTAGCAGAAAAACACCCCCAAAGCATAATGTTTCCACCTCCATGTTTGACGGTGGGGATGGTGTTCTTGGGGTCATAGGCAGCATTCCTCCTCCTCCAAACACGGCGAGTTGAGTTGATGCCAAAGAGCTCGATTTTGGTCTCATCTGACCACAACACTTTCACCCAGTTCTCCTCTGAATCATTCAGATGTTCATTGGCAAACTTCAGAAGGGCCTGTATATGTGCTTTCTTGAGCAGGGGGACCTTGCGGGCGCTGCAGGATTTCAGTCCTTCATGGCGTAATATGTTACCAATTGTTTTCTTGGTGACTATGGTCCCAGCTGCCTTGAGATCATTGACAATATCCTCCCGTGTAGTTCTGGGCTGATTCCTCACCGTTCTCATGATCATTGCAACTCCACGAGGTGAGATCTTGCATGGAGCCCCAGGCCGAGGGAGATTGACAGTTATTTTGTGTTTCTTCCATTTGCGAATAATCGCACCAACTGTTGTCATCTTCTCACCAAGTTGCTTGGCGATGGTCTTGTAGCCCATTCCAGCCTTGTGTAGGTCTATAATCTTGTCCCTGACATCCTTGTAGAGCTCTTTGGTCTTGGCCATGGTGGAGAGTTTGGAATCTGATTGATTGATTGCTTCTGTGGACAGGTGTCTTTTATACAGGTAACAAGCTGAGATTAGGAGCACTCCCTTTAAGAGTGTGCTCCTAATCTCAGCTCGTTACCTGTATAAAAGACACCTGGGAGCCAGAAATCTTTCTGATTGAGAAGGGGTCAAATACTTATTTCCCTCATTAAAATGCAAATCAATTTATAAAATTTTTGACATGCGTTTTTCTGGATTTTTGTTGTTGTTATTCTGTCTCTCACTGTTAAAATAAACCTACCATTAACATTATAGACTGATCATTTCTTTGTCAGTGGGCAAATGTACAAAATCAGCAGGGGATCAAATACTTTTTTCCCTCACTGTACATCCTTACATTCGTAATCACTTGATACCCTAGAAACTCATCATAACAGTGTATCTGTAACTTTCTCACTCATCATTATTCACGATTCATTCAGGATCATCTGTTATCATGGTAGCATCCACATTAATGTAGAAGTGTTTAGAATCATATTCTATTCTTATTTACAATAAAAGTGACTACAAAATGACTCACTATATTATTTACCATTAATTCCTATTGGGCACAAAATAATCTTAAACACAACCAAAACAAACAGCAAATGCATCCAACAAGTTTGTACAGTCCCAAGCTTAATGTAGTCATTGCGTGCTAGGAATACGGGACCAAAATACTTAACGTTTTACTACTTTAATATACATTTAAGTGAATACTTTTAGTCCCCAAAAATGGGGGGACTATGTACAAAAAGTGTTGTAATTTCTAAACGGTACACCCGATATAGATTTTAAAAAAAACTCAAATTAAAGCTGACAGTCTGCATTTTAACCTCATAATCATTGTATCAATTCAAATCCAAATTGCTGGAGTGCAGAGCCAAAGCAACAAAATATGTGTCACTGTCGCAATACTTTTGGAGATCACTGTATATTTTCAAAGTAGCTTCCCCAACACTGATGAAAGGATGGATGGATTACCTCTGCTGTTGTCTGAGGGTGTCTGGGAGGGTGCTGGCTTGGGCTGGTCATGTTTGTCAGGCTTGGGAGTAGGCTTGGGAGCAGGCTTGGGAGCAGTTGGGCATTTATCCACACTGCAGAACTCCCAACGAACAGAGGGTTCAGTGGTGTAACACCATGGAGCACGGTCGCCATCAGGGTTCCTACACAGGTTTCTTCTCAAATCGCTGTGAAACACATGTAAAAGACATAATGTCCTCAGACACTGCAGATTACATATTACATTGTTTGGCTTTTAATGACCAGATAGTAGAAGACAGAGATAGAGCTAGAGATATACATTTCCCACTGGGCACAAACATCAGTTCAACATCTAGTTTTGATTTACATTTGATTTACACAATGGATTTAGTGTCACACCAGCCTTCGCTTTGGTTCCCCCTCCTGTCCAGCTCAGGCATTCGGTGTCGCCGGCCTTCTAGCTGCTGCCGAACCTACTGCTGGAAAACGCCCTTCACTCATCAACCCTGGACTTGTCTCGTCATCATTACACACACCTGGTTCCAATCCCCACTATCACTATTTACTCCCTCTGCCATTTGTCTTTGTCGTCATTGTAAATGTTACTTGTGTTCCTGAGAGGTATCTCTCCTACTATTTCCTGAGTACTTTATATTTTGCACTTTGGGTTTATGAAGATATATTTTGAGCACAACAGCGTTTGGGTTTCTTCCCGCTTTGATCTATGGTGCTTAAATAAATTCAGTAGTTCTAAACCTGCAACAACCTCCTGCCTACTTCTCTCTACACCTGTGACAGAATGACCGACCCAAGAAAACAGGAAGCAGCAGGACATCCTGCCAACTGCAGGCTACACTACCACCTTCCCAGCTCCCCGTGGTCGTTCCAGCCACCCCACCACCATCTACATCACCCGGTCCGATCAGCAACGTCCACCTGCTCCTCCCGGAGTGGTTTAACGGCACCCCAGCTCACTGTAGGGGGTTTCTCCTGAAGTGTGACCTCCACCTTGCCCGTCATGCCAGGACGGCCTCCGAGAGGGACAAGGTGGCCTTGGTGATCTCGGTGCTGACAGGCCGGGCTCTGGAGTGGGCGCACGCCGTCTGGGAGAGGGACGGTCCAGAAGTGCATTGCTATGAGCGCTTCACCCAACTCTTCCGTGTCGTCTTCGACCACCCACAGAGGGCCAAGAGAGCGGTCCAGGACAGCGTCGGAGTACGCTCCGGACGGTGGCTGCGTCCACTGGCTGGAACGACCAGGCCCTGTTGACGGTTTTCCGCAGCAGGCTACAGGAAGACATCCAGACCAAGCAGGCCTGTCGCGATAAAGACCTCACGCTGGAACAGCTCATCGCCATGGCCATCCACCTGGATAATCTCCTGCGTGCCCGTCGTCGCCCATCCCGGGGGTTCGGGTTTCTCCCAGGAACCTCCAGTGAGACTGAGCCCATGGAGGTGGGCACGACGCACCTTCCCCCTGCGGAATGTCAACGCTGCCGTCAACAGGGTCTCTGCTCCTACTGCGGGGAGTCGGACCACCCCTGGAATACCTGTCCCAGAAGGAGAACCAGGCGAGGAAGCGACAGGCCGAGGAGCGCTCCTACACCTTCCCAGGTAGGCGTGGACGTGCCTTGCTCCTCTCTGTCCACACAGCCCGTCCTCCTCCCTGTCACCTTCCCTGACTATCATGGTCCCCCACTGAGTCCTTCCCTAGTGGACTCAGGTGCTGCAGGCAATTTCCTAGACCAGTCTGTGGCCTTATCATTACGCATTCCTCTAGTCCCTTTACAACCCCCTATCCCAGTCCATGCCCTAGACAACCGTCCCCTAGGAACAGGACTGGTGCACCAGACCACGATTCCCATTTCCCTCACAGTTAATCACAACCACCACGAACGCATCACTTTCCTCATCTTAGACTCTCCTGCACACCCCGTAGTTTTAGGTTTCCCCTGGCTACGGTTGCATTACCCCAGTTTATCATGGACAGAGAGGAGGTTGTTGGGTTGGTCGCAGGAGTGTCAGGGGAGGTGTTTCTCTGTGTCAATCTGTGCCAATTCCGTGGAAAGTCCGGACCAGGCCACCCACGTCCCTATCCCAGAGGAATACCGGGACCTACAGGTGGCCTCTGCATGACACAGAGGATCGGAGGAAGAAAGTGACACCCATTATCCCCTGTCCCGCATTATAGGCTCCTGCTCCTGCTCCTCCGCCCTCACCTGCCCACTACGTGCCCTCTGATGTGCGGGACTGTCTCCTCGCCTGGGCACACACAGCAGCTGTGTCGGGGCACCCGGGTATAGCCCGTACTATCGACTGTCTCTCCGCCAAGTACTGGTGGCCCACCTTGACCCGGGACGTCCGGGTTTACGTCTCTTCCTGCTCCACCTGCACACAGAGCAAGACACCTAGACACCTAGACACCTCCCCTATGGCAAACTCCACCCACTGCCGGTTCCACAACGACCCTGGTCCCATCTCTCGGTGGACGTTGTCACAGACTTTCCCCCCTCGGAGGGGCACACCACCATCCTGGTCGTTGTGGACCAGTTTTCCAAAGCCTGTCATTTTATTCCTCTGCCTGGTCTCCCGACGGCCCTGCAGACCACAGAGGCTCTCTTCTCTCACGTCTTCCGGCCATTTGTCTTTGTCGGTCATTGTAAATGTTACTTGTGTTCCTGAGAGGTATCTCTCCTACTATTTCCTGAGTACTTTATATTTTGCACTTTGGGTTCGCCCTTTGCCTTTTTGTTAATGAAGATATATTTTGAGCACAACATCGTTTGGGTTTCGTCCCGCTTTGATCTATGGTGCTTAAATAAATTCAGTAGTTCTAAACCTGTGACTGCCTCCTGCCTACTCCTCTCTACACCTGTGAAATTTAGGTCAAAAGTTGGGTGAAAAAATACAAAATGCCCTTACGTTGATGACTTTTTGCAAATCCAATCAGTTTTCCACATTGCTTCAATGTCATCACATAGATTTTTTGGGGTTGAAATGACGTGGAAACCACATTGATTCAACCAGTTTTTGCCCAGTGGGTAGAGATTATATTTGACTATGCTCTAGGCCTCACGCTTTAGGGAAGGCCTGCGGTGTCTTATTGTGACTGTGAGGTGTCATCGAGCTCCAGGCCTGGCATTTCTTCCCACTGATGGTCTCTGTCACCATACCACGATAGTCAGTCCCGTTGCCCACATAGCAGTCTTCCTCAGCTGGAGGGGGCGCTGCGTAATCTGAGTTTTAAAAACAATATCACCCATGTCAACCAAATTAAATATACATTTTGGTGAAAAATGTAGGCTGTATGGATTGGTAGTGGATTACATGAGTTTCGCTACATAGTTAGTAAGTAGCGACTGTAGCACTTGGGAAAGCTCTATATACAGTGGGGGAAAAAAGTATTTAGTCAGCCACCAATTGTGCAAGTTCTCCCACTTAAAAAGATGAGAGAGGCCTGTAATTTTCATCATAGGTACACGTCAACTATGACAGACAAAATGAGAAAAAAAATCCAGAAAATCACATTGTAGGATCTTTAATGAATTTATTTGCAAATTATGGTGGAAAATAAGTATTTGGTCAATAACAAAAGTTTCTCAATAATTTGTTATATACCCTTTGTTGGCAATGACACAGGTCAAACGTTTTCTGTAAGTCTTCACAAGGTTTTCACACACTGTTGCTGGTATTTTGGCCCATTCCTCCATGCAGTTCTCCTCTAGAGCAGTGATGTTTTGGGGCTGTCGCTGGGCAACACAGACTTTCAACTCCCTCCAAAGATTTTCTATGGGGTTGAGATCTGGAGACTGGCTAGGCCACTCCAGGACCTTGAAATGCTTCTTACGAAGCCACTCCTTCGTTGCCCGGGCGGTGTGTTTTGGATCATTGTCATGCTGAAAGACCCAGCCACATTTCATCTTCAATGCCCTTGCTGATGGAAGGAGGTTTTCACTCAAAATCTCACGATACATGGCCCCATTCATTCTTTCCTTTACACGGATCAGTCGTCCTGGTCCCTTTGCAGAAAAACAGCCCCAAAGCATGATGTTTCCACCCCCATGCTTCACAGTAGGTATGGTGTTCTTTGGATGCAACTCAGCATTCTTTGTCCTCCAAACACGACGAGATGAATTTTTACCAAAAAGTTCTATTTTGGTTTCATCTGACCATATGACATTCTCCCAATCCTCTTCTGGATCATCCAAATGCACTCTAGCAAACTTCAGACGGGCCTGGTCATGTACTGGCTTAAGCAGGGGGACACGTCTGCACTGCAGGATTTGAGTCCCTGGCGGCGTAGTGTGTTACTGATGGTAGGCTTTGTTACTTTGGTCCCAGCTCTCTGCAGGTCATTCACTAGGTCCCCCCGTGTGGTTCTGGGATTTTTGCTCACCGTTCTTGTGATCATTTTGACCCCACGGGGTGAGATCTTGCGTGGAGCCCCAGATCGAGGGAGATTATCAGTGGTCTTGTATGTCTTCCATTTCCTAATAATTGCTCCCACAGTTGATTTCTTCAAACCAAGCTGCTTACCTATTGCAGATTCAGTCTTGCCAGCCTGGTGCAGGTCTACAATTTTGTTTCTGATGTCCTTTGACAGCTCTTTGGTCTTGGCCATAGTGGAGTTTGGAGTGTGACTGTTTGAGGTTGTGGACAGGTGTCTTTTATACTGATAACAAGTTCAAACAGGTGCCATTAATACAGGTAACGAGTGGAGGACAGAGGAGCCTCTTAAAGAAGAAGTTACAGGTCTGTGAGAGCCAGAAATCTTGCTTGTTTGTAGGTGACCAAATACTTATTTTCCACCATAATTTGCAAATAAATTCATTAAAAATCCTACAATGTGATTCTCTGGAAAAAAAATTCTCAATTTGTCTGTCATAGTTGATGTGTACCTATGATGAAAATTACAGGCCTCTCTCATCTTTTTAAGTGGGAGAACGTGCACAATTGGTGGCTGACTAAATACTTTTTTCCCCCACTGTAAATCCAATGCATTATCATCATCATCATGATGCAGTGTAAAGTGACCTGGTCCAGGAACATCTCCACAGCTAGGCACCTTGCAGTACTCCCAGCGTGTCTCTGGGTCTGTAGTAAAGCACCAGGGCATCTTCTCATTGTCTGGGTTCCTGCAATAGTTCAGTTCCAGGCCTCTGACAGGAACACAAACAACCACACATATTGGTTAAATCACAGTCAGTCTGTATCTATAAGACATTAAAACACTGATCGACTGCACTGAGAAAAGCAATGCTCGGTTCTTGCTTGAGTAAAAACAAGTTGCCCAATCTCATGGGTTGATCTTACTTGCATGGGTAGTTGTCTGGAGTTCTGTTGTGCTGTTGGGGCGTCTGAGTTGCCCAGAGCTGACAGGCTTTCCCAGATGCTGTCACGCCGATGGTTCCCCTGTAGGCACTGCCGTCGCCTGTGGCACAAGTGAGCTCCTCCACCACCTTGGGAGGCTCAGAGGCTAGGGGAGAGGGAGAGAGTGAGGAGAACTCCCTGGGAGTTTGTAAACTCATGCTTTAATTAAATTGTCTATTTTTATGTGAAAGAGCAGGGGAACGAGGGGCCATGGGAGACAAATGAGATAAAAGATGAAGGGAATGAATGGGGCTAGTAGGGACATGATGGGCAGACGGGGGAGAGATCCAGGGTACGAAAGCCATAGACAATATACTAGTAATAGTGTTGTATATCTATGATGATAGCTCACTGCAGCGAGGGATGGAGCAGAAGTCCCAGCGTTTGGAGGGGCTGGTGGTGAAACACCAGGGTCTGGGGTCTCCGTCTGGGTTCCTACAGTAATTCTCCTCCAGGTACTTCTCAGGGAGACTGGAGAGACAGGGAGGGGAGGGGATGGGGGGGATAGGCAGAAAGAGAAATACACAGAGAAAGGGACACAGGAAGAGGGAAAGAGAGCAAGATGAAGGATCACATGGTTAGACATATACAGTAAGCTCAAAAGTATTGGGACAGTGACACATTTTTTGATATTTGTGCGTCTAACTTTCTCACTCATCATTATTCACGATTCATTCAGGATTATCCATAATCATAGTAGCATCCACATTAATGTAGAATTTTTCCCAATACTTTTTGTCCCCTAAAATGGGATAATGTACAAAAAGTGCTGTAATTTCTAAATGGTGCTGGAGTACAGAGCCAAAACAACAACAAATGTGTCACTTTCCCAATAGTTTTGAGCTCACTGTATAACAAAGATATTAGAGAGAGAGAGAGAGAGAGAGAGAGAGAGAGAGAGCGAGAGAGAGAGAGAGAGAGAGAGAGAGAGAGAGAGAGAGAGAGAGAGAGAGAGAGAAAAAAAGGCTATTACGCGCTGGGAATGTAGCCGTGGTTGTGAGGTTTCTGGACGTCCCAGTGCTGGCAGGTGTAGCCATTCTCAGTGGTGGAGATCTTTCCCCTGTAGTTCTTACCACTGCAGTGCATACATTCCTCTGTGGGCCAAACAACAGCACTTTAGAAATAAAACACTTCCAAATTACACTTAATGCATTTTTTTAGGTGAACTGTCATGATGAGTGAGTGACTAAAAAAGGTAGTCAACTCTTTGTTTGAATATAGATTGTATTTTAGTGGTTTTGAAATCTTAACTTTTGTGCAAACATGACACCAGCTGTTTCATAAGCTTATTGGGAGTGGGGACATAACAAGATATTGAGGGTACCGCTGCAGTTCTGGACGTTGCAGGTCTCCCATCTGGTGTCAGGGTCTGTGGTGTAACACCAGGGGCCTTTGCTGTCCCCATCAGGGTTTCTGCAGAAGTTGGACTCCAGGTCGGCTTTGGGGTGTGTTGACGGAGTCATGCTGTTAGAGACGTTCACAAAGATAACGTGAATTACCTTCAGCTGCTAAGAAATCTAACCTCACAAGTTACTTAAAGAGATTGAACAGGATCTTAAGCACTTACAAATTTGTAACATATTGTATGATTATTATTTATTTTTTTGCAGGACGTGGTTTCATTTGGCCCTCCCAAGTTTTCTGAGCAAAAAAAAAAGTGTTTTAAAATGTTTATTGTTGGACATAAAAGACTGTAAAAACACCAGCAAATCAGCTCCAAGTGATTTTAATTTAGGAAATCTGTTCCAAAGTATTCTCACGCATTGTAGAGAGATATATGTCTCCCGAGTGGCGCAGTGGTCAAAGGCACTGCATCGCAGTGCTAGCTGTGCCGCTAGAGATCCTGGTTCGAATCCAGTCTCTGTCATAGCCGGCCGCGACCGGGAGACGCATGGGGCGGCGCACAATTGGCCCAGGGTAGGGGAGGGAATGGCTGGCAGGGATGTAGAGCATGGCGTTTGCAATGCCAGGGTTGTGGGTTTTTTATACTGGGGGGCCAGTATAAAAAATTAAAAAAATTATGTATGCACTCACTAACTGTAAGTCGCTCTGGATAAGAGCGTCTGCTAAATGACGTAAATGTAATGTAAAATGTAGGGTTGCAAAGCTACCGACAATTTACCAAAGTTACCGGAATCTTCAGTCATTTTGGTATTTAACAGAAAATATATGGCAATCTATCCTAACTTTGGTAATTTATACTTGAGTAACTTCAAAAATGTGTATTTATATAAAGTATTCATTTTTTTTGTATATCTGTATCCATATTGTCCACGAGTTTCTAGTAGATAGACCATATGGTTCAAGAGAAAATAGCCTAATTAACGAAAAAAGCATCTAATCAACAATGGCATAATTTTCAAATAACTCTGCAACTGTTCCAACTATTGACTTTTTTCACAACTGCCACCAGTTTGATGCCAAAACATTGACAACAAATACATATTGACATAGTAAAATAAATCAAAGTGTGTTAAGGATATTTCATGCTGAAACCCTCATATATATGGTATTCACTAAGTTGATGGTTTATATTTAAGATACTGTTTTACAGCTTTGTCATTCTATATATATATTTTTTGTGTCATCTTATTTAATTACTTCATATGTTTTACATAGAGGGCCAGAGATAATCTGAAGTACCCAAAAGGGCCACTAGACTTCTTGTGATAGATTACATAAAATCTATCACAGATACAAAAGATACAAAAATTCTGGTTGTTTACTGGTAAACTTTGAAAGTTTCCAGTAATATACCCTCCCTTTGCAACCCTAGATATCCTGTATGTGATCGTCTACAAACGTAAGCAAGGTTTGAAGTTATTTTATCAAATATTATATCTGTTTGGGCTTCTTGCGGTTATTTTGCAGTCTACAAATTATTTGTAATTATGTTCCACTACTTTCAAAACTACTGGCAAAAATTATACAAAACCTTTACAATGCATCTTTTAATCTGCTGGTAGTCCATGTTATGTCAATAAAATACTTAATAGGAATATGAGAAATATTGTACAAGGCAGGGCCGGTATTATGGGCGGGCTTTAGGGGGCCTGGCCCGCTCTACCATACCTCCTTGGTTTATTTTTATTTTTGTATTTTTTATTTCACCTTTATTTAACCAGGTAAGCCAGTTGAGAACAAGTTCTCATTTACAACTGCGACCTGGCCAAGATAAAGCAAAGCAGTGCGATAAAAACAACAACACAGAGTTACATATGGGGTAAAAAATCATAAAGTCAAAAAATACAACAGAAAATATATATACAGTGTGTGCAAATGTAGCAAGTTATGGAGGTAAGGCAATAAATAGGCTATAATGCAAAATAATTACAATTAGTATTAACACTGGAATGCTAAATGTGCAAGAGATTATGTGCAAATAGAGATACTGGGGTGCAAAAGAGCAAAATAAATAACAATATAGGGATGAGGTAGTTGGGTGGGCTAATTTCAGATGGGCTGTGTACAGGTGCAGTGATCGGTAAGGTGCTCTGACAACTGATGCTTAAAGTTAGTGAGGGAGATAAGAGTCTCCAGCTTCAGAGATCTTTGCAATTCGTTCCAGTCATTGGCAGCAGAGAACTGGAAGGAATGGCGGCCAAAGGAGGTGTTGGCTTTGGGGATGACCAGTGAGATATACCTGCTGGAGCGCAGACTACGGGTGGGTGCTGCTATGGTGACCAATGAGCTAAGATAAGGCGGGGATTTGCCTAGCAGTGATTTATAGATGGCCTGGAGCCAGTGGGTTTGACGACGAACATGTAGTGAGGACCAGCCAACAAGAGCGTACAGGTCACAGTGGTGGGTAGTGTATGGGGCTTTGGAGACAAAACGGATGGCACTGTGATAGACTACATCCAATTTGCTGAGTAGAGTGTTGGAGGCTATTTTGTAAATGACATTGCCGAAGTCAAGGATCGGTAGGATAGTCAGTTTTACGAGGGCATGTTTGGCAGCATGAGTGAAGGAGGCTTTGTTGCGAAATAGGAAGCCGATTCTAGATTTAACTTTGGATTGGAGATTCTTAATGTGAGTCTGGAAGGAGAGTTTACAGTCTAACCAGACACCTAGGTATTTGTAGTTGTCCACATACTCTAGGTCAGACCCGTTCGAGAGTAGTGATTCTAGTCGGGTGGGCGGGTGCCAGCAGCGTTCGATTGAAGAGCATGCATTTAGTTTTACTAGTGTTTAAGAGCAGTTGGAGGCTACTGAAGAAGTGTTGTATGGCATTGAAGCTCGTTTGGAGGTTTGTTAACACAGTGTCCAATGAAGGGCCAGATGTAAACAAAATGGTGTCGTCTGCGTGGAGGTGGATCTGAGAGTCACCAGCAGCAAGAGCGACATCATTGATATACACAGAGAAAAGAGTCGGCCCAAGAATTGAACCCTGTGGCACCCCCATAGAGACTGCCATAGGTCCAGACAACAGGCCCTCCGATTTGACACATTGAACTCTATCTGAGAAGTAGTTGGTGAACCAGGAGAGGCAGTCATTTGAGAAACCAAGGCTATTTAGTCTGCCAATAAGAATGCGGTGGTTGACAGAGTCGAAAGCCTTGGCCAGGTCGATGAAGACGGCTGCACAGTACTGTCTATTATCGATTGCGGTTATAATATCGTTTAGGACCTTGAGCGTGGCTGAAGTGCACCCATGACCAGCTCGGAAACCGGATTGCATAGCGGAGAAGGTACGGTGGGATTCGAAATGGTCGGTGATCTGTTTGTTAACTTGGCTTTCAAATACTTTCGAAAGACAGGGCAGGATGGAAATAGGTCTGTAACAGTTTGGATCTAGAGTGTCACCCCCTTTGAAGAGGGGGATGACCGCGGCAGCTTTCCAATCTCGGGGGATCTCAGACGTTACGAAAGAGAGGTTGAACAGGCTAGTAATAGGGGTTGCGACAATTTCGGCGGCTAGTTTTAGAAAGAAAGGGTCCAGATTGTCTAGCCCAGCTGATTTGTAGGGGTCCAGATTTTGCAGCTCTTTCAGAACATCAGCTGTCTGAATTTGTGTGAAGGAGAAGTGGGGGGGGCATGGGCAAGTTGCAGCGGAGGGTGCAGAGTTGGTGGCCGGGGTAGTGGTAGCCAGGTGGAAAGCATGGCCAGCCGTAGCAAAATGCTTGTTGAAATTCTCGATTATTGTAGATTTATCGGTGGTGATAGTGTTTCCTAGCCTCAGTGCAGTGGGCAGCTGGTTTGATAATATATTGATAATATTGATAATTTATTTGACCGAAACGTGCGCCAACAGGAAGACGCATCAATCTCAGTTAAAGCATCGAAACGAGCGAAACAGCGCCGCTGTCTCAGTATGTGTTGATCAGTCATCTGATGCTGTCTGGACCAAAAGAGTATAGCATGTCATACTATTTCTGTCCAGAGAGCATCAGATACAGTACATGGGCTACATATAGAGGGGCGCTGTTTCGCTCGCTCTGCTGCTTTGTCCGGTGATATAGTTTCAGCAGAGTCTGTCCAGTATAATCTCAATGCGTTTCTTTGGGAATAATATGCAGACATAAGCTTCCTGCCTTTGGGACAAAGACTCCCATTGTTATGGCGGAGACATGAGCATCTCGCCATTATATACAGATCTCTGGTTTCAGGCTCTTGCGAGTTGGAAATGAAAGTTGGCGGGTGCACAGTGCATTGTTAGCATGCTAGGTTGCAGGGTTGCCCGAAAGTAAATACATGTTTTGCCATAGCTATACAATTACTCCTGTCTAAATAAAATAATTGAAAAAACTTCACCAGGGAGCATGACTTAGCCACAGAGGTTAATTATCTTATAGATTTTTTTTTTGCTGTGGATTGTTTCAAATCACAAATGTGTTTGGGAAGCCCGCGATTTGGGTAGTGCTCGTGGCAATAGGTCTAGCTGATTGAGTTGCGGCTGTCAGTGAAAAGCGTCTAAAATCTGTGTTAAGATCATGTGTTTAGAGTATAACGGGCACTTCGTCCCCCCCTCATTCTGAAATTGCATTTTTGCCCCCCCCCAGTTTTATCATTGGAATGTGATACAAAACCAGGCAACGGTGTGCTTTAAGACCATGCGAACGCCTCCGAGCAGTCAGGTAGGCTGTTTGGATATTTATCCGACTGGATAAAAAAAACTTTTAAAAACTCTGAGGGCCCGGAATAGGCTAGTATATACAATGTTGCAAGTTCGCTAGCGACAGCTTCAGGATGGACCAAGTGATGGTTTGATGAAATGTTGCACTTCACTAGCAATAGCTCAAGTCAAGACAGATAGAAAGGGAGGCAGACAGGCGGAGTAGAAAGATTAATGTGATTGAAAGAACCAAAATTTTCATCAGGATATTTTCTACTGTTTTTATTTGTTGGCTTTAGGCCTATTTATTGTACATAGTTGATGATGGAAGTTATAGGCCTACTCAGGGGCGCAACTTTGGTTTTAGACACTCCAAACAGCCTACCCGACCGCTCGGAGGCATCCACATGGTCCTAAAGCACACCCTTGACTCGTTTTGTATTACATTCCAATGATAAAACTGGGGGGGACAAAAATGCAATTTTAGAGTGAAGTTGCGCCCCTGGGTCTACTGCAGCATCTCTGAGTTCTATGCTCTCATTTCTTTAGCCGCCAATGAATCACAGTGTATCAATGTGTCCAAATGGCAGAGGCTAGAGCTCTCGCAAGAGTTGAATTTTAACTTTTAGATTTTTATAATTTTACTTCAGATTTTTATGATTACCCACGTGACAATAATTTTGAGAAAGGAAAACGTTATTATTGAAATTAAACTGTTCCACGAAAATGCGCATATACAAATAATCATAACTGGCACACAGATTGGTAGAAATGGTAGGATAAATTGTAGGCCTAAGTTTCCCTAAATCTCACGAGCTGCCTATGGTCTTTACTATTACAGCCATAAAAACAATTGTGAGCGCGCAAGCACGTGCACACATAGGAAGTCCCGTGAGAAAAATCAGAGGCCTGTCCAACTGATTAGTTCTGGCGCCAGATCTGGTACAAGGTGTGGCGGAGCATACTTTGGCTTTTGTGGATATTTTGATGCCCATCTCTGGCAAGTCTTCCCAGAGATTGTTTTGGACTTTGTTCCTCTGTAGTCCATACCGATTCCATTTACACACTCCTTCAAGTACTCTGTAAAGACAGAGAATAAGATGTCTCAACAGTAGTAGGTGGGTTGCTTTTTAGTAATCTTCTTGGGTAATTAAAAAGCATCATCAGGCTTTTACTATCTGAGATGTTGTCAGATATGGTCAGTATGGAATTTGAAATACCCTATGTGCCTCCCACTGAAGGACTGATTGGACTCTCTTGTTTAGATAACCTGCTTCAACTCTTCGGTTTGTTTACTGACACAGTCCAATCCTCTTACCAAAAATAATGTTGACAAATACAATCACATGAAACTCAATTGTATTCTAATATTTGTAATACATTATGTATTCATGATGATGAGATGCATATTTACTGTATGAAATGAATGAGAGCCCTTCAGGTCTACAGATGTAGGATCTAAATTTGAACCAGTTTGCTACAGCAGGACAATAATCCTGTAGCAACAGGAAATGGGAATTATTATGTGGATTATAATTAATGGACATTTTTGTAGAGGGTTGATACATTTTTCATAAGAGAAAATCTCCTGTAACAGGGTAATCAAATTAAGATCCTACATCTGTAGCTACTTATCAAGAAAAGTCAGAAACACATTAGGACTTGCCTTTCTTTTCATATAGAGAAGTGATGGTTCTTCTCAGAACAGGCTCTATTTTGCTGTTTGCTGGTATAGTCAGACATTCTTGATCCTTTTCAATGTACATGAAGGACCTACCAAGAAACATTCAGAATGAAATTTGACTATGTAAATCATCTCTCACAAATTAATTAATTCTCACTATTAATGACCATAAACATAATGATACCTGCAAGTGAAAGCTTTTTCAACGTTACACTTGATGGCACATTCTAGGACTGTGTCTACTAAGTATTCCCTCTTCACCAAAGAGAGAATCCAGGCGCCCTCTGTTTTTGCATATTCGTCCAGGACAGCCGCACTGACTAAAAGGACAAACAGATAACAAATACTGACTATGACTGAAAATATTACCGGGCCCTGTTTGCTTACACTTGCTCTGTGATGCAATGCTTAAACCCAATGGTTCCAGGGCTAAGCTGCTGTTACAGACCGCTAACATAGATGTTGCAACATGAAGGTCTATTGACAAATGAGTCATTTCTGGAGTGGACATACACCACAGACAAAAAACAAGTTATTTTAAAACAATTTACAAGTAAGACAAATGTATGTGATAAACAGTGTTTCAACACTTTACATTGTTCTTATTACTGTGTACCGTGTAACAAGTATTGTAGTTACTCATTCTTCCACTGTAGCGTACTTCCAATACAGCAGTAAACCTAGCCTTCAATAAAGGCTAATAGGTAAATAATTACAATACACTGTACAGTAATAAGAACAATATATAACATGTGATTAAACTAACTGCTTCAGTTATAAGGTTTGACAGAAGATAATCTTACAAAATTATTAGATTGAAGAACTAAGCACACCTGAAGTAACTTCATAGACACAGGTACCTAGCAAAAAACTTAAGGGAACTTAAGGGAACAGATAGAAGGACTAATTTGTGAATAAATATTAAATTCGCAAGTATAAACACTGTGTGGGAATCCTTCAGTTCACTTCAACTTCCAATGCGTAAAATGATGCCAGCTATATCTTACCTGCAGAGAAAAGGGTGCCTAGCAAGAACACTGCTTTGTACAGGTCCATGATGCACACTGTCAAGCAACGTATACAAACTCACCAGTTCGATGCGTTTTGTGTCTTTTTAGCCATGTCAGTAAGACAAATAGATAGATTTCACTCATCAGTCAATCATTGGCCTAACAAGGACATGGAGCAGAGGTCAGGCTGTGTATGTCAATGGGATTTGAGTACATTCACATACATAGTTCTGTCTTGATGTATTGTACTGTAGGCTACAGCTGCTCTCCACCTCACTCGCCTGATGGTAGAATGTTTCATCCATAACTCCTTTTATACTATATGAGGCATTTGTATTCTAATCAATAATGTTGTGTCTTGTCACATCACTCTGTATAAACAGACACATCTCAAAAACCTTACGAGAAATTAAACGCAGAGACAGAAGTGTTGAGTGACATGTTTATGCAATAAATAAAAGTAGATTAAAATGTTTCAGATGTTTTGTTTCAGAACATTTTTATGACAAATTATCTGTGTGATGTAGCTCTGTCTAAAAT
Organism: Coregonus lavaretus; assembly: GCF_964263955.1. NCBI lineage: Eukaryota > Metazoa > Chordata > Actinopteri > Salmoniformes > Salmonidae > Coregonus > Coregonus lavaretus. Next base: position 16,007,935 of record NC_140020.1, on the reverse strand, counting down.
CGATATTGGTGGTTAATTATCAGCTAAAAGAGACCAATGTCCTCTTTTGCAAACAGAACTTTACAAAACAACCTACTTTTGTTGTAGAGTAATTCAATAAATCACCTCTTTTCAGTTAGTTGCTATTTATTTTTGCAAGAATTACGGAAATGGCTCCTTCGCTCACTCATTTTGCCTCAGATATGAGTGAAAGGTAAGGTGTTCTGAGAGGGGTAATTACAAGATTAGGCTACGAGACTAGCCTACCTGGCGCATGACAGATAGATAGCCAACATCAAGGATCCCCAACTGGTGGCCTGTGAGCCAAATTTACCCCTCAAGTTTTCTGAGCAAAAAAAATACAACAAAGAAATTATATACAGTGGGGAAAAAAGTATTTAGTCAGCCACCAATTGTGCAAGTTCTCCCACTTAAAAAGATGAGAGAGGCCTGTAATTTTCATCATAGGTACACGTCAACAATGACAGACAGAATGAGAAAAAAAAATCCAGAAAATCACATTGTAGGATTTGTTATGAATTTATTTACAAATTATGGTGGAAAATAAGTATTTGGTCAATAACAAAAGTTTCTCAATACTTTGTTATATACCCTTTGTTGGCAATGACACAGGTCAAACGTTTTCTGTAAGTCTTCACAAGGTTTTCACACACTGTTGCTGGTATTTTGGCCCATTCCTCCATGCAGATCTCCTCTAGAGCAGTGATGTTTTGGGGCTGTCGCTGGGCAACACAGACTTTCATCTCCCTCCAAAGATTTTCTATGGGGTTGAGATCTGGAGACTGGCTAGGACACTCCAGGACCTTGAAATGCTTCTTACGAAGCCACTCCTTCGTTGCCCGGGCGGTGTGTTTGGGATCATTGTCATGCTGAAAGACCCAGCCACGTTTCATCTTCAATGCCCTTGCTGATGGAAGGAGGTTTTCACTCAAAATCTCACGATACATGGCTCCATTCATTCTTTCCTTTACACGGATCAGTCGTCCTGGTCCCTTTGCAGAAAAACAGCCCCAAAGCATGATGTTTCCACCCCCATGCTTCACAGTAGGTATGGTGTTCTTTGGATGCAACTCAGCATTCTTTGTCCTCCAAACACGAGGAGTTGGGTTTTTACCAAAAAGTTCTATTTTGGTTTCATCTGACCATATGACATTCTCCCAATCCTCTTCTGGATCATCCAAATGCACTCTAGCAAACTTCAGACGGGCCTGGACATGTACTGGCTTAAGCAGGGGGACACGTCTGGCACTGCAGGATTTGAGTCCCTGGCGGCGTAGTGTGTTACTGATGGTAGGCTTTGTTACTTTGGTCCCAGCTCTCTGCAGGTCATTCACTAGGTCCCCCCGTGTGGTTCTGGGATTTTTGCTCACTGTTCTTGTGATCATTTTGACCCCACGGGGTGAGATCTTGCGTGGAGCCCCAGATCGAGGGAGATTATCAGTGGTCTTGTATGTCTTCCATTTCCTAATAATTGCTCCCACAGTTGATTTCTTCAAACCAAGCTGCTTACCTATTGCAGATTCAGTCTTCCCAGCCTGGTGCAGGTCTACAATTTTGTTTCTGGTGTCCTTTGACAGCTCTTTGGTCTTGGCCATAGTGGAGTTTGGAGTGTGACTGTTTGAGGTTGTGGACAGGTGTCTTTTATACTGATAACAAGTTCAAACAGGTGCCATTAATACAGGTAACGAGTGGAGGACAGAGGAGCCTCTTAAAGAAGAAGTTACAGGTCTGTGAGAGCCAGAAATCTTGCTTGTTTGTAGGTGACCAAATACTTATTTTCCACCATAATTTGCAAATAAATTCATTAAAAATCCTACAATGTGATTTTCTGGATCTTTTTTTCTCAATTTGTCTGTCATAGTTGACGTGTACCTATGATGAAAATTACAGGCCTCTCTCATCTTTTTAAGTGGGAGAACGTGCACAATTGGTGGCTGACTAAATACTTTTTTCCCCCACTGTAGATAATGGGCCTCATTGCCAAAATCCCCAAATATCTCTTTAATATGGCAGTTCATTATGAGGTATTTGTTCATTTCAGTTTGACCTGGTATGTAATGATGCCTGGGTGGTGGACATGTACCAGGCTACACTCAATGTGGGCTTCCTCGTTGGAAGCATAACTTTTGGATACCTGGCTGACAGGTAAGTTTACTTCGCAACGCAGAAGAAAGATTCTTTTTTTCAATATTAGATCCTGTTTTTACATTCTCTTTTTTTCTTCTTCTTTGAAGGTTCGGCAGAAAAATGAGCTTCTTGATGTCCAACCTCTTGAATGGGGTTGCTGGAATACTTGTAGCAGCGGCTCCAAACTATATATCCATGCTTGTATTTCGCACAATCTTTGGCTTTGCTGTCAAGGGAGTCTGGATGTCTGTATATGTGCTTAGTATGAAAAAAAAACCTTTGTCCCACAAAAGTTGATATATTAACTACGGCGTGTATGATTTTGATTAATAATTTGCAGCAAATTAGTCTATGGTTTAGTAAATAGGAAGTTAGTTTATTTCCGATGCAACTTTCAACAGAGGAGGATGGTCAAATTATGTTTCAGTAAAACTCTTGCTTGACTTAAGGTTACATGCTTTACTGTACAGTATGTGTCTTACCTGCAGTGTTGGGGACATATAGTTTACCAAGTTACCAATTACTTCACACTGAAAGAAGTTAGCTACACTAAAGCTACCTTTAAGAACAATATAGTTCACTTAACTAAAGTTACATTTTGAAAAAGTAGTTCACTACACCCAAACTACTTTGTGATAAATTATCATATCTAAATCTGATATGTCATAGACTACAAATTGCAAGAACAGATCATTCTGGAGTCAGATGTTTACAGAAGGTGTACCTTAGCCTATTAAACACAAAAACTGTTTCAAATTAGAATTAGGCAGGTCTGATGCCGAAAAAAATATTTTTAGCCTACTTTACCCATATTTTATTTTTGCACAAATTGTTGTGTTGTTCCATTAGTTAGCTACACCGCTACATGGCAAAAGCAATTAACTACTGAAAACACTACCAAGATTTGAATTGAATTCAATGCAGTTAAATTACTAGTTGAACTACATGTAGTTCATTACTCCCCAACACTGCTTACTTGTCTCCTCAGTTACTGAGCTGGTGGGAGTTGAGTACAGGAGGATGGTGGGTGTGATTTTCCAGATGTTCTTCAGTGTGGGTATTCTCGTTTTGACCCTCATTGCCTACCTCATCACTGACTGGCACTGGCTGCAGGTGGCCTTCACTGTTCCTTACTTCATATTTCTATCTTACTTCTGGTAAGACCCGGAATCACCTCAGATATTATACAGGCCTGTTGTAGGATCACCATGTCCAATGCCCTGCTATACTGTATGTCTGCATGGTTCTGAAAACCTCATGTTGCGTCTCACATTTTGGCTTCCAGGTTGATCCCAGAGTCTCCAAGATGGCTTCTCTCTCAGAACAACTCAACCAAAGCTAAGGAGATCACTGAGGCAATAGCGAAGGAAAACAAGAAAACCCTCTCCAAGAACATTGAGGTAAGAAATGTTTCAGGGGATCATACATAATTAAAAAGGCACTGCTAAACTAGATTTGATGACAACTTCCATAGCCTAACATATTTTACAGACGCTGAGCGATGACAATGCAGAGACCTCAACTGCCTCTTTCCTGGATCTGGTCAGAACTCCAAACATGAGAAAGCACACCTTCATCCTCATGTTCAACTGGTAAGACCCATGCTGCAAAAAATTGCTAGACATCTATGACCAATGATTTAAGCTTAAATTACAACAGCACTTAAGCTATATGTAACTTGGGGGATTATACCATAAATAATCTTCCCTGTAGCCGATACTACTACTTTTTTATACGTGAAGTCCCCGGGACAGTATTCAATAATCAAGGTTTCGCTTCAGAATGTTCTGTTTAACTCTGGGCAACATAAAATACATCATACATACCAACAACAACCCAGGAGAACATGCCAAGGGAGAAGGAGAGCGGCACCAATGGAGACAGGTACTCTTGCCATAGAACCTTTACTCCCGATTAAACTTGTCCATTTGCAATACACAATGGTTGCTGCTCCCGTCCTCCAACGGCATGCCAGCCTTTACAATTTTTAGGGGATCCCCTGAAACATCTTCTTCTTCAGTGGAGTTTAATGGTGGTTGGCATCCAAGATGTTGCATTACTGCCCCCAATTCAAGTATAGTATAAATCTATTACACTTTATGATACAAAATGGAAAAGGGGAAAATAAAATAAAGATACAAATATATTTTGAATTACCCTACCAACTAACCCTATACTCATTCAAACCAATCACCTTATTCCACTACTTTAACCCTCTCTGATCCTACCCCATGCCAACGGCCTGAGAGGACAGGACACTACCACTCAACACACCTTGTAACTCTTCTGAAGTCAAATCTCGTACCCCCAATTACTTCTCTGCAGCTGCCACCACATGTATTTTAGCTGACTTACGTTTCATCTCTGCGGTACAGTTGATAAGCATTGCTATGAATGCTAAGAAGCCAACCTTACTGAAACATATATCACTCATTGGCCTATCCCTCTGTTCTTGCACATATCTACTATTGTGAAAATTCTTACACAGGAAAACTCTAAGTCAATCTTAAATTATTCATTGTTTATTGTCAGCGCGCTGGAGAGGTTACAACGAACTTGATGCACCATAGTGAACGTCTGTCAGGAGCTCTAACGGGGCAGTTCCGTTAGTACTCTTATATACTGCAGACAAGTTATATTTGCATGATTTAGCTTATTCATCATTCATTCATCATTAACATCTGCTTCATTCATGTGACCGACCAATACTGGGTCATGCATGTGACAGACCAATACCTCACGAGGCTTCTTCTCTCTAAGCTGAGACCTTGAAACTGAGATATCTTTCGTTCTCAAAACAAGGGTCTGGGCGTACTGCCAAATTGCAGATACTGATAGTGAGGGTTCTTTCAATCAGTCACTTGCATGAACACAGAAAACAGTTATTAGAAAAGCACAAACATTGAACACAGAAATGTATAAAATAGAAAAGCACCAACATAACATTTTCCATCACACTGCTATTCACAGAGATCCTCTCAGAATATCCCCTGAAACAAGGGAAAAGCTCAGTTTTTATACAAAAAGCCACACCCTTAATTAAAAGGAGGTGCACCTGTGACTGGCAGAGGCAAGAGGGTGCGTTCAAGAACCACAACAAACTTTAACCCGTTACATATACATTTATGACAGGGTCCCTTTCTCTTCTCGTGGCCTAATTTGATGTTGTATCATCATCTTCACAGGTTCACTAGTGCTATTGTCTACCAGGGTCTTATCATGCGTGTGGGAATCGCAGGAGGAAACGTCTACATTGACTTCCTGATCTCTGGCCTGGTAGAGTTCCCTGCTGCCTTCCTAATCCTCTTCACCATCGATCGTATTGGACGTCGTCTTCCCTTTGCTACGGCCAACATTGTAGCTGGAGTATCCTGCTTCATCACTGCTATGATCCCAGATAGTAAGTGTGCAATATCTGAAAGGAAACTTGTTAGAAAATGGTAGTACCGTCTTATTTAATGTGCATAGTACATACGATACAGTAATGTCTCTCTCTCTCTCCTGCAGGTTACTTCTGGGTCAAAACAGTTGTGGCCTGCGTTGGCCGGTTGGGCATCACCATGGCATTTGAGATGGTGGTGTTTGTGAACACTGAATTATACCCCACCTTTGTCAGGTAAGGTTTACCAGGGGTGCACATCTCAAAATGTATAACTAATAACAAACATAGCAGGAAACAAATTATGGAAAAAATACTACAACTGTTTCTCTCCTCAGGAACCTGGGCGTGTCAGTGTGCTCCACTCTGTGTGACATCGGAGGCATCGTTTCCCCGTTCCTGCTCTACAGACTGGCTACCATCTGGCTGGAACTGCCACTCATCATCTTCGGTACATGATTAAAACACTAATTAACCTGTTATAAGATGCTTATACACCGGAGACCATTTCTGTCTGAGGAGTCCATTTCTGTCAGACACTCAATGTGGTAATATGTTTTGTTGTACCCCACAGGGGCGATAGCGTTCGTAGCTGGAGGTTTAGTCTTGCTGTTGCCTGAGACCAGAGGTGTAACACTTCCTGAGACTATCGATGACATTGAGTTCCCAAACAGGTATGATTTTCTTTATCACTTCAAATTAAACTAAATTGCACTGTAGTGTGTTAGAGGATTTGTTTGGGGAATATGGATTTATTGTACATATTCCATTGGTGATCAGACACAAAGAAAACTGCCTGAAGAGTCAACAGCTGACAAATCTCTTGCCCACTGACATGACGACCAACAAAGAAACTACAATCGTCTGATCGATATTGCTCCACCTCTTCGCCACAAGATTGACAGCATACTGAACTCATATACTGTATTTACGAATGTATAACCTATAATATGTTTTTTGCATTTGTTGTTTCCTAACACTAGCTGATGTGAATCCTTTCATGTTTTTGTGATGCTGGTATTTATATGTATTACTGTACAGGACATGATTTTAGATCATAATAATGATCATAATATTAATTTAGCTGTTAAAATACACACAATGGTGATTTCTATCATTTAAAAAAAATATTTCAGTTGGAAATCCCCAAATGATATCCACTATCAGTCCTCCACTAATTTTATGGTAGAAATTGCCAGAAATGTCATCTTCTCAAGTGTGTTTTGAGAAGATTTTCTTATTCTAAACTGTCTCTAGTTATCCCAAATGTTAACATACCCCAGTCGTGTTAATGTTATATACATTTATTGTTGACTGACCTGACTGAAATTAATAAAAAGGTTTCCCATCAAAGATCCCAATGACACACAAGCTCTTCCTTTATTTAACATGTGGTCAAACACCATTGTTGTGTACCAGGCTAGAACCTTGCAATTTCGGAAGAAATCACTTACCACAGGTATTTAATTTGTACTTTCAAGTCTTACAAGTCTTAATAAAACTACATTTAGGGCTCAAATTCAACATTCCTCAAGATTATGGAGGTATAGCAGAGGGTGAAGAATTAATCTTCATCTGATTGTTAATCCAATCCATAAATTTAGATACTCTGATGTACACCCCTGGCTTCATGGCGTCGGCACAGCCCAGACCCCACGATGTCACTCCCTGGAGAACAAAGGTGTTCTGAGCATGGCACACCAAAGGGCCACCACTGTCATCCTAGAAGAAGTAAAAAACAGAGGTAAAAAACTCTGATGCAGTTAACTTTAAACTCATTGTGGAATCTGCGGTATACAACCAACCACACAGTCCTTAATTAAATTGAATGACTACTGGTTGTTGCTGAGCATGTACACTACCGGTCAAAAGTTTTAGAACACCTACTCATTCAAGGGTTTTTCTTTTTTAAAACTATTTTCTACATTGTAGAATAATAGTGCAGACATCAAAACTATGAAATAAATCACAGACAGTGTCACCAGCAAAGCACCCCCACACCATAACACCTCCTCCTCCATGCTTTACGGTGGGAAATACAAATGCGGAGATCATCCGTTCACCCACACCGCATCTCACAAAGACATAGTGGTTGGAACCAAAAATCTAAAATATGGACTCCAGGCCAAAGGACAAATTTCCACCGGTCTAATGTCCATTGATCGTGTTTCTTGACCCAAGCGATTCTCTTCTTCTTAATGGTGTCCTTTATTAGTGGTTTCTTTGCAGCAATTCGACCATGAAGGCCTGATTCACACATTCTCTTCTGAACAGTTGATGTTGAGATGTGTCTGTGACTTGAACGCCGTGAAGCATTTATTTGGGCTGCAATTTCTGAGGCTGGTAACTCTAATTAACTTATCCTCTGCAGCAGAGGTAACTCTGGGTCTTCCATTCCTGTGGCGGTCCTCGTGAGAGCCAGTTTCATCATAGCGCTTGATGGTTTTTGCGACTGCAAGATTTTGAAATGTTCCGTATTGACTGACCTTCATGTCTTAATGTAATGATGGACTGTCATTTCTCTTTGCTTATTTGAGCTGTTCTTGCCACAATATGGACTTGGTATTTTACCAAATAGGTATATCTTCTGTATACCCCACTTACCTTGTCACAACACAACTGATTGGCTCAAACGCATTAAGAAGGAAAGAAATTCCAAAAATAAATTTTTAAGAAGGCACACCTGTTAATTGAAATGCATTCCAGGTGACTACCTCATGAAGCTGGTTGAGAGAATGCCAAGAGAGTGCAAAGCGGTCATCAAGGCAAAGGTGGCTATTTGAAGAATCTCAAATATAAAATATATTTTGATTTGTTTAACACTTTTTTGGTTACTACATGATTCCATATGTGTTATTTCATAGTTTTGATGTCTTCACTAATTTTCTACAATGTAGAAAATAGTAAAAATAAAGAAAAACCGTTCAAAAAACTTTTGACTGGTAGTATGTACCTGGCAACTGTCTGCTCCCCCTTCAATGTTCCCAGCACACATCTCATGGTCCTTGACTCTGTTGTTCAGGTAGGCAGGACGATTACACACTTTATTTTCTATAACAGGGAAGCCCGTCTCCTTGAGGAGCCCTTCTCCACCAGTTCCTACAAACACAAAGATCAATGTTTTATGTCGGAAAATATAGAAAATGTTTGGTATATTTGCATCAACAAAGTAATGGAGTCCTGGACAGAAGAATAACTTCATTTTGTGTCATGTTATGAGAGCAACCATGAGGGGAAAAAACATGCATGACTCTTGAACCTTGTGTCTCTCCCCATCCTGTCACATAGCACTCAGTTCCAGATGGTACCACGTAATCCTTCTCAGGTAAGCATACTGGTAAAACGTTGTCATTTATGAGTGCAGGGCTGCAACCAATCACACAAGTCTTTTTACAGCCTCTGACTTCCAAATAGCAAGAAAAATATAAAACATTCTATTGAGTTTTTCTTTAATGACATGCAATGGCCTCACTCACCTGTCTAGCTTCAGTAGTGCAATGTCTGTCCCGCCAGGTCCCAGGATCAGTTTCTCCAGGTTACGCTCCTGCTTGGACGCTTCATTTGCTCTCTCTGTATGGGTTCCCAATAGCACCATGTAGGCAGATGGCCTCTTTGATCTGACACACACACAGGAAGATGTACTTGTATGTAATCCATAATTAGGACCTCACAGTAAACAATACGGTGGTCCTCTGTAGCTCAGCTGGTAGAGCACGGCGCTTGTAACGCCAAGGTAGTGGGTTCGATCCCCGGGACCACCCATACACAAAAAATGTATGCACGCATGACTGTAAGTCGCTTTGGATAAAAGCATCTGCTAAATGGCATATTATTATATTATTAATACTAAACAGTCATGCTGCTTTTCTGCTGTGTAGGAGGCTAACACTCAGCCACTATCAATTTTCCCTCTAATCTGCATGTGTGCGCGGGCGCATTTCTAGCCATCTTTGAAAAGCTAGTCAGGTAAAGAGCTTTTTTTATGTCTTAAAGGGGCAGTGTTGTATTTTGAGACCGTCTTGAATAAGCACATTTGCTGCTACTGTAGGCTGAATGATAAAACAGCTATTTCCATGTTAAAATGTTATGGGATGCATTTTTCTCCATTGTTTTTGATGGTAGGCCACTCTGGTAGGCCTACATTATGATCAAATAGCCACAGTAGCCTACTTGGCCACTGTTAAAACTGTAACTGGTACAGCCTCAGTGCTCACAGTAAACGCGTGCTGGAAGTTGCACAGAATTTTCACAATGTTCAAGTTTGCGCTCAGCAGACCTTTTTTGAGGGAACATTGGCCACTACTACAGAGTATGTACAGCTGCCCTTCTTGTTGGTATAGGTTTTGTCAGTAATTAGCCTCATGACAACTGAGTTGATATGGGCACTGATGAGGGCTGCTCTCTCACATCTTCAGGCAGTGGGCAGCGGTGAGGACCCACTGAGGGGCGATCAGAGTTCCTCCACAGATATGGGTATGGATATGGATGCCAGTGCTGCAGAGGGACGGACAGAAGAGTAACTGAGTAAGTTCTCCAAGAGATATTGTTTTTTCTTATTGTATAGAGGTATCAATATATTAATGAGATTCATGAAAGGGAATGGGATACTATCCTCCATACTTGGTCCTTAGGCTGATCTGCCAGGGCCATGAGTGGGGTTTGGATACACAGCCTCCAACGATGCGACCGAAACACCTCATGGGCTTTGTAACAGGCTGCCCACATTTCAAGCCAGCTGGAGACCAGAAATACCGTTTTATTTCTGCATTCCACAATGTAGACCAGATATAGCAGATGTACATACAGTAACCACATACAGTAAATCTGGATAAAACAATTGTGTTAAAACAACAGGGGGGGTGCACAATTTTGGGTGCACAATTTTATTTTATGGGTCTAGAATAAAAAAGTAATTTAATGGTAAAAATGAATGACCTTTTAATGTGGCATGAACACAACCATTCATGATGCTTTCATCTGATTGAACAAAACAAATCACTTCAAAAAGTAGGCTACCTGTGCATGTTCCTCCACTCCAGAATAATGGAAACGCTACTTGGTGAATGGAAATAGACATCTGTTTACAAACACCAAAAAAGTGTGCCTAATGACATTCAGTGATCGCCATTGATTGGGCCTACAGTACATTCATTGATGCGTCTTGGTGACAAATATACTTTTTTTGTAGCCTGTAAAGTCAGGACACCTGAAATGGGGCTGAAAATGTCCCAGGGAAAACGGGATGGTCACCCTAACACACAGGGTCAACTTACTACACTAGGCTACAATGTGTAGGCCAATTACTATGACCTTTAAATAGGGCTTCCGGTAGCCAGTGATGTAGTGGTAAAAAAATCGGTGGATAAACTCTTTGCCAGTCACGGTGAAAAATATAACGCTCCCTATACTTTCAATGCATTTTTCTGAAAAAGGTGGGTAAACTGCGTTTAGTTGCGTTTACCCTCCGCTAGGCCTATACCACCCCCGGTAGCCTACCCTCTCAGCCAAGACAATTTTACACACATGAACACACGCAGAACAGGTAGCCTACATTCAATAAAATACACGAGTTGAATCAAAACATGTTTACATCTTAGTTCATGAGTTGTCCGTAATTCATGAGTTGAATGCATGGAGTCTTCATAGATCGTGTGACATAAAACACTACCTTTCTTTCCTTACATTAATGACATTGTTATTTGTCATTATTAAGCATTTAACAATTGAATTAGAACATTGAACTTAAATCCAGCACGATTCCTGGATCTTGGAGATCTCGGAAAATGCGCTGTAAGTGTAACAATGCCTACATAAAATGTAATTATGTTTCGCCATGAAAACAGTTCTCATGGGCACACAAATCCAAAATAATGTAGGCCTATGGCATTGCAAAATGTAATGCTTCTAACAGAAAGAGTCAACTATAGGCCTACTGTCATTAATGTTGGATGGATTGGATGCACATTGGTGTCTAGCTGTAGGCTAGTTGTCTAGTGATATTGTCGACCATCATCAGCTGATCCAGGAAAGAAAACAAATGTTGATAAAAAATAATAAAGCTAAATAAATGTATTCTGGCCAGGACAGCACAGAGAACACCAGTACCCGCAATGAGCGCTCTAAACAGCCGACTGACAAAAGCAAACAATGATAAATCAATGTATAAATCTTATGAATTGGAATAAAGGCAGTTTTTTTTATCAAGGGTGCATGGCAAACAAATGGTGAAAATGAGCAAGTACAAAGGAAAATCTATGCATTTAAAGGAGCTCAGCTGTGGCCAAAATGCAACACTACTGAGTGCACAGTGCTGTGGACATGGAGGTTTGTGCAGCCACGTAGAAATAAATGGTTTAAACCTTGACAAAGAGGTGGGGGTGTCTGTTCAATTTGGAAGCTTTTATTTTAATATTTACCACCGTAAAACATATTTACCACTGCATTTTAAACAAATAGGAGAATGGTTAAATTAGCATTATTATACACCCCCCAAAGTTTGACTTTTGTTGTATTTGGGAGAACTCATGTCTCATTCAGGGAAGCTGAGCCCCCCCTGGCTCTCCCATAATTCGCACCCTGCTCACAGTAGTCCACATACCGCAATCTGGGATTTGGCAGTAGTCCCATTTCTGGCTTCTGTCTGTGGTGTAGCACCATGGTCCATTCACGTCATTGTCAGGGTTTCTACAATTCTACCAGTGAAAAGGGGCGCTGAATAAATTGAAGTACATCTTCCCAAATGTCTGTCATATGAAATACTTTTGCAGTATCGTCTGACATTATTTAAATATGTCTTATAAGAAAATTCCTTGAACTTACATTGGACTCCAGGCCTTTGTCAGGGTGGGATTCAGGGGTGAAGCTGATGTGCTGATGGGGGCTCTGGGCGCTCCAACTCTGACAGGTGACACCCAACATGGTCATGGAAGTAGGACCCCTGTATGTCCCCCCGTTGCCCACCTTGCAATCTGAAAGCCACAGTCAACAGAAAACAATATCACGGATCAATTTCTACCCTCAACACTGACAATGTAGGGTGAGTGAATGAATGCTGAACTAAATTCTAATCTAGGTAGTGTTTTCAGTAGTTAATTATTTTAAATGTTTTCCCATGTAGCGAAATGGTAAGAAATGTGACTGTTCCTGGTGCAAATACAATGTCCTATCCCGGAGCTCGAGTAAATGACATTACTAAGCTGCTCCCGAATGTACTACGTCAGGACATGGAAATCCATTCTATCGTAGTCAATGGGGGTTTTAATGACATTATGAAGGGCAGCTCTGATCAGTTGAAACTGGATTTTAAAGAGCTGATTGACTCTCTGCTAGACACCAACAAAAGACCCATCATATCTGGCCCTGTGCCCTCTCTGAATCGTGGCATTGAACGCTTTAGCAGGATTCTTTCTCTTCACAACTGGCTACGTGATTATTGCAGCTCAATGGGTGTAACGTTTGTTGACAATTTCGATACCTTTTGGAAACAAAACACGTTTGGCTTGCGAAAGTATTCATTAATTTTTCCTATTTTGGTGCCTTACAAACTGGAATTAAAATTGTGTTTTTGAGGGTTTGTCTCATTTGATTTACACAACATGCCTACCACTTTGAAGATGCAAAATATTTTTTATTGTGAAACAAACAACAAATCAGACAAAAAAACGGAAAACTTGAGCGTGCATAACTATTCGCCCCCCCCCCAAAGCCAATACTTTGTAGAGCCACCTTTTGCAGCAATTACAGCTGCAAGTCTCTTGGGGTATGTCTCTATGAGCTTGGCACATCTAGCCACTGGGATTTTTGCCCATTCTTCAAGGCAAAATTGCTCCAGCTCCTTCAAGTTGGATGGGTTCCGCTGGTGTACAGCAATTTTTAAGTCATACCACAGATTCTCAATTGGATTGAGGTCTGGGCTTTGACTAGGCCATTCCAAGACATTTAAATGTTTGCTCTTAAACCACTCGAGTGTTGCTTTCGCAGTATGCTTAGGGTCATTGTCCTGCTGGAAGGTGAACCTCCGTCCCAGTCTCAAATCTCTGGAAGACTGAAACAGGTTTCCTCAAGAATTTCCCTGTATTTAGCGGCATCCATCATTCCTTCAATTCTGACCAGTTTCCCAGTCCCTGTCAATGAAAAACATCCCCACAGCATGATACTGCCACCACCATGCTTCACTGTGGCGATGGTGTTCTCGGGGTTATGAGAGGTGTTGGGTTTACGCCAGACATAGCGTTTTCCTTGATGGCCAAAAAGCTCAATTTTAGTCTCATCTGACCAGAGTACGTTCTTCCATATGTTTGGGGAGTCTCCCACATGCCTTTTGGCGAATACTAAACGTGTTTACTTATTTTTCTCTTTAAGCAATGGCTTTTTTTCTGGTCACTCTTCCGTAAAGCCCAGCTCTGTGGAGTGTACGGCTTAAAGTGGTCCTATGGACAGATACTCCAATCTTCGCTGTGGAGCTTTGCAGCTCCTTCAGGGTTATCTTTGGTCTCTTTGTTGCCTCTCTGATTAATGCCCTCCGTGCCTGGTCCGTGAGTTTTGGTGGGTGGCCCTCTCTTGGCAGGTTTGTTGTGGTGCCATATTCTTTCCATTTTTTAATAATGGATTTAATGGTGCTCCGTGGGATGTTCAGAGATATTTTCTTTATAACCCAACCCTGATCTGTACTTCTCCACAACTTTTTCCCTGACTTGTTTGGAGAGCTCCTTGGTCTTCATGTTGCCGCTTGCTTGGTGGTGCCCCTTGCTTAGTGGTGTTGCAGACTCTGGGGCCTTTCAGAACAGGTGTATATATACTGAGATCATGTGACAGATCATGTGACACTTAGATTGCACACAGGTGGACTTCATTTAGCTAATTATGTGACTTCTGAAGGTAATTGTTTGGACCAGATCTTATTTAGGGGCTTCATAGCAAAGGGGGTGAATCCATATGCACGCACCACATTTCCGTTATTTATTTTTTAGAATTTTTTGAAATAAGTTTTTTTTTTTTATTCCACTTCACCAATTTGGACTATTTTGTGTATGTCCATTACATTAAATCCAAATAAAAATCAATTTAAATTACAGGTTGTAATGCAACAAAATAGGAAAAACGCCAAGGGGGATGAATACTTCTGCAAGGCACTGTATAAGGAGGATGGGATCCACCCAAATCATTTGGGTTTCTGGATCCTTTCACAGCATTATAAGGCTGTGTTGAGACAATGACTTATCAATGACCCAAGCCTAGCTCAGCTAATCCCTGCCATTGTGACGCAGTTGTCATAATGCTTCAGCAAATGTACATTACACCGGGGCTTTGGTAGACACAATGTAAGTAACCTAATTTATGTCCCTCTAACTGCTCTGAATGCCTCTGCTAATCCTACAGCTATTGTATGCAGTAATCATGTGCGTATGAACCAGATTTATACTGTTAGAACTGAGGCGGTGTGCCCTAGGAGGAAGTCCACTGTGTGCAGCTCACTCTGCACTAACATAAATAACATGATTATATCTACTTCTGCTAAGCTTCCCAGTAAAGCAATGAAATCAAGTAAGCATCCCAGAAGAAAAGTGCTCAAAATAGCCCACGTTAACATACAGTATAGAGAGAGTGGATCTTTGTTCTGGAGTTAGGAAGTTGGAAGAGGCAGGGCTATGTCTGTTATGACTAAATATGGTACCTTATTAAATATATTATATGAACTCCCCATGAAAAGTGTCTAAGTACATCCTTACATTTGTAATCACTTGATACCCTAGAAACTCATCATAACAGAGAGAAAGGATAAATTATTCACCTATATGTTATTCCAGTTTAGAGTCCATTGATAATGTTGATTGAGGAATGAGGAATGTTAAATTGGAAATGTATAAAGTGGATTGAGGTTTACAGGATTGAAGATGTGGAAAGAAGACTATCTCAGTAGATCAGATAGCTCCCCAAGTGACCAGGGAAAAGCTTGGGGTTCATTTGACTGCGCATGGATGACGAAGACAGACGTTTTTGTTTTTTTATATTAATGTGACCAGATTATAATATCCATGTAACTTAGTAATGGTTATGGATCTTTGTATTTGTGGGGATGATGTCATGATGGTCACAATTTATTTATATGGATGTTTTCTTGGTAGCATGTCTAAGATGATGGGTCAGTTATTTAGCATAGGTTAGGATCTAGTCAGACATATACTACTGATTGGGAATATTGTATTTTATATGAATTGTTGGGGGTTAAGTAATCTTACTTACCACAAAATAAGAAAAAAAAAGTGGATTGTAATGATGTCATGTCATAGTATTGTGTGGACCAGGGGGAGAGTTAGTAGATAAGTGGTTTGCTGCCACGGAGTCTACATTCCGTTATGTCAAAGGGGAGATTACTGAGGTTGATCTTAGAATAATTGATGGACAGGATATACTGACAGGGGTAAAGGATAATAACATCAAAGAATGGGAGTGCCCATGGAGGTTTACCAGATGTTTGTGGAGAGACTTGTAACAGAGTGTATATATAGAGAGAGTGGATCTTTGTTCTGGAGTTAGGAAGTTGGAAGAGGCAGGGCTATATCTGTTATAACTAAACATGGTACCATATTAAATATCTTATATGAACTCCCCATCAAAAGTGTCTAAGTACATCCTTACATTCGTAATCACTTGATACCCTAGAAACTCATCATAACAGTGTATCTGTAACTTTCTCACTCATCATTATTCACGATTCATTCAGGATCATCTGTTATCATGGTAGCATCCACATTAATGTAGAAGTGTTTAGAATCATATTCTATTCTTATTTACAATAAAAGTGACTCCAAAATGACTCACTATATTATTTACCATTAATTCCTATTGGGCACAAAATAATCTTAAACACAACCAAAACAAACAGCAAATGCATCCAACAAGTTTGTACAGTCCCAAGCTTAATGTAGTCATTGCGTGCTAGGAATACGGGACCAAAATACTTAACGTTTTACTACTTTAATATACATTTAAGTGAATACTTTTAGTCCCCAAAAATGGGGGGACTATGTACAAAAAGTGTTGTAATTTCTAAACGGTACACCCGATATGGATTTAAAAAAAACTCAAATTAAAGCTGACAGTCTGCATTTTAACCTCATAATCATTGTATCAATTCAAATCCAAATTGCTGGAGTGCAGAGCCAAAGCAACAAAATATGTGTCACTGTCGCAATACTTTTGGAGATCACTGTATATTTTCAAAGTAGCTTCCCCAACACTGATGAAAGGATGGATGGATTACCTCTGCTGTTGTCTGAGGGTGTCTGGGAGGGTGCTGGCTTGGGCTGGTCATGTTTGTCAGGCTTGGGAGTAGGCTTGGGAGCAGTTGGGCATTTATCCACACTGCAGAACTCCCAACGAACAGAGGGTTCAGTGGTGTAACACCATGGAGCACGGTCGCCATCAGGGTTCCTACACAGGTTTCTTCTCAAATCGCTGTGAAACACATGTAAAAGACATAATGTCCTCAGACACTGCAGATTACATATTACATTGTTTGGCTTTTAATGACCAGATAGTAGAAGACAGAGATAGAGCTAGAGATATACATTTCCCACTGGGCACAAACATCAGTTCAACATCTAGTTTTGATTTACATTTGATTTACACAATGGATTTAGTGTCACACCAGCCTTCGCTTTGGTTCCCCCTCCTGTCCAGCTCAGGCATTCGGTGTCACCGGCCTTCTAGCTGCTGCCGAACCTACTGCTGGAAAACGCCCTTCACTCATCAACCCTGGACTTGTCTCGTCATCATTACACACACCTGGTTCCAATTCCCACTATCACTATTTACTCCCTCTGCCATTTGTCTTTGTCGGTCATTGTAAATGTTACTTGTGTTCCTGAGAGGTATCTCTCCTACTATTTCCTGAGTACTTTATATTTTGCACTTTGGGTTTATGAAGATATATTTTGAGCACAACAGCGTTTGGGTTTCTTCCCGCTTTGATCTATGGTGCTTAAATAAATTCAGTAGTTCTAAACCTGCGACAGCCTCCTGCCTACTTAATATGCCATTTAGCAGACGCTTTTATCCAAAGCGACTTACAGTCATGCGTGCATACATTTTTGTGTATGGGTGGTCCCGGGGATCGAACCCACTACCTTGGCGTTACAAGCGCCGTGCTCTACCAGCTGAGCTACAGAGGACCACGACCTTCTCTCTACACCTGTGACAGAATGACCGACCCAAGAAAACAGGAAGCAGCAGGACATCCTGCCAACTGCAGGCTACACTACCACCTTCCCAGCTCCCCGTGGTCGTTCCAGCCACCCCACCACCATCTACATCACCCGGTCCGATCAGCAACGTCCACCTGCTCCTCCCGGAGTGGTTTGACGGCACCCCAGCTCACTGTAGGGGGTTTCTCCTGAAGTGTGACCTCCACCTTGCCCGTCATGCCAGGACGGCCTCCGAGAGGGACAAGGTGGCCTTGGTGATCTCGGTGCTGACAGGCTGGGCTCTGGAGTGGGCGCACGCCGTCTGGGAGAGGGACGGTCCAGAAGTGCATTCCTATGAGCGTTTCACCCAACTCTTCCGTGTCGTCTTCGACCACCCACAGAGGGCCAAGAGAGCGGTCCAGGACAGCGTCGGAGTACGCTCCGGACGGTGGCTGCGTCCACTGGCTGGAACGACCAGGCCCTGTTGACGGTTTTCCGCAGCAGGCTACAGGAAGACATCCAGACCGAGCAGGCCTGTCGCGATAAAGACCTCACGCTGGAACAGCTCATCGTCATGGCCATCCGCCTGGATAATCTCCTGCGTGCCCGTCGTCACCCATCCGGGGGTTCGGGTTTCTCCCAGGAACCTCCAGTGAGACTGAGCCCATGGAGGTGGGCACGACGCACCTTCCCCCTGCGGAACGTCAACGCTGCCGTCAACAGGGTCTCTGCTCCTACTGCGGGGAGTCGGACCACCCCTGGAATACCTGTCCCAGAAGGAGAACCAGGCGAGGAAGCGACAGGCCGAGGAGCGCTCCTACACCTTCCCAGGTAGGCGTGGACGTGCCTTGCTCCTCTCTGTCCACACAGCCCGTCCTCCTCCCTGTCACCTTCCCTGACTATCATGGTCCCCCACTGAGTCCTTCCCTAGTGGACTCAGGTGCTGCAGGCAATTTCCTAGACCAGTCAGTGGCCTTATCATTACGCATTCCTCTAGTCCCTTTACAACCCCCTATCCCAGTCCATGCCCTAGACAACCGTCCCCTAGGAACAGGACTGGTGCACCAGACCACGATTCCCATTTCCCTCACAGTTAATCACAACCACCACGAACGCGTCACTTTCCTCATCTTAGACTCTCCTGCACACCCCGTAGTTTTAGGTTTCCCCTGGCTACGGTTGCATTACCCCAGTTTATCATGGACAGAGAGGAGGTTGTTGGGTTGGTCGCAGGAGTGTCAGGGGAGGTGTTTCTCTGTGTCAATCTGTGCCAATTCCGTGGAAAGTCCGGACCAGGCCACCCACGTCCCTATCCCAGAGGAATACCGGGACCTACAGGTGGCCTCTGCATGACACAGAGGATCGGAGGGAGAAAGTGACACCCATTATCCCCTGTCCCGCATTATAGGCTCCTGCTCCTGCTCCTCCGCCCTCTCCTGCCCACTACGTGCCCTCTGATGTGCGGGACTGTCTCCTCGCCTGGGCACACACAGCAGCTGTGTCGGGGCACCCGGGTATAGCCCGTACTATCGACTGTCTCTCCGCCAAGTACTGGTGGCCCACCTTGACCCGGGACGTCCGGGTTTACGTCTCTTCCTGCTCCACCTGCACACAGAGCAAGACACCTAGACACCTAGACACCTCCCCTATGGCAAACTCCACCCACTGCCGGTTCTACAACGACCCTGGTCCCATCTCTCTGTGGACGTTGTCACAGACTTTCCCCCCTCGTAGGGACACACCACCATCCTGGTCGTTGTGGACCGGTTTTCCAAAGCCTGTCATTTTATTCCTCTGCCTGGTCTCCCTACGGCCCTGCAGACCACAGAGGCTCTCTTCTCTCACGTCTTCCGGCCATTTGTCTTTGTCGGTCATTGTAAATGTTACTTGTGTTCCTGAGAGGTATCTCTCCTACTATTTCCTGAGTACTTTATATTTTGCACTTTGGGTTCGCCCTTTGCCTTTTTGTTAATGAAGATATATTTTGAGCACAACATCGTTTGGGTTTCGTCCCGCTTTGATCTATGGTGCTTAAATAAATTCAGTAGTTCTAAACCTGCGACTGCCTCCTGCCTACTCCTCTCTACACTTGTGAAATGTAGGTCAAAAGTTGGGTGAAAAAATACAAAATGCCCTTACGTTGATGACTTTTTGCAAATCCAATCAGTTTTCCACATTCCTTCAATGTCATCACATAGTTTTTTGGGGGTTGAAATGACGTGGAAACCACATTGATTCAACCAGTTTTTGCCCAGTGGGTAGAGATTATATTTGACTATGCTCTAGGCCTCACGCTTTAGGGAAGGACTGCGGTGTCTTATTGTGACTGTGAGGTGTCATCGAGCTCCAGGCCTGGCATTTCTTCCCACTGATGGTCTCTGTCACAATACCACGATAGTCAATCCCGGTGCCCACATAGCAGTCTTCCTCAGCTGGAGGGGGCGCTGCGTAATCTGAGTTTTAAAAACAATATCACCCATGTCAACCAAATTAAATATACATTTTGGTGAAAAATGTAGGCTGTATGGATTGGTAGTGGATTACATGAGTTTCGCTACATAGTTAGTAAGTAGCGACTTTAGCACTTGGGAAAGCTCTATATAAATCCAATGCATTATCATCATCATCATGATGCAGTGTAAAGTGACCTGGTCCAGGAACATCTCCACAGCTAGGCACCTTGCAGTACTCCCAGCGTGTCTCTGGGTCTGTAGTAAAGCACCAGGGCATCTTCTCATTGTCTGGGTTCCTGCAATAGTTCAGTTCCAGGCCTCTGACAGGAACACAAACAACCACACATATTGGTTAAATCACAGTCAGTCTGTATCTATAAGACATTAAAACACTGATCGACTGCACTGAGAAAAGCAATGCTCGGTTCTTGCTTGAGTAAAAACAAGTTGCCCAATCTCATGGGTTGATCTTACTTGCATGGGTAGTTGTCTGGAGTTCTGTTGTGCTGTTGGGGTGTCTGAGTTGCCCAGAGCTGACAGGCTTTCCCAGATGCTGTCACGCCGATGGTTCCCCTGTAGGCACTGCCGTCGCCTGTGGCACAAGTGAGCTCCTCCACCACCTCGGGAGGCTCAGAGGCTAGGGGAGAGGGAGAGAGTGAGGAGATCTCCCTGGGAGTTTGTAAACTCATGCTTTAATTAAATTGTCTATTTTTATGTGAAAGAGCAGGGGAACGAGGGGCCATGGGAGACAAATGAGATAAAAGATGAAGGGAATGAATGGGGTTATAGAGTCGCTAGTAGGGACATGATGGGCAGACGGGGGAGAGATCCAGGGTACGAAAGCCATAGACAATATACTAGTAATAGTGTTGTATATCTATGATGATAGCTCACTGCAGCGAGGGATGGAGCAGAAGTCCCAGCGTTTGGAGGGGCTGGTGGTGAAACACCAGGGTCTGGGGTCTCCGTCTGGGTTCCTACAGTAATTCTCCTCCAGGTACTTCTCAGGAAGACTGGAGAGACAGGGAGGGGAGGGGATGGGGGGGGGGGTAGGCAGAAAGAGAAATACACAGAGAAAGGGACACAGGAAGAGGGAAAGAGAGCAAGATGAAGGATCACATGGTTAGACATATACAGTGAGCTCAAAACTATTGGGAAAGTGACACATTTTTTGTTGTTTTGGCTCTGTCCTCCAGCACCATTTAGAAATTACAGCACTTTTTGTACATTATCCCATTTTAGGGGACAAAAAGTATTGGGAAAAATTCTACATTAATGTGGATGCTACCATGATGATGGATAATCCTGAATGAATCATGAATAATGATGAGTGAGAAAGTTATAGACGCACAAATATCATACCCCCAAGACATGCTAACCTCTCACCATTACAATAACAGGAAAGGTTAGCATTTTCTGGGGAGGGGTATGATATTTGTGCATCTAACTTTCTCACTCATCATTATTCACGATTCATTCAGGATTATCCCTAATCATAGTAGCATCCACATTAATGTAGAATGTTTCCCAATACTTTTTGTCCCCTAAAATGGGATATTGTACAAAAAGTGCTGTAATTTCTAAATGGTGCTGGAGTACAGAGCCAAAACAACAACAAATGTGTCACTTTCCCAATAGTTTTGAGCTCACTGTATAACAAATATATTAGAGAGAGAGAGAGAGAGAGAGAGAGAGAGAGAGAGAGAGAGAGAGAGAGAGAGAGAGAGAGAGAGAGAGAGAGAGAGAGAGAGAGAGAGAGAGAGAGAGAGAGAGAGAGAGAGAGAGAGAGAGAGAGAGAGAGAGAGAGAGAGAGAGAGAGAGAGAGAGAAAAAAAATGCCTATTACGCGCTGGTAATGTAGCCGTGGTTGTGAGGTTTCTGGACGTCCCAGTGCTGGCAGGTGTAGCCATTCTCAGTGGTGGAGATCTTTCCACTGTAGTTCTTACCACCGCAGTGCATACATTCCTCTGTGGGCCAAACAACAGCGCTTTAGAAATAAAACACTTCCAAATTACACTTAATGCATTTTTATAGGTGAACTGTCATGATGAGTGAGTGACTAAAAAAGGTAGTCAACTCTTTGTTTGAATATAGATTGTATTTTAGTGGTTTTGAAATCTTAACTTTTGTGCAAACATGACACCAGCTGTTTCATAAGCTTATTGGGAGTGGGGACATAACAAGATATTGAGGGTACCGCTGCAGTTCTGGACGTTGCAGGTCTCCCATCTGGTGTCAGGGTCTGTGGTGAAACACCAGGGGCCTTTGCTGTCCCCATCAGGGTTTCTGCAGAAGTTGGACTCCAGGTCGGCTTTGGGGTGTGTTGACGGAGTCATGCTGTAAGAGACGTTCACAAAGATAACGTGAATTACCTTCAGCTGCTAAGAAATCTAACCTCACAAGTTACTTAAAGAGATTGAACAGGATCTTAAGCACTTACAAATTTGTAACATATTGTATGATTATTATTTATTTTTTTGCAGGACGTGGTTTCATTTGGCCCTCCCAAGTTTTCTGAGCAAAAAAAAAAGTGTTTTAAAATGTTTATTGTTGGACATAAAAGACTGTAACAACACCAGCAAATCAGCTCCAAGTGATTTTAATTTTGGAAATCTGTTCCAAAGTATTCTCACGCATTGTAGAGAGATATATGTAGGGTTGCAAAGCTACCGACAATTTACCAAAGTTACCGGAATCTTCAGTCATTTTGGTATTTAACAGAAAATATATGGCAATCTATCCTAACTTTGGTAATTTATACTTGAGTAACTTCAAAAATGTGTATTTATATAAAGTATTCCTTTTTTTGGTATATCTGTGTCCATATTGTCCACGAGTTTCTAGTAGATAGACCATATGGTTCAAGAGAAAATAGCCTAATTAATGAAAAAAGCATCTAATCAACAATGGCATAATTTTCAAATAACTCTGCAACTGTTCCAACTATTGACTTTTTTCACAACTGCCACCAGTTTGATGCCAAAACATTGACAACAAATACATATTGACATAGTAAAATAAATCAAAGTGTGTTAAGGATATTTCATGCTGAAACCCTCATATATATGGGATTCACTAAGTTGATGGTTTATATTTAAGATACTGTTTTACAGCTTTGTCATTCTATATATATATTTTTTGTGTCATCTTATTTAATTACTTCATATATTTTACATAGAGGGCCAGAGATAATCTGAAGTACCCAAAAGATGTCATGTGATAGATTACATAAAATCTATCACAGATACAAAAGATACGAAAATTCTGGTAGTTTACTGGTAAACTTTGAAAGTTTCCAGTAATATACCCTCCCTTTGCAACCCTAGATATACTGTATGTGATCGTCTACAAACGTAAGCAAGGTTTGAAGTTATTTTATCAAATATTATATCTGTTTGGGCTTCTTGCGGTTATTTTGCAGTCTACAAATTATTTGTAATTATGTTCCACTACTTTCAAAACTACTGGCAAAAATTATACAAAACCTTTACAATGCATCTTTTAATCTGCTGGTAGTCCATGTTATGTCAATAAAATACTTAATAGGAATATGAGAAATATTGTACAAGGCAGGGCCGGTATTATGGGCGGGCCTTAGGGGGCCTGGCCCGCTCTACCGTACCTCATTGCCCATCCAAATAAAATTAAAATAAATTTTTATTTTTATTTTTTATTTCACCTTTATTTAACCAGGTAAGCCAGTTGAGAACAAGTTCTCATTTACAACTGCGACCTGGCCAAGATAAAGCAAAGCAGTGCGATAAAAACAACAACACAGAGTTACATATGGCGTAAAAAAACATAAAGTCAAAAAATACAACAGAAAATATATATACAGTGCGTGCAAATGTAGCAAGTTATGGAGGTAAGGCAATACATAGGCTATAGTGCAAAATAATTACAATTAGTATTAACACTGGAATGCTAGATGTGCAAGAGATTATGTGCAAATAGAGATACTGGGGTGCAAATGAGCAAAATAAATAACAATATATTTACATTTACATTTACGTCATTTAGCAGACGCTCTTATCCAGAGCGACTTACAAATTGGTGCATTCACCCTATAGCCAGTGGGATAAGCACTTTACATTTTTTTTTTTTTTTTTTTTTTTCAGGGGGGGAGGTAGAAGGATTAGTTTATCCTATCCCAGGTATTCCTTAAAGAGGTGGGGTTTCAGATGTCTCCGGAAGGTGTTGAGTGACTCCGCTGTCCTGGCGTCGTGAGGGAGCTTGTTCCACCATTGGGGTGCCAGAGCAGCGAACAGTTTTGACTGGGCTGAGCGGGAACTATGCTTCCGCAGAGGAAGGGGAGCCAGCAGGCCAGAGGTGGATGAACGCAATGCCCTCGTTTGGGTGTAGGGACTGATCAGAGCCTGAAGGTACGGAGGTGCCGTTCCCCTCACAGCTCCATAGGCAAGCACCATGGACTTGTAACAGATGCGAGCTTCAACTGGAAGCCAGTGGAGTGTGCGTAGGAGCGGGGTGACGTGAGAGAACTTGGGAAGGTTGAACACCAGACGGGCTGCGGCATTCTGGATGAGTTGTAGGGATTTAATGGCACAGGCAGGGAGCCCAGCCAACAGCGAGTTGCAGTAATCCAGACGGGAGATGACAAGTGCCTGGATTAGGACCTGTGCCGCTTCCTGTGTAAGGCAGGGTCGTACTCTCCGAATGTTGTAGAGCATGAACCTGCAGGATCGGGTCACCGCCTTGATGTTAGCGGAGAACGACAGGGTGTTGTCCAGGGTCACGCCAAGGCTCTTCGCACTCTGGGAGGAGGACACAACGGAGTTGTCAACCGTGATGGCGAGATCATGGAACGGGCAGTCCTTCCCCGGGAGGAAGAGCAGCTCCGTCTTGCCAAGGTTCAGCTTGAGGTGGTGATCCGTCATCCATACTGATATGTCTGCCAGACATGCAGAGATGCGATTCGCCACCTGGTTATCAGAAGGGGGAAAGGAGAAGATTAGTTGTGTGTCGTCAGCGTAGCAATGATAGGAGAGGCCATGTGAGGATATGACAGAGCCAAGTGACTTGGTGTATAGCGAGAATAGGAGAGGGCCTAGAACTGAGCCCTGGGGGACACCAGTGGTGAGAGCACGTGGAGCGGAGACAGCTTTTCGGCACGCCACTTGGTAGGAGCGACCGGTCAGGTAGGACGCAATCCAAGAGTGAGCCGCGCCGGAGATGCCCAGCTCGGAGAGGGTGGAGAGGAGGATCTGATGGTTCACAGTATCAAAGGCAGCAGACAGGTCTAGAAGGACAAGAGCAGAGGAGAGAGAGTTAGCTTTAGCAGTGCGGAGAGCCTCCGTGACACAGAGAAGAGCAGTCTCAGTTGAATGACCAGTCCTGAAACCTGACTGGTTTGGATCAAGAAGGTCATTCTGAGAGAGATAGCAAGAGAGTTGGCTAAAGACGGCATGCTCAATAGTTTTGGAAAGAAAAGAAAGAAGGGATACTGGTCTGTAGTTGTGGACATCAGAGGGATCAAGTGTTGGTTTTTTGAGAATGGGTGCAACTCTTGCTCTCTTGAAGACGGAAGGGACATAGCCAGCGGTCAAGGATGAGTTGATCAGCGAGGTGAGGTAGGGGAGAAGGTCACCGGAGATGGTCTGGAGAAGAGAGGAGGAGATGGGGTCAAGCGGGCAGGTTGTTGGGCGGCCTGTAGTCACAAGTCGCAAGATTTTGTCTGGAGAGAGAGGGGAGAAAGAAGTCAAAGCATAGGGTAGGGCAGTGTGAGCAGGACCAGCAGTGTCATTAGACTTAACAAACGAGGATCAGATGTCGTCAACCTTCTTTTCAAAGTGGTTGACGAAGTCATCCACAGAGAGGGAGGGGGGGGGGGGGGGGGGGGGAGGATTCAGCAGGGAGGAGAATGTGGCAAAGAGCTTCCTAGGGTTAGAGGCAGATGCTTGGAATTTAGAGTGGTAGAAAGTGGCCTTAGCAGCAGAAACAGATGAAGAAAATGTAGAGAGGAGGGAGTGAAAAGATGCCAGGTCCACAGGGATGAGGTAGTTGGGTGGGCTAATTTCAGATGGGCTGTGTACAGGTGCAGTGATCGGTAAGGTGCTCTGACAACTGATGCTTAAAGTTAGTGAGGGAGATAAGAGTCTCCAGCTTCAGAGATTGTTGCAGTTCGTTCCAGTCATTGGCAGCAGAGAACTGGAAGGAATGGCGGCCAAAGGAGGTGTTGGCTTTGGGGATGACCAGTGAGATATACCTGCTGGAGCGCAGACTACGGGTGGGTGCTGCTATGGTGACCAATGAGCTAAGATAAGGCGGGGATTTGCCTAGCAGTGATTTATAGATGGCCTGGAGCCAGTGAGTTTGACGACGAACATGTAGTGAGGACCAGCCAACAAGAGCGTACAGGTCACAGTGGTGGGTAGTGTATGGGGCTTTGGAGACAAAACGGATGGCACTGTGATAGACTACCTCCAATTTGCTGAGTAGAGTGTTGGAGGCTATTTTGTAAATGACATCGCCGAAGTCAAGGATCGGTAGGATAGTCAGTTTTACGAGGGCATGTTTGGCAGCATGAGTGAAGGAGGCTTTGTTGCGAAATAGGAAGCCGATTCTAGATTTAACTTTGGATTGGAGATTCTTAATGTGAGTCTGGAAGGAGAGTTTACAGTCTAACCAGACACCTAGGTTTTTGTAGTTGTCCACATATTCTAGGTCAGACCCGTCGAGAGTAGTGATTCTAGTCGGGTGGGCGGGTGCCAGCAGCGTTCGATTGAAGAGCATGCATTTAGTTTTACTAGTGTTTAAGAGCAGTTGTAGTCTACTGAAAGAGTGTTGTATGGCATTGAGGCTCGTTTGGAGGTTTGTTAACACAGTGTCCAATGAAGGGCCAGATGTATACAAAATGGTGTCGTCTGCGTAGAGGTGGATCTGAGAGTCACCAGCAGCAAGAGCGACATCATTGATATACACGGAGAAAAGAGTCGGCCCAAGAATTGAACCCTGTGGCACCCCCATAGAGATTGCCATAGGTCCAGACAACAGGCCCTCCGATTTGACACATTGATCTCTATCTGAGAAGTAGTTGGTGAACCAGGCGAGGCAGTCATTTGAGAAACCAAGGCTATTTAGTCTGCCAATAAGAATGCGGTGGTTGACAGAGTCGAAAGCCTTGGCCAGGTCGATGAAGACGGCTGCACAGTACTGTCTATTATCGATCGCGGTTATAATATCGTTTAGGACCTTGAGCGTGGCTGAAGTGCACCCATGACCAGCCCAGAAACCGGATTGCATAGCGGAGAAGGTACGGTGGGATTCGAAATGGTCGGTGATCTGTTTGTTAACTTGGCTTTCAAATACTTTGGATATAGGTCTGTAACAGTTTGGATCTAGAGTGTCACCCCCTTTGAAGAGGGGGATGACCGCGGCAGCTTTCCAATCTCTGGGGATCTCAGACGTTACGAAAGAGAGGTTGAACAGGCTAGTAATAGGGGTTGCGACAATGTCGGCGGCTAGTTTTAGAAAGAAAGGGTCCAGATTGTCTAGCCCAGCTGATTTGTAGGGGTCCAGATTTTGCAGCTCTTTCAGAACATCAGCTGTCTGAATTTGTGTGAAGGAGAAGCGGGGGGGGGGGGCATGGGCAAGTTGCAGCGGAGGGTGCAGAGTTGGTGGCCGGGGTAGTGGTAGCCAGGTGGAAAGCATGGCCAGCCGTAGCAAAATGCTTGTTGAAATTCTCGATTATTGTAGATTTATCGGTGGTGATAGTATTTCCTAGCCTCAGAGCAGTGGGCAGCTGGTTTGATAATATATTGATAATATTGATAATTTATTTGACCGAAACGTGCGCCAACAGGAAGACGCATCAATCTCAGTTAAAGCATTGAAACGAGCGAAACAGCGCCGCTGTCTCAGTATGTGTTGACCAGTCATCTGATGCTGTCTGGACCAAAAGAGTATAGCATGTCATACTATTTCTGTCCAGAGAGCATCAGATACAGTACATGGGCTACATATAGAGGGGCGCTGTTTCGCTCGCTCTGCTGCTTTGTCCGGTGATATAGTTTCAGCAGAGTCTGTCCAGTATAAGCTCAATGCGTTTCTTTGGGAATAATATGCAGACATAAGCTTCCTGCCTTTGGGACAAAGACCCCCATTGTTATGGCGGAGACATGAGCATCTCGCCATTATATACAGATCTCTGGTTTCAGCCTCTTGCGAGTTGGAAATGAAAGTTGGCGGGTGCACAGTGCACTGTTAGCATGCTGGGTTGCAGGGTTGCCCGAAAGTAAATACATGTTTTGCCATAGCTATACAATTACTCCTGTCTAAATAAAATAATTGAAAAAACTTCACCAGGGAGCATGACTTAGCCACAGAGGTTAATTATCTTATAGATTTTTTTTTTGCTGTGGATTGTTTCAAATCACAAGTGTGTTTGGGAAGCCCGCGATTTGGGTAGTGCTCGTGGCAATAGGTCTAGCTGATTGAGTTGCGGCTGTCAGTGAAAAGCGTCTAAAATATGTGGTAAGATCATGTGTTTCGAGTATAACGGGCACTTCGTCCCCCCACATTCTGAAATTGCATTTTTGTCCCCCCCAGTTTTATCATTGGAATGTGATACAAAACCAGGCAACAGTGTGCTTTAAGACCATGTGAACGCCTCCGAGCAATCAGGTAGGCTGTTTGGATATTTATCCGACTGGATAAAAAAACGTTTAAAAAACTCTGAGGGCCCGGAATAAGCTAGTATATACAATGTTGCAAGTTCGCTAGCGACAGCTTCAGGATGGACCAAGTGATGGTTTGATGAAATGTTGCACTTCACTAGCAATAGCTCAAGTCAAGACAGATAGAAAGGGAGGCAGACAGGCGGAGTAGAAAGATTAATGTGATTGAAAGAACCAGAATTTTCATCAGGATATTTTCTACTGTTTTTATTTGTTGGCTTTAGGCCTATTTATTTTACTTAGTTGATGATGGAAGTTATAGGCCTACTCAGGGGCGCAACTTTGGTTTTAGACACTCCAAACAGCCTACCCGACCGCTCGGAGGCATCCACATGGTCCTAAAGCACACCCTTGACTCGTTTTGTATCACATTCCAATGATAAAACTGGGGGGGACAAAAATGCAATTTTAGAGTGAAGTTGCGCCCCTGGGTCTACTGCAGCATCTCTGAGTTCTATGCTCTCATTTCTTTAGCCGCCAATGAATCACAGTGTATCAATGTATCCAAATGGCAGAGGCTAGAGCTCTCGCAATAGTTGAATTTTAACTTTTAGATTTTTATAATTTTACTTCAGATTTTTATGATTACCCACGTGACAATAACTTTGAGAAAGGAAAACGTTATTATTGAAATTAAACTGTTCCACGAAAATGCGCATATACAAATAATCATAACTGGCACACAGATTGGTAGAAATGGTAGGATAAATTGTAGGCCTAAGTTTCCCTAAATCTCACGAGCTGCCTATGGTCTTTACTATTACAGCCATAAAAACAATTGTGAGCGCGCAAGCACGTGCACACATAGGAAGTCCCGTGAAAAAAATCAGAGGCCTGTCCAACTGATTAGTTCTGGCGCCGGATCTGGTACAAGGTGTGGCGGAGCATACTTTGGCTTTTGTGGATATTTTGATGCCCATCTCTGGCAAGTCTTCCCAGAGATTGTTTTGGACTTTGTTCCTCTGTAGTCCATACCGATTCCATTTACACACTCCTTCAAGTACTCTGTAAAGACAGAGAATAAGATGTCTCAACAGTAGTAGGTGGGTTGCTTTTTAGTAATCTTCTTGGGTAATTAAAAAGCATCATCAGGCTTTTACTATCTGAGATGTTGTCAGATATGGTCAGTATGGAATTTGAAATACCCTATGTGCCTCCCACTGAAGGACTGATTGGACTCTCTTGTTTAGATAACCTGCTTCAACTCTTCGGTTTGTTTACTGACACAGTCCAATCCTCTTACCAAAAATAATGTTGACAAATACAATCACATGAAACTCAATTGTATTCTAATATTTGTAATACATTATGTATTCATGATGATGAGATGCATATTTACTGTATGAAATGAATGAGAGCCCTTCAGGTCTACAGATGTAGGATCTAAATTTGAACCAGTTTGCTACAGCAGGACAATAATCCTGTAGCAACAGGAAATGGGAATTATTATGTGGATTATAATTAATGGACATTTTTGTAGAGGGTTGATACATTTTTCATAAGAGAAAATCTCCTGTAACAGGGTAATCAAATTAAGATCCTACATCTGTAGCTACTTATCAAGAAAAGTCAGAAACACATTAGGACTTGCCTTTCTTTTCATATAGAGAAGTGATGGTTCTTCTCAGAACAGGCTCTATTTTGCTGTTTGCTGGTATTGTCAAACATTCTTGATCCTTTTCAATGTACATGAAGGACCTACCAAGAAACATTCAGAATGAAATTTGACTATGTAAATCATCTCTCACAAATTAATTAATTCTCACTATTAATGACCATAAACATAATGATACCTGCAAGTGAAAGCTTTTTCAACGTTACACTTGATGGCACATTCTAGGACTGTGTCTACTAAGTATTCCCTCTTCACCAAAGAGAGAATCCAGGCGCCCTCTGTTTTTGCATATTCGTCCAGGACAGCCGCACTGACTAAAAGGACAAACAGATAACAAATACTGACTATGACTGAAAATATTACCGGGCCCTTTTTGCTTACACTTGCTCTGTGATGCAATGCTTAAACCCAATGGTTCCAGGGCTAAGCTGCTGTTACAGACCGCTAACATAGATGTTGCAACATGAAGGTCTATTGACAAATGAGTCATTTCTGGAGTGGACATACACCACAGACAAAAAACAAGTTATTTCAAAACAATTTACAAGTAAGAAAAATGTATGTGATAAACAGTGTTTCAAACACTTTACATTGTTCTTATTACTGTGATTAAACTAACTGCTTCAGTTATAAGGTTTGACAGACTCCTGAGTGGCGCAGTGGTCTAAGGCACTGCATCGCAGTGCTAACTGTGCCACTAGAGATCCTGGTTCGAATCCAGGCTCTGTCGCAGCTGGCCGTGACCGGGAGACTCATGGGCGGCGCACAATTGGCCCAGCGTCGTCCAGGGTAGGGGAGGGAATGGCCGGCAGGGATGTAGCTCAGTTGATAGAGCATGGCGTTTGCAACGCCAGGGTTGTGGGTTCGTTTCCCACGGGGGGCCAGTATAAAAAAATAAAAAATGTATTCACTAACTGTAAGTCGCTCTGGATAAGAGTGTCTGCTAAATGACCAAAATGTAAAGATAATCTTACAAAATTATTAGATTGAAGAACTAAGCACACCTGAAGTAACTTCGTAGACACAGGTACCTAGCAAAAAACTTAAGGGAACAGATAGAAGGACTAATTTGTGAATAAACATTAAATTCGCAAGTATAAACACTGTGTGGGAATCCTTCAGTTCACTTCAACTTCCAATGTGTAAAATGATGCCAGCTATATCTTACCTGCAGAGAAAAGGGTGCCTAGCAAGAACACTGCTTTGTACAGGTCCATGATGCACACTGTCAAGCAGCGTATACAAACTCACCAGTTTGATGCGTTTTGTGTCTTTTTAGCCATGTCAGTAAGACAAATAAATAGATTTCACTCATCAGTCAATCATTGGCCTAACAAGGACATGGAGCAGAGGTCAGGCTGTGTATGTCAATGGGATTTGAGTACATTCACATACATAGTTCTGTCTTGATGTATTGTACTGTAGGATACAGCTGCTCTCCACCTCACTCGCCTGATGGTAGAATTTTTCATCCATAACTCCTTTTTATACTATATGAGGCATTTGTATTCTAATCAATAATGTTGTGTCTTGTCACCACTCTGTATGCATAAACAGACACATCTCAAAAACCTTACGAGAAATTAAACGCAGAGACAGAAGTGTTGAGTGACATGTTTATGCAATAAATAAAAGTAGATTAAAATGTTTCAGATGTTTTGTTTCAGAATTTTTTTATGACAAATTATCTGTGTGATGTAGCTCTGTCTAAAATCGATATTGGTGGTTAATTATCAGCTAAAAGAGACCAATGTCCTCTTTTGCAAACAGAACTTTACAAAACAACCTACTTTTGTTGTAGAGTAATTCAATAAATCACCTCTTTTCAGTTACTTGCTATTTATTTTTGCAAGAATTACGGAAATGGCTCCTTCGCTCACTCATTTTGCCTCAGATATGAGTGAAAGGTAAGGTGTTCTGAGAGGGGTAATTACAAGATTAGGCTACGAGACTAGCCTACCTGGCGCATGACAGATAGATAGCCAACATCAAGGTTCCCCAACTGGTGGCCTGTGAGCCAAATTTACCCCTCAAGTTTTCTGAGCAAAAAAAATACAACAAAGAAATTATATACAGTGGGGAAAAAAAGTATCATCTTCAATGCCCTTGCTGATGGAAGGAGGTTTTCACTCAAAATCTCACGATACATGGCTCCATTCATTCTTTCCTTTACACGGATCAGTCGTCCTGGTCCCTTTGCAGAAAAACAGCCCCAAAGCATGATGTTTCCACCCCCATGCTTCACAGTAGGTATGGTGTTCTTTGGATGCAACTCAGCATTCTTTGTCCTCCAAACACGAGGAGTTGGGTTTTTACCAAAAAGTTCTATTTTGGTTTCATCTGACCATATGACATTCTCCCAATCCTCTTCTGGATCATCCAAATGCACTCTAGCAAACTTCAGACGGGCCTGGACATGTACTGGCTTAAGCAGGGGGACACGTCTGGCACTGCAGGATTTGAGTCCCTGGCGGCGTAGTGTGTTACTGATGGTAGGCTTTGTTACTTTGGTCCCAGCTCTCTGCAGGTCATTCACTAGGTCCCCCCGTGTGGTTCTGGGATTTTTGCTCACTGTTCTTGTGATCATTTTGACCCCACGGGGTGAGATCTTGCGTGGAGCCCCAAATCGAGGGAGATTATCAGTGGTCTTGTATGTCTTCCATTTCCTAATAATTGCTCCCACAGTTGATTTCTTCAAACCAAGCTGCTTACCTATTGCAGATTCAGTCTTCCCAGCCTGGTGCAGGTCTACAATTTTGTTTCTGGTGTCCTTTGACAGCTCTTTGGTCTTGGCCATAGTGGAGTTTGGAGTGTGACTGTTTGAGGTTGTGGACAGGTGTCTTTTATACTGATAACAAGTTCAAACAGGTGCCATTAATACAGGTAACGAGTGGAGGACAGAAGAGCCTCTTAAAGAAGAAGTTACAGGTCTGTGAGAGCCAGAAATCTTGCTTGTTTGTAGGTGACCAAATACTTATTTTCCACCATAATTTGCAAATAAATTCATTAAAAATCCTACAATGTGATTTTCTGGATCTTTTTTTCTCAATTTGTCTGTCATAGTTGACGTGTACCTATGATGAAAATTACAGGCCTCTCTCATCTTTTTAAGTGGGAGAACGTGCACAATTGGTGGCTGACTAAATACTTTTTTCCCCCACTGTAGATAATGGGCCTCATTGCCAAAATCCCCAAATATCTCTTTAATATGGCAGTTCATTATGAGGTATTTGTTCATTTCAGTTTGACCTGGTATGTAATGATGCCTGGGTGGTGGACATGTACCAGGCTACACTCAATGTGGGCTTCCTCGTTGGAAGCATAACTTTTGGATACCTGGCTGACAGGTAAGTTTACTTCGCAACGCAGAAGAAAGATTCTTTTTTTCAATATTAGATCCTGTTTTTACATTCTCTTTTTTTCTTCTTCTTTGAAGGTTCGGCAGAAAAATGAGCTTCTTGATGTCCAACCTCTTGAATGGGGTTGCTGGAATACTTGTAGCAGCGGCTCCAAACTATATATCCATGCTTGTATTTCGCACAATCTTTGGCTTTGCTGTCAAGGGAGTCTGGATGTCTGTATATGTGCTTAGTATGAAAAAAAAACCTTTGTCCCACAAAAGTTGATATATTAACTACGGCGTGTATGATTTTGATTAATAATTTGCAGCAAATTAGTCTATGGTTTAGTAAATAGGAAGTTAGTTTATTTCCGATGCAACTTTCAACAGAGGAGGATGGTCAAATTATGTTTCAGTAAAACTCTTGCTTGACTTAAGGTTACATGCTTTACTGTACAGTATGTGTCTTACCTGCAGTGTTGGGGACATATAGTTTACCAAGTTACCAATTACTTCACACTGAAAGAAGTTAGCTACACTAAAGCTACCTTTAAGAACAATATAGTTCACTTAACTAAAGTTACATTTTGAAAAAGTAGTTCACTACACCCAAACTACTTTGTGATAAATTATCATATCTAAATCTGATATGTCATAGACTACAAATTGCAAGAACAGATCATTCTGGAGTCAGATGTTTACAGAAGGTGTACCTTAGCCTATTAAACACAAAAACTGTTTCAAATTAGAATTAGGCAGGTCTGATGCCGAAAAAAATCTTTTTAGCCTACTTTACCCATATTTTATTTTTGCACAAATTGTTGTGTTGTTCCATTAGTTAGCTACACCGCTACATGGCAAAAGCAATTAACTACTGAAAACACTACCAAGATTTGAATTGAATTCAATGCAGTTAAATTACTAGTTGAACTACATGTAGTTCATTACTCCCCAACACTGCTTACTTGTCTCCTCAGTTACTGAGCTGGTGGGAGTTGAGTACAGGAGGATGGTGGGTGTGATTTTCCAGATGTTCTTCAGTGTGGGTATTCTCGTTTTGACCCTCATTGCCTACCTCATCACTGACTGGCACTGGCTGCAGGTGGCCTTCACTGTTCCTTACTTCATATTTCTATCTTACTTCTGGTAAGACCCGGAATCACCTCAGATATTATACAGGCCTGTTGTAGGATCACCATGTCCAATGCCCTGCTATACTGTATGTCTGCATGGTTCTGAAAACCTCATGTTGCGTCTCACATTTTGGCTTCCAGGTTGATCCCAGAGTCTCCAAGATGGCTTCTCTCTCAGAACAACTCAACCAAAGCTAAGGAGATCACTGAGGCAATAGCGAAGGAAAACAAGAAAACCCTCTCCAAGAACATTGAGGTAAGAAATGTTTCAGGGGATCATACATAATTAAAAAGGCACTGCTAAACTAGATTTGATGACAACTTCCATAGCCTAACATATTTTACAGACGCTGAGCGATGACAATGCAGAGACCTCAACTGCCTCTTTCCTGGATCTGGTCAGAACTCCAAACATGAGAAAGCACACCTTCATCCTCATGTTCAACTGGTAAGACCCATGCTGCAAAAAATTGCTAGACATCTATGACCAATGATTTAAGCTTAAATTACAACAGCACTTAAGCTATATGTAACGTGGGGGATTATACCATAAATAATCTTCCCTGTAGCCGATACTACTACTTTTTTATACGTGAGGTCCCCGGGACAGTATTCAATAATCAAGGTTTCGCTTCAGAATGTTCTGTTTAACTCTGGGCAACATAAAATACATCATACATACCAACAACAACCCAGGAGAACATGCCAAGGGAGAAGGAGAGCGGCACCAATGGAGACAGGTACTCTTGCCATAGAACCTTTACTCCCGATTAAACTTGTCCATTTGCAATACACAATGGTTGCTGCTCCCGTCCTCCAACGGCATGCCAGCCTTTACAATTTTTAGGGGATCCCCTGAAACATCTTCTTCTTCAGTGGAGTTTAATGGTGGTTGGCATCCAAGATGTTGCATTACTGCCCCCAATTCAAGTATAGTATAAATCTATTACACTTTATGATACAAAATGGAAAAGGGGAAAATAAAATAAAGATACAAATATATTTTGAATTACCCTACCAACTAACCCTATACTCATTCAAACCAATCACCTTATTCCACTACTTTAACCCTCTCTGATCCTACCCCATGCCAACGGCCTGAGAGGACAGGACACTACCACTCAACACACCTTGTAACTCTTCTGAAGTCAAATCTCGTACCCCCAATTACTTCTCTGCAGCTGCCACCACATGTATTTTAGCTGACTTACGTTTCATCTCTGCGGTACAGTTGATAAGCATTGCTATGAATGCTAAGAAGCCAACCTTACTGAAACATATATCACTCATTGGCCTATCCCTCTGTTCTTGCACATATCTACTATTGTGAAAATTCTTACACAGGAAAACTCTAAGTCAATCTTAAATTATTCATTGTTTATTGTCAGCGCGCTGGAGAGGTTACAACGAACTTGATGCACCATAGTGAACGTCTGTCAGGAGCTCTAACGGGGCAGTTCCGTTAGTACTCTTATATACTGCAGACAAGTTATATTTGCATGATTTAGCTTATTCATCATTCATTCATCATTAACATCTGCTTCATTCATGTGACCGACCAATACTGGGTCATGCATGTGACAGACCAATACCTCACGAGGCTTCTTCTCTCTAAGCTGAGACCTTGAAACTGAGATATCTTTCGTTCTCAAAACAAGGGTCTGGGCGTACTGCCAAATTGCAGATACTGATAGTGAGGGTTCTTTCAATCAGTCACTTGCATGAACACAGAAAACAGTTATTAGAAAAGCACAAACATTGAACACAGAAATGTATAAAATAGAAAAGCACCAACATAACATTTTCCATCACACTGCTATTCACAGAGATCCTCTCAGAATATCCCCTGAAACAAGGGAAAAGCTCAGTTTTTATACAAAAAGCCACACCCTTAATTAAAAGGAGGTGCACCTGTGACTGGCAGAGGCAAGAGGGTGCGTTCAAGAACCACAACAAACTTTAACCCGTTACATATACATTTATGACAGGGTCCCTTTCTCTTCTCGTGGCCTAATTTGATGTTGTATCATCATCTTCACAGGTTCACTAGTGCTATTGTCTACCAGGGTCTTATCATGCGTGTGGGAATCGCAGGAGGAAACGTCTACATTGACTTCCTGATCTCTGGCCTGGTAGAGTTCCCTGCTGCCTTCCTAATCCTCTTCACCATCGATCGTATTGGACGTCGTCTTCCCTTTGCTACGGCCAACATTGTAGCTGGAGTATCCTGCTTCATCACTGCTATGATCCCAGATAGTAAGTGTGCAATATCTGAAAGGAAACTTGTTAGAAAATGGTAGTACCGTCTTATTTAATGTGCATAGTACATACGATACAGTAATGTCTCTCTCTCTCTCCTGCAGGTTACTTCTGGGTCAAAACAGTTGTGGCCTGCGTTGGCCGGTTGGGCATCACCATGGCATTTGAGATGGTGGTGTTTGTGAACACTGAATTATACCCCACCTTTGTCAGGTAAGGTTTACCAGGGGTGCACATCTCAAAATGTATAACTAATAACAAACATAGCAGGAAACAAATTATGGAAAAAATACTACAACTGTTTCTCTCCTCAGGAACCTGGGCGTGTCAGTGTGCTCCACTCTGTGTGACATCGGAGGCATCGTTTCCCCGTTCCTGCTCTACAGACTGGCTACCATCTGGCTGGAACTGCCACTCATCATCTTCGGTACATGATTAAAACACTAATTAACCTGTTATAAGATGCTTATACACCGGAGCAGGGACGGCTTGTTCAATAGGGCGATATGGGCGACGCACTGCCAAACGGGAAAAGGAAGGGATTTTTTTTCTAATCAATTATTTAAAAAAATTAAATAAAAAAATATTTTTTTTTTTTATAAATTTATAAAAAATTATATCACGGCAACAGCAGTTATCAGTGTTCACGTCTGATCTGCCAGCCACTAAATGTCAAATCAGGCTAAAGTCGTGCTTCAAATGGCCCCGCCCGTTTTTTGGGCGATTTCAGTCAGGTTGAAAATCGCCCAGAAGTCTGTCATAGACTCCCATGTAAAATCTATTTTTGTCACATTTCAAAGCTTTCAATACATTCTCTATGGGTGTCTGTGGGCTTGCACTTACGCGCTTTCGTCATACATAACGTAACCACGAATGAACGTAACTAAGAAAAGACCAGGTAGCAGCCTCAATCAATTCACTACTACTATCAAAATGGCTAGGCTTCAGTCCAACTCGATTGTGTCTTTGAAAGAAGTTCCTTTTTGTCGGCGAACAAATGAAGATAAATTGGCAACGAAACAATTAGGACCTCCCAGACCAAATTTAATAATTCAACAGGTGTCTACTAAAGGGGGGAAGTCCTACACCCGAGGATTTTCCAAAAATTGGTATGAACGGAAAACCTGGCTAGCAGGCTGCGATGTAGCTAATGCAGTTTTTTGCTACCCCTGCTTACTCTTCCACCCTGAAGGCGGCACAGCAGACAGCACCGCTTGGACAGCGACTGGTGTAACCGACATGCACCATCTTTCAGAAAAGATTAAGAAAAATGAGCTGTCAAAGACCCACATATAGCTGTTTGAGATTGTCTGCTTTTGGGAGAGTGAATATTGCCACTCAACTGGATGAGGGATACAGGCTAGCTGTCCGCCGCCACAACGATGAGGTTAGCAACAGCAGAGTCGTGAACACTGTCTACGAGAATCGAGACGACCTCATATAATGTTTTGAAGCCATCCGGACGGGTTCATTGGGTTCATTTGACCAGCACACCTTGAGAGAGGCAGCTGGCTACGTGAGGATACTACATGATGAAGATTTAATTTTTTTCCTGCGGCTTTTTCACAAAATCATGCCCCACGTCGACATTCTGTACCAGAAGCTACAGAAGAAGGACATCGATGCTGTCTCTATCAAACGTGCCCTCGACAGCTTCACAAGCAAGTGCAGGCCATAAGGTAAGATTAAACAGATATCAAAAAATGTGGTAAAAGCTCTTGTTGATCCTGCAATCTGAACAAATACCAAGATGCTGTATTTTCAGCTGATATTTCATTTGTTTATGGAAATGCATATTGTTTATGCAGTGTTGAGGAATGTGAAAGAACACCCTTGATTATTTTTACTGTGATAACTTATTTTGCTTTTGTAAGCAAACACTTTTGAGATCAGTCAATAAATGCTTCTGGTATTGACTTATATGCTGCCCCTGTCTTCATGTTGTTGCTGGACATATCTTTTTAAAAATGTGTGTAGGTCACCTAAATCATCAGAAAAATTGCCCTCCCTGAGAATTTGTTCAGGAGCCGCCACTGCACCGGAGACCATTTCTGTCTGAGGAGTCCATTTCTGTCAGACACTCAATGTGGTAATATGTTTTGTTGTACCCCACAGGGGCGATAGCGTTCGTAGCTGGAGGTTTAGTCTTGGTGTTGCCTGAGACCAGAGGTGTAACACTTCCTGAGACTATCAATGACATTGAGTTCCCAAACAGGTATGATTTTCTTTATCACTTCAAACAAAACTAAATTGCACTGTAGTGTGTTAGAGGATTTGTTTGGGGAATATGGATTTATTGTACATATTCCATTGGTGATCAGACACAAAGAAAACTGCCTGAAGAGTCAACAGCTGACAAATCTCTTGCCCACTGACATGACGACCAACAAAGAAACTACAATCGTCTGATCGATATTGCTCCACCTCTTCGCCACAAGATTGACAGCATACTGAACTCATATACTGTATTTACGAATGTATAACCTATAATATGTTTTTTGCATTTGTTGTTTCCTAACACTAGCTGATGTGAATCCTTTCATGTTTTTGTGATGCTGGTATTTATATGTATTACTGTACAGGACATGATTTTAGATCATAATAATGATCATAATATTAATTTAGCTGTTAAAATACACACAATGGTGATTTCTATCATTTAAAAAAAATATTTAAGTTGGAAATCCCCAAATGATATCCACTATCAGTCCTCCACTAATTTTATGGTAGAAATTGCCAGAAATGTCATCTTCTCAAGTGTGTTTTGAGAAGATTTTCTTATTCTAAACTGTCTCTAGTTATCCCAAATGTTAACATACCCCAGTCGTGTTAATGTTATATACATTTATTGTTGACTGACCTGACTGAAATTAATAAAAAGGTTTCCCATCAAAGATCCCAATGACACACAAGCTCTTCCTTTATTTAACATGTGGTCAAACACCATTGTTGTGTACCAGGCTAGAACCTTGCAATTTCGGAAGAAATCACTTACCACAGGTATTTAATTTGTACTTTCAAGTCTTACAAGTCTTAATAAAACTACATTTAGGGCTCAAATTCAACATTCCTCAAGATTATGGAGGTATAGCAGAGGGTGAAGAATTAATCTTCATCTGATTGTTAATCCAATCCATAAATTTAGATACTCTGATGTACACCCCTGGCTTCATGGCGTCGGCACAGCCCAGACCCCACGATGTCACTCCCTGGAGAACAAAGGTGTTCTGAGCATGGCACACCAAAGGGCCACCACTGTCATCCTAGAAGAAGTAAAAAACAGAGGTAAAAAACTCTGATGCAGTTAACTTTAAACTCATTGTGGAATCTGCGGTATACAACCAACCACACAGTCCTTAATTAAATTGAATGACTACTGGTTGTTGCTGAGCATGTACACTACCGGTCAAAAGTTTTAGAACACCTACTCATTCAAGGGTTTTTCTTTTTTTAAACTATTTTCTACATTGTAGAATAATAGTGAAGACATCAAAACTATGAAATAAATCACAGACAGTGTCACCAGCAAAGCACCCCCACACCATAACACCTCCTCCTCCATGCTTTACGGTGGGAAATACAAATGCGGAGATCATCCGTTCACCCACACCGCATCTCACAAAGACATAGTGGTTGGAACCAAAAATCTAAAATATGGACTCCAGACCAAAGGACAAATTTCCACCGGTCTAATGTCCATTGTTCGTGTTTCTTGACCCAAGCGATTCTCTTCTTCTTAATAGTGTCCTTTAGTAGTGGTTTCTTTGCAGCAATTTGACCATGAAGGCCTGATTCACACATTCTCTTCTGAACAGTTGATGTTGAGATGTGTCTGTGACTTGAACGCCGTGAAGCATTTATTTGGGCTGCAATTTCTGAGGCTGGTAACTCTAATGAACTTATCCTCTGCAGCAGAGGTAACTCTGGGTCTTCCATTCCTGTGGCGGTCCTCGTGAGAGCCAGTTTCATCATAGCGCTTGATGGTTTTTGCGACTGCAAGATCTTGAAATGTTCCGTATTGACTGACCTTCATGTCTTAAAGTAATGATGGACTGTCATTTCTCTTTGCTTATTTGAGCTGTTCTTGCCACAATATGGACTTGGTATTTTACCAAATAGGTATATATTCTGTATACCCCACTTACCTTGTCACAACACAACTGATTGGCTCAAACGCATTAAGAAGGAAAGAAATTCCAAAAATTTATTTTTAAGAAGGCACACCTGTTAATTGAAATGCATTCCAGGTGACTACCTCATGAAGCTGGTTGAGAGAATGCCAAGAGTGCAAAGCGGTCATCAAGGCAAAGGTGGCTATTTGAAGAATCTCAAATATAAAATATATTTTGATTTGTTTAACACTTTTTTGGTTACTACATGATTCCATATGTGTTATTTCATAGTTTTGATGTCTTCACTAATTTTCTACAATGTAGAAAATAGTAAAAATAAAGAAAAACCGTTAAAAAAACTTTTGACTGGTAGTATGTACCTGGCAACTGTCTGCTCCCCCTTCAATGTTCCCAGCACACATCTCATGGTCCTTGACTCTGTTGTTCAGGTAGGCAGGACGATTACACACTTTATTTTCTATAACAGGGAAGCCCGTCTCCTTGAGGAGCCCTTCTCCACCAGTTCCTACAAACACAAAGATCAATGTTTTATGTCGGAAAATATAGAAAATGTTTGGTATATTTGCATCAACAAAGTAATGGAGTCCTGGACAGAAGAATAACTTCATTTTGTGTCATGTTATGAGAGCAACCATGAGGGGAAAAAACATGCATGACTCTTGAACCTTGTGTCTCTCCCCATCCTGTCACATAGCACTCAGTTCCAGATGGTACCACGTAATCCTTCTCAGGTAAGCATACTGGTAAAACGTTGTCATTTATGAGTGCAGGGCTGCAACCAATCACACAAGTCTTTTTACAGCCTCTGACTTCCAAACAGCAAGAAAAATATAAAACATTCTATTGAGTTTTTCTTTAATGACATGCAATGGCCTCACTCACCTGTCTAGCTTCAGTAGTGCAATGTCTGTCCCGCCAGGTCCCAGGATCAGTTTCTCCAGGTTACGCTCCTGCTTGGACGTTTCATTTGCTTTCTCTGTATGGGTTCCCAATAGCACCATGTAGGCAGATGGCCTCTTTGATCTGACACACACACAGGAAGATGTACTTGTATGCAATCCATAATTAGGACCTCACAGTAAACAATACGGTGGTCCTCTGTAGCTCAGCTGGTAGAGCACGGCGCT
Organism: Coregonus lavaretus; assembly: GCF_964263955.1. NCBI lineage: Eukaryota > Metazoa > Chordata > Actinopteri > Salmoniformes > Salmonidae > Coregonus > Coregonus lavaretus. Next base: position 15,965,492 of record NC_140020.1, on the reverse strand, counting down.
TGTAACGCCAAGGTAGTGGGTTCGATCCCCGGGACCACCCATACACAAAAAATGTATGCACGCATGACTGTAAGTCGCTTTGGATAAAAGCATCTGCTAAATGGCATATTATTATATTATTATTATTAATACTAAACAGTCATGCTGCTTTTCTGCTGTGTAGGAGGCTAACACTCAGCCACTATCAATTTTCCCTCTAATCTGCATGTGTGCGCGGGCGCATTTCTAGCCATCTTTGAAAAGCTAGTCAGGTAAAGAGCTTTTTTCTATGTCTTAAAGGGGCAGTGTTGTATTTTGAGACCGTCTTGAATAAGCACATTTGCTGCTACTGTAGGCTGAATGATAAAACAGCTATTTCCATGTTAAAATGTTATGGGATGCATTTTTTCTCCATTGTTTTTGATGGTAGGCCACTCTGGTAGGCCTACATTATGATAAAATAGCCACAGTAGCCTACTTGGCCACTGTTAAAACTGTAACTGGTACAGCCTCAGTGCTCACAGTAAACGCGTGCTGGAAGTTGCACAGAATTTTCACAATGTTCAAGTTTGCGCTCAGCAGACCTTTTTTGAGGGAACATTGGCCACTACTACAGAGTATGTACAGCTGCCCTTCTTGTTGGTATAGGTTTTGTCAGTAATTAGCCTCATGACAACTGAGTTGATATGGGCACTGATGAGGGCTGCTCTCTCACATCTTCAGGCAGTGGGCAGCGGTGAGGACCCACTGAGGGGCGATCAGAGTTCCTCCACAGATATGGGTATGGATATGGATGCCAGTGCTGCAGAGGGACGGACAGAAGAGTAACTGAGTAAGTTCTCCAAGAGATATTGTTTTTTCTTATTGTATAGAGGTATCAATATATTAATGAGATTCATGAAAGGGAATGGGATACTATCCTCCATACTTGGTCCTTAGGCTGATCTGCCAGGGCCATGAGTGGGGTTTGGATACACAGCCTCCAACGATGCGACCGAAACACCTCATGGGCTTTGTAACAGGCTGCCCACATTTCAAGCCAGCTGGAGACCAAAAATACAGTTTTATTTCTGCATTCCACAATGTAGACCAGATATAGCAGATGTACATACAGTAACCACATACAGTAAATCTGGATAAAACAACTGTGTTAAAACAACAGGGGGGGTGCACAATTTTGGGTGCACAATTTTATTTTATGGGTCTAGAATAAAAAAGTAATTTAATGGTAAAAATGAATGACCTTTTAATGTGGCATGAACACAACCATTCATGATGCTTTCATCTGATTGAACAAAACAAATCACTTCAAAAAGTAGGCTACCTGTGCATGTTCCTCCACTCCAGAATAATGGAAACGCTACTTGGTGAATGGAAATAGACATCTGTTTACAAACACCAAAAAAGTGTGCCTAATGACATTCAGTGATCGCCATTGATTGGGCCTACAGTACATTCATTGATGCGTCTTGGTGACAAATATACTTTTTTTGTAGCCTGTAAAGTCAGGACACCTGAAATGGGGCTGAAAATGTCCCAGGGAAAACGGGATGGTCACCCTAACACACAGGGTCAACTTACTACACTAGGCTACAATGTGTAGGCCAATTACTATGACCTTTAAATAGGGCTTCCGGTAGCCAGTGATGTAGTGGTAAAAAAATCGGTGGATAAACTCTTTGCCAGTCACGGTGAAAAATATAACGCTCCCTATACTTTCAATGCATTTTTCTGAAAAAGGTGGGTAAACTGCGTTTAGTTGCGTTTACCCTCCGCTAGGCCTATACCACCCCCGGTAGCCTACCCTCTCAGCCAAGACAATTTTACACACATGAACACACGCAGAACAGGTAGCCTACATTCAATAAAATACACGAGTTGAATCAAAACATGTTTACATCTTAGTTCATGAGTTGTCCGTAATTCATGAGTTGAATGCATGGAGTCTTCATAGATCGTGTGACATAAAACACTACCTTTCTTTCCTTACATTAATGACATTGTTATTTGTCATTATTAAGCATTTAACAATTGAATTAGAACATTGAACTTAAATCCAGCACGATTCCTGGATCTTGGAGATCTCGGAAAATGCCTACATAAAATGTAATTATGTTTCGCCATGAAAACAGTTCTCATGGGCACACAAATCCAAAATAATGTAGGCCTATGGCATTGCAAAATGTAATGCTTCTAACAGAAAGAGTCAACTATAGGCCTACTGTCATTAATGTTGGATGGATTGGATGCACATTGGTGTCTAGCTGTAGGCTAGTTGTCTAGTGATATTGTCGACCATCATCAGCTGATCCAGGAAAGAAAACAAATGTTGATAAAAAATAATAAAGCTAAATAAATGTATTCTGGCCAGGACAGCACAGAGAACACCAGTACCCGCAATGAGCGCTCTAAACAGCCGACTGACAAAAGCAAACAATGATAAATCAATGTATAAATCTTATGAATTGGAATAAAGGCGGTTTTTTTTATCAAGGGTGCATGGCAAACAAATGGTGAAAATGAGCAAGTACAAAGGAAAATCTATGCATTTAAAGGAGCTCAGCTGTGGCCAAAATGCAACACTACTGAGTGCACAGTGCTGTGGACATGGAGGTTTGTGCAGCCACGTAGAAATAAATGGTTTAAACCTTGACAAAGAGGTGGGGGTGTCTGTTCAATTTGGAAGCTTTTATTTTAATATTTACCACCGTAAAACATATTTACCACTGCATTTTAAACAAATAGGAGAATGGTTAAATTAGCATTATTATACACCCCCCAAAGTTTGACTTTTGTTGTATTTGGGAGAACTCATGTCTCATTCAGGGAAGCTGAGCCCCCCCTGGCTCTCCCATAATTCGCACCCTGCTCACAGTAGTCCACATACCGCAATCTGGGATTTGGCAGTAGTCCCATTTCTGGCTTCTGTCTGTGGTGTAGCACCATGGTCCATTCACGTCATTGTCAGGGTTTCTACAATTCTACCAGTGAAAAGGGGCGCTGAATAAATTGAAGTACATCTTCCCAAATGTCTGTCATATGAAATACTTTTGCAGTATCGTCTGACATTATTTAAATATGTCTTATAAGAAGATTCCTTGAACTTACATTGGACTCCAGGCCTTTGTCAGGGTGGGATTCAGGGGTGAAGCTGATGTGCTGATGGGGGCTCTGGGCGCTCCAACTCTGACAGGTGACACCCAACATGGTCATGGAAGTAGGACCCCTGTATGTCCCCCCGTTGCCCACCTTGCAATCTGAAAGCCACAGTCAACAGAAAACAATATCACGGATCAATTTCTACCCTCAACACTGACAATGTAGGGTGAGTGAATGAATGCTGAACTAAATTCTAATCTAGGTAGTGTTTTCAGTAGTTAATTATTTTAAATGTTTTCCCATGTAGCGAAATGGTAAGAAATGTGACTGTTCCTGGTGCAAATACAATGTCCTATCCCGGAGCTCGAGTAAATGACATTACTAAGCTGCTCCCGAATGTACTACGTCAGGACATGGAAATCCATTCTATCGTAGTCAATGGGGGTTTTAATGACATTATGAAGGGCAGCTCTGATCAGTTGAAACTGGATTTTAAAGAGCTGATTGACTCTCTGCTAGACACCAACAAAAGACCCATCATATCTGGCCCTGTGCCCTCTCTGAATCGTGGCATTGAACGCTTTAGCAGGATTCTTTCTCTTCACAACTGGCTACGTGATTATTGCAGCTCAATGGGTGTAACGTTTGTTGACAATTTCGATACCTTTTGGAAACAAAACACGTTTGGCTTGCGAAAGTATTCATTAATTTTTCCTATTTTGGTGCCTTACAAACTGGAATTAAAATTGTGTTTTTGAGGGTTTGTCTCATTTGATTTACACAACATGCCTACCACTTTGAAGATGCAAAATATTTTTTATTGTGAAACAAACAACAAATCAGACAAAAAAACAGAAAACTTGAGCGTGCATAACTATTCGGTCCCCCCAAAGCCAATACTTTGTAGAGCCACCTTTTGCAGCAATTACAGCTGCAAGTCTCTTGGGGTATGTCTCTATGAGCTTGGCACATCTAGCCACTGGGATTTTTGCCCATTCTTCAAGGCAAAATTGCTCCAGCTCCTTCAAGTTGGATGGGTTCCGCTGGTGTACAGCAATTTTTAAGTCATACCACAGATTCTCAATTGGATTGAGGTCTGGGCTTTGACTAGGCCATTCCAAGACATTTAAATGTTTGCCCTTAAACCACTCGAGTGTTGCTTTCGCAGTATGCTTAGGGTCATTGTCCTGCTGGAAGGTGAACCTCCGTCCCAGTCTCAAATCTCTGGAAGACTGAAACAGGTTTCCTCAAGAATTTCCCTGTATTTAGCGGCATCCATCATTCCTTCAATTCTGACCAGTTTCCCAGTCCCTGTCAATGAAAAACATCCCCACAGCATGATACTGCCACCACCATGCTTCACTGTGGCGATGGTGTTCTCGGGGTTATGAGAGGTGTTGGGTTTACGCCAGACATAGCGTTTTCCTTGATGGCCAAAAAGCTCAATTTTAGTCTCATCTGACCAGAGTACGTTCTTCCATATGTTTGGGGAGTCTCCCACATGCCTTTTGGCGAATACTAAACGTGTTTACTTATTTTTCTCTTTAAGCAATGGCTTTTTTTCTGGTCACTCTTCCGTAAAGCCCAGCTCTGTGGAGTGTACGGCTTAAAGTGGTCCTATGGACAGATACTCCAATCTTCGCTGTGGAGCTTTGCAGCTCCTTCAGGGTTATCTTTGGTCTCTTTGTTGCCTCTCTGATTAATGCCCTCCGTGCCTGGTCCGTGAGTTTTGGTGGGTGGCCCTCTCTTGGCAGGTTTGTTGTGGTGCCATATTCTTTCCATTTTTTAATAATGGATTTAATGGTGCTCCGTGGGATGTTCAGAGATATTTTCTTTATAACCCAACCCTGATCTGTACTTCTCCACAACTTTTTCCCTGACTTGTTTGGAGAGCTCCTTGGTCTTCATGTTGCCGCTTGCTTGGTGGTGCCCCTTGCTTAGTGGTGTTGCAGACTCTGGGGCCTTTCAGAACAGGTGTATATATACTGAGATCATGTGACAGATCATGTGACACTTAGATTGCACACAGGTGGACTTCATTTAGCTAATTATGTGACTTCTGAAGGTAATTGTTTGGACCAGATCTTATTTAGGGACTTCATAGCAAAGGGGGTGAATCCATATGCACGCACCACATTTCCGTTATTTATTTTTTAGAATTTTTTGAAATAAGTTTTTTTTTTTTATTCCACTTCACCAATTTGGACTATTTTGTGTATGTCAATTACATTAAATCCAAATAAAAATCAATTTAAATTACAGGTTGTAATGCAACAAAATAGGAAAAACGCCAAGGGGGATGAATACTTCTGCAAGGCACTGTATAAGGAGGATGGGATCCACCCAAATCATTTGGGTTTCTGGATCCTTTCACAGCATTATAAGGCTGTGTTGAGACAATGACTTATCAATGACCCAAGCCTAGCTCAGCTAATCCCTACCATTGTGACGCAGTTGTCATAATGCTTCAGCAAATGTACATTACACCGGGGCTTTGGTAGACACAATGTAAGTAACCTAATTTATGTCCCTCTAACTGCTCTGAATGCCTCTGCTAATCCTACAGCTATTGTATGCAGTAATCATGTGCGTATGAACCAGATTTATACTGTTAGAACTGAGGCGGTGTGCCCTAGGAGGAAGTCCACTGTGTGCAGCTCACTCTGCACTAACATAAATAACATGATTATATCTACTTCTGCTAAGCTTCCCAGTAAAGCAATGAAATCAAGTAAGCATCCCAGAAGAAAAGTGCTCAAAATAGCCCACGTTAACATACAGTATAGAGAGAGTGGATCTTTGTTCTGGAGTTAGGAAGTTGGAAGAGGCAGGGCTATGTCTGTTATAACTAAATATGGTACCTTATTAAATATATTATATGAACTCCCCATGAAAAGTGTCTAAGTACATCCTTACATTTGTAATCACTTGATACCCTAGAAACTCATCATAACAGTGTATCTGTAACTTTCTCACTCATCATTATTCACGATTCATTCAGGATCATCTGTTATCATGGTAGCATCCACATTAATGTAGAAGTGTTTAGAATCATATTCTATTCTTATTTACAATAAAAGTGACTACAAAATGACTCACTATATTATTTACCATTAATTCCTATTGGGCACAAAATAATCTTAAACACAACCAAAACAAACAGCAAATGCATCCAACAAGTTTGTACAGTCCCAAGCTTAATGTAGTCATTGCGTGCTAGGAATACGGGACCAAAATACTTAACGTTTTACTACTTTAATATACATTTAAGTGAATACTTTTAGTCCCCAAAAATGGGGGGACTATGTACAAAAAGTGTTGTAATTTCTAAACGGTACACCCGATATGGATTTAAAAAAAACTCAAATTAAAGCTGACAGTCTGCATTTTAACCTCATAATCATTGTATCAATTCAAATCCAAATTGCTGGAGTGCAGAGCCAAAGCAACAAAATATGTGTCACTGTCGCAATACTTTTGGAGATCACTGTATATTTTCAAAGTAGCTTCCCCAACACTGATGAAAGGATGGATGGATTACCTCTGCTGTTGTCTGAGGGTGTCTGGGAGGGTGCTGGCTTGGGCTGGTCATGTTTGTCAGGCTTGGGAGTAGGCTTGGGAGCAGTTGGGCATTTATCCACACTGCAGAACTCCCAACGAACAGAGGGTTCAGTGGTGTAACACCATGGAGCACGGTCGCCATCAGGGTTCCTACACAGGTTTCTTCTCAAATCGCTGTGAAACACATGTAAAAGACATAATGTCCTCAGACACTGCAGATTACATATTACATTGTTTGGCTTTTAATGACCAGATAGTAGAAGACAGAGATAGAGCTAGAGATATACATTTCCCACTGGGCACAAACATCAGTTCAACATCTAGTTTTGATTTACATTTGATTTACACAATGGATTTAGTGTCACACCAGCCTTCGCTTTGGTTCCCCCTCCTGTCCAGCTCAAGCATTCGGTGTCACCGGCCTTCTAGCTGCTGCCGAACCTACTGCTGGAAAACGCCCTTCACTCATCAACCCTGGACTTGTCTCGTCATCATTACACACACCTGGTTCCAATCCCCACTATCACTATTTACTCCCTCTGCCATTTGTCTTTGTCGGTCATTGTAAATGTTACTTGTGTTCCTGAGAGGTATCTCTCCTACTATTTCCTGAGTACTTTATATTTTGCACTTTGGGTTTATGAAGATATATTTTGAGCACAACAGCGTTTGGGTTTCTTCCCGCTTTGATCTATGGTGCTTAAATAAATTCAGTAGTTCTAAACCTGCGACAGCCTCCTGCCTACTTAATATGCCATTTAGCAGACGCTTTTATCCAAAGCGACTTACAGTCATGCGTGCATACATTTTTGTGTATGGGTGGTCCCGGGGATCGAACCCACTACCTTGGCGTTACAAGCGCCGTGCTCTACCAGCTGAGCTACAGAGGACCACGACCTTCTCTCTACACCTGTGACAGAATGACCGACCCAAGAAAACAGGAAGCAGCAGGACATCCTGCCAACTGCAGGCTACACTACCACCTTCGCAGCTCCCCGTGGTCGTTCCAGCCACCCCACCACCATCTACATCACCCGGTCCGATCAGCAACGTCCACCTGCTCCTCCCGGAGTGGTTTGACGGCACCCCAGCTCACTGTAGGGGGTTTCTCCTGAAGTGTGACCTCCACCTTGCCCGTCATGCCAGGACGGCCTCCGAGAGGGACAAGGTGGCCTTGGTGATCTCGGTGCTGACAGGCCGGGCTCTGGAGTGGGCGCACGCCGTCTGGGAGAGGGACGGTCCAGAAGTGCATTCCTATGAGCGTTTCACCCAACTCTTCCGTGTCGTCTTCGACCACCCACAGAGGGCCAAGAGAGCGGTCCAGGACAGCGTCGGAGTACGCTCCGGACGGTGGCTGCGTCCACTGGCTGGAACGACCAGGCCCTGTTGACGGTTTTCCGCAGCAGGCTACAGGAAGACATCCAGACCGAGCAGGCCTGTCGCGATAAAGACCTCACGCTGGAACAGCTCATCGTCATGGCCATCCGCCTGGATAATCTCCTGCGTGGCCGTCGTCGCCCATCCCGGGGGTTCGGGTTTCTCCCAGGAACCTCCAGTGAGACTGAGCCCATGGAGGTGGGCACGACGCACCTTCCCCCTGCGGAACGTCAACGCTGCCGTCAACAGGGTCTCTGCTCCTACTGCAGGGAGTCGGACCACCCCTGGAATACCTGTCCCAGAAGGAGAACCAGGCGAGGAAGCGACAGGCCGAGGAGCGCTCCTACACCTTCCCAGGTAGGCGTGGACGTGCCTTGCTCCTCTCTGTCCACACAGCCCGTCCTCCTCCCTGTCACCTTCCCTGACTATCATGGTCCCCCACTGAGTCCTTCCCTAGTGGACTCAGGTGCTGCAGGCAATTTCCTAGACCAGTCAGTGGCCTTATCATTACGCATTCCTCTAGTCCCTTTACAACCCCCTATCCCAGTCCATGCCCTAGACAACCGTCCCCTAGGAACAGGACTGGTGCACCAGACCACGATTCCCATTTCCCTCACAGTTAATCACAACCACCACGAACGCATCACTTTCCTCATCTTAGACTCTCCTGCACACCCCGTAGTTTTAGGTTTCCCCTGGCTACGGTTGCATAACCCCAGTATATCATGGACAGAGAGGAGGTTGTTGGGTTGGTCGCAGGAGTGTCAGGGGAGGTGTTTCTCTGTGTCAATCTGTGCCAATTCCGTGGAAAGTCCGGACCAGGCCACCCACGTCCCTATCCCAGAGGAATACCGGGACCTACAGGTGGCCTCTGCATGACACAGAGGATCGGAGGGAGAAAGTGACACCCATTATCCCCTGTCCCACATTATAGGCTCCTGCTCCTGCTCCTCCGCCCTCACCTGCCCACTACGTGCCCTCTGATGTGCGGGACTGTCTCCTCGCCTGGGCACACACAGCAGCTGTGTCGGGGCACCCGGGTATAGCCCGTACTATCGACTGTCTCTCCGCCAAGTACTGGTGGCCCACCTTGACCCGGGACGTCCGGGTTTACGTCTCTTCCTGCTCCACCTGCACACAGAGCAAGACACCTAGACACCTAGACACCTCCCCTATGGCAAACTCCACCCACTGCCGGTTCTACAACGACCCTGGTCCCATCTCTCTGTGGACGTTGTCACAGACTTTCCCCCCTCGTAGGGACACACCACCATCCTGGTCGTTGTGGACCGGTTTTCCAAAGCCTGTCATTTTATTCCTCTGCCTGGTCTCCCTACGGCCCTGCAGACCACAGAGGCTCTCTTCTCTCACGTCTTCCGGCCATTTGTCTTTGTCGGTCATTGTAAATGTTACTTGTGTTCCTGAGAGGTATCTCTCCTACTATTTCCTGAGTACTTTATATTTTGCACTTTGGGTTCGCCCTTTGCCTTTTTGTTAATGAAGATATATTTTGAGCACAACATCGTTTGGGTTTCGTCCCGCTTTGATCTATGGTGCTTAAATAAATTCAGTAGTTCTAAACCTGCGACTGCCTCCTGCCTACTCCTCTCTACACCTGTGAAATGTAGGTCAAAAGTTGGGTGAAAAAATACAAAATGCCCTTACGTTGATGACTTTTTGCAAATCCAATCAGTTTTCCACATTGCTTCAATGTCATCACATAGATTTTTGGGGGTTGAAATGACGTGGAAACCACATTGATTCAACCAGTTTTTGCCCAGTGGGTAGAGATTATATTTGACTATGCTCTAGGCCTCACGCTTTAGGGAAGGCCTGCGGTGTCTTATTGTGACTGTGAGGTGTCATCGAGCTCCAGGCCTGGCATTTCTTCCCACTGATGGTCTCTGTCACAATACCACGATAGTCAATCCCGGTGCCCACATAGCAGTCTTCCTCAGCTGGAGGGGGCGCTGCGTAATCTGAGTTTTAAAAACAATATCACCCATGTCAACCAAATTAAATATAAATTTTGGTGAAAAATGTAGGCTGTATGGATTGGTAGTGGATTACATGAGTTTCGCTACATAATTAGTAAGTAGCGACTTTAGCACTTGGGAAAGCTCTATATAAATCCAATGCATTATCATCATCATCATGATGCAGTGTTAAGTGACCTGGTCCAGGAACATCTCCACAGTTAGGCACCTTGCAGTACTCCCAGCGTGTCTCTGGGTCTGTAGTAAAGCACCAGGGCATCTTCTCATTGTCTGGGTTCCTGCAATAGTTCAGTTCCAGGCCTCTGACAGGAACACAAACAACCACACATATTGGTTAAATCACAGTCAGTCTGTATCTATAAGACATTAAAACACTGATCGACTGCACTGAGAAAAGCAATGCTCGGTTCTTGCTTGAGTAAAAACAAGTTGCCCAATCTCATGGGTTGATCTTACTTGCATGGGTAGTTGTCTGGAGTTCTGTTGTGCTGTTGGGGTGTCTGAGTTGCCCAGAGCTGACAGGCTTTCCCAGATGCTGTCACGCCGATGGTTCCCCTGTAGGCACTGCCGTCGCCTGTGGCACAAGTGAGCTCCTCCACCACCTCGGGAGGCTCAGAGGCTAGGGGAGAGGGAGAGAGTGAGGAGATCTCCCTGGGAGTTTGTAAACTCATATGCTTTAATTAAATTGTCTATTTTTATGTGAAAGAGCAGGGGAACGAGGGGCCATGGGAGACAAATGAGATAAAAGATGAAGGGAATGAATGGGATTATAGAGTCGCTAGTAGGGACATGATGGGCAGACGGGGGAGAGATCCAGGGTACGAAAGCCATAGACAATATACTAGTAATAGTGTTGTATATCTATGATGATAGCTCACTGCAGCGAGGGATGGAGCAGAAGTCCCAGCGTTTGGAGGGGCTGGTGGTGAAACACCAGGGTCTGGGGTCTCCGTCTGGGTTCCTACAGTAATTCTCCTCCAGGTACTTCTCAGGAAGACTGGAGAGACAGGGAGGGGAGGGGATGGGGGGGGGGGGGGGGGGGGGTAGGCAGAAAGAGAAATACACAGAGAAAGGGACACAGGAAGAGGGAAAGAGAGCAAGATGAAGGATCACATGGTTAGACATATACAGTGAGCTCAAAACTATTGGGAAAGTGACACATTTTTTGTTGTTTTGGCTCTGTACTCCAGCACCATTTAGAAATTACAGCACTTTTTGTACATTATCCCATTTTAGGGGACAAAAAGTATTGGGAAAAATTCTACATTAATGTGGATGCTACCATGATGATGGATAATCCTGAATGAATCATGAATAATGATGAGTGAGAAAGTTATAGACGCACAAATATCATACCCCCAAGACATGCTAACCTCTCACCATTACAATAACAGGAAAGGTTAGCATTTTCTGGGGAGGGGTATGATATTTGTGCATCTAACTTTCTCACTCATCATTATTCACGATTCATTCAGGATTATCCCTAATCATAGTAGCATCCACATTAATGTAGAATGTTTCCCAATACTTTTTGTCCCCTAAAATGGGATATTGTACAAAAAGTGCTGTAATTTCTAAATGGTGCTGGAGTACAGAGCCAAAACAACAACAAATGTGTCACTTTCCCAATAGTTTTGAGCTCACTGTATAACAAATATATTAGAGAGAGAGAGAGAGAGAGAGAGAGAGAGAGAGAGAGAGAGAGCGGGAGAGAGAGAGAGAGAGAGAGAGAGAGAGAGAGAGAGAGAGAGAGAGAGAGAGAGAGAGAGAGAGAGAGAGAGAGAGAGAGAGAAAAAAAAAAATGCCTATTACGCGCTGGTAATGTAGCCGTGGTTGTGAGGTTTCTGGACGTCCCAGTGCTGGCAGGTGTAGCCATTCTCAGTGGTGGAGATCTTTCCACTGTAGTTCTTACCACCGCAGTGCATACATTCCTCTGTGGGCCAAACAACAGCGCTTTAGAAATAAAACACTTCCAAATTACACTTAATGCATTTTTATAGGTGAACTGTCATGATGAGTGAGTGACTAAAAAAGGTAGTCAACTCTTTGTTTGAATATAGATTGTATTTTAGTGGTTTTGAAATCTTAACTTTTGTGCAAACATGACACCAGCTGTTTCATAAGCTTATTGGGAGTGGGGACATAACACGATATTGAGGGTACCGCTGCAGTTCTGGACGTTGCAGGTCTCCCATCTGGTGTCAGGGTCTGTGGTGAAACACCAGGGGCCTTTGCTGTCCCCATCAGGGTTTCTGCAGAAGTTGGACTCCAGGTCGGCTTTGGGGTGTGTTGACGGAGTCATGCTGTAAGAGACGTTCACAAAGATAACGTGAATTACCTTCAGCTGCTAAGAAATCTAACCTCACAAGTTACTTAAAGAGATTGAACAGGATCTTAAGCACTTACAAATTTGTAACATATTGTATGATAATTATTTATTTTTTGCAGGACGTGGTTTCATTTGGCCCTCCCAAGTTTTCTGAGCAAAAAAAAAAGTGTTTTAAAATGTTTATTGTTGGACATAAAAGACTGTAACAACACCAGCAAATCAGCTCCAAGTGATTTTAATTTTGGAAATCTGTTCCAAAGTATTCTCACGCATTGTAGAGAGATATATGTAGGGTTGCAAAGCTACCGACAATTTACCAAAGTTACTGGAATCTTCAGTCATTTTGGTATTTAACAGAAAATATATGGCAATCTATCCTAACTTTGGTAATTTATACTTGAGTAACTTCAAAAATGTGTATTTATATAAAGTATTCATTTTTTTGGTATATCTGTGTCCATATTGTCCACGAGTTTCTAGTAGATAGACCATATGGTTCAAGAGAAAATAGCCTAATTAATGAAAAAAGCATCTAATCAACAATGGCATAATTTTCAAATAACTCTGCAACTGTTCCAACTATTGACTTTTTTCACAACTGCCACCAGTTTGATGCCAAAACATTGACAACAAATACATATTGACATAGTAAAATAAATCAAAGTGTGTTAAGGATATTTCATGCTGAAACCCTCATATATATGCTATTCACTAAGTTGATGGTTTATATTTAAGATACTGTTTTACAGCTTTGTCATTCTATATATATATATTTTTTGTGTCATCTTATTTAATTACTTCATATATTTTACATAGAGGGCCAGAGATAATCTGAAGTACCCAAAAGATGTCATGTGATAGATTACATAAAATCTATCACAGATACAAAAGATACGAAAATTCTGGTAGTTTACTGGTAAACTTTGAAAGTTTCCAGTAATATACCCTCCCTTTGCAACCCTAGATATACTGTATGTGATCGTCTACAAACGTAAGCAAGGTTTGAAGTTATTTTATCAAATATTATATCTGTTTGGGCTTCTTGCGGTTATTTTGCAGTCTACAAATTATTTGTAATTATGTTCCACTACTTTCAAAACTACTGGCAAAAATTATACAAAACCTTTACAATGCATCTTTTAATCTGCTGGTAGTCCATGTTATGTCAATAAAATACTTAATAGGAATATGAGAAATATTGTACAAGGCAGGGCCGGTATTATGGGCGGGCTTTAGGGGGCCTGGCCCGCTCTACCGTACCTCATTGCCCATCCAAATAAAATAAAAATAAATTTTTATTTTTATTTTTTATTTCACCTTTATTTAACCAGGTAAGCCAGTTGAGAACAAGTTCTCATTTACAACTGCGACCTGGCCAAGATAAAGCAAAGCAGTGCGATAAAAACAACAACACAGAGTTACATATGGCGTAAAAAAACATAAAGTCAAAAAATACAACAGAAAATATATATACAGTGTGTGCAAATGTAGCAAATTATGGAGGTAAGGCAATACATAGACTATAGTGCAAAATAATTACAATTAGTATTAACACTGGAATGCTAGATGTGCAAGAGATTATGTGCAAATAGAGATACTGGGGTGCAAATGAGCAAAATAAATAACAATATATTTACATTTAGATTTACGTCATTTAGCAGACGCTCTTATCCAGAGCGACTTACAAATTGGTGCATTCACCCTATAGCCAGTGGGATAACCACTTTACATTTTTATTTATTTATTTATTTATTTTTCAGGGGGGGGTAGAAGGATTAGTTTATCCTATCCCAGGTATTCCTTAAAGAGGTGGGGTTTCAGATGTCTCCGGAAGGTGGTGAGTGACTCCGCTGTCCTGGCGTCGTGAGGGAGCTTGTTCCACCATTGGGGTGCCAGAGCAGCGAACAGTTTTGACTGGGCTGAGCGGGAACTATGCTTCCGCAGAGGAAGGGGAGCCAGCAGGCCAGAGGTGGATGAACGCAATGCCCTCGTTTGGGTGTAGGGACTGATCAGAGCCTGAAGGTACGGAGGTGCCGTTCCCCTCACAGCTCCATAGGCAAGCACCATGGACTTTTAACAGATGCGAGCTTCAACTGGAAGCCAGTGGAGTGTGCGTAGGAGCGGGGTGACGTGAGAGAACTTGGGAAGGTTGAACACCAGACGGGCTGCGGCATTCTGGATGAGTTGTAGGGATTTAATGGCACAGGCAGGGAGCCCAGCCAACAGCGAGTTGCAGTAATCCAGACGGGAGATGACAAGTGCCTGGATTAGGACCTGTGCCGCTTCCTGTGTAAGGCAGGGTCGTACTCTCCGAATGTTGTAGAGCATGAACCTGCAGGATCGGGTCACCGCCTTGATGTTAGCGGAGAACGACAGGGTGTTGTCCAGGGTCACGCCAAGGCTCTTCGCACTCTGGGAGGAGGACACAACGGAGTTGTCAACCGTGATGGCGAGATCATGGAACGGGCAGTCCTTCCCCGGGAGGAAGAGCAGCTCCGTCTTGCCAAGGTTCAGCTTGAGGTGGTGATCCATCATCCATACTGATATGTCTGCCAGACATGCAGAGATGCGATTCACCACCTGGTTATCAGAAGGGGGAAAGGAGAAGATTAGTTGTGTGTCGTCAGCGTAGCAATGATAGGAGAGGCCATGTGAGGATATGACAGAGCCAAGTGACTTGGTGTATAGCGAGAATAGGAGAGGGCCTAGAACTGAGCCCTGGGGGACACCAGTGGTGAGAGCACGTGGAGCGGAGACAGCTTCTCGGCACGCCACTTGGTAGGAGCGACCGGTCAGGTAGGACGCAATCCAAGAGTGAGCCGCGCCGGAGATGCCCAGCTCGGAGAGGGTGGAGAGGAGGATCTGATGGTTCACAGTATCAAAGGCAGCAGACAGGTCTAGAAGGACAAGAGCAGAGGAGAGAGAGTTAGCTTTAGCAGTGCGGAGAGCCTCCGTGACACAGAGAAGAGCAGTCTCAGTTGAATGACCAGTCCTGAAACCTGACTGGTTTGGATCAAGAAGGTCATTCTGAGAGAGATAACAAGAGAGTTGGCTAAAGACGGCACGCTCAATAGTTTTGGAAAGAAAAAAAGAAAGAAGGGATACTGGTCTGTAGTTGTGGACATCAGAGGGATCAAGTGTTGGTTTTTTGAGAAGGGGTGCAACTCTCGCTCTCTTGAAGACGGAAGGGACATAGCCAGCGGTCAAGGATGAGTTGATCAGCGAGGTGAGGTAGGGGAGAAGGTCACCGGAGATGGTCTGGAGAAGAGAGGAGGGGATGGGGTCAAGCGGGCAGGTTGTTGGGCGGCCTGTAGTCACAAGTCGCAAGATTTTGTCTGGAGAGAGAGGGGAGAAAGAAGTCAAAGCATAGGGTAGGGCAGTGTGAGCAGGACCAGCAGTGTCATTAGACTTAACAAACGAGGATCGGATGTCGTCAACCTTCTTTTCAAAGTGGTTGACGAAGTCATCCACAGAGAGGGAGGAGGGGGGGGGGGAGGATTCAGCAGGGAGGAGAATGTGGCAAAGAGCTTCCTAGGGTTAGAGGCAGATGCTTGGAATTTAGAGTGGTAGAAAGTGGCCTTAGCAGCAGAAACAGATGAAGAAAATGTAGAGAGGAGGGAGTGAAAAGATGCCAGGTCCACAGGGATGAGGTAGTTGGGTGGGCTAATTTCAGATGGGCTGTGTACAGGTGCAGTGATCGGTAAGGTGCTCTGACAACTGATGCTTAAAGTTAGTGAGGGAGATAAGAGTCTCCAGCTTCAGAGATTGTTGCAGTTCGTTCCAGTCATTGGCAGCAGAGAACTGGAAGGAATGGCGGCCAAAGGAGGTGTTGGCTTTGGGGATGACCAGTGAGATATACCTGCTGGAGCGCAGACTACGGGTGGGTGCTGCTATGGTGACCAATGAGCTAAGATAAGGCGGGGATTTGCCTAGCAGTGATTTATATATGGCCTGGAGCCAGTGAGTTTGACGACGAACATGTAGTGAGGACCAGCCAACAAGAGCGTACAGGTCACAGTGGTGGGTAGTGTATGGGGCTTTGGAGACAAAACGGATGGCACTGTGATAGACTACCTCCAATTTGCTGAGTAGAGTGTTGGAGGCTATTTTGTAAATGACATCGCCGAAGTCAAGGATCGGTAGGATAGTCAGTTTTACGAGGGCATGTTTGGCAGCATGAGTGAAGGAGGCTTTGTTGCGAAATAGGAAGCCGATTCTAGATTTAACTTTGGATTGGAGATTCTTAATGTGAGTCTGGAAGGAGAGTTTACAGTCTAACCAGACACCTAGGTTTTTGTAGTTGTCCACATATTCTAGGTCAGACCCGTCGAGAGTAGTGATTCTAGTCGGGTGGGCGGGTGCCAGCAGCGTTCGATTGAAGAGCATGCATTTAGTTTTACTAGTGTTTAAGAGCAGTTGTAGGCTACTGAAAGAGTGTTGTAGGCATTGAAGCTCGTTTGGAGGTTTGTTAACACAGTGTCCAATGAAGGGCCAGATGTATACAAAATGGTGTCGTCTGCGTAGAGGTGGATCTGAGAGTCACCAGCAGCAAGAGCGACATCATTGATATACACGGAGAAAAGAGTCGGCCCAAGAATTGAACCCTGTGGCACCCCCATAGAGATTGCCATAGGTCCAGACAACAGGCCCTCCGATTTGACACATTGATCTCTATCTGAGAAGTAGTTGGTGAACCAGGCGAGGCAGTCATTTGAGAAACCAAGGCTATTTAGTCTGCCAATAAGAATGCGGTGGTTGACAGAGTCGAAAGCCTTGGCCAGGTCGATGAAGACGGCTGCACAGTTCTGTCTATTATCGATCGCGGTTATAATATCGTTTAGGACCTTGAGCGTGGCTGAAGTGCACCCATGACCAGCTCAGAAACCGGATTGCATAGCGGAGAAGGTACGGTGGGATTCGAAATGGTCGGTGATCTGTTTGTTAACTTGGCTTTCAAATACTTTGGATATAGGTCTGTAACAGTTTGGATCTAGAGTGTCACCCCCTTTGAAGAGGGGGATGACCGCGGCAGCTTTCCAATCTCTGGGGATCTCAGACGTTACGAAAGAGAGGTTGAACAGGCTAGTAATAGGGGTTGCGACAATGTCGGCGGCTAGTTTTAGAAAGAAAGGGTCCAGATTGTCTAGCCCAGCTGATTTGTAGGGGTCCAGATTTTGCAGCTCTTTCAGAACATCAGCTGTCTGAATTTGTGTGAAGGAGAAGCGGGGGGGGGGGGGGGGGGGGGGCATGGGCAAGTTGCAGCGGAGGGTGCAGAGTTGGTGGCCGGGGTAGTGGTAGCCAGGTGGAAAGCATGGCCAGCCGTAGCAAAATGCTTGTTGAAATTCTCGATTATTGTAGATTTATCGGTGGTGATAGTATTTCCTAGCCTCAGAGCAGTGGGCAGCTGGTTTGATAATATATTGATAATATTGATAATTTATTTGACCGAAACGTGCGCCAACAGGAAGACGCATCAATCTCAGTTAAAGCATTGAAACGAGCGAAACAGCGCCGCTGTCTCAGTATGTGTTGACCAGTCATCTGATGCTGTCTGGACCAAAAGAGTATAGCATGTCATACTATTTCTGTCCAGAGAGCTTCAGATACAGTACATGGGCTACATATAGAGGGGCGCTGTTTCGCTCGCTCTGCTGCTTTGTCCGGTGATATAGTTTCAGCAGAGTCTGTCCAGTATAAGCTCAATGCGTTTCTTTGGGAATAATATGCAGACATAAGCTTCCTGCCTTTGGGACAAAGACCCCCATTGTTATGGCGGAGACATGAGCATCTCGCCATTATATACAGATCTCTGGTTTCAGCCTCTTGCGAGTTGGAAATGAAAGTTGGCGGGTGCACAGTGCACTGTTAGCATGCTGGGTTGCAGGGTTGCCCGAAAGTAAATACATGTTTTGCCATAGCTATACAATTACTCCTGTCTAAATAAAATAATTGAAAAAACTTCACCAGGGAGCATGACTTAGCCACAGAGGTTAATTATCTTATAGATTTTTTTTTTGCTGTGGATTGTTTCAAATCACAAGTGTGTTTGGGAAGCCCGCGATTTGGGTAGTGCTCGTGGCAATAGGTCTAGCTGATTGAGTTGCGGCTGTCAGTGAAAAGCGTCTAAAATATGTGTTAAGATCATGTGTTTCGAGTATAACGGGCACTTCGTCCCCCCACATTCTGAAATTGCATTTTTGTCCCCCCCAGTTTTATCATTGGAATGTGATACAAAACCAGGCAACAGTGTGCTTTAAGACCATGTGAACGCCTCCGAGCAATCAGGTAGGCTGTTTGGATATTTATCAGACTGGATAAAAAAAGTTTTAAAAAACTCTGAGGGCCCGGAATAGGCTAGTATATACAATGTTGCAAGTTCGCTAGCGACAGCTTCAGGATGGACCAAGTGATGGTTTGATGAAATGTTGCACTTCACTAGCAATAGCTCAAGTCAAGACAGATAGAAAGGGAGGCAGACAGGCGGAGTAGAGAGATTAATGTGATTGAAAGAACCAGAATTTTCATCAGGATATTTTCTACTGTTTTTATTTGTTGGCTTTAGGCCTATTTATTTTACTTAGTTGATGATGGAAGTTATAGGCCTACTCAGGGGCGCAACTTTGGTTTTAGACACTCCAAACAGCCTACCCGACCGCTCGGAGGCATCCACATGGTCCTAAAGCACACCCTTGACTCGTTTTGTATCACATTCCAATGATAAAACTGGGGGGGACAAAAATGCAATTTTAGAGTGAAGTTGCGCCCCTGGGTCTACTGCAGCATCTCTGAGTTCTATGCTCTCATTTCTTTAGCCGCCAATGAATCACAGTGTATCAATGTATCCAAATGGCAGAGGCTAGAGCTCTCGCAATAGTTGAATTTTAACTTTTAGATTTTTATAATTTTACTTCAGATTTTTATGATTACCCACGTGACAATAACTTTGAGAAAGGAAAACGTTATTATTGAAATTAAACTGTTCCACGAAAATGCGCATATACAAATAATCATAACTGGCACACAGATTGGTAGAAATGGTAGGATAAATTGTAGGCCTAAGTTTCCCTAAATCTCACGAGCTGCCTATGGTCTTTACTATTACAGCCATAAAAACAATTGTGAGCGCGCAAGCACGTGCACACATAGGAAGTCCCGTGAAAAAAATCAGAGGCCTGTCCAACTGATTAGTTCTGGCGCCGGATCTGGTACAAGGTGTGGCGGAGCATACTTTGGCTTTTGTGGATATTTTGATGCCCATCTCTGGCAAGTCTTCCCAGAGATTGTTTTGGACTTTGTTCCTCTGTAGTCCATACCGATTCCATTTACACACTCCTTCAAGTACTCTGTAAAGACAGAGAATAAGATGTCTCAACAGTAGTAGGTGGGTTGCTTTTTAGTAATCTTCTTGGGTAATTAAAAAGCATCATCAGGCTTTTACTATCTGCGATGTTGTCAGATATGGTCAGTATGGAATTTGAAATACCCTATGTGCCTCCCACTGAAGGACTGATTGGACTCTCTTGTTTAGATAACCTGCTTCAACTCTTCGGTTTGTTTACTGACACAGTCCAATCCTCTTACCAAAAATAATGTTGACAAATACAATCACATGAAACTCAATTGTATTCTAATATTTGTAATACATTATGTATTCATGATGATGAGATGCATATTTACTGTATGAAATGAATGAGAGCCCTTCAGGTCTACAGATGTAGGATCTACATTTGAACCAGTTTGCTACAGCAGGACAATAATCCTGTAGCAACAGGAAATGGGAATTATTATGTGGATTATAATTAATGGACATTTTTGTAGAGGGTTGATACATTTTTCATAAGAGAAAATCTCCTGTAACAGGGTAATCAAATTAAGATCCTACATCTGTAGCTACTTATCAAGAAAAGTCAGAAACACATTAGGACTTGCCTTTCTTTTCATATAGAGAAGTGATGGTTCTTCTCAGAACAGGCTCTATTTTGCTGTTTGCTGGTATTGTCAAACATTCTTGATCCTTTTCAATGTACATGAAGGACCTACCAAGAAACATTCAGAATGAAATTTGACTATGTAAATCATCTCTCACAAATTAATTAATTCTCACTATTAATGACCATAAACATAATGATACCTGCAAGTGAAAGCTTTTTCAACGTTACACTTGATGGCACATTCTAGGACTGTGTCTACTAAGTATTCCCTCTTCACCAAAGAGAGAATCCAGGCGCCCTCTGTTTTTGCATATTCGTCCAGGACAGCCGCACTGACTAAAAGGACAAACAGATAACAAATACTGACTATGACTGAAAATATTACCGGGCCCTTTTTGCTTACACTTGCTCTGTGATGCAATGCTTAAACCCAATGGTTCCAGGGCTAAGCTGCTGTTACAGACCGCTAACATAGATGTTGCAACATGAAGGTCTATTGACAAATGAGTCATTTCTGGAGTGGACATACACCACAGACAAAAAACAAGTTATTTCAAAACAATTTACAAGTAAGAAAAATGTATGTGATAAACAGTGTTTCAAACACTTTACATTGTTCTTATTACTGTGATTAAACTAACTGCTTCAGTTATAAGGTTTGACAGACTCCTGAGTGGCGCAGTGGTCTAAGGCACTGCATCGCAGTGCTAACTGTGCCACTAGAGATCCTGGTTCGAATCCGTCGCAGCTGGCCGTGACCGGGAGACTCATGGGCGGCGCACAATTGGCCCAGCGTCGTCCAGGGTAGGGGAGGGAATGGCCGGCAGGGATGTAGCTCAGTTGATAGAGCATGGCGTTTGCAACGCCAGGGTTGTGAGTTCGTTTCCCACGGGGGGCCAGTATAAAAAAATAAAAAATGTATTCACTAACTGTAAGTCGCTCTGGATAAGAGTGTCTGCTAAATGACTAAAATGTAAAGATAATCTTACAAAATTATTAGATTGAAGAACTAAGCACACCTGAAGTAACTTCGTAGACACAGGTACCTAGCAAAAAACTTAAGGGAACAGATAGAAGGACTAATTTGTGAATAAACATTACATTCGCAAGTATAAACACTGTGTGGGAATCCTTCAGTTCACTTCAACTTCCAATGTGTAAAATGATGCCAGCTATATCTTACCTGCAGAGAAAAGGGTGCCTAGCAAGAACACTGCTTTGTACAGGTCCATGATGCACACTGTCAAGCAGCGTATACAAACTCACCAGTTTGATGCGTTTTGTGTCTTTTTAGCCATGTCAGTAAGACAAATAAATAGATTTCACTCATCAGTCAATCATTGGCCTAACAAGGACATGGAGCAGAGGTCAGGCTGTGTATGTCAATGGGATTTGAGTACATTCACATACATAGTTCTGTCTTGATGTATTGTACTGTAGGCTACAGCTGCTCTCCACCTCACTCGCCTGATGGTAGAATTTTTCATCCATAACTCCTTTTTATACTATATGAGGCATTTGTATTCTAATCAATAATGTTGTGTCTTGTCACCACTCTGTATGCATAAACAGACACATCTCAAAAACCTTACGAGAAATTAAACGCAGAGACAGAAGTGTTGAGTGACATGTTTATGCAATAAATAAAAGTAGATTAAAATGTTTCAGATGTTTTGTTTCAGAATTTTTTTATGACAAATTATCTGTGTGATGTAGCTCTGTCTAAAATCGATATTGGTGGTTAATTATCAGCTAAAAGAGACCAATGTCCTCTTTTGCAAACAGAACTTTACAAAACAACCTACTTTTGTTGTAGAGTAATTCAATAAATCACCTCTTTTCAGTTACTTGCTATTTATTTTTGCAAGAATTACGGAAATGGCTCCTTCGCTCACTCATTTTGCCTCAGATATGAGTGAAAGGTAAGGTGTTCTGAGAGGGGTAATTACAAGATTAGGCTACGAGACTAGCCTACCTGGCGCATGACAGATAGATAGCCAACATCAAGGTTCCCCAACTGGTGGCCTGTGAGCCACATTTACCCCACAAGTTTTCTGAGCAAAAAAAAATACAACAAAGAAATTATATACAGTGGGGGAAAAAAGTATTTAGTCAGCCACCAATTGTGCAAGTTCTCCCACTTAAAAAGATGAGAGAGGCCTGTAATTTTCATCATAGGTACACGTCAACTATAACAGACAAATTGAGAAAAAAATATCCAGAAAATCACATTGTAGGATTTTTAATGAATTTATTTGCAAATTATGGTGGAAAATAAGTATTTGGTCAATAACAAAAGTTTCTCAATACTTTGTTATATACCCTTTGTTGGCAATGACACAGGTCAAACGTTTTCTGTAAGTCTTCACAAGGTTTTCACACACTGTTGCTGGTATTTTGGCCCATTCCTCCATGCAGATCTCCTCTAGAGCAGTGATGTTTTGGGGCTGTCGCTGGGCAACACGGACTTTCAACTCCCTCCAAAGATTTTCTATGGGGTTGAGATCTGGAGACTGGCTAGGCCACTCCAGGACCTTGAAATGCTTCTTACGAAGCCACTCCTTCGTTGCCCGGGCGGTGTGTTTGGGATCATTGTCATGCTGAAAGACCCAGCCACGTTTCATCTTCAATGCCCTTGCTGATGGAAGGAGGTTTTCACTCAAAATCTCACGATACATGGCCCCATTCATTCTTTCCTTTACACGGATCAGTCGTCCTGGTCCCTTTGCAGAAAAACAGCCCCAAAGCATGATGTTTCCACCCCCATGCTTCACAGTAGGTATGGTGTTCTTTGGATGCAACTCAGCATTCTTTGTCCTCCAAACACGACGAGTTGAGTTTTTACCAAAAAGTTCTATTTTGGTTTCATCTGACCATATGACATTCTCCCAATCCTCTTCTGGATCATCCAAATGCACTCTAGCAAACTTCAGACGGGCCTGGACATGTACTGGCTTAAGCAGGGGGACACGTCTGGCACTGCAGGATTTGAGTCCCTGGCGGCGTAGTGTGTTACTGATGGTAGGCTTTGTTACTTTGGTCCCAGCTCTCTACAGGTCATTCACTAGGTCCCCCCGTGTGGTTCTGGGATTTTTGCTCACCGTTCTTGTGATCATTTAGACCCCACGGGGTGAGATCTTGTGTGGAGCCCCAGATCGAGGGAGATTATCAGTGGTCTTGTATGTCTTCCATTTCCTAATAATTGCTCCCACAGTTGATTTCTTCAAACCAAGCTGCTTACCTATTGCAGATTCAGTCTTCCCAGCCTGGTGCAGGTCTACACTTTTGTTTCTGGTGTCCTTTGACAGCTCTTTGGTCTTGGCCATAGTGGAGTTTGGAGTGTGACTGTTTGAGGTTGTGGACAGGTGTCTTTTATACTGATAACAAGTTCAAACAGGTGCCAAAAATACAGGTAACGAGTGGAGGACAGAGGAGCCTCTTAAAGAAGAAGTTACAGGTCTGTGAGAGCCAGAAATCTTGCTTGTTTGTAGGTGACCAAATACTTATTTTCCACCATAATTTGCAAATATTCATTTAAAATCCTACAATGTGATTTTCTGGAGAAAAAATATCTCAATTTGTCTGTCATAGTTGACGTGTACCTATGATGAACATTTTTAAGTGGGAGAACTTGCACAATTGGTGGCTGACTAAATACTTTTTTCCCCCACTGTATATACACTGAGTCTACAAATACATTAAGAACACCTCCCAGCAGCGTTGCAATTCTTGACACAAACCGGTGCACCTGGCACCTACTACCATACCCCGTTCAAAGACATTGAAATATTTTGAAATATTTTGACATGCCTCAGTTATCTGAAGGCTTAAAAATCCTTTATTAACCTGTCTCCTCCACCTTCATCTACACTGATTGAAGTGGATTTATCAAGTGACATCAATAAGGGGTCATAGGTTTCACCTGGATTCACCTGATCAGTCTGTATCATGGAAAGAGCAGGTGTTCTTAATGTTTTGTACATTCAGTGTATATATTTGTAAATGCTTTTCATTGTTATACATAATAGACTGTAAAAACACCAGGAAATGATTGTATTGTTGATCTCCCCTATCATCTAAGCTTAATGTGCTCAGCCGGTAATACACTCCTGTCCCTCGGCGAAAGGTTTGTACATAAAACATACTCCATTCAGGCTGCAAAGGCATCGGTTTCCTCCTTAACCAGTGGCGACCCGTCATTCAGGGCAGGTGGGGCAGAGCCACATACAAACAAATAAAGCCGCATACAAACATGGTCTCTTTTTTGCTTTCTTGAGTAAGGCAGCTCCAAAATGCATGTGTTTCAGCCTAGCTCAGTGCTTTCTGTGGTGGTGGGGCAGCCAGCGGAAAATACGGAGCATAGGGGTTGGTAATGTTCTCTAGTTGCGCCGTGATTGGCTGAGTGTTCTGTCACTCATGGGGATACTACGTCACCGCAAAATCTACAGGGAGAGCTCGAAAAATCAAGCCCCTTGGGTGCTGCCATAGAGTTACATTAGAAGTGCCCATCCAAGAAGGCTCAAGGTCATTGGCCACAGATAAAATGAAGTCAAATCACGTTATATCTACCGTAGCTTTGATTGGACTGATCATGTCAACATCATAGTTTCAAAATCTTAGCTAGCAAGCTAGACAAGCAGTCATCTTCATGAATCTAGTCGACAATCTACTGGCAAATCCTTTTCAATCCTTCTCATATGAAGAGGATTATAGATTAAATGTATCGGCACTCATCGACCATTGGACATAAAAATCACAAATTCAACAGTGAGTGGTTTGGAAGGAATCAGTGGCTAACTGCAACCGTTGCAAAGCAATCACTAGCCTGCTATTCAGTGGAATAAAAAAAAGCTTTAAAGAGAAATGCCATGGCAGCTACGATGCAATTAAGAAGTAGCTCAAAAACCCGCAACCAACAACAAATACATTTTCACCCATGACATAGTTTTCAAAGTAGCCCAATTGACTGGAAAACTGCGGTCATGGCAACCCTTATAACGTGATTTGACTTCATTTTATCTGTGGCCAATGACCTTGAGCCTTCTTGGATGGGCACTTCTAATGTAACTATCTAGCACGCACTAGTGGCTGCCTAGGCTACACATATAATAGATGGGTGGGTTGTTTAGCAACAAAATCAACACATGCACAACCATGGAGCAAAACAGGCAGGGTTGGCTAAGGGTTGCCATGACCGCAGTTTTCCAGTCAATTGGGCTACTTTGAAAACGATGTCATGGGTGAAAATGTATTTGTTGTTGGTTGCGGGTTTTTGAGCTACTTCTTAATTGCATCGTAGCTGCCATGGCATTTCTCTTTAAAGCTTTTTTATATTAATTTAACTGTGACCTATCAGGCAGTGAGGCAGGCTGTTGCTGAGTGAGTGAGTGAGTGAGTGAGTGAGTGAGTGAGTGAGTGAGTGAGTGAGTAAATACATGACTGAATGAGTGGTGGGGAAGGAGGGAGTGGGAGGGCTGGAGAGGTGTGTGTGTGTTGAGCATAGTTATTGGTGTTGAGAGAGCTCTGCAGCAGGCAGTAATGCCAAGTGATGTGAGAACAACAAACTAATTAACTAGCACTGGCTAGCTACAAACTTCTCCCTAATAATTATTGTTTGCCTCGTTCATTGCAACAACTAGCATAGGTTGATAATATGACTAGGATTGTGTCTTTGCCTGCCAATCCAATTTGTGGGAGGTGCTTCAGGAAGCATGGGGTGAAATCTCTTCAGATTGCCTCAACAAATTGACAACTAGAATGCCAAAGGTCTGCAAGGCTGTAATTGCTGCAAATGGAGGTTCTTTGACGAAAGCAAATTTTGAAGGACACAATTATTATTTATATTAAAAATCATTATTTCTAACCTTGTCAATGACTACATTTCCTATGCATTTTGCTATATTTCCTATTCAAACTCATTTCATGTATGTTTTCATGGAAAACAAGGACATTTCTAAGTGACCCCACACTTTTGAACGGTAGTGTATATCAACAGAATCAAGCCTTTAGAGGTTCATGTTAATTATCCTTCATTATAATTGTCAAACATGACTGGCGTTTAGCCTATATTTATGTAATTAAAAGTCTCCTTAAAGTTTGGCTACATTTTCTGGCACCTCCCTCATGTTAGCATCGGTGTGGACATGAGAGGATGTAGTCAATATATATATATATATATATATCCTAGGCTACACTTTTACATGTAGGCTAATTATTTATGTAGGGTGAATTAGGAATACTATAAATGGGATTATTTTATTTTTTCCGTCTTCTGTAACCTCTTTCGACATCTATCCAACATATTAGCCCAACACATGATACATTTCTGAAATTAAGATGTTTCCTAATCACAAAAACAAAACAAATGTTGATATCACATTCACAGGAGGCATAACACACCCATTTGTGTACACTGACTCAAAACCATATTTTCAGTTCGCATTTGGTAGACTGGGACAGCAGGTTAAATAATCTGGGACACCATTATTATAGTCCTAATTGTTCCCCAATGACAATTCAATTACATTTTGTGTGATTAGGAAACATCTGAGGATTTCAGAAATGTACACCACATGACCAAAAGTATGTGGACACCTGCTCATCGAACATCTCAGTCCAAAATCATGGACATTAATATGGAGTTGGTCTGCCCTTTGCTGCTATAACAGCCTCCACTCTTCTGGGAAGGCTTTCCACTAGATGTTGAAACATTGCTGCGTGGACTCGCTTCCATTCAGCCACAAGAGCATTAGTGAGGTCGGGCACTGATGTTGGGCGATAAGGTCTGGCTCGCAGTCGGCGTTCCAATTCATCCCAAAGGTGTTCGATGGGGTTGAGGTCAGGGCTATGTGCATGCCAGTCAAGTTCTTCCACACCGATCTCGACAAATGTTGAAATAGGAAAGGGCCTTCCCCAAACTATTGCCACAAAGTTGGAAGCACAGAATCGTCTAGAATGTCATTGTATGCTGTAGCATTAAGATTTCCCTTCACTGGAACTAAGGGGCCTAGCCCGAACCATGAAAAACAGCCCCAGACCATTATTTATCCTCCACCAAATGGTTGGTGCTATGCATTGGGGCAGGTATCGTTCTCCTGGCATCCGCCAAGTCCACATTTGTCCGTCGGACTGCCAGATGGTGAAGCATGATTCATCACTCCAGGGAACGCGTTTCCACTGCTCCAGAGTCCAATGGCGGCGAGCTTTACACCACTCCAGCCAACACGCAGCCGTCATACCGCTCAGGAAGGAGACGTGTTCTGTCTCCTAGAGATGAACGTACTTTGGTGCCAGAAGTGCAAATCAATCCCAGAACAACAGCAAAGGACCTTGTGAAGATGCTGGAGGAAACAGGTACAAAAGTATCTATATCAACAGTAGAACTAGTCCTATATCGACATAACCTGAAAGTCTGCTCAGCAAGGAAGAAGCCACTGCTCCAAAACCGCCATAAAAAAGCCAGACTACGGTTTGCAACTGCACATGGGGACAAAGATCGTACTTTTTGGAGAAATGTCCTCTGGTCTGATGAAACAAAAATAGAACTGTTTGGCCATAATGACCTTCGTTATGTTTGGAGTAAAAAGGGGGATGCTTGCAAGCCGAAGAACACCATCCCAACCGTGAAGCACGAGGGTGGCAGCATCATGCTGTGGGGGTGCTTTGCTGCAGGAGGGTCTGGTGCACTTCACAAAATAGATGGCATCATGAGGAAGGAAAATTATGTGGATATATTGAAGCAACATCTGAAGACATCAGTCAGGAAGTTAAAGCTTGGTCGCAAATGGGTCTTCCAAATGGACAATGACCCCAAGCATACTTCCAAAGTTGTGGCAAAATGGCTTAAGGACAACAAAGTTAAGGTATTGGAGTGGCCATCACAAAGCCCTGACCTCAATCCTATAGAAAATGTGTGGCCAGAACTGAAAAAGCGTGTGCGAGCAAGGAGGCCTACAAACCTGACTCAGTTACACCAGCTCTGTCAGGAGGAAGGGCCAAGATTCACCCAACTTATTGTGGGAAGCTTGTGGAAGGCTACCTGAAACGTTTGACAAAAGTTAAACAATTTAAAGGCAATGCTACCAAATACTAATTGAGTGTATGTAAACTTCTGACCCACTGGGAATGTGATGAAAGACATAAAAGCTGAAAAAAATAATTCTCTCTATTATTATTCTGACATTTCACATTCTTAAAATAAAGTGGTGATCCTAACTGACCTAAGACAGGGAATGTTTACTAGGATTAAATGTCAGGAATTGTGAAAAACTGAGTTTAAATGTATTTGGCTAAGGTGTATGTAAACTTCCGACTTCAACTGTATATGTTTCCATGTCACAGTAACAGCACTTACAGTTGACCGGGGAAGCTCTAGCAGGGCAGAAATTTGACGAACTGACTTGTTGGAAAGGTGGCATCCTATGACGGTGCCACGTTGAACGTCACTGAGCTCTTCAGTAAGGCCATTCTACTGCCAATGTTTGTCTATGGAGATTGCATGGCTGTATGCTCGATTTTATACACCTGTCAGCAACGGGTGTGGCTGAAATAGCCGAATCAACTAATTTGAAGGGGTGTCCACATACTTTTGTATATATAGTGTATTTGATACAACTATTAAAACTCTGTATACAAATGGTAATAGCTCTATCAAATTGAAAGCAGGTAGCCTACCTCTCCAAGGTTTGAATTAATGCGGGGTATCAGACAAGGGTGTCCAATTTCACCTCATCTCTTCCTATTAGCCACACAGCTTCTTACTTCTCATATTAAGACAAGTGTTTTAATGGGTATTTCTATTGCAGACGTGGAGATCATTATTAGTCAGTTAACGGATGACACCACCCTCTTCTTAAAGGATTCCTCTCAGATTCTAATTGTGCTTAATGTGATTCATTCATTCTCAAAGCATCTGGTCTTGGGTTAAATGTGAACTGTTGCCAGTAAAAAAAACGTTGATATGCCCTCAATCGCTGACATCCCAGTTAAGGATAAAATCACTTATCTGGAAGTTACGATACCAAAGAATCAAAAAGCTAGATGTTTTCTGAACTTTAACCCTATCATAGATAAAAACTCAAAAGAAACTTCATCATTGGTTATAAAGGAATTTATCTCTGAAGAGTAGAATATTGCTCACAAAGGCTGAGGGTATTTTCCCACTTTGAATAACACTTTCAAGATTAATTCCTGAAGAATCCTACCTCTATATGGAATTTTATCTCTCAATATGTTTTTTCTCATTTAGGTGGCCTCAACTTTCTCCTACTGTGTAATTACAATATAGAAAAAAATCGGACTAATTTATCTAATTTCCATAAACAATCCCATTTAGCATGGTCTTTGATCTACAAGCACAATTTTTCTCAACACAGACATTTTATCTGGAACAATAGAGATAGCTTATACAAAGGCAAGTCCTTGTTTTTTGAGAAATGGTTCCAACTGTTCAATGATAAAGGTATTTTATTTAATTATGCCAAATGTTTTGCTTTTCATAGGATACTGCTGTAGTTTTTGATGCAATCCCCTCTGGAGTTAGTGTACTTTTTAAGGATGCCCTTTTCTTGAGCCACCTGACTCACCTGTAGGCAAGATATGTTTCTCTCCTACTGTTTTTGTCTTTATTTTTACCTCCCTTTTTCGTGATTACGATCTAGTCTCATCGCTGCAACTCCCCAACGGGGTCGGGAGAGGCAAAGGTCGAGTCATGCGTCATCCGAAACATGACCCGCCAAACCGTGCTTCTTAACTCCCACTTGAATAACCCAGAAGCACCAATGTGTCGGAGGAAACACTGTTCAACTGACGACCGAAGTCAGCCTGCAGGCGCCCGACCCACCACAAGGAGTCACTAGTCACGGCCAGTAATGACACAGGATCGAACCCCAGGCTGTAGTGACGCCGCAACACTGAGATGCAGTGCCTTAGACCGCTGTGCCACTCGGGAGGCCTTACATGCCTTTTTCAATGTGATGTTGTTTCAGTCCCATATGTGATATCTTTCTGGAATGGCCTTTTAAGAAATATTTATTGGGAAAAATGTTGGTCTCTTTCTCAGAAGTTTATTTTAACTAATAAGATTAAAAGAGATTCATTCAAATTAATCCACAAGTGCTACCCTACTCAACTTTATCTTAAAAAGTGTTTAAAAGACATTGATGTTTCTTGTACCTTCTGTAATGAACAACCGGAGACTGTTTTACATTTATTTTGGTATTGCTCTTATACCCGGAAGCTGTGGCAAGATCATATACAAGCAAATTTTGCCCTTCTACTTGAAAATGTGATATTTGGTTTTCCAAAGTTTTCCAAACACTATGCAAAGCCTTTCTTCTTAATCCACCTCATTGTTATTTTAGCTAAATTCCACATGAATAAATGTAAATGTACAAGTCGAAAACCTTTTTGAGAATGAAACTGAACAATATATGAACACAATTTCTTCTTCCCATAACAAAAAAGCTATCAAAACTTAGAATGTTTTTAATCTTTACACAGTATTTATAAAATGTATTGTCTGTATTCCCATGATTGTTGTTTGTTATGTTTGTATACTCCGTTGTACACTCTTTGTTTTTTCTATATTGTATATTTTTAATTGCTTTACATTAAATAAAAATAAAAGCTGGCAGGCAGACGCTGGAAGAAGTTTCTGATTGACAGAGGGAGGGCTTTGCATAGGCACTTTGTTGTGTTTTTTTGTGGGATTGGGAAAAAATGCCTGGAATGTAAAATAACGTTATTAACCGGTTCCCATGCTTTTAAAATAACGGTTCTGTTCCGGAACAGTATAGATCACTTTCGTTCTGGGTTCTGATTCTGTTCCTTGAAAAATGTTTTCTGTTCTGTTCCCTGAACCGGTTCCAACCCCTGGCTCACAGCAATCCCTGGTGTTTTCCTAGAGAATATCCAAGTTTGCTTTGGGCAAAATAATAAAGGAGACCTGTTCCACCCTCTGGGATGTTCTGCAACAACAGGTGCTGAAGGTTCCAGAAAAGAGAACGTTTTGTAGTGGAGCGATTGACGGGAAACATTGTCTAATACAGGCACCAAAAAATGCGGGATCAACCTACCACAACTACAAGGGCACCCACAGCATTGTTCTACTCGCAGTCTGTGATGCCAGGTACTTCTTCATCATAGTAGATATTGGTACTCCCGGCAGGTCCAAGTGATGGGGGAACATTCAGTAATTCTGTGTTTGGCTAGAGGATGCAGTGTGGTGACCTCGACCTTCCATAAACAGGCCAACAATATTCCTAAAATATGTTCTCTATCCTCCGTGGCCATTATGAATTTGTCAAGTTGAATATTTCTGGTATTTATATGCTACTAGCCTCTGCCGAGTCCCCAACAACCGGATGTTCTGTTTTTCAGGGGAAATGGAAAGGGTCAGTGCTATCTGGGATCCGTGGGACGTCCATACCCTAAAACCTAACCTTAACTCCTACCTTTACCCTAAGCCTGGAAAGAGAGCCTGTGACACAACTTCCACTTTTGGATGTTATCAAGGCGACACTCCATCTTAACTCCTCCTCCACGTTTACTGGATTGGTTGAACAGTGCAGAAGAGAACCTCCCCTGACAGTTTTTTTTATTCTCGTCAAGAACAGTATGTAGGGGATCTAGTTTCAGGTGTTTATTTTACGCCTGCTACATTAGGTTAATAGGCTACAAACTTTCCTTTCCTCCTATTGGTTATATAATTGCCCAAGCATAGCACAAGGAGGCTTATCATCATCCAGCACACTTTAGGACCAGTGAAAAAATGACATGTTAGTAGGCTATTGTTCCTTTTTTACAAATAGCCTATCATTTATTTGAGGTTCAATTAACAAGGATTTAGTGAAATGATTAATGCATAAAGCCATTTCAAACCTGTTGGAATTTACTGGATTACAAACGTTTTAAGTTTCAAATTTTAATGTCACATGCACAAGTACAGTGAAATGCCTTTCTTGCAAACTCAAAACCCAACAATGCAGTAATTAATAACAATGTATTACTAGAAAGAAAAAAAACACGAGAAATAATAATAAGAAATATAAAATACACAATAAAGTAAGTCAGTAAGCATACTAATATTTAAATAGTCAGTTCCAATACCATATTTACATGTGCAGGGATACTGGAGTGATGGAGGTTGATACTGTATGTGTAGGGGTAAGGTGACTAGGCAACAGGATATAAGATAAACAGAATAGCAGCAGCTTGCATGTGAGTGAGTGTGCGGGTGTGAAGTCTCAGTATAAATGTATGTGAATATTATGTGTGAGTGGGAAGATGATGGAGTGAGTGTTTGTGTGTGTGTGTTGGAGTGACAATGTGTGTGAGTGTGTAGGGCCCTGTGAGTGTGCATAGAGACAGTGCAAATACTGAAATAAAAGGTCAATAAAGATACAAGGTAAACTCTGTCCTTGTAGCTATTTTGTTAGATAACTATCAGTCGTATTGCTTGGGGATGGAAGCTGTTCAAGAACCTGTTGGTGGCAGACTTGATGCACCGGTACCTCTTGCCGTGCAGAGAAAATAGTCTGTGGCTTGGGTGGTTGGGGTCTTTGATGATTTTCCGGGCCTTCTTTTCACACCGCCTGATATAGAAGTCCTGGATGGCGGGAAGCTCGGCCCCAGTAATGTACTAGGCTGTCCGCACAATCCTCTGTAGCGCCATGCAATCGTGGGCGGTGCTATTGCCATACCAAGCAGTGATGCAGCCAGTCAATATGCTCTCAATGGTACAGATGTAAAACAATTTTCAGGATTTGAGGGCCCATGCCAAACTTTTTCAACCTCCTGAGGGGGAAGAGGCACTGTCGCGCCTTCTTCACGACTGTGCGTGTGTGTTTGGACTGTCGTATCGGGTGAATGGTGGCAATTATTGCTGATGAACAAAGGAGTCCGCTCATACTGAACTTTGATCATAAGGTTTATTCAGATCACAAGCTTTCAGCATAAGTTACAGGTGACATGCCCACCCGGAGAGCGACGCCTCAGAATGGCCGCTCTGACTTCTTCTTCATTTAGCCCCTACTTATAAACAACGCAAAAAGGTGGGTGGCTCCCTCTTCTGGCCAATCACCAGTCTCCCCTGGGGCGTCACCCTCCAAACGGCTACATTTGACCTAACATAAACAACATTCCATTTCTTCAAGAAAAACATTTACCAAAGGCATAATCCCAATACACGACAGGACCATTTTAAGTCTTTAGTGATTTGGACACCGAGGAACTTGAAGCTGTCTACCTGCTCCACTGCCGCCCCGTCGATGTGGATGTGGATGGGAGCGTGCTCGCCACCCCCCCCCCCCCGTTTCCTGTAGTCTACGATCTCAAGGAATATAATTTTTGGATGTCTGGATGTTCGCCATAAAGACGGGAGTACCTGTTGATTAGAAATATCCTATTTTGTAATTAATTCAAGGAATCCTACACTTGCTGGCCAGGAGTTAACTTTTTTGAAGCATCTTTATAGACGTTCTTCTCAACTAGCATAGAGACCAGGGTGCTCCATAATTGTACAAAAATACGGTCCTCCATAGTGTTAAGTTTGTACACACCTACTCATTCAAAGGTTTTTCTTTTGTAAAATAATAGTGAAGACATCAAAACAATGAAATAACACATTTGTATTAACCAAAAAAAGTGTTAAACAAATCAAAATATATTTTAGATTTTTCAAATAGCCACCCTTTGCCTTGATGACAGCTTTGCACACTCTTGAATGAGTAGGTGTGTCCAAACTTTTCACTGGTACTGTATGTATTTATGTATTCTGTATTTTAGCTATGTATGCTAACGTTAGCTAGCTAGCTGTCAACCAGGCATTTGATTGACAGGTTAGATTCGTTGTCATGGTTACGTAGCTCCAGTGGCTCGAGCCGCAGCCTGTGCGCAGCCCGTCGGATGTACCCATGACAACGGAGGCAGCCAGGGTCAAAGATGAACTTTTTTAATGTCTGTGATACACGGAAAAACCGACAGTCGCAGTGACGGTCTACAAACATTCCACAGGAGTATAAATTAAATGTTGTTTTGACCAGCGACACTTGTTGCATTCTAATTGTCTACAGACATATTGATAGACAAAGTATAAACCAGCCTTACAGTTGTTGGTTAACAAGCTAGCAAATATTTGCCATATTAGTGTAGACGTGACAAGAGTCAAAACATCTCAAAACAAGGCATGTTCGAGCGGATCACTTTTGTCAACGAGTTGACCATCGTTGGTCACCGCCTTTCAAAGTGTGTTGCATTATGATTATAAAACTTGTCCAACTTGTGACTACATGTCAGAGTGCATGGTTTCCCAAAGTTGGTCCGGGGCCCCCCTGGGTGCGCGTTTTGGTTTTTGCCCCTAGCACTACACAGCTGATTCAAATAACCAACTCATCATCAAGCTTTGATTATTTTAATCAGCTGTGTGGTGCTAGGGCAAAAACCAAAACGTGCACCCAGGGGAGGACCAACTTTGGGAAACCCTGTCATAGAGAATGAGAGGCCTCTAGTGGCCAAAAGGCCATATTAGAATGGGCAGCGCCATTGTGGGCTTCCACCATTTTAATGTAGTCAACTGTGTGGGACTTCCAACTTCATTGTCTGATCCCTCCTGGTGACCCTGTTGGAGTCATGTCCGACTGGGTCATCAGGAGGGATCAGCCAATCATGAAGAAGAAAATGGACTACTTCAAAATGGAGATTGCCTCAATGACGCTGCCCGTGCACTCAGATGCCATAATGGGAACTATACAGGCATACCCGGCTCCACGTGGGGGCAAAAGGGGGCTTAGCCCCCTCAGTTGAAACTTGTGCCCCCTCAGCTTTAGTTTTATGTTCTTACACAACATTTTTTTAAACATAAAAATAGCAAAAAAGTTCAAAATGATTGCGTGACAGGTTGGTACAAAATCTGTATCTCTGCTGCGCTGTGTCAGCACAATGGACAAAGCGCGCCACGGTATGTGTAGGGGGGTTATTCAAAGCCACTAGAACGAATAGGTATGAGTAAAGTGGGAAAAAACACTTCTCATCTGTTGTAGGCTAAGTGGATAACATGATATGCCATCCGCTTGTAATATTTGATTTTGATTTATAAGGGTGGTGTCAAGTTTACCTTTGAAGTGGCTTCACTCAACTCTGCATCACACCCCACACCACTACAGAGTTTAGTTAGCGTCTTAGCTAGCTGTAAAAAGCATTAGTGTTATTCGCCTTAGCTTATTTAGCTGGCTCGAACTATCTAAACTGCCACGATGGATATCAGAAATTGTACCCAAACAAATTTGAAGGAGAGCGATGAGCAGCAGCAGCATCAAATCACTGAAGCCGCCACTAAGCCCAGCAGCGATGATGCTGCGGAGCTCCAGCTAGCTCCGCGTGCAGAGCCTTCCCCCTCTTCCACTAGCGCTGCCAGGATCATGGCTCCAAAGCCACCTCTGACTGTTCCTGATGATCTTGGAACAGAGGAGCCAGCCTAGGTTAGCCTAGAATCCTAACGTTAATTTAATAGCAACTAGTTCGTAGGAAGAGAGTGGTTGGAATACTCGGTTACTGCAGATACTGCATTTTGTTTCCCATGTCGAAAGTTATTTGTTGGGTCCAATGCTAACACAGACAAGGCTTTCACCCAAGCTGGGTATTCTTCTAACTGGAAGCATGCTATTGTTAGTACCAAAGGATTCACTAGGCACGCATCAAGCAAAGAGCATTCGAAATGAACGGCACTGTGGAAAGAAAAACCAGTTTGGGTCTGGGTACTGAAGTGTTAACACTGTAATGGCTGGAATGGCATTCATGGAACAGTATCAAACACATGGAAATCACATGTTTGACTCTGTTCCCAAATATTCCATTCCAGGCATTACAATCAGCCTTTCCTCCTATAGCTCCTCCCACTAGCCTCCACTGCGTCACACAATATTCAAATGAAATGATACGGTTCATAAGTGAGATTGTCACTGCGGAAGCTACATGCGAGAACTCGTTTTCCACTTTGACAAATGTGTTCAGTCAGCACAGAAGAAGCATGCTACAAATCAAAATGTGATTTGATTTGACACCTGAGGAAAGCTTAACTAATCCAACTGGCATTTGAGGTGGATTTTACAAGAAGATTTCGGGGAGAATGGAATGATCGATTACTCAGGAAGTTAAAAAGAATTTAGTCAGCCACCAATTGTGCAAGTTATCCCACTTAAAAAGATGAGAGAGGCCTGTAATTTTCATCATAGGTACACGTCAACTATGACAGACAAATTGAGGAAAAAAAATCCAGAAAATCACATTTTTTTAATGAATTTATTTGCAAATTATGGTGGAAAATAAGTATTTGGTCACCTACAAACAAGCAAGATTTCTGGCTCTCACAGACCTGTAACTTCTTCTTTAAGAGGCTCCTCTGTCCTCCACTCGTTACCTGTATTAATGGCACCTGTTTGAACTTGTTATCAGTATAAAAGACACCTGTCCACAACCTCAAACAGTCACACTCCAAACTCCACTATGGCCAAGACCAAAGAGCTGTCAAAGGACACCAGAAACAATATTGTAGACCTGCACCAGGCTGGGAAGACTGAATCTGCAATAGGTAAGCAGCTTGGTTTGAAGAAATCAACTGTGGGAGCAATTATTAGGAAATGGAAGACATACAAGACCACTGATAATCTCCCTCGATCTGGGGCTCCACGCAAGATCTCACCCCGTGGGGTGAAAATGATCACAAGAACGGTGAACAAAATCCCAGAACCACACGGGGGGACCTAGTGAATGACCTGCAGAGAGCTGGGACCAAAGTAACAAAGCCTACCATCAGTAACACACTACGCCGCCAGGGACTCAAATCCTGCAGTGCCAGACGTGTCCCCCTGCTTAAGCCAGTACATGTCCAGGCCCGTCTGAAGTTTGCTAGAGTGCATTTGGATGATCCAGAAGAGGATTGGGAGAATGTCATATGGTCAGATGAAACCAAAATATAACTTTTTGGTAAAAACTCAACTTGTCGTGTTTGGAGGACAAAGAATGCTGAGTTGCATCCAAAGAACACCATACCTACTGTGAAGCATGGGGGTGGAAACATCATGCTTTGGGGCTGTTTTTCTGCAAAGGGACCAGGACGACTGATCCGTGTAAAGGAAAGAATGAATGGGGCCATGTATCGTGAGATTTTGAGTGAAAACCTCCTTCCATCAGCAAGGGCATTGAAGATGAAACGTGGCTGGGTCTTTCAGCATGACAATGATCCCAAACACACCGCCCGGGCAACGAAGGAGTGGCTTCGTAAGAAGCATTTCAAGGTCCTGGAGTGGCCTAGCCAGTCTCCAGATCTCAACACCATAGAAAATCTTTGGAGGGAGTTGAAAGTCCATGTTGCCCAGCGACAGCCCCAAAACATCACTGCTCTAGAGGAGATCTGCA
This sequence comes from Coregonus lavaretus, assembly GCF_964263955.1. Lineage (NCBI taxonomy): Eukaryota > Metazoa > Chordata > Actinopteri > Salmoniformes > Salmonidae > Coregonus > Coregonus lavaretus. Next base: position 15,927,807 of record NC_140020.1, on the reverse strand, counting down.
TGGAGGAATGGGCCAAAATACCAGCAACAGTGTGTGAAAACCTTGTGAAGACTTACAGAAAACGTTTGACCTGTGTCATTGCCAACAAAGGGTATATACAAAGTATTGAGAAACTTTTGTTATTGACCAAATACTTATTTTCCACCATAATTTGCAAATAAATTCATTAAAAATCCTACAATATGATTTTCTGGATTTTTTTTATAGTTGACGTGTACCTATGATGAAAATTACAGGCCTCTCTCATCTTTTTAAGTGGGAGAACTTGCACAATTGGTGGCTGACTAAATACTTTTTTCCCCACTGTAGCACTGGAACAAATTACATGGAGATCCCTTATGCAGCTGAGCTGGGCTCCAGTCTCCTGTCTCCGTCCCATTCACTGAGCTATGATACTGTCCTTAGAGAACGCCACAGGAAGCAGCCTCATCACTCATCACCACAAACTACACAACAGCTAATGCTACAGAGAGCTCTCCAGCAGGTCAGTTGTGTATTTGAACCATACAGTTAAGCTTACTATTGTAGATATATTTGTTTCAAGTTTTGGCCTGAATTGCTTGCTTTTCCCACTCATTGATGCATGCACTCTTGCTTACCAGTAGGGAGCAGTGACATACCAATTTGCAGTTGTGACCAAAACTACTTGAGTTGAGGGTATTTTACCCACTTAAACAAATTTGACACTCTACTTCAAGAAGCATTATTGATAAATGTGCAAACGTAGCTCAGTAACCTTCATTCACACTGGCACTCTCATGTGAACTGCTGCCCCGCGCTATGCACACACACACACACACACACACACACACACACACACACACACACACACACACACACACACACAGTGGTGTAAAGTAGTTAAGTAAAAATACTTTAAAGTACTACTTAAGTAGTTTTTTGGGGTATCTGTACTTTACTTTACTATTTATATTTTGGACTACTTTTACTTCACTACTACTACATTCCTAAAGAAAATAATGCACTTTTTACTCCATACATTTTCCCTGACACCATAAAGTATTCGTTGTATTTTGAATTCTTAGCAGGACAGGAGAATGTTCCAATTCACTCACTTTCAAGAGAACATCCCTGGTCATCCCTACTGCCTCTGATCTGGTGGACTCACTAAACACACATGCTTCATTTGTAAATTATGTCTTATTATTTGATATTGATATTTGTACTGCATTGTTGAGGAGCGCGTGCAAGGGAACATTTCACTATAACGTTTATACCTGCTGTATCCTGTACATGTGACGAATAAACTTTGATTTGATTTAGATTTATGTTGTGGAATAACATTGTGGCGACAGTATTGCTGTCGACAGAAAAGTTTGTTTTGTTGTGATGCTGTGATGAATGTTGTCTGTATATCCGTGCAGGGCCCAGGGCAACAGGGGCAGCTGGTTCAACAACTGGTGGAGCAGCTACACAGAGTTCTACAGGAGCAGAGCAGACTCCTCTTTCTCATGGGGCCAAGTGGGTACTGACTGACTGAGCTTAGCCACAAAGACCAGGGAGGTTTTCCAATGCCTCGCAAAGAAGGGCACCTATTGGTAGATGTGTAAAATATTTAAAAAGCAGACATTGAATATCCCTTTGAGCATGGTGAAGTTACACTTACAATTGCACTTTGGATGGTGTATCAATACACCCAGTCACTACAAAGATACATGCGTCCTTCCTAACTCAGTTGCCGGAGAATAAGTAAACTGCTCAGGGATTTCACCATGAGGCCAATGGTGACTTGAAAACAGTTACAGAGTTTAATGGTTGTGATAGGGGAAAACTGAGGATGGGTCAACAACATTGTAGTTACTCCACAATACTTACCTAATTGATAGAGTGAAACGAAGGAAACCTCTACACAATACACATATTCCAAAACATGCATCCTGTTCGCAACAAGGCACTAAAGTAATACTACAAAGCAATTAACTTTTTGTCCTGAATACAAAGTATTGTGTTTGAGGCAAATCCAATACAACATATTACTGAGTACCAATCTCCATATTTTCAAGCATAGTGGTGGCTGTATCATGTGAGTATGCTTGTAATTGTTAAGGACTGGGGCGTTTTTCAGGATAAAAAAGAAATGGAATGGAGCTAAGCATAGGCAAAATCCTAGAGGAAAACCTGGTTCAGTCTGCTTTCCACCAGAAACTGGGAGATTAATTCACCTTTCAGCAGGACGATAACCTAAAACACAAGGCCAAATATACACTGGAGTTGCTTACCAAGAAGACAGTGAATGTTCCTGAGTGGCCAAGTTACATTTTGGACTTAAATCTGGATGAAAATGTATGTCAAGTCCTGAAAATGGTTCTCTAGGAATGACCAACAACCATTTTGACAAAGTTTGATGAATTTTGAAAAGAATAATGGGCAAATGTTGCTCTTAGAGACTTACATGTTGACCGAATCAAATCAAATGTTATTTGTCACACACGCCGAATAGAACAGGTGTAGGTAGACCTTACCGTGAAATGCTTACTCACAAGCCCTTAACCAACAATGCAGTTCAAGAAATAGAGTTAAGAAAATATTTACAAAATAAACTAAAGTAAAAAATAACATAAAAAGTAACACAATAAGATAAGAATAACGAGGCTATATACAGGGGGTACCGGTACAGAGTCAATGTGCGGGGGTACAGGTTAGTCGAGGTAATTTGTACATGTAGGTAGGGGTAAAGTGACTATGCATAGATAATAAACAGTGAGTAGCTGTAAATAGTCCGGGTGGCCATTTGATTAATTATTTAGTAGTCTAATGGCTTGGGGGTAGAAGCTGTTAAGGAGCCTTTTGAACCTAGACTTGGCGCTCCGGTACCGCTTGCCGTGCGGTAGCAGAGAGAACAATCTATGACTTGGGTGACTGGAGTCTTCGACAATTTTTTGGGCCTTCCTCTGACACTGCCTAGTATGTAGGTCCTGGATGGCAGGAAGCTTGGCCCCAGTGATGTACTGGGCCGTACGCACTACCCTCTGTAGTGCCTTATGGTCGGATGCCGAGCAGTTGCCATACCAGGCGGTGATGCAACTGGTCAGGATGCTCTTGATGGTGCAGATGTAGAACTGTTTGAGGATCTGAGGACCCATGCCAAATCTTTTCAGTCTCCTGAGGGGGAAAGGTGTTGTTGTGCCCTCTTCACGACTGTCTTGGTGTGTTTGGACCATGATAGTTTGTTGGTGATGTGGACACCAAGGAACTTGAAACGCTCTACCTGCTCCACTACAGCCCTGTCAATGTTAATGGGGGCCTGTTCGGCCCTCCTTTTCCTGTAGTCCACGATCAGCTCCTTTGTCTTGCTCACATTGAGGGAGAGGTTGTTGTCCTGGCACCACACTGCCAGGTCTCTGACCTCCTCCCTATAGGCTGTCTCATCGTTGTCAGTGATCAGGCCTACCACTGTTGTGTCGTCAGCAAACTTAATGATGGTGTTGGAGTCATGCTTGGCCACGCAGTCGTGGGTGAACAGGGAGTACAGGAGGGGACTAAGCACGCACCCCTGAGGGGCCCCAGTGTTGAGGATCAGCGTGGCAGATGTGCTGTTGCCTAGCCTTACCATCTGGGGGCGGCCCATCAGGAAGTCCAGGATCCAGTTGCAGAGGGAGGTGTTTAGTCCTAGGTTAATCAATCAATCAATTTTATTTTATATAGCCCTTCGTACATCAGCTAATATCTCGAAGTGCTGTACAGAAACCCAGCCTAAAACCCCAAACAGCTAGTAATGCAGGTGTAGAAGCACGGTGGCTAGGAAAAACTCCCTAGAAAGGCCAAAACCTAGGAAGAAACCTAGAGAGGAACCAGGCTATGAGGGGTGGCCAGTCCTCTTCTGGCTGTGCCGGGTGGAGGTTATAACAGAACCATGCCAAGATGTTCAAAAATGTTCATAAGTGACAAGCATGGTCAAATAATAATCAGGAATAAATCTCAGTTGGCTTTTCATAGCCGATCATTAAGAGTTGAAAACAGCAGGTCTGGGACAGGTAGGGGTTCCATAACCGCAGGCAGAACAGTTGAAACTGGAATAGCAGCAAGGCCAGGCGGACTGGGGACAGCAAGGAGTCACCACGGCCGGTAGTCCCGACGTATGGTCCTAGGGCTCAGGTCTCTCAGTTGGCTTTTCATAGCCGATCATTAAGAGTTGAAAACAGCAGGTCTGGGACAGGTAGGGGTTTCGTAACCGCAGGCAGAACAGTTGAAACTGGAATAGCAGCAAGGCCAGGCGGACTGGGGACAGCAAGGTGTCAGCATGCCCGGTAGTCCTGACGTATGGTCCTAGGGCTCAGGTTCTCAGAGAGAAAGAGAGAACGAGAGAATTAGAGAGAGCATACTTAAATTCACACAGGACACTGGATAAGACAGGAGAAGTACTCCAGGTATAACCAACTAACCCCAGCCCCCCGACACATAAACTACTGCAGCATAAATACTGGAGGCTGAGACAGGAGCGGTCCGGAGACACTGTGGCCCCATCCGAAGAAACCCCCGGACAGGGCCAAACAGGAAGGATATAACCCCACCCACTCTGCCAAAGCACAGCCCCCGCACCACTAGAGGGATATCCTCAACCACCAACTTACAATCCTGAGACAAGGCCGAGTATAGCCCACAGAGGTCTCCACCACAGCACAAACCAAGGGGGGGCGCCAACCCAGACAGGAAGATCACGTCAGTAACTCAACCCACTCAAGTGACGCACCCCTCCTAGGGACAGCATGAAAGAGCACCAGCAAGCCAGTGACTCAGCCCCTGTAACAGGGTTAGAGGCAGAGAACCCCAGTGGAGAGAGGGGAACCGGCCTGGCAGAGACAGCAAGGGCTGTTCGTTGCTCCAGAGCCTTTCCGTTCACCTTCACACTCCTGGGCCAGACTACACTCAATCATATGACCTACTGAAGAGATAAGTCTTCAGTAAAGACTTAAAGGTTGAGACCGAGTCTGCGTCTCTCACATGGGTAGGCAGACTGTTCCATAAAAATGGAGATCTATAGGAGAAAGCCCTGCCTCCCGCTGTTTGCTTAGAAATTCTAGGGACAATTAGGAGGCCTGCGTCTTGTGACCGTAGCGTACGTATTGGTATGTACGGCAGGACCAACTCGGAAAGATAGGTAGGAGCAAGCCCATGTAACGCTTTATAGGTTAACAGTAAAACCTTGAAATCAGCCCTTGCCTTAACAGGAAGCCAGTGTAGGGAAGCTAGCACTGGAGTAATATGATCAAATTTCTTGGTTCTAGTCAGGATTCTAGCAGCCGTATTTAGCACTAACTGAAGTTTATTTAGTGCTTTATCCGGGTAGCCGGAAAGTAGAGCATTGCAGTAGTCTAACCTAGAAGTAACAAATGCATGGATTAATTTTTCTGCATCATTTTTGGACAGAAAATTTCTGATTTTTGCAATGTTACGTAGATGGAAAAAAGCTGTCCTTGAAACAGTCTTGATATGTTCGTCAAAAGAGAGATCAGGGTCAAGAGTAACGCCGAGGTCCTTCACAGTTTTATTTGAGACGACTTTACAACCATCAAGATGAATTGTCAGATTTAACAGAAGATCTCTTTGTTTCTTGGGACCTAGAACAAGCATCTCTGTTTTGTCCGAGTTTAAAAGTAGAAAGTTTTCAGCCATCCACTTCCTTATGTCTGAAACACAGGCTTCTAGCGAGGGCAATTTTGGGGCTTCACCATGTTTCATTGAAATGTACAGCTGTGTGTCATCCGCATAGCAGTGAAAGCTTAGTGATGAGGTTTGTGAGCACTGTGGTGTTGAACGTTGAGCTGTAGTCAATGAACAGCATTCTCACATAGGTGTTACTTTTGTCCAGGTGGGAAAGGGCAGTGTGAAGTGCGATTGAGATTGTGTCATCTGTGGATCTGTTGGGGTGGTATGTGAATTGGAGTGGGTCTAGGGTTTCCGGGATGATGGTGTTGATGTGAGCCATGACCAGCCTTTCAAAGCACTTCATGGCTACCGACGTGAGTGCTACGGGGTGGTAGTAATTTAGGCAGGTTACCTTCGCTTTCTTGGGCACAGGGACTATGGTGGTCTGCTTGAAACATGTAGGTATTACAGACTCGGTCAGGGAGAGGTTGTCAGTGAAGACACTTGCGAGTTGGTCCGTGCATGCTCTGAGTACACATCCTGGTAATCCGTCTGGCCCTGCGGCCTTGTGAATGTTGACCACACAAAATAAATGTACACATACATGTTATTCAATCATTGCATCCAAACTGCTCGTGCTCGTCAACCAGCGTCTGCATAGCCAGGCGCTAAAATAGAACTTGGTTCTATTTGTGACGCTTGATGCACTGCAAGTCCCGCCTCTCCCATCTCCTCATTGGTTTGTAGGAGCATATACCCACGTGGGTGATTGAAAGATGAACTGAGGTCCACACTCCAGTCCAGTTGGTGATGGTAATGCACCTTAAAGTTGGTTGCCAACTGCCATGTAAAGTCCAAAGAAGAAGAAGACTGAAGGAGGAGAGATGACTAGAAACTAACTTGGTTTACCCTTTTATCTGTGGATTAATTGTTAGATATTAGATATATTAGATATTTCATTTTCAATCAATTTGCTAAACTTTCTAAAAACATGTTTTCACTTTGTCATTATGGGGTTTTGTGCGTAGATGGGTGAGAAAATAATAAATTTGAAACATTTTGAATTCAGGCTGTAACACAACAAAATGTGGAAGAAGTCAAGGGGTATGAATACTTTCTGAAGGCACTGTACGTACACTTAATTTGGCCTTAATAGGTACACTTACCTGACATGACCTTTTCAACCTAAGATGGCTCCCACACTCTCACATTTTGCCTGATATGAGTGACAGGGAAGGGGTGCTGAGAGGGGAAATTAGGCTTACCATACCATTATTTAGTTGTGAGAATTTAATTTCACATAAAGCCTACACTCTCTCTAGTAAACCCATAGAGATGTATAGAGGACTAAACTTGGAAATGACCGGTTTTTGCATGGACATTGCCATTGAGGGCTTCCACCATTTTAAAGTAATCAACTGGGTGGGGATTCCTATGGGTTGGGAGCAATCAGCCAATGATCAGAGAATTGTCTTCTTCAAATTGGGTGTGCTATGGTTTGTAAATTACTTTACCACCACCATCTTTGGCCACAACAAATGAATGACAAGATTTGGTTCAGGACTCCAGCACTGCAGGTGGCTTTAAGGGATGGTTCGAAATGTACAGAATGGGGACCTGGATGAAAATGGGGGAGAGTCATGCTTTTTCAATTTCAGTCAGGAGGAGGGTTTAGTATTTTTTTAATCTGGTCCAGGGAGGGTCATGTAATTTGCAATTGATGAAATGTCTACATTTCTCAGTGTTTTAGAATTAGTTGCTTATTAGGTTATATATTGATGTGTGCCCGATGCCGCCGCTCATCTCTGATTCTCCACTGGGCGCGCAATATCAAGTGCACCTATAGACTATTTAGTGTGGTCTCAATCAAATTATCCATAGCCTATAGGCTACAGGCTATGTAATGCATGCTCGGAGAAGCACAGAGCATATATTTCTAAGAAAATGTACTTCCTTCCAGAGTCTTTTGCACTGCTGGGATGGTGTAAATAAAACTAGGCTGCATTACACACTGCAATGGATATTCCAACCCTGAGCCCTGGCCTGTTCTGCTCTTACTGATCAAAACCTTTTGTGCTGCATAATCAATGGCTTCTTCCACAAAATAATTTTGGATTGGGCATAGTCCAAAAAAAGTCTATATCGTGCATGCGTACTAGCCTATATGTTCTGTTCAGTTTGAGAAGGAGAGCACGAAGATTGGAAGGACGAGCAGGGGTCAACTTTGATAGCTTGCTACTACTATCATTTATTTTAATAAAAACTATATGTTTCTTGCCCATTATGTATTTATCAGAGTTATTGACCTCACAATAAGCCAGATTTTAGTAACTTACATTGTGGTGCTGAAACTTGAAGCAGCAGCCACGGCACAATCAATCGGAAATGGATAGCTCATGGTGCTTAAAGTAGGCAACTTCGAGTAGCTATAATTAATTCAAACCGTCTTCATTTAAACTGACTTTGTGTTGGAGCCTATTTCTTCCTATTTAAGAAATAAGAGGTAGACCTACCTGTTTGACAGATGAAAGTAGACTATAAACTGCTATCCATAGATTTGTCGGCCAATTCCTCCACCCACCATGCACTCTTTAAATAGCCTGCCTCCGTGTCAATGAAGGGCTGTTAAGTTAAAACCAGGACTCGATTTGAGGGGGTATGAGAAGGTAGCCATAGGCCTACCTTTTTATTAACAGAAAAGGGCAAAAAGCATAGGCTTACCCCTTGTTAGTTTAAGATTTAGAAGAAAAGAAAATGGATCTGATTACAGTGCCTTCAGAAAGTATTCACACCCCTTGACTTTTATCACATTTTGTTGTGTTACAGACTGAATTTAAAACTGATTAACTTGAGATGTTTTTGTCACTGGCCTACACACAATACCCCATAATGTCAAAGTGGAATCTGTTTTTCGATTTTTTTAACTAATTAATACAAATTGAAAAGCTGAAATGTTTAACACTTTACTTGACACCCAGCGCCATAACACATTATGACATGGTCATAACCATGTCATAATATGTCATAACAGCTGACATAACTTGTCATAACCCGTCATAATACAGTCATAACACTGTCATGACCCATATATTTACAACTGTTGTCACATATATTGTGTTATTTTATGGCTGATTACTGATTATGACAACCTACATAAGGGTGTCAAAACCCACAAAACCTACCACGGTAGTTATTTTATGGCTGGGTATGACACCTACATAACAGTGTCAAAACCCACAGAACAGTATGGTTGTTATATAAAATTTTCTGAAATTGACCATATTAAATTATCATTGTAATTGTGCACACATGGATGTCAGACATGCACCTTCCCAATGCTCTGTAGCTGATGACTGGAATGAATGCAGGAGCAGATTTCAGGAGCAGGACAAGACACCCTCTTTTTGAATGGCATGTACGTGATAGGCCTATCTGGTGTATATAAATATGATGGTCATAATGCTTCTTGACAGTGTCATAAAGTATATTTTCTTAGTCCAAGTAAAGTGATACAGGATGTCCCCCCAACATTCTGAAATAGCATTTTTGTCCCCACCAGTTTTATCACTGGAATGCAGTGGTGTAAAGTACTTCAGTAAAAATACTTTTAAGTACGACTTAAGTAGTATTTTATTTTGAGGTATATGTACTTTTACTCCACTACATTCCTAAAGAAAATAATGCATTTTCCCTGACACCTAAAAGTACTCATTACATTTAGAATGCTCAAGCAGGACAGAATTATGGCACCTACAGTGAGGGAAAAAGTATTTGATCCCCTGCTGATTTTGTACGTTTGCCCACTGACAAAGAAATGATCAGTCTATAATTTTAATGGTAGGTTTATTTGAACAGTGAGAGACAGAATAACAACAAAGAAATCCAGAAAAAAGCATGTCAAAAATGTTATAAATTGATTTGCATTTTAATGAGGGAAATAAGTATTTGACCCCCTCTCAATCAGAAAGATTTCTGGCTCCCAGGTGTCTTTTATACAGGTAACGAGCTGAGATTAGGAGCACACTCTTACACACGGGAGGATCTTGTCAATGATCTCAAGGCAGCTGGGACCATAGTCACCAAGAAAACAAATTGGTAACACACTACGCCATGAAGGACTGAAATCCTGCAGCGCCCGCAAGGTCCCCCTGCTCAAGAAAGCACATATACAGGCCCGTCTGAAGTTTGCCAATGAACATCTGAATGATTCAGAGGAGAACTGGGTGAAAGTGTTGTGGTCAGATGAGACCGAAATCGAGCTCTTTGGCATCAACTCAACTCGCCGTGTTTGGAGGAGGAGGAATGCTGCCTATGACCCCAAGAACACCATCCACACTGTCAAACATGGAGGTGGAAACATTATGCTTTGGGGGTGTTTTTCTGCTAAGGGGACAGGACAACTTCACCGCATCAAAGGGACGATGGACGGGGCCATGTACCGTCAAATCTTGGGTGAGAACCTCCTTCCCTCAGCCAGGGCATTGAAAATGGGTCGTGGATGGGTATTCTAGCATGACAATGACCCAAAACACACGGCCAAGGCAACAAAGGAGTGGCTCAAGAAGAAGCCCATTAAGGTCCTGGAGTGGCCTAGCCAGTCTCCAGACCTTAATCCCATAGAAAATCTGTGGAGGGAGCTGAAGGTTCGAGTTGCCAAACGTCAGCCTCAAAACCTTAATGACTTGGAGAAGATCTGCAAAGAGGAGTGGGACAAAATCCCTCCTGAGATGTGTGCAAACCTGGTGGCCAACTACAAGAAACATCTGACCTCTGTGATTGCCAACAAGGGTTTTGCCACCAAGTACTAAGTCATGTTTTGCAAAGGGGTCAAAAACGTATTTCCCTCATTAAAATGCAAATTATTTTATAACATTTTTGACATGCGTTTCTCTGGATTTTTTTGTTGTTATTCTGTCTCTCACTGTTCAAATAAACCTACCATTAAAATTATAGACTGATCATGTCTTTGTCAGTGGCAAACGTACAAAATCAGCAGGGGATCAAATACTTTTTTCCCTCACTATATTAATTTAACGCTTTGTCATCCCTAATGCCTCTGATCTGGCGGACTGTCAGGGTTGAGTGTAGTGGGAACGTGGAATCACACGCAGGACACAGAGATTCAAAAACCAGATGTCTTTAGTGAAGTCCGTAGTACACGCCAAACACGGCAACAGGCCACAGGCGAAACAAGACGCACACTAGACTGTCCAAAGTAAGAACGCACAACGTGCGGGACTCTCTTAAACAACACGAAATAAAGAGAGCACAAAACAGAGGACCAAACAACAACACGTGACAATAGAACAATTACACACAACACCTGACCAAACACAAGATAACTAAATAGGGTGCCTAATGAACAATTAACAATAAACAGGTGTAACAAACAGACAAAACCAATCAAACATGAAACATAGAACGGTGGAAGCTAGTACTCCGGAGACGACGACCGCCCAAGCCTGCCCGAACAAGGAGAAGGAGCCGCCTCGGCCGAAACCGTGACAGTACCCCCCCCTTGACGCGCGGCTCCAGCCGTGCGCCGCCCCCGGCCTCGGGGACGACCAGGAGGACGCGGAGCAGGGCGCGTAGGATGACCACGATGGAACTCGGTCAGAAGAGACGGGTCTAGGATGTCCCTCCTCGGCACCCAGCACCGCTCCTCCGGGCCGTACCCCTCCCACTCCACGAGATATTGGAGACCCCCCATCCGGCATCTCGAATCTAGGATGGCCCGAACAGTGTACGCCGGAGCCCCCTCGATGTCCAACGGGGGCGGAGGAGTCTCTTCTATCTCAAAGTCCTGGAGTGGACCAGCTACCACCGGCCTGAGGAGAGAGGGGTTAATATTTTTGTAATCAATGGGCAGTTGTAACCTGTAACACACCTCGTTCAATCTCCTCAGGACTTTAAAAGGCCCCACAAACCGCCGACCCAGCTTCCGGCAGGGCAGGCGGAGGGGCAGGTTTCTGGTTGAGAGCCAGACTCGATCTCCAGGTGCGTACACTGGCCCCTCACTGCGGTGGAGGTCGGCGCTCGTCTTCTGTCGACGGATGGCCCGCTGCAGATGGACGTGTGCAGCGTTCCACGTCTCCTCCGAGCGCCGTACCCACTCATCCACCGCAGGGGCCTCGATCTGGCTCTCATGCCAAGGTGCCAGAACCGGCTGGTACCCTAACACACACTGGAAAGGGGTTAGTTTAGTGGAGGAGTGGCGGAGAGAGTTCTGTGCCATCTCGGCCCAGGGCACATATCTCGCCCACTCCTCCGGCCGGCCCTGGCAATATGACCTCAGAAACCTACCCACATCCTGGTTGACACGTTCGACCTGCCCATTACTCTCCGGGTGATAACCCGAGGTAAGGCTCACCGAAACCCCCAACCGTTCCATAAATGCTCTCCAGACTCTGGAGGTAAACTGGGGGCCTCGATCAGACACTATATCCTCGGGTACCCCGTAATGCCGGAAGACGTGAGTAAATAAAGCCTCAGTGGTCTGTAGGGCAGTAGGAAGACCCGGCATGGGAAGGAGACGACAGGCCTTCGAGAACCGATCCACAACGACCAGGATGGTGGTATTCCCCTGTGAGGAGGGAAGGTCGGTAACAAAATCCACCGAGAGGTGAGACCAGGGTCGTTGTGGAACGGGCAGGGGTTGTAACTTACCCCTGGGCAAGTGTCTGGGCGCCTTACACTGGGCACACACTGAGCAGGAGGAGACATAAATCCTCACATCCCTGGCTAACGTTGGCCACCAGTACTTTGTACTAAGGCAGTGCACTGTCCGGCCAATACCTGGATGTCCAGAGGAGGGTGACGTGTGAGCCCAATAAATCAGCCGATCACGGACCTCGAGCGGGACGTACGTCCGACCCACCGGACACTGTGGAGGGCTAGGGTCGGTGCGTAATGCCCGCTCGATCTCCGCATCGACCTCCCATACCACCGGTGCAACCAGACAAGACTCAGGTAGTATGGGAGTGGGCTCCACGCACCTCTCCTCTGTGTCATACCGCCGAGACAGGGCATCTGCCTTCCCGTTCTGGGACCCAGGGATGTAAGTGATCTTAAACACAAACCGGGCGAGAAACATAGTCCACCGAGCCTGGCGAGGATTCAGTCTCCTAGCTGCCCGAATGTATTCCAGGTTACGGTGGTCAGTCAGAATGAGAAAAGGGTGTTGAGCCCCCTCAAGCCAATGCCTCCACACCTTTAGGGCCTGTACCACGGCTAACAGCTCCATGTCCCCTACGTCATAATTCTGCTCCGCCGGACTGAGCTTTTTCGAATAAAAAGCACAGGGGCGGAGTTTAGGTGGTGTGCCGGACCGTTGTGAAAGAACAGCCCCGATACCGGCTTCAGACGCGTCCACCTCCACTTGGAATGGTAAAGTGGGATCCGGGTGCGCCAGCACTGGAGCCGAGGTAAACAGGTCCTTCAGTCTCCCAAAAGCCCTGTCCGCCTCAGCTGACCACCGCAAGCGCACTGGATCCCCCTTCAGAAGGGACGTTATGGGAGCTGCCACCTGTCCAAAACCCCGGATAAACCTCCGGTAGTAATTCGCAAAACCCAAGAACTGCTGCACCTCTTTAACCGTGGTTGTGGTTTGCCAATTACGCACGGCTGACACACGGTCAACCTCCATCCTCACCCCTGACGCAGACAACTGATAACCCAAAAAGGAGACCGACTCCTGGAAGAACAGACACTTCTCGGCTTTGACATACAGGTCATTCTCCAACAATCTCCTCAATACTCTGCGCACCAGGGCTACATGCTCGGCCCGGGTAGAACTGTACACCAGAATATCGTCTATGTACACCACTACTCCCTGCGCCTGCATGTCCTGGAAAATCTCATCTACAAAGGATTGGAAGACTGATGGAGCATTCATTAACCCGTATGACATGACGAGATACTCGTAATGACCGGAGGTAGTACTAAATGCTGTCTTCCATTCATCGCCCTCTCTAATGCGCACCAAGTTATATGCGCTCCTGAGGTCCAATTTTGTGAAGAACCGTGCCCCGTGTAATGACTCCGTCATAGTCGCAATCAGCGGGAGTGGATAACTATATTTCACAGTCACCTGATTGAGACCGCGGTAATCAATACACGGACGCAAACCTCCATCCTTTTTCTTCACAAAAAAGAAGCTTGAGGACGCGGGTGAAGTGGAGGGCCGTATGTATCCCTGTCTCAGAGACTCGGCAATGTATGTCTCCATTGCCCTCTTCTCCTCCTGTGACAACGGATACACATGGCTCCGCGGGAGCGCAGCTCCTGCCTGGAGGTCTATCGCACAATCCCCCTGTCTATGAGGCGGCAACCGTGCCGCTCTTGTCTTGCTAAACACGAGTGCCAAATCCTCATACTCAGGTGGAATGTGCAGTGCGGGCATCTGGTTCGGACTCTCCACCGAGGTCGCCCCTACGGAAACACCCAGACATAGCCCCTCACACTGAGCAGACCACCCTTTAAGAGCCTTCTCTCGCCACGAAATAGTAGGATCATGGGTAATCAACCAGGGAAGCCCCAGTACCACCGGATACGCAGGAGAGTCGATCAGATAGAGCTGAATCGTCTCCTCATGACCCCCCTGCGTCTCCATCCTAAGTGGCGCTGTGACCTCCCTAATCAACCCGGATCCTAACGGACGACTATCTAGGGCATGTACAGGGAAAGGATTATCAACCGGAAGGAGGGGAATCCCTAACTCTACACAGAATTTGCAATCTACAAAATTCCCAGCTGCGCCTGAATCTACTAGCGCCTTATGCTGGGAACGAGGTGCAACCTGTGGAAAACAAACAGGTATAGTTATGTGTACGACAGAAAGCTCTGGGTAAGTGGGGCGCCTACTCACCTGGGAGGACTCCCCAATGTGTGGTCTGCCGTCTCCTCCACCAGGGGACCCTCCCCAGCACCTAGCCGCGGTGTGCCCTCCACGGCCACAGTTGGTGCAGGGGACGGCCCCCCTCGGGCTCCTTCTTCTCCTTCCTCTAGCGCCAGCACCTCCGAGCTCCATCGGGCTCGGCTCGGAGGTGCTGGAGGGTGGAATGGGCGACCCCCACCTGGGACGTCCGCGGGTAGCGAGCAGGGTGTCCAGCCGAATGGCCATGTCAACCAACTGGTCAAATGTGAGTGTAGTATCCCTGCACGCCAACTCTCTGCGGACGTCCTCCCGGAGGCTGCAACGGAAGTGGTCTATGAGGGCCCGCTCATTCCACCCTGCATCTGCCGCTAGAGTCCGGAACTCCAGTGCAAATTCCTGAGCGCTCCTCATCCCCTGCCGGAGGTAGAATAGACGCTCCCCCGCCGCCTTCCCCTCTGGTGGATGGTCGAACACTGCACGGAAGCGGCGGGAGAACTCCGCATAGGTGATAGTGGCGGCGTCTATTCTCCTCCATTCGGCGTTGGCCCACTCCAACGCCTTGCCGGTGAGACAGGAGATGAGGGCGGAAACGCTCTCGTGTCCCGAGGGCGCCGGGTGTACGGTGGCAAGGTAGAGTTCAACTTGTAACAGGAACCCCTGACACCCGGCAGCGGTGTCGTCGTACGCCCTCGGGAGCGAGAGCCGAATCCCACTGGGTTCCGGTAGTTGGACGGGCGGGCTGACCAATGGTGATGGTGCGGTAGGTGGGGGTGTGGGTACCCCGCTGGTCTCCCAACGATGGAGATTGTTCATCACTCGGTCCAGGGCGTGCCCTATTTGGTTGATACGATCCTCCTGACCACGAAGGCGCTCCTCCATGATCTCGGTGGGTGCGGGTGCTCCTGCTGATTCCATAAGATGGTGTGTAATTCTGTCAGGGTTGAGTGTAGTGGGAACGTGGAATCACACGCAGGACACAGAGATTCAAAAACCAGATGTCTTTAGTGAAGTCCGTAGTACACGCCAAACACGGCAACAGGCCACAGGCGAAACAAGACGCACACTAGACTGTCCAAAGTAAGAACGCACAACGTGCGGGACTCTCTTAAACAACACGAAATAAAGAGAGCACAAAACAGAGGACCAAACAACAACACGTGACAATAGAACAATTACACACAACACCTGACCAAACACAAGAGAACTAAATAGGGTGCCTAATGAACACTTAACAATAAACAGGTGTAACAAACAGACAAAACCAATCAAACATGAAACATCGAACGGTGGCAGCTAGTACTCCGGAGACGACGACCGCCGAAGCCTGCCCGAACAAGGAGAAGGAGCCGCCTCGGCCGAAACCGTGACACGGACTCACGAAACACAAATACTGTGTTTGTAAATGATGTCTGAGTGTTGGAGTGTGCCCGTCTGTCCGTAATAAAAAATAGTTAGAAAATCGTGCCGTCTGGTTTGCTTAATATAAGGAATTTGATGTATAGCATTATGATGAGGTGGTGTTGAAGGAGTCAGGCGCAGGAGGGTAAATCACAGAATAACAGGCTTTAATACACAAAATACAGGTTTACGCAGAAATCCGTCAAACACACTCCAGGGCACAAAACAGGTGCACTGGAAAATACAAGGCACATGGGAAAATACTCCCGTCGATACAAAATACACGAGCTCCACCGAGCTTCACTAACCTCCACAATAAACAATCACCCACACAGACAAGGAAGCAGAGGGAACACTTATACAATGACTAATGAGGGAATAAGGACCAGGTGTGTGTGATTGAAGACAAGACAAATGGAGTGATGATAAATGGATCGGCAGTAGCTAGTAAGCCAGTGACGCGAACGCCGAAACCTGCCCGAACAAGGAGGAGAGGCATCCTCGGCGGTATTTACTTTCACTTTGTACTTTTACTCAAGTATGACAATTGAGTACCTTTTCTACCACTGTACTTAAGTACATTTAAAACCAGATACTTTTAGACTTTTACTCAAGTAGTATTTTACTGGGTAACTTTCACTTTTACTTGAGTCATTTTCTGTTAAGGTATGTTTACTTTTACTCAAGTATGACAATTGCGTACTTTTCCCACCACTGTTGGAATGTGATAGAAAACGAGGCAACGGTATGCTTTAGAACCATGCGGACACCTCCGAGCGGTCGGGTAGGCTGTTTGGAGTGTTTATGCGACTGGATAAAAAAATTATAATTATAATAATTATTATTATATCCCCCCACTTCTACAACCAAAGTTGCGCCCCTGGGTATAATTGTTCTGAACCCACTATTCGCAAGTCGTAGTTAAATTCTCATCTATGCTTCAGAACCAAAAAGTTGTGTGTCTTGATTGTTGACCAATGACCAGTCATCAGCATTGGTGCGCAAAGGCTGGCACACATACAGTGGGGGAAAAAAGTATTTAGTCAGCCACCAATTGTGCAAGTTCTCCCACTTAAAAAGATGAGAGAGGCCTGTAATTTTCGTCATAGGTACACGTCAACTATGACAGACAAATAGAGAAAAAAAAATCCAGAAAATCACATTGTAGGATTTTTAATGCATTTATTTGGCTCGATTTCTGGCTCTCACAGACCTGTAACTTCTTCTTTAAGAGGCTCCTCTGTCCTCCACTCGTTACCTGTATTAATGGCACCTGTTTGAACTTGTTATCAGTATAAAAGACACCTGTCCACAACCTCAAACAGTCACACTCCAACCTCCACTATGGCCAAGACCAAAGAGCTGTCAAAGGACACCAGAAACAAAATTGTAGACCTGCACCAGGCTGGGAAGACTGAATCTGCAATAGGTAAGCAGCTTGGTTTGAAGAAATCAACTGTGGGAGCAATTATTAGGAAATGGAAGACATACAAGACCACTGATAATCTCCCTCGATCTGGGGCTCCACGCAAGATCTCACCCCGTGGGGTCAAAATGATCACAAGAACGGTGAGCAAAAATCCCAGAACCACACGGGGGGGACCTAGTGAATGACCTGCAGAGAGCTGGGACCAAAGTAACAAAGCCTACCATCAGTAACACAAAGAAAGTAAAGGAAAGAATGAATGGGGCCATGTATCGTGAGATTTTGAGTGAAAACCTCCTTCCATCAGCAAGGGCATTGAAGATGAAACGTGGCTGGGTCTTTCAGCATGACAATGATCCCAAACACACCGCCCGGGCAACGAAGGAGTGGCTTCGTAAGAAGCATTTCAAGGTCCTGGAGTAGCCTACCCAGTCTCCAGATCTCAACCCCATAGAAAATCTTTGGAGGGAGTTGAAAGTCTGTGTTGCCCAGCGACAGCCCCAAAACATCACTGCTCTAGAGGAGATCTGCATGGAGGAATGGGCCAAAATACCAGCAACAGTGTGTGAAAACCTTGTGAAGACTTACAGAAAACGTTTGACCTGTGTCATTGCCAACAAAGGGTATATAACAAAGTATTGAGAAACTTTTGTTATTGACCAAATACTTATTTTCCACCATAATTTGCAAATAAATTCATTTAAAATCCTACAATGTGATTTTCTGGATTTTTTTTCCTCATTTTGTCTGTCATAGTTGACGTGTACCTATGATGAAAATTACAGAGAACTTGCACAATTGGTGGCTGACTAAATACTTTTTTACCCCACTGTATCCAGATTAGTGATTAGAAAGAACTTGTTTCATTTCCTGCAGTTTTTCCTGGGAAAAAGTTGATCATCCATATAAAATACAATTTAGCAATCTACTAACTCATCTTTGCCAGAACAATAGGCTACCTGGCGATTTGATTGATGATTTTCATATTTCAGATAGGCCTAGTTTGGGTGGTGTAGAGGGTTCTTTGCATAGTTCTGATATTCTCTTACATAAAGGAGAGGTAAGGGGATATTTCTTGTGGTTAGGCGCAGCGTTCTCTTTTCACTTTTCAGAGGTGCAGATGCGTGGGCGTCCTCGTCTGAAAGTGCCTGCAGGGTAACATACTCAGACATGTTTTAACACACACAGGCCTCCTTAGAGGAGGCCTTTATATCAAATATTTCATAACTCATTTCATTAACCCTTTAGAGGGGTTGACACTCCAAGTTAACCCCTTCATTCCCCCCTTTGAGGCCACCAGGCCTCAACAAAATATGTGACCTTAAGCATAGTAATTATCATCAACAGAAGGTGCATTAGGCTGCAAGCAGTTCTCAGCAGATTGAGGATAGTAATAAGGGTCTGGGGGATGAGGAACATGAAGCAGCAGCATCCCAGGCATAGTCTTACGGATCATACATCTTCCAGCTGCACAGAAAGCGCATTTACAAATCAACAGAACACAAATGGGAGCCAATAAGGGGAACAGTATAGAGAATACTCTGAATCCCATATCCCCTAAGGTATTTTTCAACCAGTCGAGAGAAAACCATGAGTCACCTCCGGACGGGGTGTAGGTGATAATGAAATGTGTGAGTATGTGTGTGTGTGTGTGTGACCTGATGATCAGGATAGCAGAGGTAAATCACATGAGCTAAACCCAGGAGTGAGCTTACAAGATGCGTACAGTGGAAAAATACAGCTCGCCTACAGCGGGTTGGGATTTTTCCTCTGACGTGTGCGTATAAAATGATTGTACGACCATTTTGTTGCAGAGCGCTCTCAATGAATAAAGGCTGACCATTGCAGGATTGGGTCTTTGTTTAATTTATTCAAACTAAGAAATTTACAACCTTTTGGGAATTATTCAAAGATTTAAGAAGTAGTTGACTTCAACCATTGAGATAACAACATTCTCGTGACAGTAGGTGTCTGCCAATTTAGTCAATTCATTCAAAATCTCTGTCATATTATCAGAGGAGTCTGGGAGTAGCATGACACATTCAGTAGGTGCAATAGTATTTTATGCTTGGCAGTATCCTCCCCCCTTTGCCAGGATGTAGTCTAATGCCAAACTATGTCTAGCTGTAACAGCTTTCAAATTCTGCACATCAGCAGATAAAAGGGAAAGTCCTGAAATGGTCAGATTGATGTGTGCCTGTATGGAGTAGGTATTGTTATTACTCCAATCTCCTAGTACTTTAATTCCTACCCCTATGAAGAGGGCCAATCCAAACAGTTCTCCTTTACTAAGGCAATACCCATCAGCCAGTCCATTATTAGCCATTGCCCTTTTAACGCGACTGGGATAGTTCCCTGTTGAATTTCGCTTGGCTTATAGTATGGTCTGCAGGGGTATGGTGCTAATTGTATTTGAGTCTGGCCTAAGTAACAGCAACCATACCATGCACTTGGTAACTGCAGATACCCTTTGTCACCACAAATCCACATGAATCCATTAGGTGCTCCCAATCCTGATTCTATGATGGATATGGGTATTTTAGTGATTGCTTCTGAGTAGGTCAATGCACGGTTCACGTCAATTGAGGGTTTTCCGGTGGGTGGCATACCTGCATATTTCCTACAATTATCAGAAAAACCTATGGTTACGTTTCCTTCACTACAGAGGCAGAGTTGGGGCTTAGTGGTGGGTCTTAGATTAGTCAGTACAGGCTCTATCTCGTTTTTTCCAATAGTCAGAGGCAGAAGATGAATGGGGTGCACAGGACAGATGAGACATTATATGATTTAGAGGCATATCTAGCCCTACTGAGCACAATTTCAGCACCTAGTCTAAGACTTGTAATAGAGTCATTACTGGGGCGTATGTTTTTCATCTGGGCACATGGTCTGGTAAGCTGGCCTGTAATTCTCTGAGGGCCAGTAGTGCAGTTGGTTGTCATGGAATACTCTTGAGAGACATACAGTTGTATACATCTGGGTTGGTTGGCAGATGTCCTAACTCGCTGGTGAATGTATGAGAGGACACTGCAAAGGTTAGTTCCACTGATAGAGGTACAACGATTGACCCAAACAGTTCATTCTGGCTCAGAGGGTTCTTTAGCACTACTACATACGACCCATTATGTGTAGCCTGTCTACTCAGATTCTGGACCATTTTCACCCACTGGTTGATAGTTTTTAGTTGATTTCTATTCTAAGTGCTATGTTAACTCAAGGAGGAGCTCTTGGTGGATGCTTCCTTTTAACAAGAATACCTATTATTATCCTCGGTCCCTTAGGAATTTAACCTTTTAATAAATCCTCCACCTGAGCCCTATACTACAAATGTAGTTTGAGGAGTTAGCGAGGAAATTTTGGTCAACTCTGAGTTCAACTTGGGATAACCAGTACCACGAAAGTGGCTCACCTTTTAGCCAGGTATGTTTCTATGGCAACGAATCCTTGAGAATTAACCTGCTCCGGGGCAGGCTAACTCAGGGCTCACTACATATATCCTGAATGAAGTGTCTGAGCCGCGAGGTGAGGACCAATTAAATCAGATTCTCTCTCCCTCCCTCTCACAACTTCATTTGAGGAAGACAACAGATTCAATATTTTATTAATCAAATGTGTTTTTGTGTGTAAAAAAAGAGTCATGTTAAAATACCTATCACATTACACATTTAGTAATGACAGAATGCATTTGAAACTTCACGCACAGTAAAACTTTTGTGTGACTTATCGATGAGAGGGGGATAAAAGGTTATCATGCATTAATAAGCACACCAAAGACAGCATTAACGATAAGTAATCCAACAAAGACGGCACTTCTGAAAGCCTATTTCACACCATAGCCTGCTGAATTTGCAAGATAACTTTTCTTTCATTTTGATTTCAGTGCAAATGAAAATGTGGCACTGACTAGCCCATGGATTGATGTTTCAGCATTGTCTCAATGAAGAGTTTGGCAGTCGACTAGTCATGTGCGACATGCATGCGCAGTTACAAGCCTGCTAGAGTTAGTGGCAGGCGGACGAGCAATATCCACCGTCGTAGTCCGGATGAAGCCTGAGCTGGAATGTGAAGCTAACTGAAGCTGGCTAGCTTGAGAAAACCCTGAGTAGATCTAGCTTCAATTGTAGTATACCCCTCTGAAGTCCCTCTGTTTGTCCTCAGCAGGACTACTGTTATCCCCCTCTCTCTCTGGCCAGTGGCTGGGCCTGACGTATGCTCTGGTTGACCTGTTTTTGTTATAACTACTGCAGTATATGGTATGATAACAGAAACGCTGAGACATTTTTGGATCACCTTCCAATGATAATATCATAGAGGAGAGGTATGTAAAATTGGAATGGAATACAAAGAAACACTGTATAATTATTGGCCTAATCAAAACTAATAATAGTATTAATAACAACAATAAAAACAACAACAACAACAATAACAACAACACATGTTTGGGAGCATAACTTGAGAAGATTATTTATTTGACCCAGACAATTAGTAACAACAGAGTCATTATGAGCTGTTTAACATGATGACATCACTGGTGAAAGAAACCAGATGACTAATGGTAACAGAAACACGTAATGGTTTGGCAAAGTAACATGAATGTCTTATCATGAGAACAGTCGTAATGCAGTAATAAAACAGACATTTTCATATCCTCTTTTTACCTACTATGCAACAGTACATCGTTGTTGCGTTTTGGGTTTGAGTTGTTTCCTGTCGAGATTATGCTCTCAGCTATTTGTGCATCTTCGCTCAGTAGACAGCGGCAATAAGTTGTCAGGTAGAGACTTTTGAACTTAGTGCTGCTTAAGCAGTACAGAATTGGGTCCACTACACAATCCATGTAGGATAAAACCATGAGACCGTCAAAGACTTGAACAACTATATCTTCTGCGCTGGGTAAATTCTCAACTCTCACAATCAACAGAATAATTCTAGCTATGGTACAAGGCAGGAAACAGAAAGAGAAGACCAGCATAACTGAGGTGACCAGAAATGCTGCTCGGCGCAGCTTGGTACTATCCCCTACTGTCTTCTTTTTGAGTCTGTCAACAATGCGGACCGTGCAGTAGACCAACACAAAGAAAGGGATGAGAATCTGGGTGAAAAACACAACCTCTCTCAGAGCGTCAGTGACGTCCTTGACTAGAGTGTCTTCTACCCGCCCATAACTATTACAGCACTCAAAGGACTTCAGCATGGTGGGGATAGTCAGTGGGAGCAGCAGTAGCCAGATGATCAAAGAGATATGAGGAGACCTTTTTAAAGCCTTGGTAAAGTTATTTTTCCCAGGATGAACCACACTGAAGTAGCGATCAACTGAAATCACAGTCAGGAAGGCAATACTGGCACCTCGGTTCAGAAACAGCATGAAGAGCATGGCTTTGCAGGTCCCTCCCTCTGTACTCCGCCTATTCCCGTTAAGGAAATTATACGCCTTCACTGGCAAACAGAATAGCAGAAGAAGGTCAGCCAAGACGAGATTGAACAGGAAAATGTTGTTGCTTTTAGATTTCCAGAATTTCAGCTTGAAGATGAATAGATAAAGCACTGAGAGGTTGAGCGGCAGAGCCAGGATGAATTCCACGATCATCACATAGGCGTAAAATGTGTACAGTGGCAGATTCTCTGCTGTGCAGTTATCACTCCAATGGTCGTTCTCCATAATTTGCATTGTCGAAAGCTGTCCTCTGTACAGTCAGACTCTGTCCGTATTCTTAATGAGAAGGCAAAACAGTCCTCCAAAGTACTCAACTCCTAAGATTTCCTTACTTTACATGAAACGCAGGTCTGTTTGATGGTAGCCAAACATGGTCCTAGCACGTATGCAGACTTGGTGAAACTGAAGGACTGCACTTAAGTGTGGAAGTAATTCCCCCCGGCAGGCAGCATAGCACTTATTCAGAATTGTTGGTTAAGCACCTCCCATGCCTGAGTAGGCGAGTCACCACAGGACAAATAAATAAGCAGCTAAATCCCACAAGAGATTGAGGACATTAGGGCCTCTCACATTAAATCTTCTTCTTGAAAAGGCAGGAGATTTCTTCATGAAAACGTTGGTTTTTATTATAATAAATAGAGCAAGTTAAACAGGCAGATAATAAACGGAGTAAAAGAGGATAAAGTTTAAAACCAGGAGCAAACAAATGTGCAAACTAGTCCTAGTTACCTCTCTTCCTCTGACCAACAAACACTTTAAAGTAACTATCCAGTGTTGCCAGATGTCTATGAAATATGTGCTATAATTAAGTACTATATGAATGAAATAGTTTTCCTTCCAAAAAATGATAATTAAGTATGTTAAAAAGCAGCTTTTCTGTGTTTTGAATGTTGTGGGCATACCCCAACAACAGAATGGTGTGGACGTACACCAGTCATTAAAAATATTAACACGAGTAGACCACTGATTGGCCAGCTCAGCCAATGAGCCAACATGACATCATGTTCATTGAGGAAATGGCAAGCAATTTTTAAACTGTCTTTTTGAGACAGGTTTGAGGTGGGGTTTTGGATTGTTTTCTTCTTCTAATGTTTCCTTGCTTTGGTAGGATTTATGTTTGCTAAAAACCCACTACGTTCTGCTCTGCTTGTGTAGCCAGTGCTTCCTTGCTTGAGTAAGATGGCCAGTGGTAAGAGAAAGTTTAAAGAAGGCAACTTTGAACCTCTGACTGTCCCCTAGAGCATGTGGTTTCACAATGCCTAGGGTGGAAACACGTTCAGGAGGCCTTGGCTCGGACCAGTTCGTGTGACCATTGTCTCCTGCTGGGTTCAAAGTCCATTGGAAGTCGGGCTGACTTTGTGGGGAGTTGATAGTGGTGTCATCCCAGCCGAGTGAGGCTCATTCCGGTTCCGGCAGTGTTCAGAGCAATGTTCCCTCAAATTGTTTTCGCCACCATGTGTGTTATTTCATAGTTTTGATGTCTTCACTATTATTGTACAATGTAGAAAATAGTAAAAAAGAAAGAAAACCCCTTGAATGAGTAGGTGTTCTAAAACTTTTGACCTGTAGTGTATTTGCACGAATTGAGTGTGATCCAGCATGACTTCTGCCGCCTTCAAAACAACTGGAAACTCAGAACTGGGAAATCTCAGACTTCAGTGTGGACAAGACTACTGATAACTCAGAAAAAAAAAACGAGCTTGGACTGGGAAAATACGTTTTGAACGGTCATCCAACTCGGAATTCCAAGTATGGAACCCTTCTAGAGCGCCGACCTGAAGATCACTGACGTCATGATTCGATCTTGTTTTTTTCCGAGTTCCCAGTTGTCTTGAAAGCACCATAAATCCAGAGAATGCCAGACTTTGATGACAAAGTTTGATGACAAAGTTTGCCCACAAGAAGGACCGCTACACCACGTTAAAGAATTTGGTCTGTCTCCCCCTCAGAACTTAGCCTATTGTTCTGACTTGGTGGTGTACATGTAGTCTATAGCCTGTTTTAGAGAAATGTCATCATCGAATATTATAAGAGCTTTCATTGTCTTCTTATATGCCCACGTTATTTATCCTAAGGTTCTGACTTGGTGTACAGGGAGAATACTGTAAGATTGGCCCATGTTCTGAATTCTGTCGCTGTACATTTCAAAAGTGCTGAACAAATTATATCGACTACTCGCTCATAATGTTGGAATGATTTAATTGTTTTGCTTACTTTGTGTATTATAATTAGCTCATGTGCTTTTCTTGACGAGGAGGAGATTCTATATAATGTTGTTGGGTCTCTAACCATGTTTGCCAGTGACAATCTCTTCCAATTTGTCACTACTTCCGCCGAGGCTGCCTCCCCTCCTTGTTCGGGCAGGCTTCGGCGTTCGTCGTCACCCGCTTACTAGCCACTGCCGCTCCATATATCATCATTCCATTTGTCTTGTCTTGTCAATTACACACACCTGGTTCATATCCCCTCATTAGCCTGTGTATAAGTGTTCCCTCTGCCCCCTTGTCCTTGTGGGTGATTGTTTTATGTGAAGATGAGTGTAGCGCGGTTGATCTACCCGTACTTTGTATTGCCGGGGTTATTTCTCCCCGTGTGCCTGTATTGTGTTCCAGTGCGCCTGTATTACGCCCTGTGCTGTTGACGCTATCCAGCATTACACAACTGTGTACTACTGAATAAACTCTGTATTCTGTGATTTACCCTCCTGCGCCTGACTCCTTCAAATCACACTCTCACACAATTCAACATTTCCCCCCCCCCAAAAAAGTTCAGAAATAGACCCATGTAATATGAGTTGATATTGCCAGGGTTGTTTTGTTTGCGCAATGCGCTGTCTGTGCGTCGGTATGTTGTCTATGAAAGTTGATCCTCGTGTGATTGTATTTTCCTTCCTTTTTAGACCACATGGGCCTAATAAAAAAATGTATATGCAGTGGCTTTGCTGGCATGCATCTAAAAATAATTGGTTGAGTTTGCCCCACCAAGATTTACAAGCTAAAATCGCCACTGCTCACACATAATATGCACATACATTTATACTGACTCTACACACACGCACACCCACTCACATATAAACAGAGTAGCAGCATCTTGTCTTATATCCTGTTGCCTAGTCACCTTACCTCTATACATACAGTATCTACCTCCATCACTCCAGTATCCCAGCACATTGTAAATATGGTATTGGAACTGACCCTGTATACAGTATGCTTACTTACTTATTGTGTTCTTCATATTTATTATTTATTGTTTTTATTTCTAGTATTACATCGTTATTGATTATTGCATTGTTGGGTTTTGAGATTGCAAGAAAGGCATTTCACTGTATTGTGCATGTGATATTAAAACTTGAAACTTGGAAGTATTATTTTCAATGATTGTGTCAATCATCAGTTGTATCAAGGTGTCAGTAGCGCTCTTTATCAGCATATACAGTGCCTTGCAAAAGTATTCATCCCCCTTGGCGTTTTTCCTATTTTGTTGCATTACAACCTGTAATTTAAATTGATTTTTATTTGGATTTCATGTAATGGACATACACAAAATAGTCCAAATTGGTGAAGTGAAATGAAAAAAATAACTTGTTTCAAAAAATGCTACAAAATAAATAACGGAAAAGTGGTACATGCATATGTATTCACCCCCTTTGCTATGAAGCCCCTAAATAAGATCTGGTGCAACCAATTACCTTCAGAAGTCACAGAATTAGTTAAATAAAGTCCACCTGTGTGCAATCTAAGTGTCACATGATCTGTCATATGATCTCAGTATATATACACACCTGTTCTGAAAGGCCCCAGAGTCTGCAACACCACTAAGCAAGGGGCACCACCAAGCAAGCGGCACCATGAAGACCAAGGAGCTCTCCAAACAGGTCAGGGACAAAGTTGTGGAGAACTACAGATCAGGGTTGGGTTATAAAAAAAAGATCAGAAACTTTGAACATCCCTTGGAGCACCATTAAATCCATTATAAAAAAATTGAAAGAATATGGCACCACAACAAACCTGCCAAGAGAGGGCTGCCCACCAAAACTCACAGAGCAGGCAAGGAGGGCATTAATCAGAGAGGCAACAAATTGACCAAAGATAACCCCGAAGGAGCTGCAAAGCTCCACAGCGGAGATTGGAGTATCTGTCCATAGGACCACTTTAAGCCATACACTCCACAGAGCTGGGCTTTACGGAAGAGTGGCCAGAAAAAGCCATTGCTTAAAGAAAAAAATAAGCAAACACGTTTGGTGTTCGCCAACAGGCATGTGGGAGACTCCCCAAACATATGGAAGAAGGTACTCTAGTCAGATGAGACTAAAATTGAGCTTTTTGGCCATCAAGGAAAATGTCTGGCGCAAACCCAACACCTCTCATCACCCCGAGAACAACATCCCCACAGTGAAGAATGGTGGTCGCAGCATCATGCTGTGGGGATGTTTTTCATAGGCGGGGACTGGGAAACTGGTCAGAATTGAAGGAATGATGGATGACGCTAAATACAGGGAAATTCTTGAGGGAAACCTGTTTCAGTCTTCCAGAGATTTGAGACTGGGACGGCGGTTCACCTTCTAGCAGGACAATGGCCCTAAGCATACTGCTAAAGCAACACTCGAGTGGTTTAAGGGGAAACATTTAAATGTCTTGGAATGGCCTAGTCAAAGCCCAGATCTCAATCCAATTGAGAATCTGTGGTATGACTTAAAGATTGCTGTACACCAGCAGAACCCATCCAACTTGAAGGAGCTGGAGCAGTTTTGCCTTGAAGAATGGGCAAAATCCCAGTGGCTAGATGTGCCAAGCTTATAGAGACATACCCCAAGAGACATGCAGCTGTAATTGCTGCAAGAGGTGAATAGTTATGCACGCTCAAGTTCTGTTTTTTTTTTGTCTTATTTCTTGTTTGTTTCACACAAAAAAAATATTTTGCATGTTGTGTAAAGCAAATGATACAAACCCCAAAAAAATCAATTTTAATTCCAGGTTGTAAGGCAACAAAATAGGAAAAATGCCAAGGGGAGTGAATACTTTCGCAAGCCACTGTATTTCCTGTTACCAAGTCATTTACGGTTTCTATGCCTTTAGTTTTCCATGTGGACCAATTTATCGGTGAATTCTGAAAGGCTATCCAAGGATTGTTCCGTAAGGTTGTGTTTTTAGGGAGTGATATTGGTTCTTGTAGAATATGTTTAATTTTCTTACATATTGTTATAGTGTTCTTAACTATGAAGTTGTTAATGTTCGTAGTTTTATCCTTAGCTTGCTTGGTGGTGCCCCTTGCTTAGTGGTGTTGCAGACTCTGGGGCCTTTCAGAACAGGTGTATATATATATATATACTGAGATCATGTGACAGATCATGTGACACTTAGATTGCACACAGGTGGACTTTATTTAACTAATTCTGTGACTTCTGAAGGTAATTGGTTGCACCAGATCTTATTTAGGGGCTTCATAGCAAAGGGGGTGAATACATATGCACGCACCACTTTTCCATTATTTATTTTTTGGTATTTTTTGAAACAAGTAATTTTTTTCACTTCACCAATTTGGACTATTTTGTGTATGTCCATTACATGAAATCCAAATAAAAATCCATTTAAATTACAGGTTGTAATGCAACAAAGTAGGAAAAACGCCAAGGGGATGAATACTTTTGCAAGGCACTGTACATTTATTTTCATGACAGAATTAAAAAGTAATTTTGGACTGACCAATGTAGATAGTTTCAAATACATAAAAAATTACATATCATGGAATTTCGATTTGAAGTCTTTTGGACATCAGAGCAAACTTGAGGGAATCTTATTTGAATCAGAAAAGGATGTTCATATGATAGAGAAGACATACAAAACCTTGCAGAGAGCATATCCAACTGAAAATCTCTTAGAAAAAAAGGAACTATTGGAACCAAGATTTAAAAATAACTGATGTTGGCACAAGATGGAGGGAAAGTTGAAGCGAAAATACAGTTAACAAAAATGTACGCTTAATGCAGTATAAACTAATGTATAAATGTATTATACAAGAGACAAAATTCACAAATTCTACAGCACAACGGCAAAAACTAATAATGACTCAATAATCCATGATTTCTGGGAATTGTACAAAGTCCAAAAGTTATTGATGGATTCAGAAAGTTGGCTGTCAGAAGTATTACAATGTAAACTTACTTTTAATCTCTCTATCTGCATATTTCAAGACATGGCATATGGGGGTGTAGTGAGAAACCCAATGGGCTGGACGATTCTCTTCTCATCACTCATCTTGAAAAAATTTACACAAAAAACTTGGAAATGAATCAATCTGCCATCATAAACACAATGGAAAAATGTAATGATTTATTATTGAAATATTGCAATAGCATGGGCGAACGAGAAACTAATTGGTACAATTGAAGGCCAAGTGGCAAACAATAATGCAGGCACTTGGGATGGGGGTGTGAGCATGCGGGCCTGGGCAGACGAGATGTAGTCAGTTGTTTGTGTGCATCTAGGTTGTTGTTCCTATACATTTGTATCTGGTGTGAACAAATATATTTACAAAAATATAATGACAAAAATATATAATAAAATAAATAGATGAAACAAGCACAGTTAAAATCCAAACTGGACAAAATGTATTTAAAACTGCATGTGGCGCTTTCACATGTCATCAAGGCTAAACATATTGAATATTGCAAACAGAAATGTACAGTAGCCTAATGTCCATTATTAACAATTTAGACTAACGGATGTTCTTTGTATCTATTCCTCATTAGAAGCATAGAATAAGAGGGCTACTGTTTGTAATTTGATAAGTTGCGTCAATTCAAATCTGGTATTTGTGAACAAAAGAGGTCATTACACAGTCTCCAAGTTAGTCTAGTATTTATTAATGCAAATGCTTAAATGGTAAGTATGAGAGTTCGTATACGGGCTCACTGAAATACCACACAGGGCAGACAGAGAACTGGTCCATTGTTCTAAGTTCTTCCCTAAATACTCTGACAGAGATAGTTCACGCTCCCTGCTGGCCTATCAGAGTAGAGACTGAGCGTGGTTTAGACTTACTCAGTCTATCGTTGGCGCACAGGCTGGTCCCAGTCCCTTGGCGCTTCACTGTTGCCAGGTGTTGGTTGTTCTGCACTCGTCCAGAGAGTCAGCCCCCATAGACACAGTTCCCCTGTACTCTTTGTACCTACGTCCTTGGACGGTTCACAAAGAGGCAGTGTTCGTGTATGTGAGACACACGTTCTTATCTCCCCCTACTCCCTAACAGCTCCTCACATTAATCACAGCTTGTTAGGTTAAACAATTTATATCAGTACAGTACAAACCTTTTATGTTTAATCATTAATGCATTCTTTCTAAGCTAGGCATCACATCTAGTTATAAGAAAATTATTTCCCACAAATTCTGTGACTTGATTCTTTCTTTAGCCTTATTACAGCTATCACACCAATGCTCAAAGCACAAGGGATTGTGGACCTGCCTCCATAAGTAAGTTCTCTGTTCTGTGCTTACTATACATACATACATAATTTATGAATTTCATTCACAACAGAGGGCCTCTCATCACATTCAGGCAGTTCTGAGGACACCTGTCAGACAGATGACCGCCTCTTAAAATAGGGTGGGAGCAATAGGGATCAGGTACTTACAGTATTTATGTCTGTAACATGGTAATCAGATAGCATCAGATGTATTGTAACACAATACTACATGTAACAAACAACCACTGTGAAATAGCCTTCTAATTATTGCTGTCTTCAGGGTTTGGGTCGTCAGTGGAAAAGGAGACATTTTACATTTACATTTTTAGTCATTTAGCAGACGCTCTTATCCAGAGCGACTTACAGGAGCAATTAGGGTTAAGTGCCTTGCTCAAGGGCACATCGACAGAATTTTCACCTAGTCGGCTCGGGTATTAGAACCAGCGACCTTTCGGTTACTGGCACAACGCTCTTAACCACTAAGCTACCCGCTGCCCCAGACGGAGGTGAGAGGTCGACACAGCAGGAGCGCCACACCCGACGGCGACAGACACCATCTGTCAGCAAATACTGCTCCTCAGAGAAGAGAACACAGAGTAATTAAGTGAAACCTTAGTTTACCTGGACTCTTAGCCTAGAAGAGGAACTGTTGTGTATACTCATGTTTATGAGCTAGTTCCTTGAGCAAGGTATTGGACCATTCTTAAACTTTTCCTATCCCTTTAATTTGTTATTGCAGGAACCACGTCAGAATCCAGGAGGAATGAGGGGTAACTCCATCCACACAACAAGCAAGGGCATAAACAATGACGTGTGTAAAGAAATACACTATCCAGTTGGTAAGGTAGGAACGTTCCCCTATGTTATTATTTCTTTGAGTACTTGTATGAAGTATATAATTTTCTGCCCTCTCATTGAAGTTACTTTTAAGCAATTCCGAGTATGCCACAGTGTTACTACTCACAGTGCAACAACATAATAATGCACCGACATGCCATGATATTGCTCTGAAACATAGATAGAACAACTTCTCTCCAATGGCTGGCGTGTTATCACATTCCGCAATGGAACTAGAAAAGAGATCAATGCTGACCAGAACTCAGTAACAGTCACATTCTTCAATGGAGATGTCAAACACATACTGGCGGATGGGAAAGTTGTGAGTCCTATGTCGTCTTGAGGACTATGCCAGTATTTAAACTGTAAGGAATGCCTTAAAGCTGGAATCCTTAATGGTGAAACAGCCATGTCCGTTTGGGATATTACAACAACAAAGAAGTTACTGCAAACAACAAACACTTTTTTTTCCCTCTGACATCATTTCACACGCGATAGAACAGCAGAATATGTATTGCAATTTTTTTACCACGCAGCCAGACACTTCTCTTCTCCGTTTCATCAACAAAACTAAAACAATAACAAAGGAGCTGGGGGTATACAGTGGCGCTGTTTCCCCAAATGCGGATTAGATCTTTAAAGAGATGTGCATTTTCATAACTTGTACCCATACCACATACCCAACT
This sequence comes from Coregonus lavaretus, assembly GCF_964263955.1. Classification (NCBI taxonomy): domain Eukaryota; kingdom Metazoa; phylum Chordata; class Actinopteri; order Salmoniformes; family Salmonidae; genus Coregonus; species Coregonus lavaretus. The sequence goes on along the minus strand of NC_140020.1, from coordinate 15,896,082 downwards.
GGTTTGGAGGTCCTGTAATTTCCAAACAACCAGATGGATGATATTTTTTAAGAAAGCTCTAATCTGATAGACATTTTCAGAGTGACCAGGTATAGACACAAATACCACAAAATGTATTAATTTGTTTTCTGTTGAGAAACACCACCCTGATGGAAAGAGGGGGAGTACCTCTATCCTGATGGCAGAGAGGAGAGCATCTTCCCAGATGGAACAGTGGTCAATGTGATGTGGTGGTGTTGAAGGAGTCAGGTGCAGGAGGGTAAATCACAGAAAAACAAGCTTTAATCCGCAAAATACAGGTTTACGCAGAACTGCGTCAAACACACTCCAGGGCACAAAACAGGTGCACTGGAAAATACAAGGCACACGAGAAAATACTCCCGTCGAACAAAATACACGAGCTCCACCGAGCTTCACTAACCTTCACAATAAACAATCACCCACAAGGACAAGGGGGCAGAGGGAACACTTATACACTGACTAATTAGGGGATTAGAACCAGGTGTGTGTGATAACGAGACAAGACAATTGTGATGATGATTGGGGCGGCAGTGGTTAGTACTCCGGTGACGACGAACGCCGAAGCCGGCACGAACAAGGAGGGGAGGCAGGCTCGGCCGAAGTCAGTCAAGTTCTCAGAGTAAGACACACATACTTAGCTCTATTTTATGTAGGGTAAAAGTCTTAACAGCTGCTGCATTTTTGTACACTGAACCAAAATCTAAACTCAAGTGTTGGTCCCATGTTTTGTTAGCTGAAATAAAATATCCCTGAAAATTTCCATTTGCACAAAAAGCTTATTTCTCTCAAATTTTGTGCACACATTTCTTTACATCCCTGTTAGTGAGCATTTCTACTTTGCCAAGATCATCTATCAAGAAGCTGATTAAACAGCATGAACATTACACAGGTACACCTTGTGCTGGGGACAATAAAAGGCCACTCTAAAATGTGAAGTTTTATTACACTACCCAATGCAACAGATGTCTCAAGTTTTGCGGGAGCGTGCAATTGGCATGCTGACTGCAGGAATGTCCACCAGAGCTGTTGCCAGAGAATTGAATGTTAATTTCTCTACCATAAGCCGCCTCCAACATAATTTTAGAGAATTTGGCAGTACGTCCAACCGGCCTCACAACCGCAGACCACATGTATGGCGTCATGTGGGCGAGCGGTTTGCTGATGTCAACGTTGTGAATAGAGTGCCCCATTGTGGCAGTAGGGTTATGGTACCGGCAGGCATAAGCTACGGACAATGAACACAATTGCATTTTACCGATGGCAATTTGAATGCACAGAGATACCGTGATGAGATCCTGAGGCCCATTGTCATGCCATTCATCCACTGCCATCACCTCATGTTTCAGCATGATAATGCACGGCCATGTCGCAAGGATCTGTACACAATTCTTGGAAGCTGAAAATGTCCCAGTTCTTCCATGGCCAGACATGTCACTCATTGAGCATGTTTGGGATGCTCTGGATTGACGTGCACGACAGCGTGTTCCAGTTCCCGACAATATTGACTGATTTTCTTATATGAACTGTAACTCTTTGAAATTGTTGAAATTGTTGCATGTTGTGTTTCAATTTTTGTTCAGTATATTTTGTGTGTGTGTGTGTGTGGGGAGAAAACAGTGGAGTTCAACAATGGCCAAAAAGAGATCCATACGTCCCGCTAAAAGCAGAAGGAATACCCTGATGGAACAGTGAAGACAGTGTATTCCAATGAAAGGCAAGAGACAATGTTCCCTTCAGGCAGAGTTCGCATTAAGGACAAGGATGGCCTTATCATAATAGACAAGAAATGAGGATCAGCTGTTTATATTTCTTTTTCAAACCTTTATACCAAATGATCAGTGCTACATAATGTTTAACTATAGCTATTTCCCTGTGGAATATTTGATGTTTTTCTAAGTGCATTTGTGTAAACCAATATGTTTAAGTTCTGTATGTTTATTATCTATAAATCATTATTGTACAGGAAATATGTAACACTAGTCAATACATTACATTTGCAGTCAAACTATTTTGTAGAGATCTATGAATGTCCGTACTTCTCTCTTTAAAGAATGGATTTCTTATTTTGCAACATGGCAATTATATAACCTTCTTGACCTCTTCGTTTGTGTCAGCAGGATTCTTAGGTTGCACAGAATGGCAGATTATTCATGAGGTCCCCACATATACTGTAGGGTAGGGCTAATAACCTACTGACCTGACCTGATAACAACTAGTATGACTTTAGCTCCTGTGGTTTAACATGGCCCAGCTGAAGAAGAAATCAGGGACTTAATGAGTTACTTGTAGTCCATTTAGAAACAGTTATACTGTTTCACAAGCAATTATCTAATGAAGAATGGGACTGTAGTTTAACATGTAACCACTGCAATTTGTATTTATGTATGTTCTATTAGATATACTGTAGATACAAAAGAGGTTATTTGGAAATTGTGGACAAATGACAAGGTTGCTTTTCCATATCATGTGATTTTTTTATATTGTATATAATTTAGTTTTTTTACACTAATGTTCAAAATAAATTAAAAATACATTATTACAAAAGCTTTATTACAAAAATGTCCAGTTGCTCAGTTAGTGGCACTCACTAAGAAGAGGTGGTCACCAAAACAGAGACCCAAACTTATTTTTTTCTTCAATCTATCAAAATCATCTTTCCTCCCTCTCATCTCTTTGTGGCTACAACCTGATGCTAGCTGGCTGATGAGCTTGTGAACCTCGTGGACTGCAGTCTTAACGTTGAGCTTGTCCCGCGATGCCTTCAGAGTGACCTCATTGAAATGAAACGTTGGTATGATATCTCCCACACAGAGTGGTGGGGTGCTCTTGTCTTGGCTTTTAGGGTCCCATGGGAATTTAGGAGTCTTGTACTATTGAATGTGAATGGGAGGTAGCTTACAGTAGGCCACTGCTGGTTTCCTTGAAGTCTGATGCAGTCTATCATGTGTTGACAGGTCTCTGTCTCTATGTCTGTAACCTCAGACCACTGGATGGCCTCTGTCATCTGTGAGAGCACCAGATGTGTCTTTCTGTTTCCAGTTACAGTTGCAGTCTTTGAATGTGGGATGAGTATCGGATTCAGAGCCGAACCTTTGGTGTCTCTTATGCATATATTTTCAGAGCGTATTCGGTTCATCCCAACTGCTGGAAAGTATCTCATACTGTCAGCAAACGTAGAGTGGACGCTGTGACGTCTCTTGTTTGCTGGGTGGTGCTCACACATAGACTTGGAGCGCAGCAGCACTGGGGACTGCAGAGACTGGCTGCCTAGATAGCAGGAGCGTTTGTACTTTTGTTTGAGATATCCTCTCTGTCTAAGGATGTCCATGGACTTGTAGTTAATCAGATGAACCAGGTCATTGAGAAGTCCTTTCTTTACTGTCACGTCTGCTTGGCAGTCGAGGTTGAGAGCAGGGCTGTAGTTAACCTCTAGTAGCCATGGCTTATATTTGGCACCAAAGAGCTCAACACTGTTGGAACTGGAAGCTATGGAGGGGACTATGGTGAGAAAAGTTAGTGTGACAGTGTTGTTGAGCTTTTGTTCATTGATACCTTGGCTATGAAGAAAGCAGCGGAATTTACTTATAGTCCACTTTCATCCTTATCCCACTCTCTCTTTGTCGGTTGTGTAGAAGGGCCTAATGTATTGATGCTCGTGTTGGTCAGGTGAGAATAAAGGTTGTACAAAAATGACAAATTGTACTTCTCAGTCTGGCTGAGGCGCGCAAGTAGAGGTTCCAGTCTCATCATACTCCTCCCTGCCGCTCTCCAGCAGCACCTCTCTCACCAAGTCTAGGTCTCCCTCCTGTAGCTGGAACACCAGGGGTGTGGGGCTGGGGACACACACCCATGGGCAGATAAGCCGTTTGGCAATTCTAGCAAATGCCAGAAGGACCATATTTTATTGGTGTGGGCTGGTCAAAAAATATATATATATACACTACCGGTCAAAAGTTTTAGGACACCTACTCATTCAAGGGCTTTTCTTTATTTTCTACTTTGTAGAATAATAGTGAAGACATCAATCTATGAAATAACACATATGGAATCATGTAGTAACCCAAAAAGTGTTAAACAAAGAAAAATATATTTTATATTCTTCAAAGTAGCCACCCTTTGCCTTGATGACAGCTTTGCACACTCTTTGCATTCTCTCAACCAGCTTCATGAGGTAGTCATCTGGAATGCATTTCAATTAACAGATGTGCCTTGTTAAAAGTTAATTTATGGAATTTATTTCCTTCTTAATGCGTTTGAGCCAATCAGTTGTGTTGTGACAAGGTAGAGAGGGTATACAGAAGATAGCCCTATTTGGTAAAAGACCAAGTCCATATTATGGCAAGAACAGCTCAAATAAGCAAAGAGAAATTACAGTCCATCATTACTTTAAAACATGAAGGTAAGTCAATTCAGAAAATGTCAAGAACTTTGAAAGTTTGTTCAAGTGCAGATGCAAAAACCATTAAGCGCTATGCTGAAACTGGCTCTCATGAGGACCGCCACAGGAATGGAAGACCCAGAGTTACCTCTGCTGCAGAGGATAAGTTCATTGGAGTTACCAGCCTCAGAAATTGCAGCCCAAATAAATGCTTCACAGAGTTCAAGTAACAGACACATCTCAACATCAACTGTTCAGAGGAGACTGCCTGAATCAGGCCTTCAAGGCCTGAATAATAATAAGAGACTTGCTTGGGCCAAGAAACACGAGCAATGATCATTAGACTGGTGGTAATCTGTCCTTGGGTCTGATGAGTCAAAATGTGAGATTTTCGGTTCCAACCGCTGTGTCTTTCTGAGAAACAGAGTAGGTGAACGGATGATATCTGCAAGTGTGGTTCCCACCGTGAAGCATGGAGGAGGAGGTGTGATGGTGCTTTGCTGGTGACACTGTCTGTGATTTATTTAGAATTCAAGGCACAATTAACCAGCATGGCTCCCACAGCATTCTGCAGCGATACACCATTAAATCAAATCAAATGTTATTTGCCACATACGCCGAATACAACAGGTGTAGACTTTATAGTGAAATGCTTACTTACAAGCCCTTAACCAACAATCCATTGTTTTGTTAAGTAAAAAATAAAAAATAAGAGCAGCAGGAGGCTATATACAGGGGGTACCGGTACAGAGTCAATGTGCGGGGGCACCAGTTAGTTGAGGTAATTGAGGTAATATGTACATGTGGGTAGAGTTAAAGTGACTATGCATAGATAATAAACAGAGTAGCAGCAGCGTAAAAGAGGGGGTAGGGTGGGGGGGACAATGCAAATAGTCCGGGTAGCCATGATTAGCTGTTCAGGAGTCTTATGGCTTGGGGGTAGAAGCTGTTAAGAAGCCTTTTGGACCTAGACTTGGTGATCCGGTACCGCTTGCCGTGCGGTAGCAGAGAGAACAATCTATGACTAGGGTGGCAGGAATCTTTGACAATTTTTAGGGCCTTCCTCTGACACAGCCTGGTATAGAGGTCCTGGATGGCAGGAAGCTTGGCCCCAGTGATGTACTGGGCCATACGCACTACCTTCTATAGTGCCTTGCGGTCGGAGGCCGAGCAGTTGCCATACCAGGCGGTGATGTAACCAGTCAGGATGCTCTTGGTGGTGCAGCTGTATAACTTTTTGAGGACCCATGCCAAATCTTTTTAGTGTCCTGAGGGGGAATAGGCTTTGTCGTGCCCTCTTCACGACTGTCTTGGTGTGTTTGGACCATGATAGTTTGTTTGTGATGTGGACACCAAGGAACTTGACGCTCTCAACCTGTTCCACTACAGCCCCGTCAATGAGAATGGGGGCATGCTCAGTCCTCTTCTTTTTTCCTGTAGTCTACAATCATCTCCTTTGTCTTGATCACGTTGAGGGAGAGGTTGTTATCCTGGCACCACACGACCAGGTCTCTGACCTCCTCCCTATAGGCTGTCTCATAGTTGTCGGTGATCAGGCCTACCACTGCTGTGTCGTCAGCAAACTTAATGATGGTGTTGGAGTCGTGCCTGGCCATGCAGTCATGGAAGTACAGGAGGGTACTGAGCACGCACCCCTGAGGGGCCCCCGTGTTGAGGATCAGCGTGGCAGATGTGTTGTTACCTACCCTTACCACCTGGGGGTGGTCCGTCAGGAAGTCCAGGATCCAGTTGCAGAGGGAGGTGTTTAGTCCCAGGGTCCTTAGCTTAGTGATGAGCTTTGAGGGCACTATGGTGTTGAACACTGAACTGTAGTCAATGAATACCATTCTCACGAAGGTGTTCCTCTTGTCCAGGTGGGAAAGGGAAGTGTGGAGTGCAATAGAGATGGAATCATCTGTGGATCTGTTGGGGGCGGTATGCAAATTGGAGTGGGTCTAGGGTTTCTGGGATAATGGTGTTGATGTGAGCTATGACCAGCCTTCAAAGCACTTCATGGCTACAGACGTGAGTGCTACGGGTCTGTAGTCATTTAGGCAGGTTATCTTAGTGTTCTTGGGCACAGGGACTATGGTGGTCCACTTGAAACATGTTGGTATTACAGACTCAGTCAGGGACATGTTGAAAATGTCAGTGAAGACACTTGCCAGTTGGTCAGCGCATGCTCTGAGTACACGTCCTGATAATCCGTCTGGCCTTGCGGCCTTGTGAATGTTGACCTGCTTAAAAGTCTTACTCACATCGGCTACGGAGAGCGAGATCACATAGTCATCCGGAACAGCTGATGCTCTCGTGCATGATTCAGTGTTGCTTGCCTTGAAGCGAGCATAGAAGTGATTTAGCTCGTCTGGTAGGCTCGTGGCACTGAGCAGCTTTCGGCTGTGCTTCCCTTTGTAGTCTGTAATAGTTTGCAAGCCATACCACCTCCGACGAGCGTCGGAGCCATTGTAGTACAATTCAATCTTAGTCCTGTATTGACTCTTTGCCTGTTTGATGGTTCATCAGAGGGCATAGCGGGATTTCTTATAAGCGTCCGGGTTAGAGTCCCGCTCCTTGAGAGCGGCAGCTCTACCCTTTAGCTCAGTGCGGATGTTGCCTGTAATCCATGGCTTCTGGTTGGAGTATGTATGTACGGTCACTGTGGGGACGACGTTATCAATGCACTTATTGATGAAGCCAGTGACTGATGTGGTGTACTCCTCAATGCCATCAGAAAAATCCTAGCAAAACAGTCCTGTAGCTTAGCATCTGCGTCATCTGACCACTTCCTTATTAACCGAGTCACTGGTGCTTCCTGCTTTAGTTTTTGCTTATAAGCAGGAATCAGGAGGATAGAATTATGGTCAGATTTGCCAAATGGAGGGTGAGGGAGAGCTTTGTACGCATCTCTGTGTGTGGAGTAAAGGTGGTCTAGAGTTTTTTTTCCTCTGGTTGCACATTTAACATGCTGGTAGAAATTGGGTAGAATGGATTTAAGTTTCCCTGCATTAATGTCCCCGGCCACTTGGAGCGCTACCTCTGGATGAGCGTTTTCCTGTTTGCTTATGGCCTTATACAGCTCATTGAGTGCAATCTTAGTGCCAGCATCGGTTTGTGGTGGTAAATAGACAGCTACGAAAATTATAGAATAAAATTATCTTGGTAAATAGTGTGGTAAATACAGCTTATCATGAGATACTCTACCTTACAAATATACACAGACCGCCACCCCTTGTCTTACCGGAGTCGCCCGTTCTATCCTGCCGATGTAACGTATATCCTGCCAGCTGTATGTTATCCATGTCGTCATTCAGCCACGACTCGGTGAAACATAAGATATTACAGTTTTTAATGTCCCGTTGGTAGGATAGCCTTGATCTTAGGTCGTCCATTTTGTTTTCCAATGATTGTACGTTGGCTAATAGGATTGATGGAAGAGGCAGATTACTTGCTCGCAGTCGGATCCTTACAAAGCAGTCTCTTTCTCATGCGAATGACAGGTATTTGGGACTTGTCGGGCGTCTGTAGAATATCCTTCGCGTCCGACTCGTTGAAGAAAAAATCTTTGTCCAATACGAGGTGAGTAATCGCTGTCCTGATATCCAGAAGCTCTTTTTGGTCATAAGAGACAGTGGCAGAAACATTATGTACAGAATAAATTACGAATAACGCGAAACAACATGCATAATAGCACAATTGGTTAGGAGGCCGTAAAACGGCAGCCATCTCCTCCGGCGCTATCTTCCATTGAGGTTGGGTACCATCCCATCTGGTTTGCGCATAGTGGGACTATCATTTGTTTTTCAACAGGACAATGACCCAAAACACACCTTCAGGCTGTGTAATGGCTATTTCACCAAGAAGGAGAGTGATGGAGTTCCGCATCAGATGACCTGGCCTCCACAATCACCCAACCTCAACCCAATTGAGATGGTTTGGGATGATTCAGACCGCAGAGTGAAGGAAAAGCAGCCAACAAGTGCTCAGCATATGTGGGAACTCCTTCAATACTGTTGGAAAAGCATTCCAGGTGAAGCTGGTTGAGAGAATGCCAAGAGTGTGCAAATCTGTAATCAAGGCAAAGAGTGGCTATTTGAAGAACCTCAAATATAAAATATATTTTGATTTGTTTAACACTTTTTTGTTTACTACATGATTCCATATGTGTTATTTCATAGTTTCGATGTCTTCACTATTATTCTAAAATGTCGAAAATAGTCAAAATAAAGAAAAATCCTAGAATGACTAGGTGTGTCCAAACTTTTGACTGGTACTCTTGGCATTCTCTCAACCAGCTTCACCTGAAATGCTTTTCCAACAGTCTTGAAGGAGTTCCCACATATGGTGAGCACTTGTTGGCTGCTTTTCCTTCACTCTGCGGTCTGAATCATCCCAAACCATCTCAATTGGGTTGAGGTTGGGGGATTGTGGAGGCCAGGTCATCTGATGCAGCACTCCATCACTTTCCTTCTTGGTAAAATATCCCTTATACAGCCTGGAGGTGTGTTGGGTCATTGTCCTGTTGAAAAACAAATGATAGTCCCACTAAGCCCAAACCAGATGGGATGGCGTATCGCTGCAGAATGCTGTGGTAGCTATGCTGGTTAAGTGTACCTTGAATTCTAAATAAATCACAGACAGTGTCACCAGAAAAGCACCCCCAAATAATAACACCTCCTCCTCCATGCTTTATGGTGGGAAATACACATGCGAAAATCATCCGTTCACCCACACCGCGTCTCACAAAGACACGGCGGTTGGAACCAAAAATCTCCAATTTGGACTCCAGACCAAAGGACAGATTTCCAAAGGTCTAATGTCCATTGCTCGTGTTTCTTCGCCCAAGCAGGTCTCATATTAACAAACAGATCACCGACCATTTCGAATACCACCGTACCTTCTCCGCTATGCAATCCGGTTTCCGAGCTGGTCATGGGTGCACTTCAGCCACGCTCAAGGTCCTAAACGATATTATAACCGCGATTGATAATAGACAGTACTGTGCAGCCGTCTTCATCGACCTGGCCAAGGCTTTCGACTCTGTCAACCACCGCATTCTTATTGGCAGACTAAATAGCCTTGGTTTCTCAAATGACTGCCTCGCCTGGTTCACCAACTACTTCTCAGATAGAGTTCAGTGTGTCAAATCGGAGGGCCTGTTGTCTGGACCTATGGCAGTCTCTATGGGGGTGCCACAGGGTTCAATTCTTGGGCCGACACTTTTCTCTGTGTATATCAATGATGTCGCTCTTGCTGCTGGTGACTCTCAGATCCACCTCTACGCAGACGACACCATTTTGTATACATCTGGCCCTTCATTGGACACTGTGTTAACAAACCTCCAAACGAGCTTCAATGCCATACAACACTCCTTCAGTAGCCTCCAACTGCTCTTAAACACTAGTAAAACTAAATGCATGCTTTTCAATCGAACGCTGCTGGCACCCGCCCACCCGACTAGAATCACCACTCTTGACGGGTCTGACCTAGAGTATGTGGACAACTACAAATACCTAGGTGTCTGGTTAGACTGTAAACTCTCCTTCCAGACTCACATAAAGAATCTCCAATCCAAAGTTAAATCTAGAATCGGCTTCCTATTTCGCAACAAAGCCTCCTTCACTCATGCTGCCAAACATGCCCTCGTAAAACTGACTATCCTACCGATCCTTGACTTCGGCGATGTCATTTACAAAATAGCCTCCAACACTCTACTCAGCAAATTGGATGTAGTCTATCACAGTGCCATCCGTTTTGTCTCCAAAGCCCCATACGCTACCCACCACTGTGACCTGTACGCTCTTGTTGGCTGGTCCTCACTACATGTTCGTCGTCAAACCCACTGGCTCCAGGCCATCTATAAATCACTGCTAGGCAAATCCCCGCCTTATCTTAGCTCATTGGTCACCATAGCAGCACCCACCCGTAGTCTGCGCTCCAGCAGGTATATCTCACTGGTCATTCCCAAAGCCAACACCTCCTTTGGCCGCCATTCCTTCCAGTTCTCTGCTGCCAATGACTGGAACGAATTGCAAAAATCTCTGAAGCTGGAGACTCTTATCTCCCTCACTAACTTTAAGCATCAGTTGTCAGAGCACCTTACCGATCACTGCACCTGTACACAGCCCATCTGAAATTAGCCCACCCAACTACCTCATCCCTATATTGTTATTTATTTTGCTCTTTTGCACCCCAGTATCTCTATTTGCACATAATCTCTTGCACATCTAGCATTCCAGTGTTAATACTATTGTAATTATTTTGCACTATAGCCTATTTATTGCCTTACCTCCATAACTTGCTACATTTGCACACACTGTATATATATTTTCTGTTGTATTTTTGACTTTATGTTTTTTTACCCCATATGTAACTCTGTGTTGTTTTTATCGCACTGCTTTGCTTTATCTTGGCCAGGTCGCAGTTGTAAATGAGAACTTGTTCTCAACTGGCTTACCTGGTTAAATAAAGGTGAAATAAAATTAAAATAAAAAAAATAATTATTATTGGTGTCCTTTAGTAGTGGTTTCTTTGCAGCAATTCGACCATGAAGGCCTGATTCACACAGTCCCCTCAGAACAGTTGATGTTGATGTGTCTGTTACTTGAACTCTGTGAAGCATTTATTTGTGCTGCAATTTCTGAGGCTGGTAACTCTGTTGAACGTATCCTCTGCAGAAGAGGTAACTCCGGGTCTTCCATTCCTGTGGCGGTCCTCATGAGAGCCAGTTTCATCATAGCGCTTGATGGTTTTTGCGACTGCACTTGAATAAACTTTCAAAGTTCTTGAAATATTCCGTATTGAATGACCTTCATGTCTTAAAGTAATGTTGGACTGTCGTTTCTCTTCGCTTATTTGAACTGTTCTTGCCATAATATGGACTTGGTCTTTTACCAAATAGGGCTATCTTCTGTATTTTTAAACTGGTTTTATTGCTAGCTTGAGTTACCTGGGGTGGCAGACAGTTTCATGTTGTCATGGCTCTATATTAATACTGTTTGTTTCACAGCATCTGTTCTGGACCTGGGGACTGTTAAGAGACCTCTGGTTGCATGTCTTGTGTTGTACCGATGAGTGTCCGAACTGTGTGGCAACTGCTTGAACAGACAGTTCGGTACATTCAACAAATCAATACCTCGCACAAAGACCAATAGTGAGGCAATCAATCTCTCCTCAACTTTGACCCAGGAGTGACTGACATGCATGTTACTGACACTTTCCCTCCGTGTACATCCAAGTGTGATACGTGCTGCTTTGTTCTGGACCAACTGCAATTTACCTATGTCTTTCTTTGCCACACATGACCACACAGCTAGGCAGTAGTCCACGTGCAGGTGTGACAAAACTAGGGCCTTTAGGAGCTGTCTGGTCGGCTGAGATGTCAACAAGGCAGAGCAACGCCCTATCATTGACAGACCTCTTCCCATTTTGACCATGAAAGCTTACACCTAGCAGTTTAGTCTCCTCAACTTGCTCAATAGCCACATTATTCAATAATAGATCTAAATGAGGTTTAGCATTGAGCGAGTGATTTGCTTTTAGTTTTTGAGATATTTAGCACCAGCCTATTGCTAGTTACCCATTCTAAAACGAACTGGAGCTCTATGTTAAGTGTCTCAGTTATTTATTTTACTGTTGCAGCCGACGTGTATATTGTTGAGCCGTCAACGTACATAGACACACAGGCTTTATTCAAGGTCAGTGGAAGGTAATTTGTTTAAAAAATAATAAAAATAATAATGGCCATAGCTGGCTGCCCTGCGGTATACCATACTCAACTGAATTTGCTTCCATTAACGAAAACCCTCTGTGTTCTATTAGATAGGTAACTCTCAATCCATAATAAGGCAGAGGATGCAAATCTATAACACCTACGTTTTTTCAGCAATAGGTTATGATCAATGACATGAAAAGCTGCACTGAAGTCTAACAAAACAGCTCCCACAACGTTCTTACTATCAATTTCTTTCAGCCAATCATCAGCCATTTGTGTCAGTGCTGAGCATGTTGAGTGCCCTTCCCTATAAGCATGCTGAAAGTCTGTTGTTAATTAGTTTTCTGTAAAATAACTTTGCATTTCATCAAACACATTTTTTCTCCAAAAGTTTGCTAAGCACTTGTAACAGGCTGATTGGTCGGCTGTTTGAAGCATTAAAGGGTGCTCTGCTATTCTTGGGTAGTGGAATGACCTTTGCCTCCCTCTATGTCTGAGGGCACACACTGTCTTCTAGGCTTAAATTGAAGATGTGGCAAACAGAAGTCACAATATATTCCGCTACCAACCTCAGCAATTTACCATCCAGGTTGTCGGTACCAGGTAGTTTGTCCTTATTTATAGATAGCAACTATTTATTTTACCTGTTCCACACCCACTTTATGGAACTCAAAACTACAGTGCTTGTCTTTCATTATTTAGTCCATTATGCATGAATATGAATGCTAAGCATTTGTTGTTTGCATGTCATACCTAAGTTTGCTAATCTTGTCAACAAAAAAAGTTATTAAAGTGGTTGGCAATATCAAAGGTTAATGTTATGAACAAGCCATCTGCCTCAATGAAAGATGGAGCAGAGTTTGCTTTCTTGCCTAGAATTTCATTTAAAGTACTCCAGAGATGTTTACTATCATTCTTTATATTATTTATCTTTGTTCCATAGTGAAGTTTCTTATATTTGTTTAGTTTAGTTACGTGATTTCTCAATTTACTGTATATTTGCCAGTCTGCTGTGTTGTCAGACTTCTTTGCTATTCCCTTTGCCTCCTCCCTCTCAGCCATACAGTTATTTAATTAATCATCTATCCATGGGGATTTGGCAGTTCTAACAGTCAGTTTCTTGATGGGCACATGCCTATCAGTAACCGGAAGAAGCAGTTTCATAAATGCTTCCAGTGCAGCGTCCGGATGTTCCTCATGACACACATCCGACCAACAAATATTTTTCACATCTTCGACATAGGAATTATTGCAAAACCTCTTGTATGATCGTTTATACACAATTTTAGGTCCAGTCTTTGGAACATTGGTTTTTCTAGATATGGCTATTAAATTATGATCACTACATCCGATGGGTGTGGATACTGCTTTAGAGCAGATTTCTGCAACAATAGTAAAGATGTGATCAATACACGTGGATTATTTAGTTCCTGTTCTGTTTGTAAATACCCTGTAATCAGATTGAAGGCACTGGTTACAGCTTGGAGATTATTTTTGAGTGGACAGCTTGATGACAACCAGTCAATATTTAGGTCACCCAGAAAATATACCTCTCTGTTGATATCACATACATTATCCAACATTTCACACATGTAGTCCAAATAATGACTTTTAGCACTTGGTGGTCTATATCAACTTCCTACAAGAATAGGGTTTAGGTGAGGCAGATGAACCTGTAGCCATAATATTATTACTTCCACATAATCTGACACGAGATCCTCCCTCAGCCTAACAGAAATATAGGACTCTGGACATACATGGCAACACATCCCCCATTTGCATTTCTATCTTTCCTCTATATTCTATAACCATGTATAGCTACTACTGCATCATCAAATGAATGATCTAAGTGTGTTTCAGAGATGGCCAGAATATAAATGTTTTCAGATGTTAATATGATGTCAATTTCATTAACCTTGTTTCTCAGGCTACATATGCTAATATTTTGTCATTTTCTGGGTTGCTTGTTTGTTTTTAGTGCTATTCTGCGAGGCTGATCCGAGGTAGACATGTCAGTGACATTTACATTTGAGTCAACGGTACTGAGTTGGCTGACCACAGTGGGCTTCTTCTTAAGGCAGACAGTTTCAGTGCAAACAGTGGAATAAAATTCTATGTGCATATTATTATTGCAGACAATACCCTCGGAGCTAACAGTTAAAGGAACATGCATTAGGTTACTTACATTTACTACACTTCTATTTCTCTGGGATATAATATGATTTCCGTGTCCTCTGTTGCTTATTATGACAATTTGCTATGTTGATGGAGATCATCCTGGAACCCCTGCGGTTAGGGTGAATCCCATATATTTTAAAGAGCGTTCGGCCAAACCCCAATGTAAAGTCCCATACTAAACATGCCCTATTTGATTGTTACACTGAATCCAGATTTCATATACAATGCCTTCGGAAAGTATTCAGACCTCTTGACTTTTTCCACATTTTGTTACGTTACAGCCTTATTCTAAAATTCATTAAAAAAAAGCAATCTACACACAATACCCCATAATGACAAAGCAAAAACACGTTTTTAGAATTTTTTGCAAATGTACAGTTGAAGTCAGAAGTTTACATACACCTTAGCCAAATACATTTAAACTCAGTTTTTCACAATTCCTGACATTTAATCCTAGTAATAATTCCCTGTCTTAGGTCAGTTAGGATCACCACTTTATTTTAAGAATGTGAAATGTCAGAATAATAGAAGAGAGAATTATTTATTTCAGCTTTTATTTCTTTCATCACATTCCCAGTGGGTCAAAAGTTTACATACACTCAATTAGTATTTGGTAGCATTGCCTTTAAATTGTTTAACTTGGGTGAAACGTTTCGGGTAGCCTTCCACAAGCTTCCCACAATAAGTTGGGTGAATTTTGGCCCATTCCTCCTGACAGAGCTGGTGTAATTGAGTCAGGTTTGTAGGCATCTGTCACGATCGTCAGGGTAAGGAGTAGACCAAGGCGCAGCGTTGCAGGCAAACATACTCATTTATTAAGCGAAACGATATCAAAACAACAAAAGACGGAAACGTGACAGTACACGGTATAACACAACCAACTCGAAACAAGAACCCACAAAACACAAAGGAAAACCGACAGTTTAAATATGGCTCCCAATCAGAGACAACCAGCAAACAGCTGACACTCGTTGCCTCTGATTGGGAGTCACTCAGGCCAACATAGAAAAACACAACCTAGAACACCCAACATAGAAACAGAACACATAGAATAAACACACCCTGGCTCAACAAATAGAGTCCCAGAGCCAGGGTGTGACAGTACCCCCCCCTAAAGGCGCAGACTGCGACCGCGCCTCAATAAGAGCTAAACAGGGGAGGGCTGGGTGGGCATACCTCCTCGGCGGCGGTTCTGGCTCCGGCCTTGCCCACCACCCTCCAATCAACCCCCCATAGTGCCCCTGGTCCGGTCTAGCCCCGCTGGCCGGAGCCGGACTGACGACACGCACCCCTGGCTTGGTGCGTGGAGCAGGAACGGACCGTACCGGGCTGACGATGCGCACCCCTGGCTTGGTGCGTGGAGTAGCACCTGGCCGAACCGGGCTGACGATACACACCCCTGGCTTGGTGCATGGAGCAGGAATGGACCGGACCGGCCTGACGATGCGCACCCCTGGCTTGGTGCGTGGAGTAGCAACTGGCCGGACCGGGCTGACGACTCGCACCCCTGGCTTGGTGCGTGGAGCCGGAACGGGCCTCACCGGACTGACGACTCGCACCCCTGGCTTGGTGCGTGAAGCCGGAACGGGCCTCACCGGACTGACGACTCGCACCCCTGGCTTGGTGCGTGGAACCGGAACGGGCCTCACCGGACTGACGACTCGCTCCCCTGGCTTGGTGCGAGTAGCAGGAACGGGCTGGACCAGGCTGACGACTCGCACCGCTGGCTTGGTGCGAGTAGCAGGAACGTTCTGGACCAGGCTGACGACTCGCACCCCTGGCTTGGTGCGAGTGGCAGGAACAGGCCGGGCCGGGCTGGCGACGCGCACCGTAGGTTTGGTGCGAGTGGCAGGAACAGGCCGGGCCGGGCTGGCGACGCGCACCGTAGGTTTGGTGCGAGTGGCAGGAACAGGCCGGGCCGGGCTGGCGACGCACACCGTAGGTTTGGTGCGAGTAGCAGGAACAGGCCGGGCTGGACTGGCGACGCACACCGTAGGTTTGGTGCGTGGAGCAGGGACAGGCCGGCCTGGGCTGGCGACGCACCCCGTAGGCTTGGTGCGTGGAGCAGGGACAGGCCGGGCTGGGCTGGCGACGCACCCCGTAGGCTTGGTGCGTGGAGCAGGGACAGGCCGGGCTGGGCTGGCGACGCACCCCGTAGGCTTGGTGCGTGGAGCAGGGACAGGCCGGGCTGGGCTGGCGACGCACACCGTAGGCTTGGTGCGTGGAGCAGGGACAGGCCGGACTGGGCTGGCGACGCACCCCGTAGGCTTGGTGCGTGGAGCAGGAACAGGCCGGGCTGGACTGGCGACGCACACCGTAGGCTTGGTGCGTGGAGCAGGGACAGGCCGGACTGGGCTGGCGACGCACCCCGTAGGCTTGGTGCGTGGAGCAGGAACAGGCCGGGCTGGACTGGCGACGCACACCGTAGGCTTGGTGCGTGGAGCAGGAACAGGCCGGGCTGGGCTGGCGACGCACCCCGTAGGCTTGGTGCGTGGAGCAGGGACAGGCCGGACTGGGCTGGCGACGCACCCCGTAGGCTTGGTGCGTGGAGCAGGAACAGGCCGGGCTGGACTGGCGACGCACACCGTAGGCTTGGTGCGTGGAGCAGGAACAGGCCGGGCTGGGCTGGCGACGCACCCCGTAGGCTTGGTGCGTGGAGCAGGGACAGGCCGGGCTGGGCTGGCGACGCACACCGTAGGCTTAGTGCGAGGGGCAGGAACAGGCCGGGCCGGGCTGGTGACGCACATCGTAGGCTTGGTGCGAGAGGCAGGAACAGGCCGGGCTGGGCTGGCGACGCGCACCGTACACTTAGTGCGGGAAGCAGGAACGAGCCGGGCCGGGCTGGCGACGCACATCGTAGGCTTGGTGCGAGAGGCAGGAACAGGCCAGGCTGGGCTGGCGACGCGCAGCGTACACTTAGTGCGGGAAGCAGGAACAAGCCGGGCCGGGCTGGCGACGTGCACCGTACACTTAGTGCGGGAAGCAGGAACGGGCCGGACCGGACTGGTGACGCACACCACTTGCTTGGTGTGAGGAGCGGGACTGGGTTTCATCATAACCCTCCGCTCCCTCAGCTGCCTACCGAGTTCCTCTCGCCGTGCCTCATTTCTCACCCTTTCCCTAATCGCCTCTAATAGCTCCATCCTCTGCAACACTAACTCCTGCTCCCTCTTCGCCAGTAGCCCCCTTAACCTGGTGGCCTCCTCACCTAATCGCCCTGTGGCAGCCTCCTGCTGCCCAGTCGCCCCTGCCGTGTGCTCCCCCCTAAAAAAATTTTGGGGTTGCCTCTCGACCCTCCGACGCTGCTCCCACGTCCAGGCTGCCTGTTCCTGGACACGCTGCTTGGTCCTGGTATGGTGGGTTCTTCTGTCACGATCGTCAGGGTAAGGAGTAGACCAAGGCGCAGCGTTGCAGGCAAACATACTCATTTATTAAGCGAAACGATATCAAAACAACAAAAGACGGAAACGTGACAGTACACGGTATAACACAACCAACTCGAAACAAGAACCCACAAAACACAAAGGAAAACCGACAGTTTAAATATGGCTCCCAATCAGAGACAACCAGCAAACAGCTGACACTCGTTGCCTCTGATTGGGAGTCACTCAGGCCAACATAGAAAAACACAACCTAGAACACCCAACATAGAAACAGAACACATAGAATAAACACACCCTGGCTCAACAAATAGAGTCCCAGAGCCAGGGTGTGACAGCATCCTTGCTCGCACACGCTTTTTCAGTTCTGCATACATATTTTCTATAGGATTGAGGTCAGGGCTTTGTGATGGCCACTCCAATACCTTGACTTTGTTGTCCTCAAGCCATTTTGCCACAACTTTGGAAGTATGCTTGGGGTCATTGTCCATTTGGAAGAACCATTTGTGACCAAGCTTTAACTTCCTGACTGATGTCTTGAGATGTTGCTTCAATATATCCACATAATTTTCCTTCCTCATGATGCCATCTATTTTGTGAAGTGCACCAGTCCCTCCTGCAGCAAAGCACCCCCCAGCATGATGCTGCCACCCCCGTGCTTCACGGTTGGATGGTGTTCTTCGGCTTGCAAGCCTTCCCCTTTTTCCTCCAAACATAACGATGGACATTATGGCCAAACAGTTCTATTTTTGTTTAATCAGACCAGATGACATTTGTCCCCATGTGCAGTTGCAAACCGTAGTCTGGCTTTTCTATGGCGGTTTTGGAGCAGTGGTTTCTTCCTTGCTGATCGGCCTTTCAGGTTATGTCGATATAGGACTTGTTTTACTGTGGATATAAATACTTTGTACCTGTTTCCTCCAGCATCTTCACAAGGTCCTTTGCTGTTGTTCTGGGATTTATTTGCACTTTTTGCACCAAAGTACGTTTATCTCTAGGAGACAGAATGCGTCTCCTTTGTGAGCCGTATGACGGCTGCGTGGTCCCATTGTCAAGGCGTCAGTGTAATGCGGTAGGCAAAGTCAGGCGCAGGACACAGAGCTAATCAAAAGGCGTACTTTACTCGTAGGTAAAAGAATGAACAACCTCCACGCAGTGAGGGAACAAACCCGCACACTAATGACAACCAAAACATGAACAAACATGCACATTTACATTTACATTTTAGTCATTTAGCAGACGCTCTTATCCAGAGCGACTTACAGGAGCAATTAGGGTTAAGTGCCTTGCTCAAGGGCACATTTACGTCATTTAGCAGACGCTCTTATCCAGAGCGACTCACCAATTGGTGCGTTCACCCTATAGCCAGTGGGATGACCACTTTACAAACACTGCACAAGCTGCACAACACACAGTGTGAGACAGAGGGTTAAATAGGGAAGACATAACTACATGATGGGAAACAGGTGTGACCAATTAAGACAAAACAAGTCGAACATAGATACATGGATCGGTAGCAGCTAGTACTCCGATGACGACGAACGCTGAAGCCTGCCCGAGCAAGGAGGAGGGGCAGCCTCGGCTGAATCCGTGACATCCATGGTGTTTATACTTGCGTACTATTGTTTGTACAGATGAACGTGGTACCTTCAGGCGTTTGGAAATTGCTCCCAAGGATGAACCAGACTTGTGGAGGTCTACAATTTGTTTTCTGAGGTCTTGGCTGATTTCTTTTGATTTTACCATGATGTCAAGCAAAGAGGCACTGAGTTTGAAGGTAGGCCTTGAAATACATCCACAGGTACACCTCCAATTGACTCAAATGATGTCAATTAGACTATCAGAAGCTTCTAAAGCCATGACATAATTTTCTGGAATTCTCCAAGCTGTTTAAAGGCACAGTGAACTTAGTGCATGTAAACTTCTGACCCACTGGATTTGTGATACAGTGAATTATAAGTGAAATAATCTGTCTGTAAACAATTGTTTGCACAAAGTAGATGTCCTAACCGACTTGCCAAAACTATAGTTTGTTAACAAGACATTTGTGGAGTGGTGGAAAAACTAGTTTTAATGACTCCAACCTAAGTGTATGTACATTTCCGACTTCAACTGATATATATACACATACATATACAGACAGACACACACACACACACACACACACACACACACACACACACACACACACACACACACACACACACACACACACACACACACACACACAAACATACATACACATACATACATATATATATACACACACACACACACACAGTATGCAGCACCCTTACTTCCAGCGGCTATGCTTAAAGGTATTATTGCTTCCTAATCACATCAATACTCAGAGATATAGCCAGCAAGGGCTAACTGTAAGTCGCTCTGGATAAGAGCGTCTGCTAAATGACTAAAATGTAAATGTAAATGTAAACTTCCGACTTCAGCTGTATAAAAAATACAAAACTTAAATACCTTATTTACATAAGACCCTTTGCTGTGAGACTCGAAATTGAGCTCAGGTGCATCCTGTTTCCATTGATCATCCTTGAGATGTTTCTACAACTTCACCTGTGGTAAATTCAATTGATTGGACATGATTTGGAAAGGCACACACCTGTCTATATAAGGTCCCACAAAAACCAAGCCATGAGACCGAAGGAATTTTCCGTAGAGCTCTGAGACAGGATTGTGTTGAGGCACAGATCTGGAGAAGGGTCCCAAAACATTTCTGCAGCATTGAAGGTCCCCAAGAACACAGTGGCCTCCGTCATTCTTAAATGGAAGAAGTTTGGAACCACCAAGACTCTTCCTAGATCTGGCCGCCTGGCCAAACTGAGCAATCGGGGGAGAAGGGCCTTGGTCAGGGAGGTGACCAAGAACCCGATGGTCACTCTGACAGAGCTCTAGAGTTCATTTGTGGAGATGGGAGAACGTTCCAGAAGGACAAATATCTCTGCAGCACTCCACCAATCAGGCCTTTATGGTAGAGTGGCCAGACGGAAGCCACTCCTCAGTAAAACGCACATGACAACCCGCTTGGAGTTTGCCAAAAGGCACCTAAAGACTCTCAGACCATGAAAAAAAGATGATCTGGTCAGATGAAACCAAGATTGAACTCTTTGGCCTGAATGCCAAGCGTCATGTCTGGAGGAAACCTGGCACCATCCCTACGGTGAAGCATGGTGGTGGCAGCATCATGCTGTGGGGATGTTTTCAGCAGCAGGGACAGGGAGACTAGTCAGGGGATCGAGGCAAAGATGAACAAATCACATTTTATTTGTCACATGCGCCGACAGGTTTAGACCTTACAGTGAAATGCTTACTTACAAGCCCTTAACCAACAATGCAGTTTTAAGAAAGAATACCAAAGAAAATCACACAAAAAAATACAATAATACGAAATAAAAGCAACAAATAATTAAAGAGCTGCAGTAAAATAACAATAGCGAGGCTATATACAGGGGGTACCAGTACTGAGTCAATGTGCGGGGGCACCGGTTAGTCGAGGTAATTGAGGTAATATGTACATGTAGGTAGAGTTATTAAAATGACTATGCATAGATAATAAACAGAGAGTAGCAGCAGCGGAAAAGAGGGGGGGAGGGGGGCAATGCAAATAATCTGGGTAGCCATTTGATTAGATGTTCAGGAGTCTTATGGCTTGGGGGTAGAAGCTGTTTAGAAGCCACTTGGACCTAGACTTGGTGCTCCGGTACCGCTTGCCGTGCGGTAGCAGAGAGAACAGTGGTCCTCTGTAGCTCAGCTGGTAGAGCACGGCGCTTGTAACGCCAAGGTAGTGGGTTCGATCCCCGGGACCACCCATAGACAAAAATGTATGCACGCACGACTGTAAGTCGCTTTGGATAAAAGCGTCTGTTAAATGGCATATTATTATTATTATTAACAGTCTATGACTAGGGTGGCTGGAGTCTTTGAAAAATTGTAGGGGTTTCTTCTGACACCGCCTGGTATAGAGGTCCTGGATGTCAGGAAGCTTGGCCTGAGTGATGTGCTGGGCTGTACGCACTACCCTCTGTAGTGCCTTGCGGTCGGAGGCTGAGCAGTTGCCAACAGAGCAAAGTACAGAGAGATCCTTGATGAAAACCTGCTTCAGAGCGCTCAGGACCTCAGACTGAGGTGAAGGTTCACCTTCCAACAGGACAAGGACCCTAAGCACACAGCCAAGACAATGCAGGAGTGGCTTCGGGACAAGTCTCTGAATGTCCTTGAGTGGCCCAGCAAGAGCCCGGACTTGAACCCTATCAAACATCTCTGGAGAGACCTGAAAATAGCTGTGCAGCAACGCTCCCCATCCAACCTGACAGAGCTTGAGAGGATCTGTAGAGAGGAATGGGAGAAACTCCCCAAATACAGGTGTGCCAAGCTAGTAGCGTCATCCCCAAGAAGACTCAAGGCTGTAATCCCTGCCAAAGATGCTTCAACAAAGTACTGAGTAAAGGGTCTGAATACTTATGTAAATGTGATATTTCAGTTGTTGTTTTTTTATAAATTTGCACAAAAATCTAAAAACCTGTTTTTGTTTTGTCATTATGGGGTATTGTGTATAGATTGATGAGGGAAAAAACTATGAATCAATTTTGAATAAGGCTGTAATGTAACAAAATGTGGAAAAAATCAAGGGGTCTGAATATTTTCCGAATGCACTGTATACTATCACTCTCAAAACATATTTACTTTACCTGTGCTCTCCAGAATTCTGTCCCGTTGCATTTTCTATGTCGGGTTGTTCACAGTTTAACTTTTGTGGGGGTTACCTTTTTTGGTCCAGTAGTAATACACACCCTGATGAAGAGGTTACAGTGTATTTCAATTATAACCCAGTAAACAATATATATTAAAATTATATATTTTTTTAAAGGTCAGAACACTCTCTTTGGTTGTCCGAGTAGAAAGTTACTGAATCTGTTTTAACAATCCAGGTGGTTGGACTTGGAACAACCACCACAGACCTTAGTCTTTGTTGTCGTTCAACGAGATTACTCGTTTTTATGCACATTTTTAAATTGAGAAATACTTTACCAAACATCTTAATTAGATGTAAATTGCGTGACTAAGATCTCCTCAGCAAAAATGTCAAAATTAATTAAATTTCTTGAGTTAGGACTATTTTGAGTAAGTGTATACTGGCTATGGCGTCTCAAAATGGACAAACAGTACTATTGCCGCTTTTTTCTCGTTTTATCAAGCGATGGTCTTTTTAAGGGAGTGTGCATGCACACACATTCGGTTCGGCTGGCCGAGTTCAGCTAGGCACCAGCCGAACTGAAGCATGCTGACGCCTTTAAATGGTGGTCCTCTGTAGCTCAGCTGGTAGAGCACGGCGCTTGTAACGCCAAGGTAGTGGGTTCGATCCCCGGGACCACCCATACACAAAAAAAAAAATGTATGCACGCATGACTGTAAGTCGCTTTGGATAAAAGCGTCTGCTAAATGGCATATTATTATTATATTATATTTAAATCTACCCGCCAAATTTGTCGGGTGTTAATTTTATGCCCTGCTTTTATTTATTTCCAATTTTTTGGGAACACAGCCCTGCATCTCCACCATCCCACTGTTGTTGTTTATGCAATCCAAAAATGGTCCATTATAAATCGATCAAATACATACAAGATTATACAATTATAATGGGTTTTTGAGAGATTATTTTGGCAGATTTGCGGAAACATTAGAGGAAACTTTCAAAGAGTTAGTAAACCGACAGTCGAATAGTTCTGGGCCTCGTCAGTGTTTGTGTGCTTGCTTTGATCCAGGTAGTTTCGCGCGCATGATCCTTGTCCACTCTCCCCATTTCTCTATCAAGCATAGGAAACCCAATCATCTCTGATAAAAACTATTTCTAGCAGACTGCCTTAATGTACTGTTTTATTGATACATTTGATTTATTTTAAGCAATTGGCATATGTCTCAGCATTATGTGATTGAGATGTGTATGTTAATTTAAAAAAAATATCCAAATCATTGCACAATTATAGGCATAAGCTTGAGGGTGTTTTCCACCATATTCAATAACTTCATTACAAATCCATGAAGGGAAGTGAACATATGCACACTTCAGGAAAAGGACAGATTAATGGGACAAAGGCATTTTGGAGTCGACCCGGCTCATGACTATCAAATTTCATGAAGTTTTTTTCTTTAAGTGCCAGGGTTAGAATACTGTAGCTGGTGTACTTTGTGATCTTGGATATGCTGCCACTAATTATTTCTCTCTCTCGTAACTATTACCTAAGGGACAGAGATGTGCTCGAGCTTACCCCATTGTGTGATTCACCAATGCCCTCCCTTCTTGTGTCCTGACTTCAACTCTATCTGCACAGCATCTGTCGGCAACATTGAGAACATCTTGACTGGCTGCATCACCGCTTGGTATGGCAACTGCTCGCATACGATCGCAAGGCGCTACAGAGGGTAATGCGTACGGCCCAATACATCACTGGGGCCAAGCTTCCTGCCATCCAGGACCTCTATACCAGGCAGTGTCAGAGGAAGGCCCTCAAAATTGTTAAATACTCCAGCCACCCAAGTCACAGTCTGTTCTCTCTGCTACCACACGGCAAGCGGTACCGGAGCGCCAAGTCTGGAACCAAAAGGGTCCTGAATAGATTCTATCCCAAAGCCATAAGACTGCTGAACAGTTAATCAAACGGCTACTCAGACATTCTGCTTTTCACCCCTACCTACATGTGCATAGTACTTTAATCACCTAACCAAACCTACATGTACATATTACCTCAATCAAGCCAACTACCTCGTACCCATGTACACTAACTCGGTACCGGTACTCCTTGTATATAGCCAGTATATAGCCTTGTTATTGCTTTTTTATTGTGTTACTATTTTTCTTTTTTATCTATTGTTAATTTTCGTACTTTTTAACTGCATTGTTGGGAAAGGGCTCATAAGTAACCATTTCTCATAAGTAACTCTACACACTTGTTGTATTTGGCCTATGTGACATAAATTTGATTTGATTTGTATTCATTATTCACTTTTTTAAAGTTAAGTTGGCATGCTTCTATAGTAACAACATACATAAGGTGAGTTATAGTGACAGGATTGTAGGAACAAATAAGAGAAATGCAACAGAAAACCTCATCTGTCTATGTCAGGAACATCCCTCAGCTTTTTACCAAAACGTAGGCGGGAAAACAACATTTGTATTGTTTCTATTGAGGATTCTAGCTTTAATCTAGCAAGGAACATTATATTTTTACTCAATTTGTATGCTTCAGTGTTTATTTACTATCACAGAGGGCAGGACCTCCTCTTTCGGGTGGAGAGACTGCGAGATGAGTGGACTTTTGCGGTACAGTTGGGTGGAGAGATAAACAGAAATATAATGTATGTCACACGTAATAAGGTCTATTGTTTTGATGTGAATGCTTCAATGTTTTCAAATACACTACCAGTCAAAAGTTTGGACACACCTACTCATTCAAGGATTTTTCTTTATTTGTACTATTTTTTACATTGTAGAATAATGGTGAAGACATCAAACCAAGACCAAGTCCATATTATGGCAAGAACAGCTCAAATAAGCAAAGAGAAACGACAGTCCATCATTACTTTAAGACATGATGGTCAGTCAATACGGAACATTTCAAGTTTCTTCAAGTGCAGTCGCAAAAGCCATCAAGCGCTATGATGAAACTGGCTCTCATGAGGACCGCCACAGGAATGGAAGACCCGGAGTTACCTCTGCTTCAGAGGATAAGTTCATTAGAGTTACCAGCCTCAGAAATTGCAGCCCAAATAAATGTTTCACAGAGTTCAAGTTACAGACACATCTCAACAGCAACGGTTCAGAGTGGACTGTGTGAATCAGGCCTTCATGGTCGAATTGCTGCAAAGAAACCACTACTAAAGGACACCAATGAGAAGAAGAGACCTGCTTGGGCCAAGAAACACGAGCAATGGACATTAGACCGGTGAAAATGTGTCCTTTGGTCTGGAGTCCAAATTGGAGATTTGAAGAATCTCAAATATAACATATATTTTGATTTGTTTAACACTTGTTTGGTTACTACATGATTCCATATATGTTATTTCAATTTGGTAATAATTCCAATTAGCCCTCTGGATGTTTCACCATGTTGTTTAGACCCATCAAATCATCTCAGATCTCCACAAGTGCATAGGATATAGGGGTCCATTTGGGATTGGGCCTATGACAACAAAAGAAGGTCCATTGTTTCAATGTGAATGCTTCAATGCTATCACGTTACTGTAAGCCATTTACCTTAGAGGTTGAGTAGGTGTTCACAAGTGGTGGTGTCCCACAATTGCTCCATCTGTAAAGAAGCAAAACGGTAGCCAAGAGATTAGATAAGCGGACTAGTAGCTGTAGGAGCAATCCATTTTCGTGAACGGGTGGTGTACCTAATAAACTGTCTGGTGAGTTTACATTGTAGTAGTAAAATAAACCTGCTCGCCTTTAACTATTACTGAACAAAAATATAAACTCAACATGAAAAGCGTTGGTCCCATGTTTCATGAGCTGAAATCAAAGATCCCAGACATTTTCCATACACAAAAAAAGTAATATTAGCAGTACTCGAAACAAGCTAAACTGCCTGGCAGCCATTTCCCCAAACTAGTTAACTATTTACAAAATGATGTGCACTCACCTCCACACACAATTTAAATGATATCCTCTTTCAACAGTTTGATCCTATATGATCCAATAAGGCCCTTAGATATGCAATGTTCCCAGAACGTTCCCAGAACTTTTTTCTTCCAACAACCAAACAGGAACCACAGGGGAACGTTACGTGAAAGTTCTAATTCACCATTACTTTATTTTATGAGGTTATTTAAACGTTCTCAGAACAATGTCTTTCTACCTTACCAAAATAGCAACCTTCCCTAAAGGTTCTCCTTTGGTTCCCAGAACATTCTGTGAAAGTAATTTTTCTAAGAACCAAAGGAGAACCTTTAGGGAACGTTACAGGAGCGTTCTGTGCTAGCTGGGTATTGCCTGCATTATTGTTTGCCACATGGCCTTCAATAGTACCAATTGTTTTTCTCGGTGCCCATGCTATTTTAATATTTTAATAATAAATCATTAGATTTCTCCATTGTGTTAATGATGGTGGATTAGTTGATTTCCAAGTTTCTAATGTATATATTTTTCTAGATAAGTGATAAGAAGAGAATCGTCCAGCCCATTGGGTATCTCACTACACCCCCATATGCCATGTCTTGAAATATGCAGACAGACGGATAAAAAAATATGTTTACATTGTAATGCTTCTGACAGCCACCTTTTTAGCTACACCCATAACTTTTGGACTTTATAGCAAGCATTCTCAGAAAGCATGGATTATTGAATCATTGTTAGTTTTACACTTAAGACATGACTCCGTCGTTGTGCTGTAGAATTTGAGAATTTTGTCTCTTGAATAATATATTCTATACATTACTTTATACTGGATTAATCGTACATTTCCGTTAACTATAATTTCATTAGTTATGCTCCAACATTCCCTCCATCTTGTGCCAACAGTTATTTTTAAGTCTTGGTTCCAATAGTTTGTATTTTTTTCTAAGAGATTGTCTCTACAAGGTTTTGTATATCTTCCTTATCATATGAACATCCTTTTTGACTCAAATAAGATTCCCTCAAGTTTGCTCTGATGTCCAAAAATTTCAAATCGAAATTTCGTGATTTGTAACTTTTAAGTTGCGTGTATTTGAAACAATCTACATTGGTCAGACCAAAATGAAAATAAATAAATGTATTTCCTGTTACTAAGTCATTTACAGTTTCTATGCCTTTAGTTTTCCATGTAGACCAATTTATCTGTGAATTCTGAAAGGCTATCCAGGGATCGTTCCATAAGGTTGTGTTTTTAGGGAGTGATATTGGTTCTTGTAGAATGTTTCATTTTCTTCCATATTGTTATAGTGTTCTTAATATGAAGTTGTTCTTAGCTTTATCCTTTGAAAATAGACTCAGAAAAATATTCTGGGGATGAGCATGTGCATCTTCCATATGTACCCATTGTTCCTCTTTAGTGCATTTAACTATATGTTGCAAGTAAAAGCCTTGTGTCACGCCCTGGCTCTGGGGACACTGTTATGTTGAGCCAGGGTTTGTAGATTTGTGTTGTAGTTCTAGTTGGTTCATTTCTATGTTGGCCACTGTGTGGTTCTCAATCAGAGGCAACGAGTGTCAGCTGTGGCTGGTTGTCTCTGATTGGGAACCACATTTATACAGGCTGTTTTCCCACAGTAGTTGTGGGATCTTGTTCTAGTTGGTTTGTGTTAGACCGTTGACTGTCACGTTATCGTTTTGATCGTGTATCACCTATAATAAATATGTTCGCATTCAACGCTGCGCCTTGGTCCTCCTCTGTTCCCGACGAGCGTGACAGAAGATCCCACCAAGACTGGACCAAGCAGCAAGTCCAGGAGCCATCGCCTGAGAGATCTCTAGCGGATCTCCTTCGCCTCCTCGACTGGGTCAAGCCATGTGAGGAAGAGAGGGGCTTGACGTGGAAGCAGAAGGGCGAAAGGCTGGCAAAAAGTATGGAGACCTGGTCCACGGGTAGGAGTGAAGCCCATAACATTTTTAGGGGGGGGCTAACGCCGTGGACGACGGGGCAGCAGGAGAACGCGACAGAGCAGCCCAGCGGGTTGGCAGAGGAGGCCGCCAGGTTACGGGGGCCACTGGTCGAAGAGGGGAAGGAAGGTGTAGAGGCACGGCGAGAGGTACTGGGGTGTGTTACCAGTCCGGTCCGGCCCGTTCCTGATCCCTGCATAGGGCCAGTGGTGTGTGTCCCCAGTACGGTCCGGCCTGTTCCTGTTCCTCGCATCGAGCCTGTGGTACGCGTCGCCAGCCCGGCCCGGCCTGTTCCTGCTCCCCGCACCGAGCCTATGGTGCACGTCGCCAGCCCGGCCCGGCCTGTTCCTGCTCCCCGCACCGAGCCTATGGTGCGCGTCGCCAGCCCAGTCCGGCCCGCTCCTGCTCCCCACACCAAGCCAGTGGTGTGAGTCGTCAGTCCGGCACGGCCCGTGCCTGTTCCCCACACCAAGCCAGTGGTGTGCGTCGCCAGCCCGGTCCGGTCCGCTCCTGCTCCCCACACCAAGCCAGTGGTGTGCGTCGTCAGTCCGGCACGGCCCGTGCCTGTTCCCCACACCAAGCCAATGGTGCGCGTCGCCAGCCCGGTCCGGTCCGCTCCTGCTCCCCACACCAAGCCAGTGGTGTGCGTCGTCAGTCCGGCACGTCCCGTGCCTGTTCCACCGGTGCCTGGTCCGGCACCGGTCAGATGCTTCACACCGGAGCTAGAGCAATCCGCTCCACCAGTGTGCAGTCCAGCTCCGGCCAGCGGGGCCAGACCGGACCAGGGGTACTTTGGGGGGTTGCAGAGGGAGCGGGGATCAGGCCCGGAGCCGGATCCGCCGCCTAGGCGGAGTGCCCACCCGGTCCCTTCCCTGTGGTGTTTGGTTGACGCGGTCGGAGTCCGCGCCTTTAGGGGGGGGGGTACTGTCACGCCCTGGCTCTGGGGACACTGTTATGTTGAGCCAGGGTGTGTAGATTTGTGTTGTAGTTCTAGTTGGTTCATTTCTATGTTGGCCAGTGTGGTTCTCAATCAGAGGCAACGAGTGTCAGCTGTGGCTGGTTGTCTCTGATTGGGAACCACATTTATACAGGCTGTTTTCCCACAGTAGTTGTGGGATCTTGTTCTAGTTGGTTTGTGTTAGACCGTTGACTGTCACGTTATCGTTTTGATCGTGTATCACCTATAATAAATATGTTCGCATTCAACGCTGCGCCTTGGTCCTCCTCTCTTACCGACGATCGTGACACCTTGGGTAGCGAGTTGATACAATACCAAGTCTGGAAGGTTAAAACCACCCTCAGACTTAGGAAGATGTAAAGCTTTCCTTTTTATTCTATGAATTTTATTAGCCTACACTACTGTTCAAAAGTTTGGGGTCACTTAGAAATGTCCTTGATTTCCATGAAAACATACATGAAATGAGTTTGAATAGGAAATATAGCTAAATGCATAGGAAATGTAGTCATTGACAAGGTTAGAAATAATGATTTTTAATATAAATAACAATTGTGTCCTTCAAACTTTGCTTTCGTCAAAGAATCCTCCATTTGCAGCAATTACAGCCTTGCAGACCTTTGGCATTCTAGTTGTCAATTTGTTGAGGCAATCTGAAGAGATTTCACCCCATGCTTCCTGAAGCACCTCCCACAAGTTGGATTGGCTTGATGGGCACTTCTTACGTACCACACGGTCAAGCTGCTCCCACAACAGCTCAATAGGGTTGAGATCCGGTGACTATGCTGGCTTATAGACAGAATACCAGCTGACTGCTTCTTCCCTAAATAGTTATTGCATAGTTTGGAGCTGTGCTTTGGGTCATTGTTCTGTTGTAGGAGGAAACTGGCTCCAATAAAGTGCCGTCCACAGGGTATGGCATGGCGTTACAAAATGGAGTGATTGCCTTCCTTCTTCAAGATCCCTTTTACCCTGTACAAATTTCCCACTTTACCACCACCAAAGCACCCCCAGACCATCACATTGCCTCCACCATGCTTGACAGATGGCATCAAGCACTCCTCCAGCATCTTTTCATTTGGTCTGCGTCTCACAAATGTTCTTCTTTGTGATCTGAACATCTCAAACTTTGATTCGTCTGTCCATAACACTTTTTTCCAATCTTCCTTTGTCCAGTGTCTGTGTTCTTTTGCACATCTTAATCTTTTATTTTTATTGGCCAGTCTGAGATATGGCTTTTTCTTTGCAACTCTGCCTAGAAGGTCAGCATCCTGGAGTTGCCTCTTCACTGTTGACGTTGAGACTGGTGTTTTGCGGGTACTATTTAATGAAGCTGCCAGTTGAGGACCTGTGAGGCGTCTGTTTCTCAAACTAGACACTCTAATGTATTTGTCCTCTTGCTCAGTTGTGCACCGGGGCCTCCCACTCCTCTTTCTATTCTGGTTAGAGACAGTTTGCGCTGTTCTGTGAAGGGAGTAGAACACAGCATTGTACGAGATCTTCAGTTTCTTGGCAATTTCTCGCATGGAATAGCCTTCATTTCTCAGAACAAGAATAGACTGACGAGTTTCAGAATAAAGTTATTTTGAGCCTGTAATCGAACCCACAATTGCTGATGCTCCAGACACTCAACTAGTCTCAAGAAGGCCAGTTTTGTTGTTTTCAGCTGTGCTAACATAATTGCAAAAGGGTTTTCTAATGATCAATTAGCCTTTTAAAATGATAAACTTGGATTAGCATAGAGGTGAAAGAAACGCACACCTATTTAGGCGAGGTGCTGGCTAACGGAGTAAAACACTTGGAAAAGAAAAGGAAAGCCGCACACTCTAGGAGCTCAGATGCAATAATGTAATATCCTAATAACCAACGTTTCGACAGACAAGCTGTCTTCATCAGGGTATAATGACAAACACTGCAGGTCACTAGTTTATATAGTGTCAAAGGACACAAGCAGGTGTCTGTAATCATGGCCGGGTATGGCCTAATAGCATTGGTTAATTCACAGTTAAACAGAACATACAACAAACATGGATAGCATACGATCATAGATACAACTTGGCTACATAGGCCCACAAACATTTACAATGAAAGCAAAATCACAATAATCACAAGAATGGCTTCAAATCAAAGTCTACGTTGAGACCGAAGGGAGCAAGGGTCTTTAAATTAAAGATCCAGGCAGCCTCTCGTTTTAACAATAAGTTGTCAAGGTCACCCCCTCTCCTAGGGGTGACATGTTCGATGCCGATATAACATAGGGACGACTGGGTATGTCGAGTTTTTGCACCTAATGGTGCTAGGATGCTCCGAGATTCGTACTTTTCATTTGCGCTTTGTTTTACCCACATAATGTTTACCACAAGGACAAGTTATAAGATAAATAACTGCCTTAGTCGAGCACGTAATAACACCTTTGATTGGGATCTGTTTCCCTGTTTGGGGGTGTTTAAAGGATCTACATTTGTAAGTGCCATTGCATTGAGCGCAGCCGTTACACTTGTAGTTTCCATCCGGTAGAGGCGCAAATAGACAGTGCAGGGATATTTAGGGGTGGTAAATCAGAGTTTACCAATTGATCTCTGAGGTTTCTGCCCCGCGAGAATACAACCAATGGAGGGTCCGAAAACACATTACCAATACTGTCATTGGATCTTAGAATGTGCCAATGTTTGTGAACGATTCCCTTAATTTGTTCAGAGCACTTTGAATAGCGTGTAGTTAGAACGCAAAAATGCTTATTTTTGCTAGGCTGTCCCTGAAAGAGGTCAAGTCTCGATTTGTTTTGAATTTTCTCAATGGCAGTATTAATCTGACCATTTTTGTCCCCCTTCTACTTGAATTTTCTTTGCATCGCAGCCATATTTCGGTCGAAATCTGATTGTTTTTTACAAATTATTTTGATTCGACAGAATTGGCTGTAGGGCAAACTGTTTTTCAAGAGAAGAAGGTGACAACTATCAGCCCTCAGCAAACTGTTACGATCAGTAGGTTTCCTGTAAAGATCAGTAGGTTTCCTGTAAAAATCAGTGTATAGAACATTATCCTCACACAAAATCAGAAGATCAAGGAAACTGATTTGACGTGTGTCAGATTGCATAGTAAATCTCAGGTGCTCAGAACAAGAGTTAAGAAAAGCATGGAATGCCTGGAGCTGTTTTAAATCACCCCTCCATAGAACAAAAACATCATCAATGTACCGTTTCCAAATAATAATGTTAGGCAAGAAAACATTTTTGAGAGGATTGAAAATTGACTGTTTCTCAATGTAACCCACATACAAATTAGCATAGTTAGGAGCCATAGGGGATCCCATAGCAGTACCCTTCGTCTGAATAAAGAAATAATTTAGAAACATGAAGTAGTTGTGTGTGAGTATTATTTCAGCTAATGTTATAATGCATGCACTGGAAGGTAGATAATTTGGGTCACGTTGAAGAAGAAAATGTTCCATTGCTTCAATACCGCCCTCGTGTGGAATATTCGTATATAACGACTCAACATCAAAAGTAACAAGCAAGTTGTTATCAGGGAGAGGATCAAGAGATTCAATCATATAGATCATACTGCTGGGGTCCTTTACAAAGGAGGGGAGCTGTTCTGTGAGAGGTCTAATAAAAAAGTCAACAAAGGTTGATAAAGGGGCTGTTACTGCATCAATGCCCACTACAATAGGGTGCCCTGGAGGTTTTGTAACATTATTGTGTAATTTCGGCAAAGTATAGAAAGTGGCAATTTTAGGGTGTTGAATAGCCAAAAAATCGTGTTCTTTTTTGGGGATTTGACCAGAACTTAAATACCCATCTTGGACAGTAAAGATAGTGTTCTGAAATTGGGAAGTGGGGTCACTTCTGAGTTTCTTGTAAAAGGTGTTGTCAAGCAGTTGTCTGTGACACTCATTTACATAAACTGTCCTATCCATGAGTACAACCCACCCACCCTTCAGCAGGGTGGGTAAGAACTGACGTATCGGATTGTAAATCAAGCAAATCTTATTTTTCATCCTTGGGTAAATTTTGAAAAGATATGTACTCATGGAGATTACCAACATCTTTTTCAAGGAGTCTGCAATATGTCTCAATAGAGTGGAGGTACAAAATAACTCTTACTTCTCAAAGGAGTCGGAGTATGTGCAGGCAAGCCACCTACATGTTCAGTTGAAATATCAAGATTAGGGTATTAAAGTATTCCCTTAAACAGATGTTTTTAAAAAAACTTAAATTAAACTTGGATTAGCAAACACAACGTGCCATTGGAACACAGGAATGATGGTTGGTGATAATGGGCCTCTGTACACCTATGTAGATATTCCATCTGCCATTTCCAGCTACAATAGCCATTTACAACATTAATGTCTACACCGTATTTCTGATCAATTTGATGTTATTTTAATGGACAAAAAAATTGCTTTTCTTTCGAAAACAAGGACGTTTCTAATTGACCCCAAACGTTTGAATGGTAGTGTATATAAAGTATGTTATGACCAATTTTATATCTTGAGATTTATGAGTATTCTAAAAATATTTTTAACGAAGGGGGCATTGAGTTTTCAATATTGGTCAGGTATATCAGGAGATAATCTGCAAATAAATTTAGTTTACATTCATGTTTACCAATAGGTTTGGGTCCTGTCTAATTCTTTCTGCAATTGGTCCAATTGCCAGTGCTAACAGGAAGGGGGAGAGGGGACATCCCTGTCTTGTGCCCCTTTCTAAAGAAATGTAATCAGATATTGTATTATTTTTGCTTTAGGACATTTATGACGGTCTAAAGCCTTTTCGGCATCAACAGCCATTATTGATACATGTATATCTTGTTTTTTTTGCGTATTGTATTAAACTGAAACATGTTCTTAAGTGTCTACTTTTAATACACCCTGTTTGATTGATATGTATAAAGTTTGGTAAGACTTTTGCCATTCAATTGCTTTTAAGATTTGTTATTATTTTATTATTAAACTTTTCGGTCCATAATCAGCAAGGGACTCTCCATATGTTCCTGGTTTTAATATAACTGAAATAACTGTTTGATTAATGGAACTAGGAAGTGCTGAATTGAGTGATGTGTGTTGTCAGTTGTCTAAATAGGGGGGGGCTACATTGTCCCAAAATGTTGAATAGAATTCTTTGGGAAAGCCATCCATTCCTGCTGCTTTTCTCGGTGCGAATGTTTTAAAAGTATCTCATATTTCTTGTTGGGTGATCTCAAATGTTTTGTCTGCTGATAATTGCTTCAGAGTTGTTGAAACTAGGAAGGCTATAGGATCCATCCAACTGTTGTTTAATTCTGATTTATATACATTTTCATAGAAGCTTTTAAAATTGTAATTAATGGCGTTAAAAGTATAACTGGTTTAACGTATTTGTTTTGTGAGAGCTGCGAGATATTTACCAGGTTTATTTGCCATTAAGTAGTATGCTTTATTTGAGTTTAACCTGTAGTTGTTGGCTCTCCTAAAAAGTAAAAGATCGTATTCCTGCTGAAGTCCGAAATTGTTTATGGGCTTTTTCTAAGATAGTGATTTATTTATTTTTCTTTCATTTTAATTTCTAAATCATATTTAACTTTTGCAGAGTAAGAGATTATCATCCCACTAATGTACGCCGTCAAGGCATCCAAAATGATATCGGGGGTCGGCTTTTCTCTGTCCTCTATGTCTACATTTGTAATGGTATGCACTCTGTTCATTCTCCAAACTCTGTCACTAAGTGTATTTTCTATTGGTGTAATTAAACATGATACCTGAGAAGGATTTTAATCAAGTAAATTGTTGAGTGAATTATTATTTTTTTGGGTCAATTCTTGAATAGCTTCTCTTACTTTGAGAAAAAAAAGGAATAGTATTTTGTAGTTGGGAATAATAATCTCCAGGTGTCCTGTAAATCATTTGTTGAGATTACATTTTTCAGCCTCTTTGGAGGCTCCCTAAATGTGCTTTTTTTATTACTACGTCTGTCAATCCTATCGAATGTATAATTTAGGTCACATGCTTAAATAATAGTTTCTGTCTTGATTTGTTCGAATATACACTATATATACACAACAGTATGTGGACACCCCTTCAAATTAATTAGTGGATTTGGCTATTTCAGCCACACCCGTTGCTGAAAGGTGTATAAAATCGAGCACACAGCCATGCAATCTCCATAGACAAACATTGGCAGTAGAATGGCGTTAATGATGAGTGTAAAGCTCGCCACCATTGGACTCTGGAGCAGTGGAAACGTGTTCTCTGGAGTGATGAATCACGCTTCACATCTGGCAAGCCGCCGGACGAATCTGGGTTTGGAGAACGCTACTTGAGCTGAGCTTCACCATGAGTTGCATTCACTGTGAGGAGATAAAGACAGATCACGTGTCTGTGAGACACGCAGAGGTGGGTAGAGTAGCCAAAAATTGTACTCAAGTAAAAGTACTGTTACTTCAGAATAATATGACTCAAGTAAAAGTAAAAAGTAGTCATCCAAATAATTACTTGAGTAAGAGTAAAAAAGTACTTGGTGAAAAAACTACTCAAGTACTGAGTAACTGTTGAGTAACGTCTGATTTATTTTTTAACACAAGACAACAATCAGACAGACAAAAATACAAAATAATCATCTTTAATGAATTACAAAATAGCTTAAATTAAAATAATTCAGGTAAATTCAAGTATTAAAAAATAAAATAATAATAAATAAAAAATAAATAAGCACAAGTAACACACATTTCCAAACCTTTATACTTTTTTTACCACGCAGAACTAGAACGAGGCAGCCCATAAACTCTCATAAACGGTGTGTGTGTCTCCACAGTGACAGAACAACAGAAGGAAACACACAAACATTTCATACCAGGCATGCTGAACAGAAAACTGCACACCAGAAGGAAGCGGTCAACGTAAAATAATCAATAGGTGTTGATTAGGCCTACTCAGTACCTTTGTATTGCATGGCAAGCAACAGCCCTTTTTCTGTGTGCCTAGAAATGAATACTCTGATCTGTGATTAGGCCACACTGCACATCTCACTGAGCAGAGGAAAAGAGCAGCAGTACACATCAACTGAAAAAGCACCAGTCCATGATAGATGGCCAAATAAAACAATATTGCAGGCCTAGTATCCCAGAACACAAATTAAGCTGAATGCATGTTCTCTAAAAGGCATTAGAGGAGAGTGATGTAGTTGTAGATCGGGCATTATGTTTACTTCCAGTTCCAATATCTAACAAGAAAAGTCAGCAAAAAAAAAGTCACACTAACTATATTGCCACCCTGTGGTTTGTCACTGACACACTATAATCCTAAATGACAGTAACATTATACAGAGTTATATAGGTCAATGTCTACTGGTTCACATTTGAATTGATAAACAAGTATATTTACCAGCATTTAAGATGTTCTCCTCTGTGGTCCAGGATGTTCTGAATCTTGGTAGGAGTATTGCTGCTGCAATCAGCTCAGGCTCTTTCATGACGTCTCCAAAACGTTTCTGGATCCCTTGCTGCAGGGCGTGAACAAGAGGTGTACACATTTTGCAAGTTGACTCCAACTTCTTCAGCTTGTCCCGCAACTGGTAAAGTGTTGGCAGCAGGAGGCCCATATGCACAGATGATTCCCCTTGGAGGATATTAAGGGCCATGGCAACAGGCTTCATCACAGCAGCATACTCGACCAAAAACCAATTTTCAGCTGGATTGAACCTATAAAAGATGTAACGATAAAACAATTACTTATAGCTATTTCTGGTACAATGTCTTTATTATGCATTGTACATGTTAAATACAAAAAATATATATATATATATATTTCATTCAAGTCATCCACAATTGTCACACCACCATGCAAAGAAAACGTAGTTACTTGAGACAAGTGGATTCACCCATTAATCAGCAAGGCTTATTTACTTTTATACATTTTGTCAACTTACATCTTTATCTTTAATGCTGTGCAGACATTGCGAATTGCTTGTTCTCCTTGCTCTCGGTGAATGCGCACAATCCTTTCTACGGACAGCGAGGAACAGGGAGCTCCAGCGTGTCTGATTGGGTCGGAGAAACTGCAGCTTGCATTCACGTTCCACTGTTTCATGAGCCATGCTTGACCTGCTGGTTTTATTCCAAAGAGCATGACATTTTGCAAAAGCAGACCGAGACAGCCTCTTGTAGGTTTCGTTTGCAGCTCCTCCTGCAGCAGTGGCATCAACTGTGGATATAAGATTGAGGAGATGGCATGCACACTTTTGGTGCCTTGGAAGTTGGTACTCAAGGCCTGTGTTGTCATCCAGAATTGCAGACATCTTGATACTCCACCTCTGACTCACTCTGATCTTCTGTTGCATCATCAAGGGTGGAGTCACTCTCCTCTTGTACATTGATGGCTTCCTCCTCTTTCTCCTCACCATATAATCGAAAGGAAGTTTGAGCCACTGTCTGTTGTCGTCCTGGTCACTTTTTCCCTGATGTGGTACTCAGAATGTATTTCCTCTAATGCAGCAGCAAGGACATCAAACGTGTGCGAGCCTTTGACAGGTCTACAAGCCAATGTGGAGTGCCTCTCCAGTGAGGTGTTGTCTATCCAGTGACAGGTGACACCTAAGTAGCTACGTTAGCAACATAGTTCACAGCACTCAGCTTTTTGATGATTATGCTCTTCTTGTGTTTTGCAGCTTCTTGTATTCTTGTGCATAACGTTTTCCTTGTCATTACTGTATGAGGTTGCAAGGTTTCTATCAAAGTATTGAAGGATGGCGTCTCAACCACAGAAAATGGTTGGTTGGCCTCACATACAAAATTTAGCATCAGCTTGTCAAGCGTTGCTTGTGTTACCCGCCCTGGGGCAGCAAAGGCTGTGATTTTTGCATTTTTCACAAGAGTATCACTGGAAGAGGAGGACTTACGCTTTCTGTGGTTCTCTAGTAAGTCTGTGTACTTTGCCAGTTTGTTGGGGTGAATCCTCTGTGGACAAAAAAAAAATCTGTGAGGCTACAGGGAGATCAAGACATTAAAAGAGACTTATTATCACATCAAATGTGGATATATATATATATATATATATATATATATATATATATATATATATATATATATATTATATATATATATAGAAAATGTTTAAAACATATGTAACCTAAAAGACAAACATTCGCCTATCCACAGCAAAAAAAAACGAATTTAGGAAACTTACCGCTACATGTTTCCTCAAGTTAGATGTTGAGTTCTTGAATGCTGAAATGTCCGTTTGTTTTGGTAGACACAGAAGACACCGCATAATGTAGCTGTTCTTTCGCACTTTTACTAAGGTAAACATGCTTTCAATATGAGGCCAGGGGTGCGGGTGTTCCTCCTCGTCTGTGTCTGCATTGCCGACGGCTAATTCTGACATTTTTGTGTTGCTATGACTGTAAAGCCAACCCGTCCCGCCACTGAGATTGAGTATGGTAAAGTGACGAGACTGCACAACTACGTTTGATTGGTGAAACACAGTCACGTGGTAGAGCCTTAGCGGAAGTCTCTCTCTCTCTGTCAAAATAAAACATTAAAATAAGGCATATGCGGGGGGGATAAAGACAATGACGCGTAGAATACCAAAGAGGTAAAAAGAAAAATAACGACCTCATTGTAGCCTAATGTAGCGGAGTAAGAGTACAGTTTCTTCTTCACAAATCTACTCAAGTAAAAGTAAAAAGTATAGTGATTTAAAACTACTCCTAGAAGTATAATTTTTTCAAAAACTTACTCAAGTAAATGTAACGGAGTAAATGTAACTCGTTACTACCCACCTCTGGAGACACGATAAGAAAGGATATAAAGCTATGCTACGTGTACTGTATTTCTTTATGGGAAGTTGACCATTTTCTTATTTGTCTGCAGTTTTATGGCAAGCCATATCAGTTTTATAATAATAATAATAATATGCCATTTAGCAGACGCTTTTATCCAAAGCGACTTACAGTCACGCGTGCATACATTTTTGTGTATGGGTGGTCCCGGGGATCGAACCCACTACCTTGGCGTTACAAGCGCCGTGCTCTACCAGCTGACTACAGAGGACCACTGCACTGCTCGGGGTAGTTACAAGGTTTAGTTTTTTGTTTTAGTTTGTATCTTGGCCAAATATGAGGGAGGACATAAGATTTCTCTATACAGAAGACAACTGGTACATGAGAAAAAATATACCAAAGTACTGATTGATTACATCCTGGCTCTTTGTTTTGTCTTCTTCTGCCTGTAGGCTCCCAGTGTTGGTGACATACAGTATGTACTGACAGCAGACATTTTACATTTACATTTTAGTCATTTAGCAGACGCTCTTATCCAGAGCGACTTACAGTTAGTGAGTGCATAAATTTTCATACTGGCCCCCCCGTGGGAAACGAACCCACAACACTGGCGTTGCAAGCACCATGCTCTACCAACTGAGCTACAGAGTGAAGATCCTTCCAAACCAATTATCACTACGACTGGGATCAGGCTTGCCCTGAACAAAAACAATCAACTCAGTAAGCAGCTGCTCTTTGCGAAACAAAGTTATTTACAGTTCTACAGTACATTCGGAATGTATTCAGACCCCTTTACATTTTACACATTTTGTTACGTTACAGATTTATTCTAAAATTCATAAAGTATTTTTTTCCCCTCCTCAATCTACACACAATACCCCATTATGACGAAGCGAAAACAGGTTTTTAGACATTTTAGCAAATGTATTAAAAGTAAAAAACTGAAATACCTTATTCACATAAGTATTCAGACCCTTTGCTGTGAGACTCGAAATTGAGCTCAGGTGCATCCTGTTTCCATTGATCATCCTTGAGATGTTTCTACAACTTGATTGGATTCCACCTGTGGTAAATTCAATTGATTGGACATGATTTGGAAAGGCACACACCTGTCTAAATAAGGTCCCACAGTTGACAGTGCATGTCAGAGCAAAACCAAGCCATGAGGTCGAAGGAATTGTCCGTAGAGCTCAGAGACAGGATTGTGTCTCAGCACAGATCTGAGGAAGGGTGCCAAAAATATTCTGCAGCATTGAAGGTCCCCAAAAACACAGCGGCTTCCATCATTCTTAAATGGAAGAAGTTTGGAACCACCAAGACTCTTCCTAGAGCTAGCTGCCGGGCCAAACTGAGCAATCGGGGGAGAAGGGCCTTGGTCAGGGAGGTTACCAAGAACCCGATTGTCACTCTGACAGAGCTCCAGAATTCCTTTGTGGAGATGGGAAAACCTTCCAGAAGAACAACCATCTCTGCAGCACTCCACCAATCAGGCCTTTATGGTAGAGTTGCCAGACGGAAGCCACTCCTCAGTAAAAGGCACATGACAGCCCGCTTGGAGTTTGCCAAAAGGCATCTAAAGGACTCTCAGACCAGGAGAAACAAGATTCTCTGGTCTGATGAAACCAAGATTGAACTCTTTGGCCTGAATCTCAAGCGTCACCTCTAGAGGAAACCTTGCACCATCCCTACGGTGAAGCATGGTGGTGGCAGCATCATGCTGTGGCAATGTTTTTCAGCGGCAGGGACTGGGAGACTAGTCAGGATCGAGGCAAAGATGAACAGAGCAAAGTACAGAGAGATCCTTGATGAAAACCTGCTCCAGAGCACTCTGGACCTCAGACTGGGGAGAAGGTTCTCCTTCCAACAGGACAACAACCCTAAACAATCAGCCAAGACAACGCAGGAGTGGCTTCGGGACAAGTCTCTGAATGTCCTTGAGTGGCCCAGCCAGAGCCCGGACTTGAACCCGATCTAACATCTCTGAAGAGACTTGAAAATAGATGTGCAGCG
This sequence comes from Coregonus lavaretus, assembly GCF_964263955.1. Classification (NCBI taxonomy): domain Eukaryota; kingdom Metazoa; phylum Chordata; class Actinopteri; order Salmoniformes; family Salmonidae; genus Coregonus; species Coregonus lavaretus. The sequence continues at coordinate 15,855,103 of NC_140020.1, read as the reverse complement.
ATGCTCCCCATCCAACCTGACATAGCTTGATAGGATATGCAGAGAAGAATGGGAGAAACTCCCCAAATACAGGTGTGCCAAGCGTGTAGCGTCATACCCAAGATGACAATGCTGTAATCACTGCCAAAGGTGCTTCAACAAAGTAACTGAGTAACGAGTCTGAATACTTGGGTAAATGTGTTATTTTTTATTTTATAAACTTGTTTTTGCTTCGTCATTATGGGGTATTGTGTGTAGATTGATGAGGAAAAAAACAATTTAATAAATTTTAGAATAAGGCTGTAATGTAACAAAATGTGGAAAAGTCAAAGGGTCTGAATACTTTCTGAAGGCACTGTATGCACCACAAACATTTACATGACTATGTGGACATAAGTGATATCTATTTGTAAGTATGGTTTGGCAATAACCATTTATTACCATAGCATTTCTCCTCTTATCTGTTCAGTAAATCTAAGCACTCTCTGTCTAAATGACTGCTGAGCTAGTAACATATCTTGTTATCAGGTTTTATCATAAACCAAGAGCCTATAATGTTTGAACAAGCTAGGAGTGTATAGGTGTTTACCTTTTTTCACAAAGCAAAGCCACATCATACATAACATATTTTAACATATATTTTAGTAATAGCTTTACCATCCTGGATAGACGTTTCCAACTGTGTACACCACATTGCATCCAATAGCAGCAACAATAGTCCATTTGCAGCCCAGGTATTTTATAACCAAGGGGGCAACAAACATGGAGGACAGAATGGAGGACATTCAAGCTGCTCTGTAACATATTAGTCAAAGACAAGGGACAAAGTCTACTAATACAGTTTTTATGAACAGCTCAGTTATGATAACCACATAAATAGTTATGACATTGACTAGGACAGGCCTATTTGTTTTACATATCAAGTTTTAAAAGAGCGATTCTTACCACACTGATTAAATAACACATATTGTTCAAATAATTTTCTGTTTTAGCATAATGCGTGCCTCAATATAATTCTACCAATACTTACCTGTAGATTCAGAAGGCTTCCTGTTGCAGTAAACAACAGCAAGAATCCAAATGATACAACCAGGACATTTTTCCTACTTCGACCCATTTTCTCTGTGGTTATGCTTGTCGATATTCAACATTGGTTGTGAGTCGGATCAATACAGCAGTTAATGACGTGGAATCTGATATAAACTCAGAGTAGCTACACTTTAGCCCTGAAGTACATCAATTAGTTTCACAATTTAGTTACTAATTTAGCACAATGCTATAATAAGCAGCTAGTTGAATCCAGGAGTTGATGCAATGATTGTTTTTATCGGTCGGTTGTGTAAAAACACTTTTTAATCAGCTCTATGCCCTAATAAAGCAATGTAGTAAGTCAGACATGGGGCAATGGCCCTTCCAGATGCCATAAGATGAAAATGAGTGCCTTGTCACAGTTTGATGTTCCAAGTGGTGCTTTTCATTGGAGTGGTATAAGAAAAAGACCACAGTTTTTTTCCATACAGGAGCATTTATCGCTGTAAAAAGAGCAGTAGTGATTGAAGAAGTAATTGTATTCCCTTTTTGTTTTTCCAGACACCATCATAAGCAAAACACATCATGGGGCTCTATTTTAACAAACCTAACGCAATGGTAAATCTAAGCGCAGGTGGTAGCGTTATAGGTTCAGGGATGTGCCAGAAATATTTTTGCTATTTTACCTGGCGCGAAAGGGCTGGGTTTTGATGAATGCCCCTCCGCCTGCCCTGCCGGAAGCTGAGCCCGCAGTTTCTGGGGCCGTTCAAAGTCCTGAGGAGGATAAACGAGGTTACATATAGGTTATTACTCCCTCCAGATTACCGTATTAACCACTCGTTCCATGTGTCTCTCCTCAGGCCGGTGGTGGCTGGTCCGCTCCAGGAGTCTGAGGTGCAGGAGGTTCCTCCGCCCCCTCGATGTCTAAAGGCCCCGGCGTACTCCGTCCGTTCCATCCTGGATTCGAGGCTTCGGGTGGGGGGCATTTAGTACCTCGTGGAGTGGGAGGGGTAGGGTCCGGAGGAGCGGTGCTGGATTCCGGTGAGGGATATCCTCGATCCTTCCCTATTGCGGGATTTCCACCGTCGCCCTCCGGCTCGCCCTGCTCCGTGTCCTCCTGGCCGTCCCCGAGGCCGGTGTCAGCACGTTGCTGGAGCTGCGCGTCAAGGGAGGGGGGGGGGGGGGGTACTGTCACGGACATGGACCTTTTAAGGACACACCTAAAATATATTTACACCCCGCACATCTGAGCACATGCAAGCTGATATAAGACAGGTAAATTGCCGAACCTGGTGTTAGGCCTGGAAAATGCCAGTGCACCAGTTTTTACATGACGAAATTGCAAACTGACGTGCGTTTGACACTAGCGCCGCTAGTGATAGAGCCCCAGAAGAAAGGTAAATCATTAGTTTTTATTGAATATTAGTGGTTGAAGAAACACAGTGCCACCCTGAGTAAACTCATGATAAGCCAAAAACAATTATGTGACGCCTCGATGACTTTATCACATTTAAATCAGAATTGTATAGAAATTCTGCATAAAAAGTTAAAGCAGAGAAAATTATTAGACATAATTGATGGTCAAGATAGTTATTCATACATTCATAGTGTCACGCCTACTCCTGCTCCCACCTCCTGTGCTCGACGTCGCTGGTCTACTAACCTCCGGTCCTGGCAACCCACATTACGCACACCTGGCAACCATCATTGCGCACACTGCTCCCCATCGTTACGCACACCTGGACTTCATCATCACCTTGATCACTCTCCCTTTCTTTAGCCACTCAGTAGTATCAGTCATTAGGTAGTATTGTTTTCTTTCACGTTCATTGCGTGGCTCATGTTTGTTCATTTGTATCGTTTCATTATTAAACTCAGCTTTTGCGCCTGACTCCTGGCGTATATGTTGCAGAATACGACCTCAACAAATGGAAGCAGCAGAAAATCCAGACATCTTCCAGAGGGTCGGCGAACAGGGACACCTAATCTGTCACGCCCTGGCTCTGGGGACACTGTTATGTTGAGCCAGGGTGTGTAATTCTATGGTTGTATTTCTATGTTGGCCTGAGTGACTCCCAATCAGAGGCAACGAGTGTCAGCTGGTTGTCTCTGATTGGGAGCCATATTTAACTGTCTGTCTTTCACTTTGTGTTTGTGGTTTCTTGTTCTTGTTCGGTTTGTGTTAAACCGTAGACATCACGTTATCGTCCGTTGTTTTGATCGTGTGATCATTCTATTAATAAATATGTACGCATTCAACGCTGCGCCTTGGTCTCTCCCTGAGGTCAGAGATCTGGCCGTGTGGTGCCAGGACAACAACCTCTCCCTCAACGTGACCAAGACAAAGGAGATGATTGTGGACTACAGGAAAAAAAAGAGGACTGAGCACGCCCCCATTCTCATCGACGGGGCTGTAGTGGAACAGGTTGAGAGCTTCAAGTTCCTTGGTGTCCACATCACCAACGAACTATCATGGTCCAAACACACCAAGACAGTCGTGAAGAGGGCACGACAAAGCCTATTCCCCCTCAGGAGACTAAAAAGATTTGGCATGGGTCCTCAGATCCTCAAAAAATTCTACAGCTGCACCATCGAGAGCATCCTGACTGGTTGCATCACCGCCTGGTATGGCAACTGCTTGGCCTCTGACCGCAAGGCACTACAGAGGGTAGTGCGTACGGCCCAGTACATCACTGGGGCAAAGCTCCCTGCCATCCAGGACCTCTATACCAGGCGGTGTCAGAGGAAGGCCCTCAAAATTGTCAAAGACTCCAGTCACCCTAGTCATAGACTGTTCTCTCTGCTACCGCACGGCAAGCGGTACCGGAGTGCCAAGTCTAGGTCCAAAAGACTTCTCAACAGCTTCTACCCCCAAGCCATAAGACTCCTGAACAGCTAATCATGGCTACCCGGACTATTTGCACTGCCCCCCCACCCCATCCTTTTTACGCTGCTGCTACTCTGTTAAGTATTTATGCATAGTCACTTTAACTCTACCCACATGTACATATTACCTCAACTAGCCGGTGCCCCCGCACATTGACTATGCAACGGTACCCCCCTGTATATATAGCCTCCCTACTGTCACTTTATTCTATTGTATATATAGCCTCCCTACTGTCACTTTATTTTTTACTTCTGCTCTTTTTTTCTCAACACTTTTTTGTTGTTGTTTTATTCTTACTTTTTTGTTTAAAATAAATGCACTGTTGGTTAAGGGCTGTAAGTAAGCATTTCACTGTAATGTCTGCACCTGTTGTATTCGGCGCATGTGACCAATAAAATTTGATTTGATTTGATTTGATTTGATTTGACGTTCGTGACGTAATCTGCCAACATCACAACCAACCGGTGCAACTTGATAAGGCTATGGATGAGGTCACCCGAGGGGCGTCACCTCCAACTAGCGGAGGACCCTCTACCACGAGTCGTCCCAGCGAGCCAGTCCCCCAGCCCATCCAGCGGTCTGCACAGGTCAGCGACGCCCGAATGTCCCTCCCGGACAAATATGACGGGACTCCATCTAAATGCTGTGGCTTCCTACTCCAGTGCTCCCTCTATTTCACCCATCAGACGGGAGTCCCTACCACTGAGATGTCCAAGGTTGCCACGGTAATTTCCCTGCTGACCGGACGGGCGTTGGAGTGAGCCATGGCCGTCTGGTAGAGAGGAGCTGGGTTCCTATGAGAGGTTCAGGGCGGTCTTCGATCATCCACCAGAGGGCAGAGAGGGAGGTGAGCGGCAACTCCGGCAGGGTGCCCAGACTGCTGCGTAGGACGCCTTCTGGACCGTGGCAGTCTCCAGCGGGTGGAATGAGCCGGCGCTCCACACCCTATTCAGAAGAAGATTGCGAGAAGAGGTCCAGACGTAGCTGGCGTGTCGCGACGACAACCCCTCCTTGGACGCACTCATAGCGATGGCCATCCGTCTGGATAACCTTCTTTGGGAGCATCGGCACCTCTCGCCCTCCTCCTTTGGCCGTCCTGAGACAGAGCCCATGGAGGTAGGGTCCAGACACCTCCCCCGCGGCAGAGCGACGCTGTCAGACAGCTGGGGCTCTGTCCCTATTGTGGTCTGGAGGGGCACCAGCTTCAGCGGTGTCCAGTGTGTCCTAACCAGGGGTCCACGAGGGCAGAGGGACAGCCCCGTGATCATCCTTCTCCCGGGGTTGGCGTGAGTCTTCCATCATCTCTTTCCGCCAAACCCTTTCTGGTTTAAATTTCACTGGCTGTCCCTCATGTGTTGTCTCTACAGCTCTAGTGGACCCCGGTGCCGCAGGGAATTTCATTGACAAGGCCCTCGCCTCCTACCTGAACATCACCTCATACCCCCTCTCCTTTTCCAGTCCAAGCCCTGGATAAGCGACCATTGGGATCCAGCACAATCACGCACCCCTCACCCTCACCGTGGGAACCATGCACCAGGAAAGTGTCCCCTATCTCATCCCCACCGCACCCGCACACAAAGTAATCTTCGGCTTCCCGTGGCTCCAATGTTACAACCCCACCATCTACTGGTCAAGGATAAAAATCAACACCTTGGGACCAGGATGACGGAGGACCTGCTTTCCCATGCCCTGTGGTTCCACGCCGGTTGAGAGTCCTGTAAGTGCCAATCCCTCTCTGAGAAGTACTGGTGGCCCAACTTGGCGCAGGATGTCGCCCACTATGTCAACTCAGGCTCCATATGTACCCAATCCAAATCTCCCCCGCATGCTCCAGCAGGGACACTACTTCCCGTGCCTCAGCGGCCTTGGTCACATCTGTCCATAGACTTTGTAACTGATCTCCCCCTTTCTAATGGTTTTACCACTATTATGGTTGTTGACAGATTCTCTAAATCCTGCCGTTTTATCCCTCTCTCTGGTCTACCTATCACTCTCCAGGTCGCTGAGGCACTATTCCAGCAGGTCTTCCGGTACTATGGCCTTCCGGAGGACATCGTTTCCGACCGTGATCCCTAGTTCACATCGCAGGTCTGGAAAGCCTTTATGGAGAAGCTGGGGGTCACGGTCAGCCTCACATCCGGTTACCGGCCTCAGTCCAACGGGCAGGTGGAGAGGACCAACTAGGAGCTGGGGAGGTTCCTAAGGAGTCACTGCCAGGACCAGCAGGGGGAGGGGGCTCGGTTCCTTCCCTGGGTGGAATACGCCCAGAACTCACTTCAACACTCCCTTCCAGTGCGTCCTGGGATATCAGCTGGCCCTGGCTCCGTTGACACCGAGGCTTCTGCAGTGGACGAGTGGTTGTGTGGAACGCCGCCCATGTGAGGCTCCAGCGCGCCATCCGAATGATCAAGTGGACCGCCACCGCAGTGAGGCTCCCTTGTTCCATCCTGGTGATCGCATCTGGCTCTCCACCAGGAACCTCATGCTCCGCCTGCCCTGCCGGAAGCTGAGCCCCCGGTTTGTGGGGCCCTTCAAGGTCCTTCGGAGGGTCAATGAGGTAACCTAACGTCTCCCCACCAACTACCAGATCTCACCCTCCTTTCATGTTTCCCTCCTCAGGCCGGTGGTTCCAGGTCCCCTGGCTGATGCCGTCCCCCACAACACCCCTCCACCTCCCTTGGACATCGAGGGGACCCCCACTTATGCTGTTAGGTCCCTCCTGGACTCCCAATGTCGTGGGGGCCGGCTCCAGTACATAGTGGACTGGGAGGGGTACGGTCCTGAGGAGCGTACTTGGGTCCCGGTGGCGGACATCCTAGACCCCTACATCATCCGGGGTTTCCATGTCCGGCCATCGGGGCCGTCCTCCTGGCCGGCGTCGTCCTGCGGCTGGAGCCGTGCGTCAGAGGGTACTGTCACGCCTACTCCTGCTCCCCCCTCCGGCACTCGACGTCTACTAAACACCGGTCCAGGCAACCCACACTATGCACATCTGGTAACCATCATTGTGCACGCCTGCTCCCCATCGTTATGCACACCTGGACTTCATCATCACCCTGATTACTCTCCCTTTATTTATTGTTTCCTTTCACATTCAGTACGCTTCTCATGTTTGTTAATTTGTATCGTTTCATTATTAAACTCACCTTCTGCACATGCTTCCTGACTCCCGGCGTATACGTTACACATAGCTAATTTTCCCCAAACATCACACCCCCTGACCTCGGACACTCTCTAGCGGTTGGAGGACTGAATCACCTCGAGCTCAACATTTAAATGGACTGAAAAATAACGGTAAGTTTTGTGACTAACGACACCCTTTTAGCTAGCTGACCACCGATTTTCAGTGCAATTTATGTAAGTTAAGTTAGGTTTTGAGAGTTTTCAAAAAAGTTATATGTACACATTTTGTGGAACACGCTGCATATTGTAAAATTCGACTGCGTGACAGACCACACCTAATTTAATATCCAACTTTTTACCTCTGAAATATAGCTAACGGATTTTCTAATGTTGCTATCTTAGTTGCTAAATGTTGATAGAACTGCTAAGTAAGCAAAAAGGAAAGAAATTGTAAGTGTTAGATAATACATATCACGAAAACAGCTGCATGTTGTCAAGCTTTACCGTATCAAAATTGGAGTCCTCTGACGGAGGCGTTTTGCACAATCTGCAAAAATGTATTTGGAACTTTGAACCATGAACTTTTCGACACCTATCACTGGCTATGTTTCATCTTACAACAGCTACATAGAGGCAGTATTTAGTTAAATGGTACAATGTATGCATCAATATTACACTAATTGGGACACTAATTTTCATTACAGATAACATCAAACAAAAAACGTGGGTACACTTTCAGTTATTGTGAAAACTTTCATCACCTTTCAATGCCTTAGCTTTGAAATGTAAATGTTTATACATATTCAGATTGAGTTATCTTTCTAAAATGTGTATAGTATGCCAAGTTATTTAGCTACATGTATTTACCACTGCAGCATGGAGAAAGTCAAGAGGAAGCAGTGGAGTGAGGTGGACATGTTCCATGCCACGGAGGACTGCGGGGCAGGGATGGCTATCCGCCAGGCTGCCAAGGTTAGGCATCTTTTGTTTTTAGGAGATTACCATGTGAATTTTATCTGCTAGTAACAGTTTTATTTTCTTATCTACCAAGGTGCATGGTGTACCTCGGCAGACCCTGGCGGACAGGCTGAGCGGCCGGGTGGCCCATGGTTGTCGCAGTGGACCACCCACATTGCTTGCACCAGAGGATGAAAAGTCTCTGGTGCAGTACTGTATCTACTGCGCCAGCCATGGGTTCCCCTTCACCAGACAGAGGCTGATGAAATACGCCGACATAATACGCAGGTATTTGGTGTTCTATGTGTTTATGTATGTAGATTGGTGGACTGACTGTTCTCAATGTGTGTGATGTGAATGGTGATGCCAAAACAAACATTTTCATCCTGGATGGACAATTATATATTCTATTCTATTGTAGGTTTCGGCACCCAGGGGAAACAATCCCACCACTGGGGAAGAGGTGGTGGGAAATGTTCAGGAGGAGGCACAAGAACCTAAGCATGAGGAGGCCGGACACACTGGATAGGGGGAGAGCTGAGTGTGCCACACGTCCGACGATGGACACCTTCTTCACTTCTTATGAGAAGCACTTGGAGGAGAGTGGGTTGAGGGAGAAACCCAGACAAATCTATAACTGCGATGAGTCTGGGTTTCGTAGCGACCAGAGCAGGCACAAAGTGCTGGCTCCCCGGGGCGCAAAACACGTGTACCAGCAGGCTCCGGGGACCAAGGAGCACATCACAGTGCTGGCCTGCTTCAACGCAACTGGGGAGGACGTCCCCCCGTTTATCATCTACCCCAAGTGTTTCCCCGGTGGCCACTACACACTGGGGGGACGTCCTCCCCAGTTGCGTTGAAGCAGGCCAGCACTGTGATGCAAGGACATGCGCTATGTGGTGGAAGGGTTTAAGAAGTGTGGCCTCTTCCCTTTTGGGGAAGTGTGGCCTCTTCCCTTTTGGGGGGACCAGCGATGCAAGGACATGCGCTATGTGGTGGAAGGGTTTAAGAAGTGTGGCCTCTTCCCTTTTGACCCTTCAGCCATTGAAGGGTCCCGTTCAATGCTGTCTCGGACCCTACCGGGTCCCAACACCGCCTCTACTGGAACCAGCAGCACTGTGCCATCCATCAGCACCTCCTCCCCAGCGACCACAGGAGGACCCTCAGCCCCTGCCCCAGTCCCAGCCGCTGCTCCAGTCCTATCCCTAGCTCTAGAAGAGCACCCCCTAATAGAGGGGGGGCTGATAGCGAAGGACCTGGGGCACATCCTTACTGTCCTGAAGTATCGGCTGGACCGATACAGAAGACTCCCTGTGGTCGCCACATGCCTCACCGGGGAGGAATACACGAGCAAGTGGCAGGAGAGGGGTGAGAAGGAGAGGGCCGGGGCAGAGGAGAAAGAGCATCGGGCAGCCCTCAGAACACAGAGGGCACAGGAGAGGGCTGCCATGGATGAGACCATTGACGCCATCGCCTCTGCTGGACCCCCTGCTGGAACCACTCCTGACAGCTGCATCACCACTGCCAGTGCCTCCCAGTGTGCAACACCTGTAGGAGCCACCGGAGTCCCCAGCTGCAGAAGAAGGCCACATGCCTACTCTCCCGGCCACACCATCGTCGGCCCCTCAACCCCACCATTACAAACACCAGCTCCTCCAAGCCATCGTCGGCGGTTTTGTCCACCACCACCCCAATGCACACCACCCCCCATGTCTGTCACCACCAACACGGCCTCCTCTGGACCAACTGCCTCCTCCGTCTCCCCTGGTCACACCACCATAGCAGCCTCGTCTGGTTTCCCTGCCCCCTGCAATTTGAATACCACCACCGCCACAGGTAAACGCATGTTAAATTACAAAAAAATGACTGTTTGTTATCTGTTTTATAAAACAGCAATGTAAAAAATATATATATCTACAGTACATAGCACCAGCTCTCAAGTCATCTCCGCCTCCTCCAAAACCTCTGCAGCTTCCTCCAGAGGTATTGATGTAAAAAAGTTGAAAAGGGTTTTCATGCAACATGCTCTGTCTAACACTACTTTTTCTCAAACTGCAGCACAGAAAAGGAAGAGAAAAGCTACACTGGTCACATCTGTCACACCACCCATGGCACCACTCTCAGGTACTTCATAATCTGTTTTTCTCGCTCTCTCAGTTGTATCAATTACTATTGTTGTTGAAGAACTTCTACATTTTGCAAAACCATATTAATCAATTTGTATTTTATTTTTTATAAAAGAAGACACCACCTGCTGTGCTCGCTGCGGGGAGCGTGATCCGCCTGCAAGCTCCTCTCAGGAGTGTAGATTCGAGGTGCCATGGGTGTGCTTTGACTTTTGCCAGCACTGGTTCCACTGCAGGTGTGTGCAGTTGGATCAAGAGGTAGCGGTGGAGCTGGATTTTTTTTGTGACAATATAGGGATGGAGGTCGAGATTTAATTGTTTGTTTTGTTTGTGTTCATATGAAATTATTTATTTGTTCAAAAAAATAAATGTCTAAAATATAATATATATATTTATTGAACCCATCTTGTGTATTTCTTCCTTTACTTTCCAAGTGCACCTCTGCAACACAAACTCCAACAGTGTTTTCATTGTTTTATGTTAATGCACATAACTGAAATTAAAGTGTATTTGATGTAAATTATTAATACTCATATTTCATTTGGTTACAACACTGAATATGTTGGTGAAGAACCATTTTTTAAGAGTCCACAAGAGGGCGCACCGGGCTACGCAATGAAAAGTTGACAGGCAACTGGAGCTGCGCGTCAAGGGAGGGGGGGGGGGGGGGGGTACTGTCACGGACATGGACCTTTTAAGGACACACCTAAAATATATTTACACCCCGCACATCTGAGCGCATGCGAGCTGATATAAGACAGGTAAATTGCCGAACCTGGTGTTAGGCCTGGAAAATGCCAGTGCACCAGTTTTTACATGACGAAATTGCAAACTGACGTGCGTTTGACACTAGCGCCGCTAGTGATAGAGCCCCAGAAGAAAGGTAAATCATTAGTTTTTATTGAATATTAGTGGTTGAAGAAACACAGTGCCACCCTGAGTAAACTCATGATAAGCCAAAAACAATTATGTGACGCCTCGATGACTTTATCACATTTAAATCAGAATTGTATAGAAATTCTGCATAAAAAGTTAAAGCAGAGAAAATTATTAGACATAATTGATGGTCAAGATAGTTATTCATACATTCATAGTGTCACGCCTACTCCTGCTCCCACCTCCTGCGCTCGACGTCGCTGGTCTACTAACCTCCGGTCCTGGCAACCCACATTACGCACACCTGGCAACCATCATTGCGCACACTGCTCCCCATCGTTACGCACACCTGGACTTCATCATCACCTTGATCACTCTCCCTTTCTTTAGCCACTCAGTAGTATCAGTCATTAGGTAGTATTGTTTTCTTTCACGTTCATTGCGTGGCTCATGTTTGTTCATTTGTATCGTTTCATTATTAAACTCAGCTTTTGCGCCTGACTCCTGGCGTATATGTTGCAGAATACGACCTCAACAAATGGAAGCAGCAGAAAATCCAGACATCTTCCAGAGGGTCGGCGAACAGGGACACCTAATCTGTCACGCCCTGGCTCTGGGGACACTGTTATGTTGAGCCAGGGTGTGTAATTCTATGGTTGTATTTCTATGTTGGCCTGAGTGACTCCCAATCAGAGGCAACGAGTGTCAGCTGGTTGTCTCTGATTGGGAGCCATATTTAACTGTCTGTCTTTCACTTTGTGTTTGTGGTTTCTTGTTCTTGTTCGGTTTGTGTTAAACCGTAGACATCACGTTATCGTCCGTTGTTTTGATCGTGTGATCATTCTATTAATAAATATGTACGCATTCAACGCTGCGCCTTGGTCTCTCCCTGACGTTCGTGACGTAATCTGCCAACATCACAACCAACCGGTGCAACTTGATAAGGCTATGGATGAGGTCACCCGAGGGGCGTCACCTCCAACTAGCGGAGGACCCTCTACCACGAGTCGTCCCAGCGAGCCAGTCCCCCAGCCCATCCAGCGGTCTGCACAGGTCAGCGACGCCCAAATGTCCCTCCCGGACAAATATGACGGGACTCCATCTAAATGCTGTGGCTTCCTACTCCAGTGCTCCCTCTATTTCACCCATCAGACGGGAGTCCCTACCACTGAGATGTCCAAGGTTGCCACGGTAATTTCCCTGCTGACCGGACGGGCGTTGGAGTGAGCCATGGCCGTCTGGTAGAGAGGAGCTGGGTTCCTATGAGAGGTTCAGGGCGGTCTTCGATCATCCACCAGAGGGCAGAGAGGGAGGTGAGCGGCAACTCCGGCAGGGTGCCCAGACTGCTGCGTAGGACGCCTTCTGGACCGTGGCAGTCTCCAGCGGGTGGAATGAGCCGGCGCTCCACACCCTATTCAGAAGAAGATTGCGAGAAGAGGTCCAGACGTAGCTGGCGTGTCGCGACGACAACCCCTCCTTGGACGCACTCATAGCGATGGCCATCCGTCTGGATAACCTTCTTTGGGAGCATCGGCACCTCTCGCCCTCCTCCTTTGGCCGTCCTGAGACAGAGCCCATGGAGGTAGGGTCCAGACACCTCCCCCGCGGCAGAGCGACGCTGTCAGACAGCTGGGGCTCTGTCCCTATTGTGGTCTGGAGGGGCACCAGCTTCAGCGGTGTCCAGTGTGTCCTAACCAGGGGTCCACGAGGGCAGAGGGACAGCCCCGTGATCATCCTTCTCCCGGGGTTGGCGTGAGTCTTCCATCATCTCTTTCCGCCAAACCCTTTCTGGTTTAAATTTCACTGGCTGTCCCTCATGTGTTGTCTCTACAGCTCTAGTGGACCCCGGTGCCGCAGGGAATTTCATTGACAAGGCCCTCGCCTCCTACCTGAACATCACCTCATACCCCCTCTCCTTTTCCAGTCCAAGCCCTGGATAAGCGACCATTGGGATCCAGCACAATCACGCACCCCTCACCCTCACCGTGGGAACCATGCACCAGGAAAGTGTCCCCTATCTCATCCCCACCGCACCCGCACACAAAGTAATCTTCGGCTTCCCGTGGCTCCAATGTTACAACCCCACCATCTACTGGTCAAGGATAAAAATCAACACCTTGGGACCAGGATGACGGAGGACCTGCTTTCCCATGCCCTGTGGTTCCACGCCGGTTGAGAGTCCTGTAAGTGCCAATCCCTCTCTGAGAAGTACTGGTGGCCCAACTTGGCGCAGGATGTCGCCCACTATGTCAACTCAGGCTCCATATGTACCCAATCCAAATCTCCCCCGCATGCTCCAGCAGGGACACTACTTCCCGTGCCTCAGCGGCCTTGGTCACATCTGTCCATAGACTTTGTAACTGATCTCCCCCTTTCTAATGGTTTTACCACTATTATGGTTGTTGACAGATTCTCTAAATCCTGCCGTTTTATCCCTCTCTCTGGTCTACCTATCACTCTCCAGGTCGCTGAGGCACTATTCCAGCAGGTCTTCCGGTACTATGGCCTTCCGGAGGACATCGTTTCCGACCGTGATCCCTAGTTCACATCGCAGGTCTGGAAAGCCTTTATGGAGAAGCTGGGGGTCACGGTCAGCCTCACATCCGGTTACCGGCCTCAGTCCAACGGGCAGGTGGAGAGGACCAACTAGGAGCTGGGGAGGTTCCTAAGGAGTCACTGCCAGGACCAGCAGGGGGAGGGGGCTCGGTTCCTTCCCTGGGTGGAATACGCCCAGAACTCACTTCAACACTCCCTTCCAGTGCGTCCTGGGATATCAGCTGGCCCTGGCTCCGTTGACACCGAGGCTTCTGCAGTGGACGAGTGGTTGTGTGGAACGCCGCCCATGTGAGGCTCCAGCGCGCCATCCGAATGATCAAGTGGACCGCCACCGCAGTGAGGCTCCCTTGTTCCATCCTGGTGATCGCATCTGGCTCTCCACCAGGAACCTCATGCTCCGCCTGCCCTGCCGGAAGCTGAGCCCCCGGTTTGTGGGGCCCTTCAAGGTCCTTCGGAGGGTCAATGAGGTAACCTAACGTCTCCCCACCAACTACCAGATCTCACCCTCCTTTCATGTTTCCCTCCTCAGGCCGGTGGTTCCAGGTCCCCTGGCTGATGCCGTCCCCCACAACACCCCTCCACCTCCCTTGGACATCGAGGGGACCCCCACTTATGCTGTTAGGTCCCTCCTGGACTCCCAATGTCGTGGGGGCCGGCTCCAGTACATAGTGGACTGGGAGGGGTACGGTCCTGAGGAGCGTACTTGGGTCCCGGTGGCGGACATCCTAGACCCCTACATCATCCGGGGTTTCCATGTCCGGCCATCGGGGCCGTCCTCCTGGCCGGCGTCGTCCTGCGGCTGGAGCCGTGCGTCAGAGGGTACTGTCACGCCTACTCCTGCTCCCCCCTCCGGCACTCGACGTCTACTAAACACCGGTCCAGGCAACCCACACTATGCACATCTGGTAACCATCATTGTGCACGCCTGCTCCCCATCGTTATGCACACCTGGACTTCATCATCACCCTGATTACTCTCCCTTTATTTATTGTTTCCTTTCACATTCAGTACGCTTCTCATGTTTGTTAATTTGTATCGTTTCATTATTAAACTCACCTTCTGCACATGCTTCCTGACTCCCGGCGTATACGTTACACATAGCTAATTTTCCCCAAACATCACACCCCCTGACCTCGGACACTCTCTAGCGGTTGGAGGACTGAATCACCTCGAGCTCAACATTTAAATGGACTGAAAAATAACGGTAAGTTTTGTGACTAACGACACCCTTTTAGCTAGCTGACCACCGATTTTCAGTGCAATTTATGTAAGTTAAGTTAGGTTTTGAGAGTTTTCAAAAAAGTTATATGTACACATTTTGTGGAACACGCTGCATATTGTAAAATTCGACTGCGTGACAGACCACACCTAATTTAATATCCAACTTTTTACCTCTGAAATATAGCTAACGGATTTTCTAATGTTGCTATCTTAGTTGCTAAATGTTGATAGAACTGCTAAGTAAGCAAAAAGGAAAGAAATTGTAAGTGTTAGATAATACATATCACGAAAACAGCTGCATGTTGTCAAGCTTTACCGTATCAAAATTGGAGTCCTCTGACGGAGGCGTTTTGCACAATCTGCAAAAATGTATTTGGAACTTTGAACCATGAACTTTTCGACACCTATCACTGGCTATGTTTCATCTTACAACAGCTACATAGAGGCAGTATTTAGTTAAATGGTACAATGTATGCATCAATATTACACTAATTGGGACACTAATTTTCATTACAGATAACATCAAACAAAAAACGTGGGTACACTTTCAGTTATTGTGAAAACTTTCATCACCTTTCAATGCCTTAGCTTTGAAATGTAAATGTTTATACATATTCAGATTGAGTTATCTTTCTAAAATGTGTATAGTATGCCAAGTTATTTAGCTACATGTATTTACCACTGCAGCATGGAGAAAGTCAAGAGGAAGCAGTGGAGTGAGGTGGACATGTTCCATGCCACGGAGGACTGCGGGGCAGGGATGGCTATCCGCCAGGCTGCCAAGGTTAGGCATCTTTTGTTTTTAGGAGATTACCATGTGAATTTTATCTGCTAGTAACAGTTTTATTTTCTTATCTACCAAGGTGCATGGTGTACCTCGGCAGACCCTGGCGGACAGGCTGAGCGGCCGGGTGGCCCATGGTTGTCGCAGTGGACCACCCACATTGCTTGCACCAGAGGATGAAAAGTCTCTGGTGCAGTACTGTATCTACTGCGCCAGCCATGGGTTCCCCTTCACCAGACAGAGGCTGATGAAATACGCCGACATAATACGCAGGTATTTGGTGTTCTATGTGTTTATGTATGTAGATTGGTGGACTGACTGTTCTCAATGTGTGTGATGTGAATGGTGATGCCAAAACAAACATTTTCATCCTGGATGGACAATTATATATTCTATTCTATTGTAGGTTTCGGCACCCAGGGGAAACAATCCCACCACTGGGGAAGAGGTGGTGGGAAATGTTCAGGAGGAGGCACAAGAACCTAAGCATGAGGAGGCCGGACACACTGGATAGGGGGAGAGCTGAGTGTGCCACACGTCCGACGATGGACACCTTCTTCACTTCTTATGAGAAGCACTTGGAGGAGAGTGGGTTGAGGGAGAAACCCAGACAAATCTATAACTGCGATGAGTCTGGGTTTCGTAGCGACCAGAGCAGGCACAAAGTGCTGGCTCCCCGGGGCGCAAAACACGTGTACCAGCAGGCTCCGGGGACCAAGGAGCACATCACAGTGCTGGCCTGCTTCAACGCAACTGGGGAGGACGTCCCCCCGTTTATCATCTACCCCAAGTGTTTCCCCGGTGGCCACTACACACTGGGGGGACGTCCTCCCCAGTTGCGTTGAAGCAGGCCAGCACTGTGATGCAAGGACATGCGCTATGTGGTGGAAGGGTTTAAGAAGTGTGGCCTCTTCCCTTTTGGGGAAGTGTGGCCTCTTCCCTTTTGGGGGGACCAGCGATGCAAGGACATGCGCTATGTGGTGGAAGGGTTTAAGAAGTGTGGCCTCTTCCCTTTTGACCCTTCAGCCATTGAAGGGTCCCGTTCAATGCTGTCTCGGACCCTACCGGGTCCCAACACCGCCTCTACTGGAACCAGCAGCACTGTGCCATCCATCAGCACCTCCTCCCCAGCGACCACAGGAGGACCCTCAGCCCCTGCCCCAGTCCCAGCCGCTGCTCCAGTCCTATCCCTAGCTCTAGAAGAGCACCCCCTAATAGAGGGGGGGCTGATAGCGAAGGACCTGGGGCACATCCTTACTGTCCTGAAGTATCGGCTGGACCGATACAGAAGACTCCCTGTGGTCGCCACATGCCTCACCGGGGAGGAATACACGAGCAAGTGGCAGGAGAGGGGTGAGAAGGAGAGGGCCGGGGCAGAGGAGAAAGAGCATCGGGCAGCCCTCAGAACACAGAGGGCACAGGAGAGGGCTGCCATGGATGAGACCATTGACGCCATCGCCTCTGCTGGACCCCCTGCTGGAACCACTCCTGACAGCTGCATCACCACTGCCAGTGCCTCCCAGTGTGCAACACCTGTAGGAGCCACCGGAGTCCCCAGCTGCAGAAGAAGGCCACATGCCTACTCTCCCGGCCACACCATCGTCGGCCCCTCAACCCCACCATTACAAACACCAGCTCCTCCAAGCCATCGTCGGCGGTTTTGTCCACCACCACCCCAATGCACACCACCCCCCATGTCTGTCACCACCAACACGGCCTCCTCTGGACCAACTGCCTCCTCCGTCTCCCCTGGTCACACCACCATAGCAGCCTCGTCTGGTTTCCCTGCCCCCTGCAATTTGAATACCACCACCGCCACAGGTAAACGCATGTTAAATTACAAAAAAATGACTGTTTGTTATCTGTTTTATAAAACAGCAATGTAAAAAATATATATATCTACAGTACATAGCACCAGCTCTCAAGTCATCTCCGCCTCCTCCAAAACCTCTGCAGCTTCCTCCAGAGGTATTGATGTAAAAAAGTTGAAAAGGGTTTTCATGCAACATGCTCTGTCTAACACTACTTTTTCTCAAACTGCAGCACAGAAAAGGAAGAGAAAAGCTACACTGGTCACATCTGTCACACCACCCATGGCACCACTCTCAGGTACTTCATAATCTGTTTTTCTCGCTCTCTCAGTTGTATCAATTACTATTGTTGTTGAAGAACTTCTACATTTTGCAAAACCATATTAATCAATTTGTATTTTATTTTTTATAAAAGAAGACACCACCTGCTGTGCTCGCTGCGGGGAGCGTGATCCGCCTGCAAGCTCCTCTCAGGAGTGTAGATTCGAGGTGCCATGGGTGTGCTTTGACTTTTGCCAGCACTGGTTCCACTGCAGGTGTGTGCAGTTGGATCAAGAGGTAGCGGTGGAGCTGGATTTTTTTTGTGACAATATAGGGATGGAGGTCGAGATTTAATTGTTTGTTTTGTTTGTGTTCATATGAAATTATTTATTTGTTCAAAAAAATAAATGTCTAAAATATAATATATATATTTATTGAACCCATCTTGTGTATTTCTTCCTTTACTTTCCAAGTGCACCTCTGCAACACAAACTCCAACAGTGTTTTCATTGTTTTATGTTAATGCACATAACTGAAATTAAAGTGTATTTGATGTAAATTATTAATACTCATATTTCATTTGGTTACAACACTGAATATGTTGGTGAAGAACCATTTTTTAAGAGTCCACAAGAGGGCGCACCGGGCTACGCAATGAAAAGTTGACAGGCAAATCATAATTTTTTTACCGGAAGACTAGTCAACTATCTAGTAAACACTTCGGGTACGTGGTTGGTGTCTCTTTTTTCAACTAAATTAAACGGATATATCTTGTAATTGAACAAAATAGTAAGGTGCCCAATAACTGGGGGCCGTATACAGATAATACGGGACGTATTTTTTTGCTAAACCGCTTATCAAAAGCAGATAACAGTAATATTTCAAATGAAATGTCAAACTTGCTAATTGCTAAACCGTTAGCTAACATTTTTACGACACCAATAATCACAAAACATTGAAGGCTTGATCACAAGGTAATATATTTCTTAAACGCTGTTGAATATGCCAATAATACGGGATTCTACGCTAAAGATCCACAAAACCTATTTTGTCATACAAAGAAAAGTGTCCCATTGGGGTAGGCACATGACAATCAGAATCGTGATATCCAGATTTCCTGACTGGATGTCATTCCCTCACATTACATGATAATGCCCGAGAAGCTGGTGTTTGGCGGATATAATATGCCATTTAGCAGACGCTTTTATCCAAAGCGACTTACAGTCATGCGTGCATAATTTTTTTTGTGTATGGGTGGTCCCGGGGATCGAACCCACTACCTTGGCGTTACAAGCGCTGAGCTACAGAGAGCTACCACGGGTTCTAGGCCTGAGACTAAGTCGAGGGCCGGCAAACCGCGCCAATATCCTCCAAACACTGGCTTCAAGGGCCTTATCACTTTTATGCAATGGGTTGCCAACATATTCATATAATGATTGACATATTTTCATTAAAAACGTTATTTGGATTAATTCGTACTATTTCATCTTTCCACAAGATATAGTCCCGATAACAAATCTAGGGTTGCTACTCAAGCTGGCTGGTTGTGCATTCTATTGGTTCGGTAGCCAGAGACGTGACCCAGTCGTTCAGTCTTTTTGTTCTGTATCTATGGACATTTGTTCTAAATGTTCCATTACCATACTGGCTGGCAACGTTTTTATCCCTTGCTCGCTAGCTAGCCAACTACGGCTAACTTAGTCACATCAGTGCAGCCAGAATAACAGTAGCTGCATTAGTTTAAGCTGTTTTCTAGTGACATTTATTTGGATACATCCGATTTCGCCTGGCATAGAAAATGTGCTCTCTCGTCAGCACACTGTTCAGAGGAGCTAGCCGACAACAAAGCTAACAATCACTTCAAACTGAAGCTGTAAAGACTGCAAACTAGCTGCCCTTAATTTCGTTTTACCTTTTTTCAACTGACATTTCTTTGTATATATCCATAAAAATGATGCCAGCTGATTCATGATTTCGACTGGCTGATAAACATTGCCTGTCTGTCTCGTCCCGACTCCTGACATGTTCATTACTTTGGGACAGCTGGAGATCGAATTTTGAATATTGAAACAATGTTGCAAATGTCAGAGAGTCAGACAGCAATGTTTATACAAATCTCTGCTGTTAACTAAATGTTAGTCTAAAAGAAATGTGAGAATGTCTAGTTGCTTTTTATAGTGGAGATCAAGTTTATAAATTACCTGGCTGGGCTGATGAGACAGTGGATTGTGCAGTCAGATGAAACAGACTAAATAGGCATTTTAACGTCAGATTTAGCCGGTGGTAACTTGTGGAATAGACACTAGCTGGAATGCAGTTTTTTTTACCAATCAGCATTCAGGATTAGACCCACCCATTGTATAACTCTACGTAACAAATCCACGTCTTGTCTACAAGCTGGTCTGAGCAATGATGCAATTTATGTTTTTTGAGTAGTCTGTGTACTGGTCTGTGTCCTTTTTATAGTCTATGTCGTATACTCCCTCCTCCACTGGAAGTGTAGGATTCTTGTGTTCTTGGTACTCTGCCCACAAACAGGTCACCATGGAGAGGATCAGAACTCCAAGGAGGATGTAGATCTTGGTGTCCAGACAGATGAAGGTACTGTAGGCAAACGCTATCATGAACCCAAGGGACTCCCACATACAGCAGTTAGCAAACGCTGCCTCTTTTTCTCTGGGGAAGAGAACCCCATACAGTGCTGCAAACAAGAACAAAACCACTGTTACCTCTGTTCTGGACAAAATGTTTGATGTACCTAACATGTCACTGTAATACATTATAATAACTCAACTCACAGGTGGTTTGTGCCTGCCATACAGCATCTGCCAATCCCCAGAGAGCAGGAAACACAAAGAACACAGGCAGCTGGTCTGGGTGAGGCCTCCAGAACAACAGGGCCAGGATACAGGCAAAGTTGATCACCGCAGCTGTAAGAGCGGTGAGTAGTGACTGATTTAATTTTAAGTGTGTCTTATAGGACAGCAATGAAAATGTTAATGTCTTTATTGGAAAGCTATTCTTACCCAAGCAAAACAGTGGGGCTCTTCCAGTGTATTCTGCCAACCTCCCAAACGTAAAGGAAAATAACGAATTTGTGGCTCCAAAACATATCATCGTATATCCAACATAATGGATTCCTAATGCACAGGTCACATAGTTCTGCAAAGAAAACAACAAAAGAAGGTCACAAGTATAACTTTTAGCCACTATTCTATTGGTTAAGAATTATTGAACGTTGGATTCCAAGTGGCAGGATAAGAACCATGTATCGTCTCCTCACCTTTGTGTATTCACCTGAGAGGAAACTCTGCTCAAAGCCACTGTACATGGACAAAGGGATCAGAATGACGAGTCTCTTGTCTTTCAGGAGTGTGAACGTGGCCAGGAAGGTGCTCCAGAATGGTTCCCTGTTGCCCCTGAACTCCTGGGCCTGATCTCTGTCTATGTTATCCAGAAATACTGCCACTATCATCATGGCCAGCATACCCACCCCTAGAACACAACAGAAACAAACATTAGAACATTTCAATAGCATCAACCTGCAGGGCCGGATTACCGAACGGGCATGCAGGGCACATGCCCCGGGGCCCCCAATGTATGTACTGTATGTATATGTGTGTGTACAGTTGAAGTCGGAAGTTTACATACACTTAGGTTGGAGTCATTAAAATTCGTTTTTCAACCACTCCACAAATTTCTTGTTAACAAACTATTACATTTACATTTACATTTACGTCATTTAGCAGACGCTCTTATCCAGAGCGACTTACAAATTGGTGCATTGACCTTATAGCCAGTGGGTAGAAGGATTACTTTATCCTATCCCAGGTATTCCTTAAAGAGGTGGGGTTTCAAGTGTCTCCGGAAGGTGATGAGTGACTTCGCTGTCCTGGCGTCGTGAGGGAGCTTGTTCCACAATTGGGGTGCCAGAGCAGCGAACAGTTTTGACTGGGCTGAGCGGGAACTGTGCTTCCGCAGAGGTAGGGGGGCCAGCAGGCCAGAGGTGGATGAACGCAATGCCCTCGTTTGGGTGTAGGGACTGATCAGAGCTTGAAGGTATGGAGGTGCCGTTCCCCTCACAGCTCCGTAGGCAAGCACCATGGTCTTGTAGCAGATGCGAGCTTCAACTGGAAGCCAGTGGAGTGTGTGGAGGAGTGGGGTGACGTGAGAGAACTTGGGAAGGTTGAACACCAGACGGGCTGCGGCATTCTGGATGAGTTGTAGGGGTTTAATGGCACAGGCAAGGAGCCCAGCCAACAGCGAGTTGCAGTAATCCAGACGGGATATGACAAGTGCATGGATTAGGACCTGTGCCGCTTCCTGTGTAAGGCAGGGTCATACTCCCCGAATGTTGTAGAGCATGAACCTACAGGATCGGGTCACCGCCTTGATGTTAGCGGAGAACGACAGGGTGTTGTCCAGGGTCACGCCAAGGCTCTTCGCACTCTGGGAGGAGGACACAACGGAGTTGTCAACCGTGATGGCGAGATCATGGAACGGGCAGTCCTTCCCCGGGAGGAAGAGCAGCTCCGTCTTGCCGAGGTTCAGCTTGAGGTGGTGATCCGTCATCCACACTGATATGTCTGCCAGACATGCAGAGATGCGATTCGCCACCTGGTTATCAGAAGGGGGAAAGGAGAAGATTAGTTGTGTGTTGTCTGCGTAGCAATGATAGGAGAGGCCATGTGAGGATATGACAGACCCAAGTGACTTGGTGTATAGCAAGAATAGGAGAGGGCCTAGAACTGAGCCCTGGGGGACACCAGTGGTGAGAGCACGTGGTGCGGAGACAGATTCTCGCCACGCCACTTGGTAGGAGCGACCGGTCAGGTAGGACGCAATCCAAGAGTGAGCTGCGCCGGAGATGCCCAGCTCGGAGTGGGTGGAGAGGAGGATTTGATGGTTCACAGTATCAAAGGCAGCAGACAGGTCTAGAAGGACAAGAGCAGAGGAGAGAGAGTTAGCTTTAGCAGTGCAGAGAGCCTCCGTGACACAGAGAAGAGCAGTCTCATTTGAATGACCAGTCTTGAAACCTGACTGGTTTGGATCAAGAAGGTCATTCTGAGAGAGATAGCAAGAGAGTTGGCTAAAGACGGCACGCTCAAGCGTGTTGGAGAGAAAAGAAAGAAGGGATACTGGTCTGTAGTTGTTGACATCAGAGGGATTGAGTGTTGGTTTTTTGAGAAGGGGTGCAACTCTCGCTCTCTTGAAGACGGAAGGGACATAGTCAGTGGTCAAGGATGAGTTGATGAGCGAGGTGAGGTAAGGGAGAAGGTGACCGGAGATGGTCTGGTGAAGAGAGGAGGGGATAGGGTCAAGCGGGCAGGTTGTTGGGCGGCCGGCCGTCACAAGTCGCAAGATTTTATCTGGAGAGAGAGGGGAGAAAGAAGTCAACACATAGGGTAGGGCAGTGTGAGCAGGACCAGCAGTGTCATTTGACTTAACAAACGAGAATCGGATGTCGTCAACCTTCTTTTCAAAATGGTTGACGAAGTCATCCACAGAGAGGGGGGGGGGGGGGGAGGATTCAGCAGGGAGGAGAAGGTGGCAAAGAGCTTCCTAGGGTTAGAGGCAGATGCTTGGAATTTAGAGTGGTAGAATGTGGCTTTAGCAGCAGAAACAGATGAAGAAAATGTAGAGAGGAGGGAGTGAAAAGATGCCAGGTCCGCAGGGAGTCTAGTTTTCCTCCATTTCCGCTCGGCTGCCCGGAGCCCTGTTCTGTGAGCTCTCAATGAGTCATCAAGCCACGGAGCAGGAGGGGAGGACCGAGCCGGCCGGGAGGATAGGGGACATAGAGAGTCAAAGGATGCAGAAAGGGAGGAGAGGAGGGTTGAGGAGGCAGAATCAGGAGATTGGAGGGAGAAGGATTGAGCAGAGGGAAGAGATGATAGGAAACTATCATTGTTGTAAACTACAGCGGTTCAATGTTTTCTAGGAATAGACTAACTTAGTTTATTCAGCTAGCTAACTTGGTACAGTATTCTTCCGTGAAAACCGTCCAGGGCACCTAGTCATATGACGCCACAGCCAACTAGCATGCCGGACTCCAACAACACGGTTTAGCACCAATACTCGGCCACAACAAACCACCAGTGTGTCAACACGCCAAGCAGATCATACGTGTCCGTGTCTAACGTTGTGGGTTAGTCCCGACAGCTTGAGCGAGTCCGTCGTCAATTTATTCAGCCAGTTATTTAGCTAGAATAGTTAGCATACTAGCTAGCCATTGCTTTCTGCCAACGAAGAAACCCGTCCTCCCACGGCACGAACACACAGAGAGAGCCAAGCTAACGTTAACTAGTCACCCATGTCCCGAATTCCCTTGAACGACTCTGGCTACCAGTATGTCAAAACAAAACACAAATGTAGGTTATAACTTACCCCTAGCAGCTACTGTTAGCTAGCGAAGTGCAAAGCTAGCCACTGAATTGACTCAGCCAGTTCGCGTCTGTTCGCTAGGTCGTTCCAGCTATTGTTTAGTAGCTATCCAGGTAGCAACAAGCTAGCTACATTTCGAGCACAGTAGCTACTTACTACCTAACGTTAACGCTTCAGACAATGAGGTTAGAAAAACAGCTGAATGGTAGGCATTATTGTATGTAATTATTGTAGGCAGCTAGCTGGCGTAATTACAGGTATTCTCAGGCGTGAAACAACTATCCACAGTTGCTAATAGTTACCAGTAGCTACCCGCCAGCTAGTCCAGGTAGTGGGTTAGCTAGCTTCGTGCTTCACCGGGCTCAGCCGAATACAACACTAACCTACAATAATTACATACAACAACCCCAATAACTACCTACAATACCTAACTACAATCTAAATATCTAAATCTATTGTTTTGGCAAGTCGGATAGGACATCTACTTTGTGCATGACACAAGTAATTTTTCCAACAATTGTTTACAGACAGATTATTTCACTTATAATTCAATGTATCACAATTCCAGTGGGTCAGAAGTTTACATACACTAAATTGACTGTGCCTTTAAACAGCTTGGAAAATGCCAGAAAATTATGTCATGGCTTTAGAAGCTTCTGATAGGCTAATTGACATCATCTGAGTCAATTGGAGGTGTACCTGTGGATGTATTTCAAGGCCTACCTTCAAACTCAGTGCTTTTTTGCTTGACATCATGGGAAAATCAAAAGAAATCAGCCAAGACCTCAGAAAATAATGGTAGACCTCCTCAAGTCTGGTTCATCCTTGGGAGCAATTTCCAAATGCCTGAAGGTACCACGTTCATCTGTACAAACAATAGTACGCAAGTATAAACACCATGGGACCACGCAGCCGTCATACCGCTCAGGAAGGAGACACGTTCTGTCTCCTAGAGATTAACGTACTTTGGTGCGAAAAGTGCAAATCAATCCCAGAACAACAGCAAAGGACCTTGTGAAGATGCTGGAGGAAACAGGTACAAAAGTATCGATATCCACAGTAAAACGAGTCCTATATCGACATAACCTGAAAGTCCGCTCAGCAAGGAAGAAGCCACTGCTCCAAAACCGCCATAAAAAAGCCAGACTACGGTTTGCAACTAGACATGGGGACAAAGATCGTACTTTTGGGAGAAATGTCCTCTGGTCTGATGAAACAAAAATAGAACTGTTTGGCCATAATGACCATCGTTATGTTTGGAGGAAAAGTCGGTGGCTTGCAAGCCGAAGAACACCATCCCAACCGTGAAGCACAGGTGTGGCAGCATCATGCTGTGGATGTGCTTTGCTGCAGGAGGGACTGGTGCACTTCACAAAATAGATGGCATCATGAGGAAGGAAAAATATGTGGATATATTGAAGCAACATCTCAAGACATCAGTCAGGAAGTTAAAGCTTGACGCAAATTGGTCTTCCAAATGGACAATGATCCCAAGCATACTCCCAAAGTTGTGGCAAAATGGCTTAAGGACAACAAAGTCAAGGTATTGGAGTGGCCATCACAAAGCCCTGACCTCAATCCTATAGAAAATTTGTGGGCAGAACTGAAAAAGCGTGTGCAAGCAAGGATGCCTACAAACCTGATTCAGTTACATCAGCTCTGTCAGGAGGAATGGGCCAAAATTCACTCAACCTATTGTGGGAAGCTTGTGGAAGGCTACCCGAAATGTTTGACCCAAGTTAAACAATTTAAAGGCAATGCTACCAAATACTAATTGAGTGTATGTAAACTTCTGACCCACTGGGAATGTGATGAAATAAATAAAAGCTGAAATCAATCATTCTCTCTACTATTATCCTGACATTTCACATTCTTAAAATAAAGTTGTGATCCTAACTGACCTAAGACAGCCAATTTTTACTAGGATTAAATGTCAGGAATTGTGAAAAACTGAGTTTAAATGTATTTGGCTAAGGTGTATAGTGAGGGAAAAAAGTATTTGATCCCCTGCTGATTTTGTACATTTGGCCACTGACAAAGACATGATCAGTCTATAATTTTAATGGTAGGTTTATTTGAACAGTGAAAGACAGAATAACAACAAAATGTTATAAATTGATTTGCATTTTAATGAGCGAAATAAGTATTCCCACAGGGGGCCAGTATATAAAAAATAACAAAAAAATAAAAAAATACATGTATGCACTCTGCTAAATGACTAAAATGTAAAAATGTAAATGTATTTGACCCCTCTGCAAAACATGACTTAGTACTTGGTGGCAAAACCCTTGTTGGCAATCACAGAGGTCAGACGTTTCTTGTAGTTGGCCACCAGGTTTGCACATATCTCAGAAGGGATTTTGTTCCACTCCTCTTTGCAGATCTTCTCCAAGTCATTAAGGTTTCGAGCCTGACGTTTGGCAACTCGAACCTTCAGCTCCCTCCACAGATATTCTATGGGATTAAGGTCTGGAGACTGGCTAGGCCACTCCAGGACCTTAATGTGCTTCTTCTTGAGCCACTCCTTTGTTGCCTTGGCCGTGTGTTTTGGGTCATTGTCATGCTGGAATACCCATCCACGACCCATTTTCAATGCCCTGGATGAGGGAAGGAGGTTCTCACCCAAGATTTGACGGTGCATGGCCCCGTCCATCGTCCCTTTGATGCGGTGAAGTTGTCCTGTCCCCTTAGCAGAAAAACACCCCCAAAGCATAATTTTCCACCTCCATGTTTGACGGTGGGGATAGTGTTCTTGGGATCATAGGCAGCATTCCTCCTCCTCCAAACACGGCGAGTTGAGTTGATGCCAAAGAGCTCAATTTTGGTCTCATCTGACCACAACACTTTCACCCAGTTCCCCTCTGAATCATTCAGATGTCCATTGGCAAACTTCAGACAGCCCTGTATATGTGTTTTCTTGAGCAGGGGGACCTTGCGGGCACTGCAGGATTTCAGTCCTTCACAGCGTAGTGTGTTACCAATTGTTTTCTTGGTGACTATGGTCCCAGCTGCCTTGAGATCATTGACAAGATTATAGACTTATCATGTCTTTGTCAGTGGGCAAACGTACAAAATCAGCAGGGGATCAAATACTTTTTTCCCTCATTGTATGTAAACAACCGACTTCAACTGTATATATACAGTGGGGGGAAAAAAGTATTTAGTCAGCCACCAATTGTGCAAGTTATCCCACTTAAAAAGATGAGAGGCCTGTAATTTTCATCATAGGTACACGTCAACTATGACAGACAAATAGAGAGAAAAAAATCCAGAAAATCACATTGTAGGATTTTTTATGAATTTATTTGCAAATTATGGTGGAAAATAAGTATTTGGTCACCTACAAACAAGCAAGATTTCTTGCTCTCACAGACCTGTAACTTCTTCTTTAAGAGGCTCCTCTGTCCACCACTCATTACCTGTATTAATGGCACCTGTTTGAACTTGTTATCAGTATAAAAGACACCTGTCCACAACCTCAAACAGTCACACTTCAAACTCCATTATGGCCAAGACCAAAGAGCTGTCAAAGGCTGGGAAGACTGAATCTGCAATAGGTAAGCAGCTTGGTTTGAAGAAATCAACTGTGGGAGCAATTATTAGGAAATGGAAGACATACAAGACCACTGATAATCTCCCTCGATCTGGGGCTCCACGCAAGATCTCACCCCGTGGGGTCAAAATGATCACAAGAACGGTGAGCAAAAATCCCAGAACCACACGGGGGGACCTAGTGAATGACCTGTAGAGAGCTGGGACCAAAGTAACAAAGCCTACCATCAGTAACACACTACGCCGCCAGGGACTCAAATCCTGCAGTGCCAGACGTGTCCCCCTGCTTAAGCCAGTACATGTCCAGGCCCGTCTGAAGTTTGCTAGAGTGCATTTGGATGATCCAGAAGAGGATTGGGAGAATGTCATATGGTCAGATGAAACCAAAATATAACTTTTTGGTAAAAACTCAACTCGTCGTGTTTGGAGGACAAAGAATGCTGAGTTGCATCCAAAGAACACCATACCTACTGTGAAGAATGGGGTGGAAACGTCATGCTTTAGGGCTGTTTTTCTGCAAAGGGACCACTTCACAATAACAGCTCTTACAGTTGACCGGGGCAGCTCTAGTGTGCAAAGCTGTCATCAAGGTAAAGGGTGACTACTTTGAAGAATCTAAAATCTAAAATATATTTTGATTTGTTTAACACTTTTTTTTTGTTATTACATGATTACATATGTGTTATTTCATAGTTTTGATGTCTTCACTATTATTCTACAATGTAGAAAATAGTAAAAAATTAAGAAAAATCTTTGAATGAGTAGGTGTGTCCAAACTTTTGACTGGTACTGTATATGTTGGGGTCAATGAAGGGTGAATAGGAAGTTGGTGTATGGAAAGTTACTGAGTGAGACAAGGGGGAGAGCAGAAAGTTCATATTCTGTTCAAACATGTTATTGTTGAACATCAATGTTTCTAAGGAGGGAGGCGAAGGACAACAGTTAGTCTCTGATAAGGAAGGCCAGCTGCGGATCTAGGGAGGAGCGAGTAATTCGGCTCCAGGTCAAGTCAACAGATGAAGTGAAAAGAAACCTCTGGGAGGGGGGTCAGAGGGGCCCATCACAACGACCCTCCTACTACAGTTCTATCTCACACACATACATTTTCAACGCCCACGAAGGTTTTAGCATTAGGCAGGGCCATGACTACACCAGTGAGAGGAATCAATTAAGTTCCTGCCAAGCAACAGAAATGTATCGGCTGTCTAGATGTGTAAGGAGTTGACCCCACCTAGTAGGAGGTTATAAATATATGTGCTTGTGTATTCATACATTGTCTTTGCAGCTGTATGACCCAGTGGGCTTTTCCTATTCGTCCGTTTGAGTTTTTACTCTGTTGGTTCAGAACCTAACAGCCTCATGACAAAATGTGTAGAATAGCATTATAAAACTATAGAATAGCAGGAAATTTGCTTTAAAACGATGGACTTTTCTCTGTCTCATGGCAAAATGTGAATAAAAGCAATAGATGAGCTATAGAACACCACATATTATTTTCTCTGCCCCATGGCAAAAAGTGTAGAGTTGCAGGCCAACCTGTACAAACAATAATAGGTTCTTACCAATATAGCAGCCGACTAGTGTCCAAACCAATTCTTGTGCTGGTCTTTTGGTCATGGAGTTTGCATTGATATCAATGCACACACCTGCACCACAATATTGTAGATCTTCCTCAGAGATGTCAGCTAGGAGGACATAAAGATATCATTATGACAGATGGTACCATAGAGGATAGTTGGGCAAGAACACCTGTCATAAATGTACACTGCACATGATGCATCTCATTCACTTTATCCTACAGTCAGCTTTTAACTTACAAATGTTACTACTTTCACCAACAAGTTGCATTTGTTCTGTGTGTGCGTACTTGGTGTGTGTGTTTGTGTGTGTGTGTATGTGTGCACTTGCTTCTTACGTATATCTGTATCTGAACCGAATATCAACGACGACATGAGGTTTCCCAATACAGACGAAGACTGGAATATCAGGAAAAATATGCCAAAGTACTTATTGATAACATGCGCTGCTGCCTTGTTTTCTTTAGGGGCCTGCAGGTTGCCGCTGATGGTGAGAAGGGTACACTTGGCTGACCATAGTGGAGAACCTCCCATACCTAGGATCACAGAGGTGGGGATCAGAGTGTACCTGGAAGAGGACAGATTGATATGGTTAGCATCAGACACTGCCTGCAGTTTGTAAACTAACACTGCTACTGAGTGGCGCAGCGGTCTAAGGCACTGCATCTCAGTGTTGGAGGCGTCACTACAGACCCTGGTTCGATTCCAGGCTATATCACAATCCGGACGTGATTGGGCGGCGCACAATTGGCCCAGCGTTGTCTGGGTTTGGCTGGGGTAGGCTGTCATTGTAAATAAGAATTTGTTCTTAACTGACTTGCCTAGTTAAGTAAAGGTTAAATAAATACTGACAAGCCAGTCCAGGAAGCATAGCAGAAAGGGATATAATTCATACCATGTGTGTAAACAACTTTGTCAATGGACACTACCTTCATATAATTAGTTTAATTTATCTAAGAGTACAGAAATAATCCCAACTCTACTTGGTAACAACAAGTTAACAAGTTATATGGCATATAGAAGCAAACCGGATGGACATCATGAAAATGATCGGAGAGGTTGAGGAAGTTCTGGAGTAAAAACAAACAAAATATAATTATTATAAAGTTGACTGTGCCTTTAAACAGCTTGGAAAATTCCAGAAAATGATGTCATGCTTTAGAAGCTTCTGATAGGCTAATTGACATCATCTGAGTTAATTGGAGGTGTACCTGTGGATGTATTTCAAGGTTCTATTTTTGTTTCATCAGACCAGAGGACATTTCTCAAAAAAGTATGATCTTTGTCCCCATGTGCAGTTGCCAACCGTAGTCTGGCTTTTTTATGGCGGTTTTGGAGCAGTGGCTTCTTCCTTGCTGAGCGGACTTTCAGGTTATGTCGATATAGGACTCGTTTTACTGTGGATATAGATACTTTTTCCTCCAGCATCTTCACAAGGTCCTTTGCTGTTGTTCTGGGATTGATTTGCGCTTTTCGCACCAAAGTACGTTAATCTCTAGGAGACAGAACGCGTCTCCTTCCTGAGCGGTATGACGGCTGCGTGGTCCCATGGTGTTTATACTTGCGTACTATTGTTTGTACAGATGAACGTGGTTCCTTCAGACGTTTGGAAATTGCTCCCAAGGATGAACCAGACTTGTGATGGTCTACAATTGTTTTTCTGAGGTCTTGGCTGATTTCTTTTGATTTTCCCATGATGTCAAGCAAAGAAGCACTGAGTTTGAAGGTAAGCCTTGAAATACATCCACAGGTACACCTCCAATTGACTCAAATGATGTCAATTAGCCTATCAGAAGCTTCTAAAGCCATGACATCATTTTCTGGAATTTTCCAAGCTGTTTAAAGGCACTGTCAACTTAGTGTATGTAAACTTTTGACCCACTGGAATTGTGATATAGTGAATTATAAGTGAAATAATCTGTCTGTAAACAATTGTTGGAAAAATTACTTGCCAAAACTATAGTTTGTTAACAAGAAATTTGTGGAGTGGTTGAAAAACAAGTTTTAATGACACCAACCTAAGTGTATGTAAACTTCCGACTTCAACTGTATGTGTACTATGCCAAATGTTTTACTCACTGAGGTGGGGAGGTACATGATTAGTTGTATCGTAATTTTGCTCTTAAATCATGAGGAAGAAACACAGCTTGTTGAAAGCTGTAAACAGTGAAGGTCTGAACAGGTTTTGGACAGTTTGCTTTACCATCCTGGAAAGAGGTTCCCAATTGAATAGGTCACATAGCAGCCCATGCCGGCAACAATAGTCCATTTGCAGCCCATGTTTTTGATTAGAATGGGTGTTAGGAACATGGATGACAGGATGATGGAGGCATAGATAACACTGAGAGACGTCACCCCCATCCCATCCTCGGCATTCAGACTGCTCTGTAACACAATTATCAAGAACCAGAAATTGCAGTGTTGAATTGTACCTTAATATTCAAGCAGTCATCTATTTAATGATCGACGCGACAGTATCATGAGTTACCTGTAAACTCTGAAGTCCTCCATATGCTGTGAACAGACATAAAAATCCAATGGATACCACCAGAACATTTTTCATATTTCGGTCTATCATGTTTGCAATGTAAAAACCTTAAAGGTTTGGCTCTATGAGAAAAGTATATTCCAGATTACAACTCAACTGGATGGTTGTCAGCGATTGTCAAAGCAAAGTCTTACGTAAAACCATTGAGCCTTTATATATTGAAGCTGGTTAAATTGGGGACGAAGTTCATCCCATTCTATAAACTGTTTGATATGTGTGTCCTCTGCTGAAGAGCGCTTACAGGGTTCGTACTGTCATAAAAATCCTGGAAAAGTCATGGAATTTGAAAAATTGTGTTTTCCAGGCCTGGAAAAGCAGTGGTGGAAAAAGTATCCAATTGTCGTACTTCAGTAAAAGTAAAGATACCGTAATAGAAAATGACTCATGTAAAAGTGAGAGTCACCCAGTAAAATACTACTTGAGTAAAAGTATTTGGTTTGAAATATACTTAAGTATCAAAAGTAAATGTAATTGCTAAAATATACTTAAGTATCAAAAGTAAAAGTACAAGTATAAATCATTTCAAATTCCTTATATTAAGCAAACCAAATGGCACCATTTTCTTGTTTTTAAAATGTACAGATAGCCAGGAGCACACTCCAACACAAACATAATTTACAAACAAAGCATTTGTGTTTATTGAGTCCGCCAGATCAGATGCAGCAGGGATGACCAGGGATTTTCTCTTGATAAGTGCATGAATTTGACAATTTTCCTGTCCTGCTAAGAATAAAAAATGTAAAGAGTACTTTTGGGTGTCAGGGAAAATGCATGGAGTAGAAAGTACATTATTTTCTTTACAACTGTAGTGGAGTAAAAGTAAAAGTTGTAAAAATTTAAATAGTAAAGTAGAGTACAGATACCCCAAAAAACTGCTTATGTAGTACTTTAAAGTATTTTTACTTAAGTACTTTACACCACTGTGGAATTTTTTTTGAAAATGATACACTCTGAAAAGTTTTGGAAAAGTAATGGAAATTAATAATTTTTGATAAAGTAATTTATTTAGGCACTGTGTTTAAATATTTTATCAATTAAATCATAATCAACATATAAACCAGACTCGGAATGCACTTTAACGTGTCTGTTGTGTTTGCGCGCATCACTGGCATCTGCTCAAAGAGAGAGAGAAAGTCGGACATTGCAGCGGTAGGCCTAACCCATAAAATATGATAGAGAACAGACTAATATCTAGGTAGCCAATTCAAAACATATATTATACCCTGTAGTTAACTTTTTAGCTATTATTAGCATGATTCATGTTTTCGTCATGTCCCAAAAAAACTTCCACCGACACTCACGAAAAAGGCAATTGAAAGCTGATTTACTTTTTTTTGAACGATTCAAATGATTCATTTAAACACTTCTTTTTTTTGTTTTAACGAAATTAACGATTAAATTCGTCATTGTATTAGTTGGGATTCGGTTCAATCGCGGTGACTCTAATTATGTGAATTAAAATAATTTCTGAATTGTAAACAGTCATTTTAGGAAAAATATTAGATGTAGCCTTTCTTTTGGATGATGTGGCTTCAAAACTTGTTTTGTAGATACTTCCAGTTGATTTGGGGATCCAATGTATGGGACATTGCAACTCAATAGATGCTAGACAGCATGCAAAGTAAACACTTCTAAGGTAGCTAATATAAATATGACTAAACTAGAAAAGGTACATTTCCTGAAGAAAATATGTGTGCTTACTTCAGCGGAATAGAACGATTTGCAGCTTGCCATAGCCATTTGAGCTTTGATATATTGAATGAGCAAATTATTTAAAAAAGCATAAAACGTATTTGGTTGTAATGTTGCAATATTCTACATCAAGGGTGGTCAACCATCCTCCAGGAGAGCTAATGGGTGTGCAGACTTTTATTCCTAAAGGGTGTGCAGGCTTTTATTCCCCTCTAACAAACCACATTTTAGAAATTAGCTGCTCAACCGGACCTTGATAAACTGGCTCTAATGTGTTTTATCAAAAGCCTGCACACACAGTAGCTCTCCAGACTGAGGGTTGACCACATGTTTTTTAAACAGTTGCCTAACCTCTATTCTACTTTGTGGGGGGTTGAGTGCCTTGCACAACGACAGGAGATATTGCTTGGTATCAGAGAGCAGCCTCCCAGTGTCGATACCACATACGCGTACTTTTTTATACGTAAATAGAGACGCTGACAATTGTTGTTCATGGAAATTTGGTGAGAAGTCATGAAATTCCATCTGTCAAAATGTGTATGAACCCTGTCTTATCAATAAACATTGTTAGCAATATTATAGGGAAAGTATCCCTGGGCTGTTTGCTTAACTCCTCTACAATTTCCTGGACCACCCTATCAGTAGTTGGGGCATGTTGGATCAGATACTCTCGTAGTCAAGCTAATGACCACAGAGTCATTGTAGTGGCTTAGTGACTTTAGCTACTGTATGTTACTGGTAACAGGGTTGGGGTCAGTTGAATTGAACATTTTTGGGTTTGACCCCAACGCCGTGATTTAAGCCAATAAATATGAATTGTGAAGTTGTCAGTGTTTTTAGATTTACTTTGCTCTGTTTCCCTCTCAGGCACATACTAACCACAGTTTAGTTCAGCTGTGCATGAGGAATGCATTCCACTCAAACGAGAAACCAGGGTGCAAAGGTTTACTGATAGTTATGGAAAAGGCGAAAACGTAAAACATCCTTTGTTTTCTTCCTCATTGTTTTCATAAAACTAACTTTTCAGTGCTTGAAAATAACTGTGGCATTAGGTAGATCATTTATATAATTGTTTATCCTACTAAATGTCACATATTGCCCACTACACTACCTCTGACTGTGTCCCACTTAAGGTCAACAAGATATGTAGTGCTTGATTGATAGTTAATCAAGTCCATCAGCAGTGATGTGTGTGTGTCACCCTTTATCAGGAGTATTGATATGTGTAACGATAAATGGACTTTGTAAACGTGGCCAATTTTATAGGATCAGGTACATCGACTACTACTACTACTACTAAGACTACTACTCACAGTAGTTGAAGGCCAATGCTGTTGGTTGGTTACGCTGAGTATACAAAACATGCTATTTTCATGACAGACTGACCAGGTGAACCCAGGTGAAAGCTATGATCCCTTATTGATGTCACTTGTTAAATCCACTTCAATCAGTGTAGATGGATTTTTAAGCCTTGAGACAATTGAGACATGGATTGTGTATGTGTGCCATTCAGAGGGTGAATGGGCAAGACAAAAGATTTAAGTGCCTTTGAACGGGATATGGTAGTAGGTGCCAAGCGCACCGGTTTGTGTCAAGAACTGCAATGCTGCTGGGTTTTTCACGCTCAACAGTTTCCCGTGTGTATCAAGAATGGTCCACCACCCAAAGGACATCCAACCAACTTGACACAACTGTGGGAAGCATTGGGGTCAACATGGGTCAGCCTCCTTGTGGAATGCTTTCGACAACTTGTAGAGGCAATGCCCCAATGAATTGAGGCTGTAATGAGGGCAAAAGTGAGGGGTGAGGGGGGGGGGGGGGGGGGGGGGTGGTGGACTCAATATTAGGAAGGTGTTCCTAATGTTTGGTATACTCAGTGTATATACCCCTAAAGGACAATGTCACAGACACACATGAAGAAAAAGATAAGAATATTCCTCCCATAATCCAGAGATGGCAAAATAACAAGTCACTGTAAAGTCCTGTAAAATGACTCACGAGAGAGTTTGTTTTAGCTCAGTCCCATCCCGGTTGGGGAAAAGTGGGGAAAAACTTAGAACCAGAGTCCAGCTGAGGTTATTTAAAAATACATTATTAGACAGTCCTCTCCATACACCATAACAGGCTGAGTTGAATTTGTGCTACTATAATTACAGTACCATTACAAGCTGGTAAAGATGACCAACAGAGGGAGCTATACATCAGCCATCTCTTAAAGTCAGTTAGCATTATACACTGAGTATACACACCTTCCTAATATTGAGATACACCCCACCTTTTGCCCTCAGAACAGCCTACATTTGTCGGGGTATGGACTCTATGAGGTGTCAAAAGCGTTCCACAGGGATGCTGGCCCATGTTGACTCCAATGCTTCCCACAGTTGTGTCAAGTTGGTTGGATGTCCTTTGGGTGGTGGACGGTTCTTGATACACACGGGAAACTGTTGAGCATGAAAAACCCAGCAGCGTTGCTGTTCTTGACACAAACCAGTGTGCCTGGCACCTACTACCATACCTCGTTCAAAGGCACTTAAATCTTTTGTCTTGCCCATTCATTCTCTGAATGGCACACATACATAATCCATGTCTCAATTGTCTCAAGGCTTAAGAATCCTTCTTTAACCTGTCTCCTCCCCTTCATCTACACTGATTGAAGTGGATTTAATAACCTTTTACTGCAGTGGGCTAAATCAGGGTCATACAGAGTGGTCCTTGGTAGTCTTAAACAAATCTACTTTGAAACAAATGTATACACCTCACCCACATGGTTATGGGCTTAGAAAAAAGAAGACACCTGTACCATGTCAGATATAGAGTTGAAATGTATTCCATTTTGAGTTTGCATCCCAACATTACACTTTATATATATATATATCATAAAAGACTGAAATATAACAAAACTGTTTGACATAGAAACACCGGATTTTCGTCTGTGAAAAAACAAAACAGTTATTAATTATGAAATTATGAAAAATATGAATAACATTCCACCCTTGAGGCCAAAGAGGGCGCTTTTGGTCATTGACTGCAGTAAAAGGTTACCAAGTGACATCAATAAGGGATCATAGCTTTCACCTGGATTCACCTGATCAGTCTATGTCATGGAAAAAGCAGGTGTTCTTAATGTTTTGTATACTCAGTGTATGTCTGAAACAGTCTGTCACCTAAAGAGAAATGAGAATCATATTTCAGAAATCATGTCCAATGTTGTGTTTCCAATCTAGTCTAGTTAGTACTGTATCACAATATGGCCATGTACCTACAGTATATGTACATATCTATATCTACCTCATACCCTTGCACATGGACTCGGTACTGGTACCCCATGTATATAGCCAAGTTATAGTTACTCATTGTGTATTTATTCCTCATGTTATTATTTTTCTATTTTTCTCTCTGCGTTGTTGGGAAGTAAGCATTTCACTGTTAATCTACACCTGTTATTTACGAAGCATGTGACAAATATAATATGATTGATTTGAACAGATAATTGCCTATTTGCGTGACAGAATTCATAGAATGCAATAGTCTTTTCAAGGGGATGTATCCTACCGTATCTACATGAAGTGTGCTGTATGCCAATCTAGAGTGAGATTACTGTAGATGACAACCAGGATAGCAAAGATATTATAGTTTATTGACTCCTCTCAGTATGGCAAAGATATGACCGTTTATTGACTCCTCTCAGTATGGCAAAGATATTACAGTTTATTGATTCCTCTCAGTATGGCAAAGATATTATAGTTTATTGACTCCTCTCAGTATGGCAAAGATATTATAGTTTATTGACTCCTCTCAGTATATGGGTACTTTCCAGAGTCATCCATTGTTAGTGGTTGTTGGTATCTGATTGGCTATAGAGTTCATTGCTGCATCTTGTCAATAGCTATTATTGGTCAGCAGCCATGTAAACTATCAGCCTGGCAGGCATGGCTATGGGAACACTGGTTACTAATAGTACAATGGTGAGGGAATTGTTCATTAGAACCCCCCCTCTTTTTGATCTGAGACCTGCTTCCCTCTCCCCTAGTCTCAATGGGCATCCTGAAATGGCATCATTTGCTGCAATAAACTTGTGACTTTTCTACTTGGAGGACCCCCCCCCCCCCCCCCCCCATATCAGTCCTATCCAGCAGGTAGGGGAGAGTTGGGTACGTTAAGCCATTTTCTACATTCAGCATCATTCCGTCAAGGGAAATATAGTATATAGTTTTTTTAACAAGGATATCTACATATTTTTCAGGATGTTGTGTATCCCTGGAAATAATAAGAATTAATGTAAGCATTACAGTTTTGAAAACATAGCTTGTACAAAAAAAGTGGTCTCTTGGCACAACTTACCCTGGGTATGGGGTAGGTTGAGCCGCGGGACAGGGTAAGTTAAGCCGCCTACAAGTTTCTGCACTGAATGAAATATTACCACTACCTTTTTAAAACCATGTCTATCTTTATTTCCCAAACACAATTCAACACAATCACAATCGCGTTTTTGTCTTTTAATCATTTAAGGATATTTTAACACCGGCTTAACACCTAACAAATACTTTGTACTTTTTTAAACTTTTAACATAGGCCCTGTTGTTACCTCATATCCCAGCGAAAATGCCTTGCATTATGCCTGGGAAGAAAACACTTCAATTTGCTCAACTTGCCATTGGCTCAACCATTGGCTCAACTTACCCGATGGCCATTGGCTCAACTTACCCCAAGGCAAACATTTGATTTTAGCTCAACTTACCCCAAGGCAAACGTTTAATTTTGACTATATTAGCCCACACAGCTACAAGCATTCACTTTCATGCTAGGTTTAGGATCTCATATTGAAGCTTATAGAGACCCCAACTGATGTATAGAACAACGTTAAAATGATCTACTTTGGTTTAGATACAAGCATCATGAAACATCTAACACAATACATTAATTTGACTTAGTGAAAATCCGTTTTTTGGACCTAACTTACTTACCCACTTTTTCCATTTGGTTTCTTCCTTCACAGACTCAAAGAAATGATTACCTCTTCCTAAATATTTGGTAAAATAATTTATTTTGTGTATGGTTTCCTAGAAACAAGGGTGGCTCAACTAACCCCTTTGGCTCAACTTACCCCTCTCTCCTACAGGACTGAAATCACATTAATAAAAAAGTATATTCAGACCTAGAACTTAGACTACAGCTACAGGATCTACTTTCACCATATATTTACCACAGACTCCTGTCATTATACTAGTCTGTCCTGTTTGAGCCTAGCTGATGAAACTCGACAGTAGAGGAGAGAGGAGCCAGGTCTGCTGTAGAGGTGTGTCTGACCCTGGCCCTGATCTCTCCCAGGAGGCAGCAGTATGGATCATAGAGCTCAGACTCTGACTCACTCGTCACTGGGCACAGACGTTGATTCAACGTCTATTCCATGTTGGTTGATTCAACCAGTTTCTGCCCAGTGGGTCTGCTCTGTAGCTCTCTGGCCAGATGTGCTCTGCTATGCAGTGCAGCCGGCCTCCTGCTCTCCTCTCTTGTTCTCCTCTGTCCTCAGTGGGACGGAGGAAAAAGCCTTCTGTGGCACATGCCAGGGGACCAAGGCTCTCCCAGCACAGCCGGGCCTTCCAGCCCAAACAGCCCTAGCACGTAGAGTCACTCAGAGGTCATTGCATCCTAGCCTCAACCCTGCACTTCCTGTTGTTTCGGCCCCCTCAAAGAGACAGGCGGTCTGGCAGGCCTTGTTTATTCGGTCCACCGCATGTTTATCGGCTGGCTGAGAGGACCCTGGGGCCTGTCTGTCTCCCCACTGGGTGCTTCATTAAAGTAGCCTAAACTGGACCTGCTACGGAGCTTCCAGCTCATTCCAGTGGAACTTCAGACCAGACACATACCTTTTTGCAATGTTAATGCATCATCTCATTGGCAGGACGTGTGCTACTCATGACCGCCATCAGGGGGCTGTGTTGGAACATTAAAAGTTGAGCCAGCAGTTCTGTACTGTACAGTACATGTTGCTTATACAACTGGAATCCACAGCCAGTATCTGTACAGAAATCTCCATCCACGTTGTGTGTGTTTACTTATGGCTTTAAGTCAGTCCAGGCCTGATATACATAAGCTACTCCTCGAGGTATTGATTTACTGATTTACACACACAGGATGGATAATGAACGCTGTTTCAGTGAAGCTAGCTTATCTTCAGGCACCTATCTGTCTGCGTGTTATTCTCACCAGCAGAGTCAGGCAGGCTGACCCTTCATGGGAAACAAACCCTGTTTTCCCCTTTCATTCCCCCCATCTCTCCTACCTCCTGCACTCTCTCCAAATCCCCTGTGGAATCCCAGACATGCATGCACTGGACTGGAGGTCTAATCTCCCTTGGGAGGCTGAAACACTTTCGCCGAACTCAACAAACTTAGTGACTAGTGTACACTAAAAGAGGGTCAATACGTCTAAGTGTTGGCCCATTGTTATAAAATGTGAGTATTTATTAATCTATGACTGAACTGAACACCCCCTTTACAGTGACCTCATGTCTGAGGGCTTTATATTTTCAGTCAAACACTTCAGACCTGGTATGAGTCAGTCTACCAATGCACTCACTACTTTTTTACTCTCTTTTTGAGTGTTACAAAGGCTTGGGCTAAAATAGAAATGTTGCCTACTGGGATTTCTCTCTAAATTTCACTTCACTTATAGAGGTTTTGTAGCGTCATGTGAGTTACAATTTCAATTTTTTCAATTCCTTCTCATCAATGGCCTTGTCATGGTTATGACATGGTTACTTATGAGTCATTCTAGTATTGTCTTGACACGTTTACACAGTGGTGGAAAAAGTAACCAATTGTCATACTTCAGTAAAAGTAAAGACAACTTAGTAGAAAATGACTCATGTAAAAGTGAAAGTCACCCAGTAAAATACTACTTGAGTAAAAGTCTAAAAGTATTTGCTTTTAAATATACTTAAGTATCAAAGTAAAAGTTCAAATTCCTTATATTAAGCAAACCAGACGGCACAATTTTCTTGTTTTTCTAATTTACGGATAGCCAGGGGCACACTCCAACACTCAGACAACATTTACAAACAAAGCATTTGTGTTTAGTGAGTCTGCCAGATTAGAGGCAGTAGGGATGACCAGGGACGTTCTCTTGATAAGTGCGTGAATTGAACCATTTTCCTGTCCTGCTAAGCATTCAAAATATAATGAGTACTTTTGGGTGTCAGGGAAAATGTATGGAGTAAAAAGTACATCATTTTATTTTGGAATGTAGTGAAGTAAAAGTTGTCCAAAATAGAAATAGTAAAGTAAAGTACAGATACCCCAAAAAACTATTTAAGTAGTACTTTAAAGTATGTTTACTTAAGTACTTTACACCACTAAGTTTACATACGCTGGGCCTATATCACTAGGATGTAGGTCACATGCTGTTTGACTATAGCACTCTAAGGGTCTTTCCTGAAGCTCAGCCATATGAATGGAGTAGACTCAGACCACCTATTTACTGTGTGACTCATGTGGTTAGTATG